>NW_020884872.1:77656486-78263861 GCF_003945725.1 Corapipo altera
ATGTGTATCCAGATATATTTGTATATTTAGATCCACATGTATCCATACACATTTGTATATTGAGATCCTTTTGTATCCATACACATTTGTATACTGAGATCCATGTGTATCCATACACATTTGTATATTGAGCTCCTCGTGTCTCCAATATGAATTGGCTTTTCCCTTCTGTCAGCACTGACACACTACAAGTTTAACTCATAATTCACGTTCAAAGCTCATCAATGGGGCAGTTTTCTCCTTTCACAGAATCACAGAACATCCTGAGCTAGAAGGGACCCACCAGGATCATCCAGTCCAAGCCCTGGCCCTGCACAGACACCCCAACAATCCCACCCTGTGCCAGGAAGCATTTTCCAAACATTCCTTGAGCTCTGGCAGTCCTGGGGCCGTGACCATTCCCTGGGGAGCCTGTTCCAGGAGGACCCTACACTCCAAATCATCTCCAGTCCAGTCACATGACAGTAATTTTTCTGTCTCTCAAACACTCAGGATTTGGAAATGAAAACATAACACTTCCATGCCACAGTGCAGTGACACGATTTGTTCATTGTAACAGCAAAAAACAACTCCTTAATTGTTTATCCTGATGACAACTGCACAAAAGGACACACTGGCTATACTGTTGCACTTGCAGGGTTAGATATTTGGATCCCTGGAACATATCTGACACTGTTAGAAGCCACATTTAAGTCAGGTTCTAAATTAAAAATATCATTAAGAGCCTCACCAAGGGGGACTTACCTGAAAGCTGCCAGTAAGGGAACATAAATGGAGTCTCCATCATAGACATACAAGTGGTTCCAACTGCACTCTGTGGCAGTGGTTGAACTGAAGTCTGAGGCCTTGGTTCCAATCCTAGTACTAGAGGAACCAATCCTAGTACTAGAACCAATCCTAGTACTAGAACCTAGTACTTGGAACCAATCCTAGTACTAGAGGAAGGAATATAGGACCTAATTTTGTTCCTATCTACAGTACATGCATCAGGGTAACTTACTATAAACACTGCGCATTTTTAATTATCAAGTTAAGTACTAAAACAGGACATTCTCCACAGGTAAAAGATGTTTCCCTCTATTTTAAATAGCAGCACAGGTAATGTGTCTAAATGGACATAACTGACATCAACATTACATTATTCTTCCCTGCACTAAACGGATTTTTTTTCATGGAAGCTGTATTACAAGACAACTGCCCCAAGATCTTCTATGTTATATGATCTGAGCCATATCTCAACAAAGAATTACTGTCAACACAAAAAAAATTAAAAAACATTAGCAAATTATATCAAATCAATGAAACCTATAAATCAGTCATTCTATTTAGTATGTATTATCAAATTAAAACTTAAAATCTACCTATTCATGAATAAGAATCACAGCTCTGTACTGTGTGAACAGAGCAAAATGAGTAAACACTCTTGGAATTAAAATCAACATCTTTAGGATAATCAAGGAATGTAAGACATTTTACTTCATAGAATAAATTCTCAAATCCTGGCACTATTTATTATTGCTCATTTATGTCTTGGTGAAGCAAATCCTTGTCAAACTGGACAAATATACTATAAACTAAGCAAATCAATTTAGACTGTACCATAAATTTAGGTCTATGGTAACAAGCCTTAGAAAAACAAAGCTAAAACACCTACTACATGCTAAACATTTGTTAGCAAACTTACATCAATTCTAATACCAAGAAGAGTGACTGTTCCAAGGCATATCACCCACCACCCTCCACCAAAAAGCACTTTCAAAGTGCTGTGTGTTAAGAAGAGAACAAGCTGCATCTCTTCACCCATCACCAAGTTCTACAGTCAAATACAAATTATTTGCATTTTGAGAAGAACAACTAAAGAAAAGGAAAATGTTCTAATCTTATGTATGCAAAGAGCATTTCTGCAGCTACTACAAAATCTGAATTTCTGAATGCAAGAAACCTTTATTGGCATTAAACACTCACATCCTGAAGATTTGTCAGATTCAGATTCTAACGTAATTTTACAGTTCACAGTTCAGGTTTGTTGGGGGTTTTTTGGAGGGAGAGGGGTATTGGGAATTTTGATTTGGGTGTTGGTTGGTTGGTTGGGGATTTGTTAAAATACAATGGAAAACAAGCAGGAGACCCAGAGATTAAAAAAACAAAAAGGTTATTACTTTTTATTGAAAATAACCTTTAGATCCTAATAGGTTAATAAAACAATACCACTCCTAAAACCAAACAACTGATCTGCCTTTGCACAAAGTGTAATACATTTTCACATTTGTTCTCCAGTGGCTGCACTGAAAAGACATGAACTGTCATACTGAAAGGTATCTCAGAAATGAACTAACACACAAAAGACACACAAAAAATTACTTAAACAATTTAGGAAAGGTGTATCTAAGAGGCCTTCAGTTTTGATATTCCACGTATTGCAACTACAGTGCCCCCATTGGTAAGTACACTTTTCAAGGTAAGCTGAGAACTTCATTTGTGTAACAGAATTCTGAGTCATTACAAAATCATGTTTCTTTCTCCCCCTTTTTTACCTTTATTAGCACAGAGTCACCTTATATACAGTGTACATCTGCTACATCATTTGTAATGAGAACCTTTCACAAAAAAAGGATCTTCTCAGAACAGATACTAACACAAGCAGGTAAGAATTGCAAGAATGTTTTACTGAAGTGTGTAATAGAAATGTAACATTAGGAAAAAAAGCAAAACACAATGAAGAGATATTTTAATCCTCAGTACCAGATGAACATACTGTATGAAATTTCTGCAACAGCGCTGAAGAGGTCTGATATACATATAAAAGAATAAACACATGGCACAATAAATAATCCACTGCTTCTCAGTATGTTTGGACATGACTCTTCATAACAGGACATTTTGGAAAACTAGTCTCAAACCTTCAGAAAGACAAGTTCTTCTTCAATACAAAAGCATCACCATAAAAACCTATGCAAGTATCTCTCCATAAGGTAATGCTTGTGTTTTACAATGTAGATAAGACTCATATTTTATGTCTGTGAAAAAATTATTTTCAGTCTCTAGTGAACTTGAGATGACTAACTTGGATCTTGGTTTTCAGTTTTTGGGACTGATTTAAGAATTCACTGGAAATCGTATTTTAAGAAAAGGAAAACAGTCACATACCACTGACCACATCATGACAGACCTTCCAAAGCTGCTGATGTGGCATTGTGTACTTTTTGTTCTGGGGATAGGAAAGTCTCTGTGTACCATAAGTAAGTGTACCAATAAAGTTAAACCTAATTATGTTCTAATTTTGGTGTGAAATTTAAACTTTTCATTATATCCCAAACGTCAACTGCTCCATTGACAAGCAAGTTACCTATGATTCTATTTTACCTTAAATAACTGAGATATAGATTCTACTCTGTCATGTATTTTCTTTTGTCTTCCAAACCAGCTGGTTTCATCAATCCACACAATACATCACTTTCTGAAAGGTTTCTCTTTTTATTTATGTTTATCTACTAACTTTAAAGATTAGTAATGAGTAAGCATCTCCTCATAAATGCCAGAATTATTTTAGAGCTGTCACCAGCACACTTTAGCACGTCAGGTCTCAATGTATATATTGAAACTTAGTTTTCCTGGTGATGCCAGCAAAAACTGAGTATTTCTGCTCTTGAAACTAGCATAGTTTGTCAAACAAACAAACAAATCCAAACCAAAAAAAACAAACCAAAAAAATCAACTAACCCTTTTGCCCAATCTTATACAGACTTGTCGTGTGCATAGGCACTGTAGGGTACTTCCAAGATAACTACCTATCATTTTAGCAGGCAGAGAATAAACCAGAATATCTACTTTGCAGAGGCCTAAGCTCTACAGTAGAGTAACAAATGTGGTAGTTTGACCACAGGGCAGTTGTGACAGTACCTACTAATTCAAGAATAGAAATGGATGTATATTACTAAGAAAGGTGACAATAACCATATCAGTCTGACAGGGCAGATGGGCTATGGGGATTCCCACAGGTAAATTTTCCATAGTTTGGTTTAGAAATGGGATAGGAAAAAAGGTTGAGAATAAACAGCCTCCATGTGACCTGCTTTGCTTAGACATTCAAAAACTGGAGTACAGCATGCAGAAAACTTCTGGGTTATGGTTGATGATGTTCTTAAGAATATTCACACACAATGGAGGGGATTCAGCTCTGCCCCAGGATAGAAGACATTCTTTGTGCATGCACCCTTTTTTATCCTATTTAGGGAATTTCAAGAATTGGAAAAGAGTAAAACATGAAACTAAGTCTTCAGACATATGTGACATTTTTAATTAGGCATAGCTGACTGGAAAGTAAAGTACTTTTCTTTGCAAGTGGTGTAACAAAATTACAGATTTATACCTTAAGTAGGATGAATACATTGTTTGAGAAGAAGCAACAACAGCAACAGTACAGAGAAAAGCCTGAAGGGGAAATGAGCAATTATCTCTACCTGTTCAGTCCTCCATAAACACTTCCCTGAATTTGCACCACTATTAGACAAGGATACACACTTAAAGTTCCCAAAACCTTTTAAGGGTTTTCCACCTGGCTTTGTAAAGAAAAAAATCCAACAAAATCCAGCAAAAGAAAAAGCAGGTCACACAGCAACGAAAATGTCATCTGCTGAGAGATTATATTCCACCCATGGCTTGGGAAAGCACTGTGTTTCTACTTGTCTTCTCCATATTAGCCTGCAATATTTCCTTTTTCGGGATTATTACAGCCAAATATATATAAAAGCACATGGCAGTAAAATTCATAACTTTCTAATCTGTTTCCCAAAAATGTCAGAAAAAGCCTCTAAAATCCATCACACAGTTTATCTCTTAAGTATGGTAATGTCTCCAAGTATGGTCTAATTGCCTCAAAGAAAAAGAAGCATTAATATAAGTTTCTGAATGACTGTGGTTTTGAATTTTTCATATTCTTCCCTCGACTTGACAGGTCTTTATGCATTAACTAAACAAACCTTGTGTTGGACTACACCATCTATGCCACTGATCATGTCCTCACTAAACTGTGATTTGAATAACTTTGAGATAGAACAAAAGCAAAAAAAATAATAGTGGTGGGCACAAACATTCTGTTGACCAGGTGAGAAGAGAGTCTGTCAGAGCTCAAGTCCCTTAATGAAATAGAACCACATATGCTATCCTACAAAATTAAAGTCTTAGGCAGCAGAAATTCTTTCAGCAAATTAATGGTTTGAATCTGAACTAGAACTATGAAGTAAGGGAAACTTAAATGCCTCTGACAAACGTCTAATTGGCCAAGAAACAGCTTTTGCACGCAGTCATTACTGGTCAGGTTAGCTCTTCTACAAATCCCTCTGGAGTTTATTCCTGAAGTGGTTGGAGAGATTGCAAGATGCTAGAAGCTACCAGAAATTCCAGAAAGCATGGCCCATAGAGCTGCGGACACTGATACATGAAACAGAGAGCTTTTACAGATACACAAAACACAGTACTTTATATTAAGGTATTCAAAGGTAGCCTTCATTAGCAGTGACCTGCCTGCATACAACACACAATACATACACCAAGGACTTAAAACTAAGCTTCCTGTTCTGTGTATAAACACCTTGCTCTTTTGAAGCTGCAGAACAGCACTGCCCTTCTTAGGAAAGCACTCACAGAAAGGTCCTCACTTCAGAGTGTGTAACGCTAAAATGGATGTGTGGGCAGTAGGCAGTCTGACCACACATGCATGATTAACAGAAGAGATGAAGACACGATATGATGTTCAAAGGTTTGCCAAGGTAGCACCACTTTTATTAGAATGTGCTCTTGAAACAACTGCCCTTGGTAAAAAGAAAACTGGAAGCAATAATATGCTTATTTCTGCACTTACTATTCCTTTTCCTTCTGCCCCTCTTCCTGCCCACACTCAAGGACCTCACATAGAAAAACAGGACTAGTATCACAATGCTTAGAAGTATTTTAAATGGGTTCTCAAAAATATTATTCTTGGATTCCTCTGTAGATTTCTCAAATAAAATGAAGTTATTTTCTGGGTTTCAGGAACAAAAAAGGAGCATGAGGATGTTTTCATTTCCAGGGTTCTTTCCATTACTTTGAAAACTGTAAGACATAGCAGTATCGCAGACACTAAGAAAAGTCCTTGTCTTACAGTCTTTGTACCAGTTCAATCATTTCCCAAGCCCCATAAAGAACTAAATGCTGTGATCACATTCTCTATCACCAGAGAGATTTAATTTTTAAACTTGCCCTCTCAGTTTCACAGCAGAAAAAGAGGTTACTTTTAAAGAAAACCTTCTCTTTTCTCTACCCTGCCCTTTAAAGTTAAGAAGCTTGCTTCTTGTGGCTGTCACCTAACATATGCAGAATTAATCTTTTTTCTCTCTCCTTAATTTTCAATGAAAGAGATAAAGATATATCACCAAGGAGGGCAAATCTAAAGGAAGAACAGTCTCTGTTGCTATTTTAAGTGAAATTACTATATTCGTTTAACTTTACAGATACCCTCCTACACCCCTGCTTAGCAAATTCAGACCTCCTCAAGATGCAACCATTTTGCCTTCTGTAACACTAAAGACAAGATTACACAAACACTAGCTCTCACATTTATTAAGGGAAGGGCAGATTACTTTCAGATGTGATGGGCCATGGAATACTTTATCACTTTCTTGTCCTTTTATCTCTGAGATTCTATCTCATTTCTCTCTCCCTAGTTAGCTCTTAAAAGGAGACAAAGAAAGCAAGAGGGAAATCAAATGCCTCTTTGCATGAACAGAAGCCAGGCAATTTTACGCCCCTCTCTATACACCCTTACTTATGTTGCCTGAAGGTTTTCAAGTCAGAGAGGCTTGCCTAAGCACGCTGCAATAAAGCTGCTACAGCCAGCTGTCTTAGTAAAGGGGGTTCGTAGCAATCCTGTCCATTAACCCTGAGGCTAACTACCACTAAGGAAAACAAAATATTAAGATAAAAAGATTCTTTAGGTTGTTTCCTTATTGCTTTAAGTAGGAAGTCTCAGAGGGCAGTTCAAACTGGTTGCTTGAGTGTTCAGACAATGATCACTCCCAGATGGCCTTGACAGGATGAATTGACTTTTAAGAAACCATTAGGTAGGACCTACTGGAAATGAATGAACAGGTAGCTTTCTGCTACAAAGAATAAGTGACCTGTTCTTCTTGCCATTAAAATCATTAATAATGACATCCATTTTAAATATGTGCTTCAGAACTGACACTTCAAACCTTAAATCGATCAGCTGTTTAGATGTTCTCAGTTTTAGTCACACAAATAGCCTTATGGACTATTTTTTCCTTGATAAGAGACTGTAGTTTCTTTAGTTTAAAAGCAGCTCCTCCTTACGACCATGTTTCAGGCGAGCTTTTTACTTTTACAACTCAAACACTATGTTCTGCTGAGGTTGGAGGCAATTGCTCGTCCCTGAAGACTTTGCAGATTGCTACCTAAAACAAAGCAGAAAATCTTCCAATAGTAAGTTGCTGCCTCAGTCAGTACTTGTAAGATACCTGCTCAGTCAACTCTAGGCCATCTTGCATACTCTGTTTTCACCAGCAGATTATTCTTTTTCCTCCCCCATACTTCAACCCCCTGAAGACAGATTTCCCAAGTTGCAATGCACCAGAGGCAACTGATTTCTTGACCCTAGATACAATACACTGTCTAAAGGCTATGCTTTGAAAAGTTATTTTTATTTACCCATTTAACCTAGAGTGGCAAAGAAAATACAAAGCAAAAGCCTGAGAAGAAATCAAGCTACTTAGTATATAATTTTAATTATTATAGCTATCATTTAAATGTATAGTATACTTAAATACAATAGCTATTATATTTATTTTTAAAAGTGACCTAAGAACGCTTGCAACTTGAGGATTTCCAAGTTTCAGGTTCTATATTTCCCTTTACCATTCACAAAGAATTTGAAGAGCATCAGTTTAAAAAGTATTCAGAGGTCCATTGTAAAATAAGCGAAGGAATGTAAAACTAACTTTGAACTCAAATTTCATCGCATGTTTCAGAAGTTAACTACTAGAAATATTAATTTACATTTTTTTTATTATTAAGAATTTGGGTATTCACAGAATCTGTAAGGTTGGAAGGGATCACTGGAGGTCATTCAGTCCAGCCTCCCTGTTCAAGCAAGTTACAGAGTAGTACAGGAAGTACAGGATGGAACAGAAACTAAAAGTTTGACTGTGAAATTATCATCAGCAAAACAAACTACTTCTTTTATAGAAACAATTAAAGATTTAAGTTATTTCATTAAATCATCATAATAAATACCAATAGTTTAGCATTTCTGTATTTGATTTGCAGTAATTTAATTTGCTTTCAGAGTATCTTTTGGTTCGGAGGGAATTAGAAATAGCGATTATAAAATGTATTAAGCACATGATTATATTTAAAAGTATATGACTTAAATAACTAACAGTTCTTAAAGTATTAACAGTTTAGTCAAAATAGATCACAAAGCAAAAATCACAGATTTACAAATTTCAGTAAGTTTCAGCAGGAGATTTATAACAAGAGTTGGAGTTCCAAAGAAATCCTAAATAACTTTAAATTATCACCTTAACTCAGCATAACTTAATTCCAAATTTATAATTACTTCTGTCTTCATCTACTCGTTATGAAAATCAGCATTCAGACATTGAGGGAGGGAAAGAATGGTGAAGGGGATGTGCTGCTGCCATGAGATATGGGGAAAAACATTATATTTACTTATGGGCATATATTTTTAAAAAACAAGTACTCATCAAATATACGTCTAGCATTTAAAAGCATGCTTAGTAATCATACCCGTAATAGACTGCTCTAAAGATAAGAGCACATCCTACCCATACAAGAGATCAGACTGCAGGTCGCATACTGAGCAGCACTACTAACTTCCGTTCCACAGGTCAGTTGTGTGTCTTTTTTAATGGCTAACATCATTATAATCAAACTTTTCTTCCAGCACAGTCCCTCCCCACTTTCTAATAGTCCAAATTTCCCCACTCTGACTAGTATGGGGTTTATTTTCTTTAGGAAGTGAGCTCAGTTCTTAATATCTGAACTCCCTTACACTTGTTTGCTGACCATTAGTCAGCACTTCCCTATGATGCATCCCTTTCCTCCACTCCCTTTCAGTTCCAAATGCTGTCATTATAAGCTTCCAGCTATTCTATTATTTTGCCTGCAAAATTCACAAACTATTTTAGAAACTCCCTTGAGAGTAAAGCAGCTTTTTTCCATGAGTATTAAGTCACTTTGAACACTTAGACAAACTGAGTTCCTTCAATATTTCTATAAGATAGGTTTCCTATAGCCAGATCTTATCACCATTCTACAGGACTACTTTTGCCCAACAACTAAGCAGCCAAAATTGTTTTAAAACTTTCAATTCAAACAAAATTGTAAGTGCAAGTTCTAAAGGTTGTCTAGGTTTTACTTATTTGTTTGGGATTAGCTCATTCACAGTAGCTAACATACAAAATTCCAAAGACAAAACATATTTGTTTCATAACCCATGTTTGGAAAATATACTGCTACTGATCACAGAAGAGCCAATATGCACTATCACATATCAGTAATTTCAACAACTGAGTAATAAGACAAAACTTTTCTGAAATTTAAGCATTAAATTAGTGAATACAGCTAATGAAACAATATTCATCCCAGTTCCATGTCAACTTCTCACTAAGTAAGCTTTTATATAGGCTACCTGATACACACCTGCTGGGGCACAGTGCCTAAACTGCACATGAGAACACAGTTACAACATGGCTCCATCACAGTGACTCACTGTCACTGCAAACTTCAGAATATATCCACTCTTGCCCTTTAAATTCTGTAATCTAGATTGTAATCTTCAGATCAGAAGTCGTAAACCAGTATCTACAGGCAAAAAAAGAAGGATATATCAAGAGGAGAATGAAACTCTCCATATTTTTTTTAATTAATAACCCTTGATAGTCATCCACAATTAGGTTGCTAAAATGGAACACTGAGTTACTATAATCCTTCTGGTCTGCCCCCCTCCAGTAATTTTCAACATTCCCATATAACGTCTGATCTGTATTTAGCCATCTGAATCAATTGTTTCTAGTCACCATGTATGGAAAGCTTTTGTAACAGATGTCTTTTATTCACATCAATTTTACATTCAGAATTATGGAAGAATGAAAGAAACAAACCACTCTGCTCTTCGGCTAAGTTTCTTAGTTTTAACTAAGATGCTTGAATAAACCAAAAAAGTAAACATTTCCTTGGTTAATGCTTTCCAAGTTGTGGTTTAACACTTTATAGTTCCAGATACTTACTCAGCATTTCCTTCCAGAATTTATCACTCAAAATTCAGTAGCAAACATGCAGTGTTTAGTGTTACCTTAAAATTTATTCTGCAATCACTTGATACCACTACACAGGTCATAATTTTAAACTTTATCTCAAAATCTTTTGAAAGTAAACTGTACATTAAAAAGAAATAAATCTATTCCTAGATACCATGATTCTACTTGTATAAACTGGGACATTACACCCCCTAGTCACTCTTATCTGATATCTTGTTATCCTTTAAATATATTTTTAAAAATCTATTTCTTCAGAAAATTGTTATGAAATATTTGTGTTCAAACGAGAACTGAAAAGGACTGTTACAGGTCTGACAACGTAACGTGCTTCTCTACAAGAATCCTATTTACATTTTCATGTATATCAAGAACAACAAAATTTAAGAGTATAGCAAGGGCAAAGAATATGCTGCAGAAGACAGTCAAAACATCTAGTATGAAACAGAGAAGCTTGACAAGGCCCTGGAGTTGAGTGGCTCTATTTCACAGTGCCCATTTCTTTGTGCTACATTTCTCCTCACCTCTGACTTGACTGCTTATGTGCTGAGCTCATCAGGACTGCTATCTTACTTAACTAACTTGCAGTAGGCCAGTAATCTAGGAGTTTATCTAATAATGCTCCTACTCTACTACAGGGAACAGCTGCTTGGACAGCAAGCATCATTCAAGCAGCCAAATACCACCTTCTGTGCTAGAGCATGCACAGAGTTGGCTGGAAGCTGCTGCTGCCAACACTGCTTCCACATGGGAGAGGAGGGCCTGAAGGCATCACTCCTCCTGCTCACAGAGCAGGCCAGAACTGCTCTTTGCTGATTTTGTCGATGCAATCAATGGGGAAGGTGGTAGGCAGATGTTGGATTTATCTCTTAAATACAGTAACTGCATTGAGACCATATCTCACTGTTAGTGCAACCAAGACAAGTGAATCTGCTGATGGAATCACTCTACTACAATATACTTAGAAAATCATTGATGATGAGGGACTTCAAACAAATCTATTTCCTGGATATCTTCATCAAATGCTGTTATCTGGCATCTTATCTAAAAATCACTGTATATGTTACAGTAACAGTGTCCTGCAGGTGAAAGCTGCTGAAGAAAAGTTAGCATAAAAATAAATCACATCCATTGAAAATTATTTTGCATCCTATCCAGAACTGTGCAAAGATCTAATAAACTGTTTAATTACTGAAAACCTGTAGTTATTTTGTGAGATAATGAAACTCGTGTAAATTTCTGTACTTTCATAAAAGTGAAGGGCACAAAGTTGCAGATGTGAAAACACGGTTTACCTGACTCCACAACTGTTACTTATTTTCAGTCAAGTGAAAAAACAATAAAATCACTGTGAACCACTTCAGAACAGTACTAGGAGTGATTAATTAGGGAGTGGCAGAGGAAAGTATGAAACATCAAAAGAAAGTGAACAGTGTAAGTGTAAAAGAAGAAACATGTCTTGGAGAGATCTGGCAATCTTGTAATATCAACATCTCTAAGGAGCCAAGCTGCACTAAGAGAAGCTGAAGTAGCCAAGGAGGGAGGTCGAAATCTGCAAATTTACAAACCACAGGAAAAATTCTTACCGAGAGTGAACGAACTGTTGAGTTCACTGGACAGAAATATATTGGTCTGGGAGATTAAACTGGGAGGCAGACTCTCACTGGAGTGGAAGGAAATACTGAATAAAAACATTATGAATCCTCTCCTATTCTCAGGCAGAGGAAGAACACAGAGCACTTCAGCTCAGGGGGGAGAACTAACTCAATTTGTTCAGCAGAAGACTATCACAGAGGAGGAACACGACATCAGAGACTAGCAATGGTAACAAAAGGATACAGGGATTTGTATATCAGCAGCTCAAGAACAGTAAAAGAACATAATGAAGGAGAAAAGAAGCTAAAAGCTGATATGTTAAGAACAGATTTTGTCTGGTTTTGAATCCGCACAAGCCAAAAAAATAACTTTACATACTTGCAAAGCAAAACTATTGTTCTTTCTTTAAGAGTGCATCTGAGATGTACTGTAGACATCAACTGAGAAACAGAAAAAACATCATCAAAAACTGCAAAGCAATAAGTCTTACAGTAAAAAAATATATGCCAGCTGGATACAAGAAAAGACCACTTCTCAATGCTAGAATTATTTTTAAAGTGTTGTGTAATTCCTTCTCTTTTGAAAATCTTGCCCAAAAAAATAAGAAAGGAAAAATCTCCTCATTCTCACATTGCAAATTATTAGATGAAACATTTTTACTTCACCATAACTGGTAACAACCAAGGTTTTCCCTTAGTTTTGAACTGAAGGATTTTCCAAATGTGCAACAAATATCCCAATACCCTACAGAAATGTACTCTATGTAAGGTGGTAATGCTGTTCTCAGCACAGAGAATGCCAGCACTGACTTAGCATTTTTGTGCACAAAGCTGCCCATTTGCTCCTTGCTCTCCTTGTTTTTGCTTTGCTGATCAAAGGAGTTGCCAAGTTTTTTCTTTACCATTACAAGGCAGGAAAAATGGGTCTCCTTGGAGAGGCCCCTTGTGAAGGTCACAAAGGTTAGCTCCACAAGCCCCAGAGTCTGCTCTGATGCTGGAGTGATTGGCTGGCTTCCCTGCAGTTACCCTGCCTTTCCCCTCCTTCACAACAGTGTACTGGTTATGGAAACTAAATATGAAAGAACATGGTGGGGGAGGAAAGAATTTCTATGGAGATATTCTAAAATCCTCAGAAGTTCTACTTGTTTGAGCAGTCTGAATATCTAGCATGATAAAACATTCGATTTCTTTCTGAAAAACTCACAATAAAAATTTGAGCCTGTAATCCCCTTTTTAACAAAAATTTGAAAGGAAAAAAACCCCGAGTTTGCTTTTTCTTAGCACACTGACAGATTGACACTGGTTTGGAAGAAGTTTAAGATGTTTATTTGCCCCATCCCTGGACTTAATCAACTGGAACCTACAGGTCACACCATCTTAATGAAGACTGAAATGAAGCCAAATAATCAGGATTCAGATTTGTAGCACCTTCCAGCTCCAGAGCAGTATCACACCAGAGACATTTAAAAAATCTTACAGAATATATGAAAGTTTATTTATAGGCATCAGACTCCTTACTTTTAGGTCCTAAAGTTAAGTAATGAATATATCTTGGAATATCCAGCAAAACAATCATTGTATTTCAGATGGTTGTTTAAATACTCTAATTTAATTTTTTAAGTACACACATTTTCTATACATTCAAACTGACCAATCCACAGGCAGCCACAACTATTCAGGTTTTTCTTATACATAAAAAAATTAAGCTGTAGTGCATACAATGAAAGTTCTAGACACTTTGAAGCACCTGTTCCTAGAAAATGGATTCAATGTTGGTCCTAATAGGAGAAAGTAGCATAAATTTTGTAAACTGAAGAAGCAACTTTTTGAGGTTTCATGTTTTGGGGGCACAATTTTATATTACTTTACAAATAAAACTGATTCTCAGCATTGCTCAAAAAGCTTTCTTATCACCCTGAAAGTCAAGCCAGGTTCCTTCCTCTCTATGTAACTATAAGTGTCAAGTTCTGCCTCCAGTGCCATCACCCACATGTTCGGACAGATGAAGCCATTTAAAACTCAGCCATCAGTGTGTCTGATGATGAACCCACCTCTACAGCTGTTCTGAGTGCATTATCCTACCAGGTGTCAAAAGTACTTCCAGAAGAGTCAATTGTACAGCCCTACTAACTAGACATTTCAATCAATTTAAGTACTCTCAAAATTTAACAATACCCAGTAAGAGAGAGGCTCATACTACAGGTTTTTCTTCCTAGGCAGAATCAACAGGCTTCCTCTTCTTAACCAGTTGCCTCTGATCACAAAACACCAAGGAAAACATACCCCCTGTATTGGCAGACAGTAATAAATTACTGAGAATGCCAGAACCTTAAACTGAAAACAATAAAATACATCATTAAAGAAGGAATATCATAGTTCATATAAAACCACAGAAGTGCAAGTGGAATTTTGATCCAGTTACTTCGATTTATTCACCTGTAAAAAGATATAACAAAAAGTACGGACACTTCAAGGGGCCTCCAGAATTACTTCACCTACAAGTCCAGATGAAAATGCAGGGAGAAATCCATACAGTAGCCAAACTGTAACAAAAAGTAAAGAGTATATAGAAAAGAGCTGCACCTGATAATGATTAATATTTAATGGAGAAACTTTTAAAAAATAACAAAAACACAATACCAAATTCCTCTTTTCCAGGAGAGCTTTTATCACCAACACTTGCCTTTTTTTTTTTTCTTTTTTTTTTTTAGCTGGTATAATAAGGGAGAGCACTTCTGACTGAAAATCTTATCAAACTTCTCAAGCCTCTTTGGGGGTTGCCACAAAGGTCAGCACAGCTAACATCTACCAAATTCAAGCCCTGCTCCACTCCCATACAAATGCTGGGTACACGACCTGCTGGCCAGCATAAAGCACAAACACCACATTTCCTGAAACATTTACAACACCAACAGACCACTTATCTTTCAAACTTGCCATGACAATAAAACCCAAGAGGAGAAAGGATTGAATCAAGACTCAATAACATACGCTATTTTGCTACCAGGCACATCTTTAATCACCTTGGTAAAGGACTGAAATTTTCATCCTTCTGGCTGATGTTGCTATGCAGGGCAAACAAGCCTCCCATGGTATATGCTGTGATAACACTAAGGCATTTCTTCTGCTTCTGATACTCAGACAATACTTCTTTATGCCAACACCTACCCAAACGACACTGAGGGGCTCTGCTGATGTAATACATTTTCTGCTAGGTATTTATTTCACGACTACATTAACTCACTTCTATCTAAGGAATTAAATTCAGTATATGAAAAATGTGTCTGTATCCTTACAGACACCACAGTTAAGAAGAAAGAAAAAAAATCTCCAAAATACCTAAAATATCCAAAAGTATCAAAACCAACAGTGAACACTAATAAATAAACAAAAAACTCTCCATAAGCAGCAGTAAGGCCAAGATACCACCCAAACCTGTAACATGAGAAAACGCTAAAGTTTAGGACTACGGTTTTGTAAGTTTTTATGTAAAAGGTCCAGATTGCTGTAATGTTTTAAGGATGACACAACTGGGCCAAGGAATAGATGCACTGTAACCAGCCTCTTCTTTCTGCTGTACGTAACGTAACGCAGGAAGAACATTCAAGACCGCTTCGGTAAGCAACGCCCTTCAAAAACACATTTTAAGAAAAATCTAATTCCCTGACACAAGACTCAAACAATGTAAGAATCTGTCCAGTGGATTAGGACCAAGTGCCCTACATCAATCCTGGAACTGTACAGAAGAAAGATGTTCAGATGTTGCTTTTTTTTTTTGATCAAGTTACAGAAAAATTAGTAAAAACAGCCTAAACATCTATCTTTTTTAAAACGCGAATTGAAAAGAGTTTCATTTATGGCAAAACCCTAGACATTTCATTAGAACCTCAGCTTAATTTCACTTTATGACTTATGATGTAACCAACAGGTCAATAAGATTATAATTTCTAAATTAACAAAAAATTAAATAAATTAACAGAAAACATGAAAGGAGTAGTATATAAATAAAAATGAGGATGCAGAACAAATAATTTAGTTTCACACTTGCCATTTCAGCAATATGGATGGCTCATCAAATATCACATGACCTCCAAAGTTAAGTTTTTAGATTAAACTGTGACAGGCTTTATTTTTTGTATTTAGCCTGTAAACACCAGTAAACCTAACACTATGTTATTTAAAAGTGCCCCATAGTTCTTGGAATTTTAAATTCTGGCATCATATAAAAGTACTATATAAAACTTCTAAAATTTTTACACCAGAGCAACTTACCATAATTTAATTGTTTACACCAGACAACCTCCTATATGCACACAGAGGTAAACCTGACCTATTAAAAATAAACTGAAAAATGCTTTGTTCCAACTGTTTTAAATATAAAGTTATAAGAGAATACAGAGGTTTTCCAATAGGAAAGGAGAGCAGGACAAAGAACAAACCAAAACCACACAGTTGACTAAAAAACCCTGGTAAAGTGGTAGGGGAAATTATGGCCCACTTGCTAAGCTTACATTTGTTATGTGAGAGTGCTGTTTATAATGTCACATGCTGGAACTTGTTCCCAAGCTAGCTAAACCTACATGCTTAATTGACTCAATAGACAATGCTGCATTGTAAAGACTAATCTTTTCCTACAGGATACAGTTTCTAAACCATGAAAGCTTTTATATATTTTAATTTTTTCAGCAGTTCTGAAATCAAAAAACTTCAAAATACACATGCACATAACAGACACACATATGTATTGGGGTAGCTACTAAAACTCATATATCCATATGCAAACCGAGTCATCAAGTCCAAGTATTTTAAAGAACATAGGAGCCAGAAGGTTCTTTAAGTTCCTATTTCAGACATCCTAGACAGAAGGGACTAAGGAAGAAAAAGTCTAGGAACAGGTTCATGTCACCTATGTACACCACATGATGTATGGAGCAGCAGCTCTCACATTGCACTATATTTTGACTAAGCCACCTCAAAGTATTTGTTTCTAGTTACTTCTCAAGAGTAAGGTTTTGGGAACTTCTAATTAGTTTAAAGTCTGACAAGTTCACAATTAAGAACCAATTTAAACAAAAGTTATCCTGAATGCTGCAGACAGACCGGATTGCCAACTCCTGCAGATTACCTTAGTTTTGCACAATAAACAAGTTTCATGAATTAATTCAACAGTGAAACAAAGCTTAAGTTTTTAAACATTTGCATACCAACTATGAAAATAATTGCTGAATTTTAGAAATTGAAGTGATTCAATTACAAATTATTTGAAACAGCAAATTGGTTCAATCTCTTCTACAACCAGCTTCAGAAAGCTGACTTTTTATATCTTAGGACCCACCAAGCCATTTTGATTTTTTAATATTACCTCTGCTCCTCCCTCCCCTTAAACTGATGAAAAGAAACACCTTAGAGAACAACACTACTGAATCTCAAAAACTCTTGAGAAGCTTTAAGAAAAAACAAAAAAGAAAAATAATTAAACTATGCCCTCTCAAACTATTGCCAGATGTAAGCAATTAGCAGAACTGAAGTATTTGTAATACCACCAAGCAACTCTGACAGGAGCACTTGAGTTTTTTAAGTCAATTGTGATCAGCTGGCCTAAATGCCTATAAACCGCAGAACTACATACACCTAACAATTACTAAAATACAGAGACTAAAAGTCAAGATAAACATTAAAAGCATAGGTGTACAGATGTGCATATATTTTTCTGTACAGACTTGTCATTTAATGAGTTTACCTTTCAAATTTTTATAGTTAATATAACGCAGATTGTATTTGAACTCCGTCTTTTGTTGCTAGTATCTTGACAAGATAGCACTCATCTACAAGAACAATCATCTCCTTTAAACAGCAATGCTTCACTGTAAACACAGCCTTCAAAAGGATATATTTACATACATGCAACATTTCTTGAATAACATGACAGCATGAATGACACTGCTGAGAATGCTGCATGCAGCACATTGCTGATAAAGCTGTTTTAGACAGTCTCCCATATTTCATGCTTCATTGACTCAAGCTGAAAACAGCCTTCTAAAACATAGGAGGATTAAATTAACAACCATCATGTCTATCCTCTATAATGCATCTCCTTCTAATTTTCCCACACCAAGAAGCCACCAGGTTTATACTGTAGGAGGATAAAATAGCTTTGCAAAAACAATGTACGACTCCCTTTAATAACAAGCTGAAGGGCAGCTGGTCACATTTGTTTCACTTTTTTCTGATCTTCACAAAAACACCATTATTCTACCGGACTGCAAAAATTAAAAGATGCAGATAGAAAACTGCTAAATTACTTAAAGCATAAAGAATAGAGTCCAAAAAGTCATGCCATGTTGGAGAGGCACTCTTTTAATTGCCACAGGGTCTAATGATATTTTGACAAGACTGCAATTATGTTTCAGTTATAAGAGCAGATCCTGTTCTCCATGTCTTGCCAGGATAATACTGCTTTTAATTAATGCTTTCGTTGTGAAGTGCTCCCTCAGGCACTAATAAGTTTTATAATAATTTCAGTATGTAGCATGTATTTCCCCACACCATTTATTCAAAATTTCTCATCATCTGGCCTCAGATAATGTCCAAGCCCTTGCTTCCCAGAAGGCTTCAAAACATGGCTAACTACTGCTGTGCTGAACAAGACACTGTTAAAACATGTCTTCATATGATTGTTTTCTTCTGCTTCCCTTAAGAAGAAAGAAACACTGCATGCCTATCAAACTGGCACAATTACAAGAGAACCAAATTTCCCTTTAAACATCAGTCCCAGTTTCACTTTCAGGAAGTGGCACAGACCTCATTCTTCTTTTCATATAGTTGATACATGCTTTTAGTGTATTATACAAAGTTGTAACCATTGCGAAAGTCTCAATTACATTTACTGATCACTAAACCTGGTAAAACGAGTGTGGCTTTACTTCCTACAATCCACTTCATAACCCACCTCTTGAATTTGTAAAGTTGCACTAAAGGAAGCTACAAACCAGAGCTTCAGCAAACAGGTCATTACTGAAGCCATGAAACTACAGACACAGACTTCTCTGAAGCCTGAGACAAGTACAGGACTGTGTGGGAAATGTTATGAAATTCCTGTCAAGAAAACTAGGCCTCAAATTTAATCCACTCACTGCCTCTCTCTACCACAAACAGCTGTGAAGTAACTAACTTGTTTTTGGTTTAAATGTCATTAACACCACAAGAAGGTGGGGAAGTCTCAAACTAATTCCTATATGCCAATTAAAATTGGCTTTATAAGGTGTTTAGATAGACTTTATTGACTTTGAAAAGCAAAGTCAGTACACAAGCTGCTGCCTTTACAGACTGCAGGGATTCATTTTTATCTGTCACATATTCTCTATTCACATTTTCAAGAAAAGAAAATCAAATATTAAATCTCAATTTCATTTAATTATTCAGGCTTTATGTTTCCTTTTTTTTTCTTAATTAAAGTGGTCTCTGTATTTTAGTAGACTCAGTTCTCCAAAGTTTGCGGACTAAAAGCAATAGTATGTTTATACTTTCAACAGAGGGAGGAGTTAAACATTACTTCCAATTATTTTCCATTACTTTTTTATTTTTCTAATAAAACAAATCCAATATCCTGTCTGATCCCTCAAAAGTGAAATTCATTTCAGAATCCTGTCCCCATTTCATGCACAAACAGTTTCTCCTGCATGGTCTTTGCATGACTTCACTGGAAGTAAACATTTAAATAGACCAGTATTTCTAAAGAAGAAACGTACATACTGTCAACAGCAAAATTCATGAAATACATTATCTGGCCTTTATCAAGAAAGTCAAACTAGGTGACAGACATCTCTACTGTTTCCAAATTCTCTGGCTGTAGCTGGAAAGTGCATCTGTCTAAAAGGGCATCATTTAATTTTTTAGCCAGGTTGGATTTGTTTGAGCAGTCTAAAATCCAGTGAACTAGTAAAAACAGCAGTAGGTTGATCTCCAAGTTGTGTGACTGTGATTTGCAAATGCAACCAGTAAAGAGTTCCAAGGCTTGCAATGTCAAAAAAAATGAAGTTTAGCACAAACTTTCTTTATAAGGTTTTATATACAATGGGTTGAATTCCCCTAATAAATAGGAATTCATCGGCTGCCTCTGAACAGCACGCTGTAAGCATCAAATAAAGAAGTTATCCTTTTGACCCTTCCCCTTTTCTTTCAGAGGAAGCATTACTGCATTACTCTGTTCCCAATATGTTTCTCACAATGAAGCAAAACATTACCTTGGAATTAAAATGGATTCACCAAATAGAAGCAGATTGAATAAAGAGTTAAAATACTAGACTTCTGGTAACCAACCTTAACACTATTAATACCAAATCATTCACTAAATAAGGCAGTATTCAGTGCCTAAAAACCTGTAAATTGGCTTCAGTTGACCATACAGTCAAAAAGCCTGTATCCTGAAACAGAGAAGTATTTAAAAAAGGAAATTAATTAATTTTTACTGTCTCTCTCTTGTTGTTACTGGCTGACATTACCATTAATGGCATACCTATTGCTACTAGAAACAAAAAATAGCTCACAACCAAAGGATAAAAAGTGCATAAAACTCATAACTGAGATTTATTCTCTCTATTTCTAATTCTGTCACACTGCTTAAGATACATAGTTATTCTGTAAAAACCTGAAACAACTTCAAATACAAAAAGTTCCCAGAATCAGAACTACTACCTTTAGATTTCAGGCACATCTGATAATTTCTACTCTGAACGAACAGAAATTTCATGCTATATAAAGTCCTTGACTGGATTTACACAAAATATCTAACACTACTATGCTTTTTCATTCTAAGGATGTGTCAATCATTGACATTCTGTATTGAACACTGCACTGAGAATTTTAATGGCATTTGTTTCCTATAACATGTTTGTGTGTTACAATTCTGACTTCTGGTTAAAATCAAATTGTATGTATCTTGATCTATGTATTTAATTATATACATATGGGAGAATAAAAGGTTCACAGACGAGTTGAATACATCTTTCTGTAATGAACACATACACTGAAACTATTTGCTCTATCATCATATGGTAGGACAGTTAATTAAAGCATTCAAAGTTTACTTTAGTTTTACACAGCATAGCAGTTAAACCAAGCTGGTCAACTGGAAGAACAAGTCATAAATCAAAGAGGAGCCATGTGTAGCAAAAGGAACAACTTCATTTTTTATTCTAATGTTTGAGACAAACCACAACTGCAGTAACTATTTAAATAAGGAACAAGAAAGAAGAGATTTTAGAAAAGTATTGGACT
Source organism: Corapipo altera (assembly GCF_003945725.1). Lineage (NCBI taxonomy): Eukaryota > Metazoa > Chordata > Aves > Passeriformes > Pipridae > Corapipo > Corapipo altera. The sequence continues at coordinate 77,677,689 of NW_020884872.1, forward strand.
TCAGAAAATTTTAAAAATACTACTGTTTACTCACACTTTTAAATGTTTAGTAGAATATCTGAAGACATTGGTACAGGCTTGAATTCTTTATTAGTATCAGTTCCTCCAAGAACAAACCATGAGAAATTCTTTCAGTAGCAGACCTGTAGAGACACGTTTCTTGTTTTCTCGTTTCCCTACATCAACTCCTGTTGGTCAGACACTCAGTATTCTTCATCACCCTGCTTTCCCTATGGCAAACAAAACATCCACCTGTATTTTCTGAGAAAAAAACACAGCAAAGAAACAGCCTATCCCTCCTCTTAGGCTTCCATATCAAGCCTAACTTTACTATAGGACATAAAGCAGTAGTATGCTAATTTTGTCACTAAAAAGCATACTACACTGTATTGTACAGGCATGCAATTATAATTTCAAACTGTCATTACTTTTTAAGTTAAATCATTACTTGTTTTATTGCTTTTGTTGAACAACTTTTATGAAACACAAGGGAGAAATGAAGAAATGCCAATTCTGCATAATTTTTCAGTTCCTTTCTATTTCAATCTCACTCTAAGCTCTGACTCAAATTACCTGCTGTTTGAATTTGTACCTTGTTCTACACTCGAATTTTGCTGGTATCTGTGCTTCAAGAAATTGCAAGATGTTCAACAACAACAAAACTGCCAAAAAAAACAACCAAAAAACAAGAGTGTGGTGTGGATACAGTTATGAACACCATTACGTGTTCACCCCTCTTAATAAAGCTTGCTCTTTCTGTGGTTTATTCTACTGACATAGACCATCAGAACATCTGAGACTTTTGCTTGCCCAGGTGTACTTACAAAACTTTTGAGAACAGAAAATAATCATTCTGCTTTCACCTAGGCCAGGAGCAGTCAAGAGTTGCAACAGACCTAAGTCTTGCTTAAGTACAATAGTTTCACCATTAAATACCCCACTTAAAACTAGAACAACTCAAACTATTTATCAATACCTCACTTTAGATCTAAAACCACTCTACTTCTGTAGAAGCTTGTATTTCCCACCACCATTTTACTTTTAGTATGTTTTGATCAAATTATTAATGAGTGCAGTTTCGTGCCAAAAAAGCTGATATCGTGGTGGGAGTCTGCCACAGACCACCCAACCAGGACGAAGATGCAAGTGAAATATTCTATAAGCAGCTGGGATAAGTCTCACCATTACTAGCCCTTGTTCAACTTATTAGATGTCTGCTGGAAATATGACACAGCAGAGAGGAAACAGTCCAGGAGGTTCCTGGAGTGTGTGGAAGAGACTTTCCTGACACAGCTGGTGAGGGAGCCAACCAGGCAAGGCATCTTGCTGGAGCTGCTGTTTGTGAGCAGAGAAGGACTGGTGGGTGATGTGGTAGTCAGAGGCTCTCTAGGGCACAGAAGTCACAAAATGATGGAGTTTTCAGTTCTCAGAGTAGTAAGGAGGGGCAACAGCAGAAGTGCTACCTTGAACTTACATAAGGCAGACTTTGGCCTGTTCAGGAGCCTGGCTGAGAAAGTCCCTTGAAAGGCTGTCCTGAAGGGTAAAGGAGTACAGGAAGGCTGGACATTCTTCAGGAAGGAAATCTGAAACATGTGGGAACAGGCCATCCCCACTTTGTAAAAAGACGAGCTGTTGGGAAAAACCAGCCTGGCTGAATAGAGATTTGGTTGGAAGACATGATAAAAAGGAGTTTATAACCTTTGGAAGAAGGAGCAGGCAACTCATGAGGACTGCAAGGGTATTGTGAGGTTATGCAGGGAGAAAATTAGGACTAACGTACAATTAGAACTTAATCTGGCTGTTGCTGCTAAAGACAATAAAAATGTTTCTATAAATGGGTTAGCAACAAAAGGAGGGCTAAGGAGAATCTCCTCCTTTACTGGAAACAGGGAGAAGCATATTGACAGAAGATAAGGAAAAGGCTGAGGTACTTAATGCCTTTTTTGCCTCAATTACTCTTAATAGTAAGATCGATTGTTTTCTAGGTACCCAGCCAGGCTATTAGACTGGGATGGGGATCAGAATGTAACTCCTATAATTCAAGGAGAAACAATCAGCAACCTGCTACACCACTAAGACACACACAGATTTGCAGGGCCAAATGGGAACCAACCAAAGGTCCTGAAGGAGCTGATGGAAGTGCTCCCCAAGCCACTTTCCATCGCTTACCAGCAGCCCTGGCTAACCAGGGAGGTCCCAGTTGACTGGAGGTCAGCAAATTTGATGTCCCTCTACAAGAAGGGATGAAAGACAATGCACGGAACTACAGGCCTGTCAGCCCGACCTTCCCTGCTGGGAAGAAATGGGAGATCATCTTGAGTGCCAACACATACCACATGCAGGACAAGTAGGGGATCAGGCCCAGACAGCATGGGTCTTGGAAAGGTAGGTCCTGATTGACCAATCTGATCTCCTTCTGTGACAAGGTAACTCGGTGATGAGGGAAAGGCTGTGGATGTATTCACCTGGACTTCAGTAAAGCCATTAAAGGCCAGTAGCATCCTGGCCTGTATCAGGAATAGTGTGGCCAGCAGGACCAGGTCAGTGATTGTCCCCCTGTACTCAGCACTGATAAGGCCACACATCAAGTCCTGTGTTCAGTTTTGGGCCCCTCACTAAAAGAAAGACATTGAGGTGCTGGAGCATGTCCAGAGAAGGGCAACAGAGCTGGGGAAGGGTCTGGAACACAAAACTTATGAAGAGCAGCTAAGGGGGCTGTGGTAGTTTAGCCTGGAGAAAAGGAGGCTCAGGAGGGACCATATCCCTCTTTAAAACTACTTGAAATGATATTGTAGACAGGTGGGGGTCAGCCTCTTCTCCCAGGTAATAAGTAACAGGACAAGAGGAAATGGCCTCAAGTTGTGCAAGGTGAGGTTTAGATTGGATATCAGGAAAAATTTATTCACTGAAAGGGCTGTCAAACATTGGAACGGGCTGTCCAGGGAAGTGGTGGAACTACCATCCCTGGAGGTATTTAAAAGACATGTAGATATGGCACTTTGGGATAACCTGACACCACTGTGTTCACTGTAACAGTTAGACTTGATGACCTTAAAGGTCCTTTCCAACTTTAATGATTCCATGATTAAAAGTCACCTGGAGGTCAGTCATTTGTTCGGTTCATGCTTTTCTAATACCAGGTGTACAAAATTTACACTGTTAATAAAGTAAAATTAATATTTTGATCTCTCACTAAAAGTTAACTACAGTAAAATGCTTGTTTTGTGAACATTTTAGACCCTGTTAAATGCTTGTAGGCTTAAAGATTAACACTTATAGGCAGTGACAAAAATCCAAGTTGTTTTCCTGCCAGCACTCCTCCCAAATCCCACAGTATTTTAGATCTTCCAGTTAAGCTACAAGTTTTTCACTCTGATAAATTACAAGGAAACAGAAGATTCTACACAAAGGCAACACTATTTTATTTCAGAACAGCTTTATTAGCATATTAACTAGGATAGCATAACACATCATCGAGCTAACAGCTCAATTCAATGTGCAAGTTTTAACTTAAAAAAAAACACAACCAAAAACCTCAAAACCACAAACCAAAAAAAAAAAAAAAATCCAACCACAAAACCACCACACACCCCTTGTTGATTTCAGCTGAAGTAAGATCACACATCGGATCTGTAACTGCTGCAAAGCCAAGTTTATGCATACTGTTAGAATAAAACCAAGCTCAGACCTCAATGCATCAGCTACAGAATGCATACTGGATCACAGCCAAGTACAATACTTATCAAGCAATAAAGTATGTCTTTTTTTCTGGATTGAGGGGGGGCTTTTTTGAGTTGCCAAAAGTAACTAAGTAACTAAGATGTGTATTGGTGTACTTGGAAGAATCAGTGTGTCACCCTAGTCCAGTTTCTATGCAAAATGGAGGTGGTAACTCTACACAGATGGCTGCAATAAAACTTGAAGTTTACAAGCCAGACGAACACAAATGCCTTTTTTTTTTTCCCTCCATATGGGTCATTAAGAACTCCTTTTCCCCATTATTTTCTTGCTGCCTGTGAAGTTCATATTAAGCTACACATTAATGCACAGGTTTGTTTATTAAAAAGAAACCGAATAAAAAACACCAACAATGACCAGCCTCCCAAATTCCCATCTAAACCAAAGATTTACACCAACTTATCTGTACTTTTTCCTCTGTCCCCCACTGATGTACCACATATTCAGAGCAGAAGACTGGCATTTTCAGACCATCTTACATGTTTGCTACTCCATTCAATGAGATCTGTGCTTCCATAAAGAGCACAAGCACGCACATTCCACAACAGAAGGAGATGCTGCTCACATATCTACAGGAGCTCAAACACAAGGGTTTTTTTGTTTTGTTTGGGTTTTTCAAACCAAATACCTCAAATTGTAATTTTAAGAGTGAAATTTTGTACACTTTTTAAGCCAACTTCTTGAGGACTGCACTCAATCAGCTCTCTGAATTTTAGATTAAGAACTGTTATATTTGTTGAGCATCTACTTAGCTAATATGATATGCACAAAGATTAACTGAAAGACCTTAAGGTCCTCTTTTCTGTAGGTTCATAACAGAATCTGGATTCAAGACAAGAATGTTATGCCTTATTAATGGCTTACTCTTGGAATGACTGTTTAATATTCACAGTGAACTGCTTAGAAAATTCACTCAAGAATCAAAAAGTAACATTTCAATAAAGCTTTTAAAAAATGTTTATATTGTCTCTCCTTTAAATGTAGGTTTATCATTCAACTCAGTCACTATAAGGTTCATCAAAATATTGTTTGAGTACATCACAGTATAAGAGAATAAAAACAGGCGTCAGTTAAATCTAAAGTATATTTATTGCAGACAAAACAAATGGATCAAATCCTGACTGACGCTGCCCAGAATGGAGCAATATAAAATCCACCTATTTGTCTACAGGAAATGGTAACCATATGATTTTGAACTGCAGAGAATGGTATTGACAGCAAATGTAAAAAATAAAGATTATATAAAATACACACAACAGGCACTCTCCCCCAAAAACCCCTAACCAAAAACCACGCCCTACCACACAACCAACAAGCCGCTCCTCTAAATCTCCAATCCCCTTCAGTATATCCCAAGTGCAAATGAAAAAGTAAAAGAAAAGGGCTCCAAAATTGTATTTGGTCTTCTAGTAAAATATTACTAAAAATGTGAAGGGATAAATAAATATTTATTAACTGACTCCATAATTTACTAGTTCTCCTAGAGGTCAGCAATATTGTACAAATTATTTGGTTTATGATTATATTGAATTTTAGATGAGCAATACTAAAACCCATCAGAAATGCTTCATGGAATAGTGGCTTGTTTTGGCAAAAAAGTAAAAACAGATTCTGATGTCAAATGGAATAACATGTCTCTTTAGTGGTATCAGTGAATTAAGGCTTAATTAATTCTCAGGAAGTGTCTATCTCTACTTCCTCCTCCGAGCAGTCACACCATGACCTGGATCAGAGAACAAATCCAACTGATAAAACATCATCACAGAAAAAAACTGATGTATGGCTTATGACATTACACACCAGAAACTATGCCAGCGAAGCTTCAGCTACAAAACTCAGAGAGGCTGTCCTAAAGTTTATAAACAGAGCTTGCTTTTACTCTTCAAACGCAACCTATTCTAACATCTTCAACTTCATCATGCTCTGTTGTCTTCCCATGACTTATTCACACCCCTTGTGCCATGACAAGTTGTCCAACAACTGACTTACAGGGAAAAATTAAGAGTAACTGTAGCAATAAGAGCCAGGGAGTACCACTGCTGACAAAAGGCTCCTACCTGTGTATCAGCTAATGTTATAGGTACACTACTGAAATCAGCTGGGAAGTTAGCACTGTAAGACTTCTTTTCAAAACCAAACTACATTAAAAGACACACTTTCCCAATGGAAGTATGTTTCTCTCTATTCTATCTACCTCTCTATTCTTGTTCTATCCTGTTCAGAAACTTGTAATTACAGTACACTGAGAGTACAAATATGGAGGATGACCTCATATACAAGCAGTAATTTCTTCTATTTGAATAGGATTCCCTGCTATTATGACTTAACACTCAGTGTATAGATCATTTAAGGAACCATGTCATGTGCTAGTTGAAAAGTAGTTACTGTATTGCACATCCAGTAGCCTGTCAGAGCTTCATGCAAGTTAAAAGAAATTGCATAAATATGATCACAACTGTAAGCAAGCAATAACCTAGAAAATTGATACACATAAACGAGGTATTCCAAGAAGGCAAATCGCTGGATGAATTACTGAATACATGCAAGACTGTAGAGTACAGTCATTTGGAGAACTTACCCAGTGTAAGATGGTACATGGGACGTCACAACACAGGACTAACTTATGCATATGAAACAGACTGAGAAACTGTGGTGGGTTGACCCTGGTTGGCCGCCAGATGCCCACCAAAGCCACTCTATCACTCCCCTGCTTAGCTGGGTGAAGGAGAGAAAACATAACAAAAGGCTCATGGGCTGAGATAAGGGCAGGGAGAGATCACTCACCTGTTACCGTCACAGGCAAAACACACTCAATGCAGGGAAACAAGTTTAATTTACTGTCAATCAAATCAGAGCAGGACAATGAGAAATAAAATCTAAAAAACACCCTTCCTTCTTCCTGGGCTCAACTTCACTTCTGATTCCTCTAATTCCTCCTTGACAGCAGTGCAAAGGGCACAGGGAACAGCGGCTGCAGTCAGTTTATCACACCCTGTCTCTGCCACTCCTTCCTCCTCAGGGGGAGGACTCCTGCTCCAGTGAGAGATCCCTCCCATAGGACACAGTCCTTCACTCACTCCTCACGTGAGTCCTTTCCATAGGCTGCAGTTCTTCATGAACTGTTCCAGTGTGGGTTCTTCCCACGGTCCTCCAGGAACAGGCTGCTCCAGCGTGAGTCCCCCACATGGTCTTAAGTCCTGCCAGCAAACCTGCTCCAGGGCTCCTCTCTCCACGGGGCCACGGGTCCTGCCAGAAGCCTCATTCAGGCATCCACTTGCTATGGCATGAGATCCTGCAGGGGCTGCAGGTTGGTCTCTTCTCCACTGTTGACTTCCTTGGGCTGCACGGGTACAGTTGCCTCACCATGGTCCGCACCACAGGCTGCAGCGGAACCTCAGCTCCAGTGCTTGAAGCACCTCCACCCCCTCCTTCACCGACCTTTGTGTCAGCATAGTTGTTTCTCTCACATATTCTCACTCCTCTCTCCAGCTACTGCTTTCTGCAGCAGTTTTTCCCCTCTTCTTAAATACATTATTCAAGAAACGCCAGCAGTAGGTCCATCTTGGAGCCACCTGGCATTGATTCTGTGAGACATAGGGAAAGTTTCTAGTAACTTCTCACAGAAGCTGCCCCTGTAGTCCCCCCATGTGACCAAAATCTTCACATGCAAACCAATACAGCAAGTTTCTTCGTTGTTCTTTTTTTTTTAAATCCTAAGAAAACTACCTAAAGCATGACATTCCTTTTTTTTGGCTAGTAGAGAAACTTCAGCCCATTTACAAAATCAGTAGGTGTGAGCTGTCCATCAGGAGCAACATTGGATATTTTGCTCTGCTGAAAAGAAACCAGCTTCTGAAGGAGTATATTTAGGAAGGGAGGGTGTGGTTATCTCCATCCTTGGAGGTTTTCCAGACTTGGCTCAACAGTCAATTCTGACTTGATTTAACATTAGCAACATTTGTGCTTTCAGCAGAAGGCTGGATGGATAACCTTCACTAAGTATTACAATAGCTAGGTAATAAGAAAGACACCAACAGCTGTGTTTATGAAAAAACATATCTAGATCACCAGGTAAATTCATGGTCCTTTGAACTTCCAGTCAGCTGAAGGTCCTAACAATCCTGAAGATCCTATGCACAATTAAGTAATCAGCCTTGACTGGTAGGAGAAGAAAGCTTCCACTAAGCTAACCACTCAGGCGTTTTTCAGACTCAGACAACTGTCCCTTATTATCCATTAACTAATTGCCACATTTGAAACTATATCACAAAATCAGTTACAGCTGATTGACAAACTTTCAAAAAATCCCAACTTTGCAGAGCCAAATACTTTTCTTTCAGTTATTGAACTGTTGTGATATGTAGATATGCTGCACAACACAGAAAAATATAGTGTAAGCATCTGATACTCAGATACTAGGAAGTAAAGCATGGTATTGGCAGAAAAAATTTTGTAACAAAACTTAGTAAATATGAAATTACAGTTCCAAAACAAGGTTGAGATGGACATTCTTTCAGCATCACTGGAAATGAGTACATGAAGAAACAAACATCTTCCAAATATGCTGGCATTGCTTACTTCTGTAATCATATATCCAATTGATTAAAGACCTGCTTACACATGTACTATCATCCATATTTTGTTCTAGAAATTAATCTTGCTTGGATTTTTTTTAAAGCACATACACATCATTTTAGCACACCAGCATACTTCCACGTTGTTGGAACAGCTCCCAAATATAAGCAGTAAGCAAGTGCAAATGACCTCTCTCTTCCAAGGTGAATGCATCAGCAGAAGTATTTGCAACCCAAAGTTCATACAGAAGGCTCAACTTCTGAAGATACAGCAATCATAGTAGACATTAAGTTCCAGAAACCAACGACTACAAGATCTGATCAGGAACACCAAGTATTGTTGGTTTGTACAAAAAAAAAAGAAAAACAACAAACAAACAAAAGGCAGCTACAAGATGAAGATAGGTCCTGATACGATGTGAACAGTTACCAATAAGAAAAACAAGAAAATACACCACTAGGAGGGAGGAATTAGAAGCTTTTGCACCTGAGGTAGGACTTTGGTCAACTTCCACAGGGGCCTATACACTAGGATCTATCTAAGAAGGAGGAGAAGCAGCATCACAGTTTCCCAATGATACAAATTTGCTCTCAGTCAATTCCTAACTGCAAAGATTTGGGGGGGCGGCGGGGAGGGAAGCTATACAGAGTAGAAGGACAAGCAGCAGAAGGAATAATTTGAGTATTTTTAGACAAAAGGTTCAGAACGGCAAATGCTGCAAAAAATTCCTAACCTTTCATTTCCTAACCTTTTATTCGAAAAATAACAAAAACAGGAAGAGGCATGAGTTAATGATATGAAAAAGAAGGGTTGTAGAGATATTTGAAAAAAGTTTCTATCCCAGGAAGACCCAGCAGGTTAAGATTCCTCAAGTCTCAAAAGAAATAATTTGCCAAGAAAAAGATATCAATCATGAGCAGAACAAATATGCACCAACTATTTATTGTCACTTCCAAAGTAAGAACTGGGCACCACTGAATGCAGCTGCTGAGAGCCAAGCTTAGAACAGATGAAAGGCACTTCTTCACACAGCAGACAAGACAACTAGTGAGACTCCTTGTCAAAGCATGTAGCAGATGCTAGAAATTTCTATGGGCTCAAGAGGAGACAGCACAAGTTTTGGAGGACAGTTGTAAGAGTTCTCAGAGAAGAATATCACATATGCTTACCCTGTTCTTGTCTTTCCAAGAAATTTGCTCAAGACCACTACTAGCAAGCAACAAAATACTGATCTGGACAGGCACTTGGTTTGAACCAGTATGGGTAGTTTAAAGCAATGCTGCTAACAAGCTCTCTTACAAAAACAAAGCTCGCATTGCCCAGCAGTTGTTAGGTTTTAAAACTGAACATCTTACCAAGAACAGCGGATGAAGACTTAGGAAGAGTACAGCTACTTCTACTGCCTCCCTACTGCCAGTATTCCAATTTTTTATCTCCATATCAACCTCACATCATCATCTGAATTTTTTCCTTCAATTGATCATTGTAAGTATTTAAACGTGTTACTCAGAAAGATAACTATATGAAACAACACAACACTATCATCTGATCGTGCAGTTCAGCTTTGCTGTAGGATCCACTAGAGCTGATCTAGAACGCTGGGCAGGAGCATGACCTTAACAGCCTAATAGCTTTAACAAATAAACATTTTTCCTTTGGCAGAAATGCTGCCTCAAATGGTATGCAAGATTTATACCAACCTAAATGGAAAGTCACTAATCCTAATGAAGTGCAAATGAAAGGGCTGTTCTATGAAGCACAGTGTGACAGCACCAGTTGCCACTGCACCGCAGTCTGTATATATTAGTTTAGTAGCACTTTTTGGAGTAATCAGTTTGATTAAGTAATTGCTTACAAGAATTTGTATCTTACTTATTTTTCTGCAACTTGCACGACATACAGATTTTTAGCTGGAACTCAAGAACTGAACTGCATTATATCTAATAAAAGAACACCTTTTACTAAAGGTGTTTGACTAAATGAAGAGAGACAATATGTGCATATTCACCTACATATGGTAGGTGGAGCTGGAAAATTTTAGTTGACAGTGGGTATGTAACTGAATGATTACATTCAGTTCACATGTATTTCATATCACAGCTGCTGGAAGGGCAACAATGATCAAATATATTTATCTGTAGAAATCAGAGATAAGTTAGGTATTTCAACTAGTTAGGAAGTAAAAGAGCTGTACATTAGCAAAATTGTATGTTTGCTTATGTCTTTCATAAAAACAATTTTACAAAGTTATAGGCAAACTATGCACAGATCCTAGCAAAGCAAGAAGCATCAACACCAGAATCTCCTTATTTCAAATAAATTTCATACACATGCAAACACATATGCATATTTGCATGCACAAAACAAGAACTCAGTGGCTTCTTGTAAGGATAAAAGACTTCTTCCCATAAACTGATTTACATAAAATTTATCCATTATAATTTTCACTTTATTGCAACTCCTTCAACTATTTGGTAAGTTAGCTGTTACCTTGGTTTGGAAACCATTTAAAATCCTCCCCCTTAAGTTTCACAGAGCAAGCATTTGAGGCCATTTTGAAAGGGCAAAGCTTGGCACAAACCAGAGTCTACACTCCTACTCCAAAAGGACTGCAGGGCGAAGGAATCAATTAAAGTTCACACACAATCTCTGAGTTGCCCACCATCATAGCATAAACAGGGTTCAAACTGCAGCCCTCAGCAAAAGCCACACAAATAGTTGCACCAGAAGAAAAAAAAAACCAAACCAAGTCTCCCTTATGTTCCCTGCTCCCTATTCCAATGTAACCTTAAAAACAAAAGTTGGAAAATGGGTACCACAATTATGAAACTGAATTAAGATTCTGTTTTCCTAAAGATATTACCACATACAACTGAAATTTAATTCATTAAGAAAACAATGAACTGTCCAAGTCCCTCACCAAATTTGTATAATACAAAGCTGATCGTGTCAGGACCCATCTGACAGCATAATAAAAAATGGGGACAATTTTGAATTGCAAACTATTTTTTTAAAGTATGTAATTAAGACTTTGACCTTGTTAACAAGGATGCTAAAATGTTAATTCTTAACTAACTGTTTATGCTAAGGTCTGTTTCATATTTTCTCTTCCTTATGCGTAACCAATGCCTAACTTATCAAGAGGCTGTGAAATATCCAATTTTTTTTTTTCCCAGTTATTAGTCATTATGGGAAGAAGAAGGGGAAAAAAAAACAAAAACAAAAATCACACAACAACAAGCAAAAAGCCCAACAGCAAACCCCACAAGCACAAATATTAACAGTTCTCCCAGTACTACAAATCTGAAAGTTCCTGCCCTCTGTTACCTAGTAATTTTTTGCTTCCAAAAAGTCGGGTCTGCTTTCGAATAGTTTTAGAATTAGAATCTCATAAAAAGTGAAAACCTGACATACCAATTATGAAAGGGTCAGAAGTGATACACACAGATAGAAATTAAGCGTGCATGTGTTTAGGGACAGAAAGTATGAAAACGAAACAAAGCTCCACACTGTCGGTTACATAATTATGTCAACAGCAGCATAACAAAAAGCTCTCAAAAATCTATCCATACAGTAACTAGAACACAGGTAGTTTTAGCTTAGTCAGGCCCTTGTGTACAAAGCCCTGTAACCATGGAATGCGCTATTAACTGTTTTCACTGAAGATTGTAAGGATTTAAAACATTTTATTGTTAAATGAGAATAATTCATCCTGACCCAAAGACCATCACAGAAGTCAACAGAGACCTAAACTCCAGTCAAACCACATTTTTTTACAAACATGTTTTTCATATATATATATATATGTATTTTTCAAATACGTATACAAAAATGGCCTATAAAGTTGGACATAGAACACTCTTCCAAGTAACTTTGTAACAGCCTTTTATACTTCTGATCACATCTTTTTAAGTACATTTCATTTCAAACCCTTAACTCATGCAAAGCTCCTTTCAGAACGACAAAGATTTTGTAAATAAAAATTACTACTGAATTACAAGTTCATTGGACATTTAGATCTATCAACTATACTAACTATATCATCAACATAGTTAGAAAGCACAGAAAGAAATTTCTCTTTTACTCTGTATTTCACCATTCTAAAGAGACTACATAAAATGTTGGAATCAAAAAAATTGCAAAGGACTTGTCAACCAAGCTTTTCAAGTAGGTACAACAAATTAGGAAAAAACAACTGAGAAGTGAGAGCCACTTCAGTTGCATTTCAATTGCAATAGGTAATCAGAAAGGGAAAGGCATCCTTAAAGTAGCAACACTATTTAAATAAATCTGCGTAGTGCAGACAGACTTTCAACAAAGTTCTCAATAAATCAGAACTCATTGGAGATAAACCAGCAATAGTAAATGACCTTTAGCTGACTTTCCTATAAAACAGTTCAGCAGAAAAAAAACTGGCTTTGCAACCTCCACGCAATAATCAGTAACTCCACTGAGCCACTAACACCGACCTAAGTTACCAAACAGCATGTCAGAGACTCAACAAAAGGGATCTAGTCTTTCACTATGATGCAGCAAAGTCTCATTAGCCAAATTAAAGCAAAGTCCAAGACTGCTTTCAAGACAGCTTTGTTTCCTTGGCAACTGGCATGACTGACAGGCAGTATACTGGTAAAAGTCTTACTTTACAAGGCAACTTTATATTATTAGCTTGATTTACCCAGCAATTCAGAAAAGCTAACTATACTTGCCTGAAACATAGTCTGAAGTAACTTAGTTAAAAGCCAAATAAAACACCAGCAGAGTGAATCCCAGAAAACAGACTCCAAGAAGCACTTCAGGAAGCCAGGAAACAGCAACACAGCTTAGTCACGCCTAACAAAAATTTTTGTTCTCCAAATAAAACTCCAGGGCTTTTTTTTATCAAAAAATAGCTACGAGGTACCATTTTCATATTAAAGACAAACTTCCCCCATCCTGTAGATTCCTATTCAAACGCTTAACAAAAAATACAGTTCATGTGGTAAATTTCCCAATAGAGATTGACATCAAAATGAGGTTTAACAAGCTGTTTGGGAGAGTATGTACAGTGAGTACATGGCATCTACCTGTTAACATTCCAATAGACAGTCTTCTCCCAAGAATTTGTTTCCCATTATGCTAACCCCCATGCTATCACATTTCCCCTATGGACAATTCTGTCTCTCTCTTGGGTAAAATACATGGTATCCTGACCATATCCCAGGGGCACCTGCCAGAGAACTGCTACTCACAGAAATCTGTACATTTCCTGCATTCAAGGAAGTGAAATTTTCTTTAGCATTTACATGAGAAACTGAGTCATGCAAATATTGGCTTTAACATAATCACTCACAGCTTCTTGAGGGAGAGAAGGAAGAAAAAAAAAGGAAAAGAAAAAACCCACACTTTATAAAAGTTAACAATGTTTACTCAAAAAGTGACAGTTCCACAGCTAATCAGATAGGTGAATTGTACAAATAAATGCAAATATGTTGGAATGTATGAAAACACATGGACAGAAATTAATAGGGGAACCGAGGAGCTATCAGTTTTGAAAGGCTAAACTAAATCTAATTACATCATCTGAATTTGTTCCCAGCTACGAAGATAAACACATGCAGTGGTCTGGCCACATAGAAAAAGAAGACAAACATCCCTAGTTTTAGCTGGCGGATCCCTATTGCTGTGTACCTCATTTTTGGTTTTTTTCTTTGGTTGGTTGCAGAGGAGAGGTGTCAAGAGCCTGAAAGAAATTGCTGGTAACTCAGACTAGTTATAACAGTTAATCTTCTACCTCAACCCTGAACAACACATCTGGGTCTCCTGGGCATCGTCCCCTAGGTGCTTAGGTCTGATTTGTGAAAATGCTTCTTTGAGAGCAAACTAAGAACTCTGCTTTAATTTTATATGTGACCCAATTTTGGTCCTGCAATTATATATTTTGGCATTACCAGTGCTAATAAGTTACTTTCTCTGACAGTCTAGTCTAAAAATTGATAAACTGACTGAAAAATCCACTTTACTTGCTGTGTCAGCTTTTAAAACTTTGTAGCTGTTGTGCCACAATTGCAGAAGGAAACTGAGCAAACTGCAAATGGAGGCTTTATATTTAGAATTTTAAAGCTATTGGTTCTTTTTCATTTCCAGAAAGGAAAGATAAGACAGCGAGAGATGAATTTTGTAAAAGTGGGTATGATTTTATTCACATATGCCACTGATCAGTTCCACTGCATTTATCCATTAGGAATTTATTGCAAAAAAAAACAGGGGGGTAGTGCCTGGTCTTACTTTCATGGGAACTTTCAAATTAACATTGCTTTATTATTTTACTGCTTTCTATTGAGTAGGAATTTCCATGATGTGAGTGATGGTTTATAGATTACCCTATGCTACAAACCAGATGACTACTAGGAAACCCACAGTTCTTTGCCATCCTCAGTACACAGAAGAAGAAAGACAAAAGGATAAGAGTTCAGAAGATGCACATCTCGAAATATCAAATTCTTGTTTGTCTTTAGAAGAAGTCAAGACCTGAGAAAACAAAAGTGATTCCACAGCAGCGTAATTGCACCCACGGAGGTTGATGCTAATACTTTAAACCAAATATAACCTGACAAAATATTTAATATGCAGAATGGTAGAAGTATATCTTTTTAAACATGAAATTCTGATTAAACCTGTATCCAAAGACTCTTAGTACTGATCGGAGACTTTGGAATTTTTTATTATAAAAGATAAGTTAATATATCTTGGTCACAGTTATTGCTTTCAACATAATACCATATCTTTCAGACCACCAGTAAGATAAAATTGATCTCAAATTCGATTTAGGAGATAGGAAAGCATTGCTATAAAACAGCATGAAGCATTCACAACGCATAAACTAAAAATCAAAAAGCACAGAGAGTATTTTTATGACAGATACACAAAAGACAAAATCTGTAGGAAGAAGAAAGGTACAGATCAACAGCTAATTTTAAAAAAAAAAAGTCCTCAGAGAAAATTTAATTATTCCAATTAAGTGCCAGAGATTCTATATTTTCCCCAGTTCTAATTTCTTCTGAAGATAATAAATGTCAAGATGCTTATAAATAAGAGAAAAATACATTAGCAAAAACCATAAGATATAGTTCTGGTTTACCTGAAATCACATCTATAAAACATCTATTAAACTGCTTTTGGAATTAGCCTTATAAAATCACCTTGTACGGTAGGGTATTGAATGCATGGATATCATAATTTACAATTTTTCTTAAGCAAAATAAAAACCAAACCCAAGCAAAGTACTGTGTGCAGTTGCTTTCACTGATGCCCATCAAGTAAGCTGACTGCAAGTTCTCTGAATTCATACCAGGCTGAGTATGTACTTTCATCATCCTCCAAATTCGGTCTCAGTGCTAAAACAAATAAGGCAGGTTTGCCCTTATTCTTCCTCGGCCCTTTTAAAAACAAAGAAATCTTTAGTACAACTGCAAATTCCAAATAGCTTGTGTTACTGTTCTTTCATAGGACTCTTCGAAGTAAGAGACAGAAAGAAAAATATACACTTGGTAGTACTATGACCATCTTCCAAGACAAAAAACCTCCCTTAAATTGCCAAAACTATATTACAGCAAGCTTTACTTCAGAAGTGTTTTAATAATATTTCTTTTCTTAAGCTATGCTCCAAAAATGCAACTAACTTGACATATTATAAATAAAATTTAGCAAATAGACATCTTCAACTGCTTTTCAGTACAAAAAGCATGAAAAAGTGGAGAAATCCATCAAAACCAGTGGTTGCAGTTCTGGTTTCCAACAATACTGCTATTTTACTGACCAACTAGACTGAACTATAAACACAAGAACTCACATTAACTGATGAAGCTGAATATGCATTTCCCCAATAAATTAAGGTATTCAATAAAATAAGTAACTGTGGCTGCAGCTTTTCCAATAAACATCTTCTGTCCTTGAAGACTAAGATTACTTTGGTGAGGTGGGGAGGAGGAGGGGAGCAGATGATACTGGTGTAGTGGGTGGCTCCAGTCAGGTGCAAAAACAGGATGAAAGAGAAATTTAACAACAGTACAGGGTATTTTTCATGTGTGACAGGAGGAAATTAAAAAAAAAAAAAAAAAGTAAAAGCACAGCAACAAACTTCCTGGTTGTCTTAAACGATCTCATTTCATAATGGCCAAAGCCATGCCTCTGTATGAAGCACATAAGAAATGTGTAACAGAAATCTATTTTTAAGGTTTCTGCCAGATGGGTAAACACCTCACACCCACAGATACTAATGAAAACCACCTTGGCCTCCTTCAGGAAGTCATTCAACACTTCACAGGAAAAAAAAATAGGAAGTTGTTGATAAACTGCTTGCAAGAACTACTTCCTGTAGGAAAAATAATTATAAGACTTGTTTGCTGGACAATCAGTTAACTTTTCCTCCCACTACAACATAAGAAGCGGTATTAGACAAGCTTTGTAAGAATTAAAAGCCTAACTCTAAACTAAAATGATACAAGAGTAACTCTAAAATTAATCAAAACTTATTTTTTCTTTCTGCAAGTAGTTGCCTGCTACTCCCATGGCATACTATCTTTTGCCTAGAGAGCGATCCCCTATCTTTCTCCTTAGTTCACCAAAATGTCAACCAGCAGCTGGCTAACAGGAAGCGGTTAAAAAGCAATGCAATTGACATCACCACACAAACCAAGCAGGGCTTTTATACTGCATCTTTAAGAATGGGCTAAAGCTACCACACAGCAATGCTGGCATGAGTCAGATCTGACCACTTACTAACTAGGCAAGTCTTAACTGAGGAGTTCAATTTAAGGAGCAGTATCAGTAAAAAAATACGATTAGTTTTACCAGCTGTAAGTAGTGGCCTTAACTCATGGCTCAAAATCATCACTAATGGAAAATTATACTCAGCAGAACTGCTCATAACAGTGAGATGAACATTAATGAGTGGAATTCTGGCAAATCATATGTCAGGCATTCATACATAAGGGGGTTTATTTATCTAGCTGACTGACTAATTTATAAGAGTAGCTCTGGTTCAGACCCTACACTACCCCTCTCACCCTCTTTTAATATTTACGGATATGTGGGGTGTGTACATAAAATACGTGGCCAAATAACTCTGTGCATGTATCTGCATGTATATATATATATATGCACACACACAGGCGATTAAACGTTTTCTCTCCCACATACACTACTTTCATTTCTTTGCACAAACTACTACACTTGCAGTACTTGACCCATCGATTAGTGGAAGTGACTGTAATTACAAAATGTACTAAGTACGGTACTCAATTTTATTTTATTCTGTTTGCATCGTAGTATATTATGATAACTATAACCATAAGTCTTACTGACATCTGGAAAAAATATAACATTGTTACCTATTCTGCAAAGATCCTTCTAGAGCCTGGTTACCAGACTGTTCGTGGAGTGGCTACAGAACAGAGTAAATGGAAACAAAAAGCAGTGCAGCCAACCCAAAAAAAAAAAAAGCTGAATACTTGGAAGAGACACCAGAAATCTGCATATGGTAGAAGGAACCACTCTAAATGTATTTAGAATCAGAAATCTTAGTATTCACATTTCAAGCAAATGTTTAAGGTATAACTAAGCAAGATGTTAGTATTCAACAGGCATGCAGATGTGAGATAGAATTTATCACTCAACACGGAAAAAACCTTTTAATATACAAACTTGCTACTCAAAGCTAATTCTTACATTTTTTTAGACTTCCTACACATACAGAGCAAACATTTTGCTAATACTTGAAATGCTTTTTACATATCTTCACGAACTCAAATGATTTCAGTGGATCTCACCTGTAGATAGAGTTAAGTAACCTTTTAGGAACAACACATGTTCTTTAAGTGTGAACAGAGCCTTCTGAACTGTCCTCATTACACTCTCCCATACCACAGCATCACCCAAGGAAAGCCAAAAGAAAACAGCCTATTACACTGTTTAAAATCTCCCAGGGTCAGCATGGGACCCAGCAGGGAGAGGTTCAAAAAGTACAGCCTTTATTTTTCTTCCTAACAATATGGTTTGTTTCCACTCCTCTCCCCTTCAAGACACATCCTTCACAGCTAGCAGCTCTTTCAATCATTTACTTTGGATGTCTGCTTGAGAACAAACGATCTTGCTCATGCAGATGAGTTTGCCAGACTTGTGTGTACTTTCCACTCTCAGGCTCTTTATTGTTCTTGCTGAAACCTGACCCTTTGAAATGGATACCAGGACACCAAGAAAGGACAAAAAAACTTGCAGAAAAAAGGAAAAGATTTTTTGTAGCAATAATCAAACTGCAGAAAAAGCTTTCCAAGAACACATCTTTCACTCTGCTTTCACCTGAATGAGCATAATTAAAAAAAATTTATTACAAGAGCATGAAGACATTTTTCGTCTCTTAAACTGTTCCATTTTTCTGTAAATTTGACAGCATTATCAAAAACAAGCACTTGCGGCAGTAAAACCTAAAAATCAAATATCTATTTTTTGTGCTTCATAAGCTGCTCTTTAAGAGCTCTCACTAACACAGTCAAAACAAAGTTTGCTTTTTATTTCAAAACACGGTCTGTTCTTTCCTCAAGGTCCAATGAGCTACAGTTCTCAAACGGCATAAACTTACACAGTTCAAAAAAAACCTCTACTTGTGCCTGCTCAAAAGTTCACATTCTAGAACATGCTGATTTTTTAGAAAATATCCCATCCTCAGGCTCTGTAGCTAATGCTTATTTTCATGCTCCTAATAATGATTATTTTCAAAAAAAACCCTTCAGACTCAAATATCAGACAACTACTGTAACCTCTTTTTGGTTAAAAAAAAAAAAAAAGCTAATTTCTCTGTATGGAAACGCCACCCCTACAGGAACAAAACACATTTTTAAGAAGTTCTGCAAGTTCCACTTTCATTGCAGACAATGTAAGTTTGTTTTTGAAGCTACAGACTCAATTACTTCAATCAGATGCACATATAAATGACAATGTCTAAGCAAGAAAGGTAGGGATAAAGATGTTTTTCTTGGCTGAAACAAGTTTTATATAAGCAACAGTGTTGCCTATCCCGGCCCTGAAAATGACATATAATGGGTTATTTAGAGACTTGCAGTTAAATAAAAAGTTTAAAATATAATCAAAATATTTGAGGGTAAATTATGGTCTCAGAAAGAGAAGGACAAGCTCCTGCTGTTTTAGAATAAAAGAAAACGCTCCCTGATGGATTAGGTGTCAGATGGCTGGCATGTGTAACCTCTCTGCAGTTACAGAAAAGGTGATACTAATTTCACTGTGTGAAAAAGATACAGCTGTAGGAACATGAAACAATGTTACAAGTTCTGTTAATTTCCATTTCACTGCAGAAAATGTAGAGAAGTTACAGATTCAAATACTGCACTCAAACACATATATTAATTTCCTCATGAATAGAGAGTAGGCAAAAACGTTTTGATTGCGTAGTTACACAACTGTTCTAAATCAAGAGATAAGTCTTGATATACAGTCACTAGAACAGTTTCTAAAGTCACTCTATATTTTTACATCTGTATTATAAAAATAAGGTAAAATTTATCTTGACCTGCACGACAATTCTGACAAGATTCAGCAAATCCAAACATTACATTGTTTAAAAATCGCTATGTGTGCTTCACTGATTTTTAGTAGACAATATAACCGGTAACATTCTTCAGCTAAGATTAAGGTAAGATGAATATTCACAGAGTATCATAAAGCTTTTAGATACAGCACAGAGTTAATATTTTCAGAAGTACGAAAGTGGTAGGCTCTCCTACTTAAAATTAGGAGCATATTTTTAGAAATACATATCTTAAACACAATGAAATTTACTAAAATTCAAAGACTGTAAAAAAAGTATAAAATATATCCCAACAAGCACCAGAGATACAGCTAACTGAAAAGAAATTTTACTTACTTAAGAAAGTATCTCTGTCCAGATGGTGTCTTAGCCATCTCCCAGCCTGGTGGCAAAGGTACATCATCAGGGATCTCAAATGAAGACTGGCGGAGATGTTGAGAAGATGGAGCTCCAGGTCCAGTCACTACTCCAGAGGGTGTAAGCGTCCCTGGAGAAACAGCTCCCAGCTGCAGTGATGCTGGAGAGGAATGAGCTCGGACATGCTGTGGGGTTAGGGCTCCTGCTGTCCCTGCATCAGTGCTAGCCTGCCAGGAGTGAAATTATTCCCATTAAAATTCATATATTTCAGCAGAAATGCAGCTGTCAAATGACATTTCGCTTTAAATGAACCTTTCAGGAGAAATTCTTAAGTCAGTCATTTTAAATTCTGCTTATTTTCCAGTTGATGCCGTTCAAGAGAGCCTCCAAGTAGTCTGGTTAATTAGCATCACAAAAGCCCTAGTGTAAGTCAAGACCTATTACCACTAAGTATGTGCTAAGCGCCCTTAGTTTTACTTTGAAAACTACAACTCTTACTCCTTGGTGTAGGGTTCAGGAAAAAAAGTGCCCGCAGTCAGCAGACCTCATACACTATTTAGTGGTTCATTACTGGACTGCACCCACTCACCACCATCACACCCGATTTCTGCTGGAGGAGGTAATTTCCCACTCTTCTTTTGAAAGAGGGGTGTGGGGGTTCAAGTATACCCACACAGAGACCCTCTGTAGGGTTTAAAAGATTATCCAAAGAGAAAAGCAATAGAGAAATGCCAACTGGCAGCAGTGAGGTCCAATGGAGGAAGACACAAATTCAACCATAAAGAAAACATATACGAAAATACTGAACACAGAATTTCCTAACAATCCATGCTTTCGAGGGTTTAAAGAGTCTGTCCATGCTTTATCCAAAGCAAAGCTTCAGGAAAAGGTTGAACCAGTCAATCAGAAGTGATTCACAAAACCATTCACTGGAGCACAAAGAATGTCCTTGCCAGTAGTAAATACAGATCCACCATGGAACAGAAAAGGCAGTTCTGAAGACCTGATTGAAATAAAAATGGCTTTTTAAAATATATTTGCCAATTAACTGGTTTTATAGATACAGCAGAACAACATGGATACCCATAATGAGATGCATGTATCAGCCCTTGTCACACCTCTCTACACAAGGTATTGCACCATATGTGAGGCCCCACTTAGACACTCTTATGGAGACTGACAATTCGGCTTCGCTCCATCTGTATGCAAGCGCACGTGAACTTCCACGTATTCAACTGGAAACGAATTAGCTTGCATGTACATTTAAAAAAAATACGCGAGTACCAAATCAACCGAATTTGTGGCATCTTGATTCCTGAGAATCAGGGGAAACTGCAGAAAATGAAAGACCTTTTCTTTAAAGAGAATGTTTTCATGGCACAACTAAACAAAAAGGAAAGTGAAAACAGTCTTATTTTAAAAGCCCACAGTGAAGCAAATGATTCTTTGGCTTCAAGTTTATATTTTAACAACCACCGAGTGGTACAAGGAACAGTGATCCAACTAAATATGCATTGCAGATGAAGAGTAACATACACAAAGAAGATAAGGCTAAGCTTAAAAGTGCAAGCTGTAGGAACATCACAGACGTTAAGTGCATTTCAAACACGATAGCTATTTAACTGCAGTTACTGTATTTAACAAGACACAACACCAAGTGTTAGATGAATGTCTATCTATTCAGATTTGTACACAATGGAACTGCGATAAGATTTGCTCAAGTTGGAAAAAGACTGTACATAAAATCCTTTTTCTTTGCTGGAATTCAGTATGTTATTAAAGGCCTGCAACTCAGAAGCTAGCAAAATTACAGAAGCAACTCAGCTCCACTCCTTTCAATTTTCTTTTCAGTCTTGCTGTATGAAGGCCAGACTGATTTTTCGAGTATTTGGAAAATGAATTAACTCCTAGGCTGGGAGAGAACGTGCCAAGGTTCAGCCTGGAATGAACTTCAGAAGTCACGTTATAAATCCTTCAAAACAGAAGTTTAATAATGGAAATGTTGACAGACCCTTAACAACAAGGGTAGCAGGCAACAGTCCACACAGTGAGTTTCACTTTTACTGGCTACACAGATAAAGTGACAATAGCCAATAATAAAACCTATTTTATAGCTTAGCAACAAAGTTCATTACTTAATAACACTCGAGTAGGTAGGCAGAGCCTCCTGCCAAAAAATTGGTAACAGCGGCCTAAACGTTAACTTTCAGCTGTATTTACACCAGCATTTAGGTCTTGGCACAAAAGTTCCTCCGCTTGAAGACGAAACGCTCCCGGAGGTCGAGGGACTACCCTGCTCCGTATCCCCCACCGCGCTCCTCCTCCGCCCTGCCCTCGCATCGCCCCTTCCCCCCTCGGCCCTGCCCCGCCCCGCCTCCCCCTTCCCGGCCCTGCCCCGCATCCCTCCCCCGCTCCCTCCTCGGCCCTGCCCCGCATCCCTCCCTCCCTCCCTCCCTCCCTCCCCCGGGCTAGCACGGCCGAGGCCCCACAGGTCTGAGTCCAGCGACTCCCGGGATGCGAGAGGTGCGCCCGGCCGGACCCTCGACGCCGTCAGACCTGATGTCTGGCTCAGTTTGGAATTAACTTCGGATGTGCGTGCGTCTATATGTGGGAGGGTTAATCCTACTCTACCCAGCGCAGTGCCGAAATGGTGGAAAAGCCACATCCATATTGTCTGACGGGGCGGGGGGGGTGTAGGTTTGGCACCGCCTCATCGCCCCCCCCCCTCCACAGAAGGCAGGGAATTGGACCGCAGAGAGAAATCCTCCCCGTCTTCCAAGCAAAGCGTTTTCACCCAACTTTTAGGAGCTCGCCCCCACCGCCGCGGTCCCGGCGAAGCCGAGAAAGCCAATGAGCGGATGTGGAGTCCGAGGCCCCGCCGGACACCGGGACGGGGCCAGCGCCCGCCCGCTCGCCCGCCCGCCGCGGTCCCGGCCCCGCTCCCCGTCCGGATCCCCGTCCCGGTCCCAGCGCGAGAGGCGCGACAGGGGCCGCGCGGCGCCCCCGCTCCTGGGGAAGAACAAATGAAGGGATGTGGCGACACACTCCTCCGGCGGGCGGCACAGACCGCCCCGGCAGCCCCGGCCGGGCGCCCCCCGCCCCGCTCGGCCCCGCAGATTCCCGCCCCGGCCCCCTCCCCCACACGCCTCCCCCGGGAGGAGCTCGGCGGCGGCGGGGAGAGGGAGCTCGGCCGGGCCGTCCCGCCGGCCCCCGCCCGCCCGCGAGCGGCCCCTCCTCCGCTCCCCCTCACCTGGCGGGAGTGGGCCTTGGGCTCGGGCGGCTTGAAGAAGGAGTCGGGCAGTTTCCGCAGCCGCATGGGCAGCGTGTGCGGCACGTTGGCGCCCTTGGGGTTCATCACGGCGTTGAACAGCGCCTCCAAGTCGGTCTCCGAGTCGCCCCGCACATGGACGATCTGGTGCCCCGCCGGAGGGGGCCCCGCGCCCGGGGGCTGCGCCGCGCCGGCCGAGGCCCCCGACACCGCGCCCGGGGGCTGCGGCGGCTGCTGCTGCTGCTGCGGGGCCGGGGGCTGCGCTGCCTGCGGCGGCTGCTGCGCTTGAGGCTGCCCGGGATCCATGGCTCCGTCGGGACCCCCCCGGCACTTCCCTGGCGGGGATCGACGGCTCAGAGCCCGGATTCCCAGCCCCGCATGCCCCGCTCCCCGGGCCGCAGCTCGTCCTTCTGTCGCCGGTACTTTCTCACCCTTCGGTCGGGAAACCGAGCCGGCCGCAGCAACTGGCAAAACAACTTTGACCGTGCGGCGCTTCCCCGAGCCCGGCCCAGCCCGGCCGGCGCCTCTGTCCCGGCGGCGGAAACTAACTCACACAACACACCAAACAAAAGTTCGCAGTTACGCCCGCCCGAATCACTCACTCTCCGCCGCCGGCCCCGCCCCTCCTGAGCCCGCCCGCACCGTATCCGACAGAGGCAGCTTGTGCCTCGTCGCGCTTCTGCGCGCGCCCGCCCGCACCGCCTCCCGCACGGGAGGCTCCCGGCGCGGGGGCCGCTTCCCGGGACCCCCGCACCCCGCGCCGGACCCGCACCGCACCCGCACCGCTCCCGCCTCGGACCGCGTTCGGCCCTCGCCCCTCCGCCTCTCCCTGTGCGCCCGCCCGCACCTCTCCCGGCTGCCGCCCGCCCGCCCGCCTGCGGCCGACACGGAGCGGTGCCGCCAACCAGAATTTTTTTTTCTCCCGAACTTCTATCCAACTTCCAGGAGGCCGCTCCGCGAGGGGGTGGGGAGGGGCGGCCGTGCTCGCCTCTTCCCCGGCCCGCAACGGGGCATCGGCCTGGGACACCCCCCCCTCCGATCGGCCCCCTCCCGCGCTTTTTCCCCGTCCCGCAGAGCCTGCCCCAAAGTTACGCGCCGTGGGTCTGTGAAACTGGCTCATGAAAGGGACGAGACCTTTGGGGAAATACTTTTTATTAGATAAAACGGGTGAAGAGAGGGGGGCACTTCCAAGAAAACAGCGTCAAGAACTATAAATACAGGAAAACTTTTGTCACTAACTCCGTAGTAACATCTGAGTAAACGTGAAGCACTTCCGAGCCTGTAATCAAGGAGCGCGTCGTTCCTCGTCAGAAAAGTATGCATTTTCTACCTGAACCCATGCAGAGAGAAGGCCACCTCCATTGTAAAACTGGGGTTCGTAACTAGTTAGCAAATACGCCTCCACCGAAACAGTGATACAGCGTATTCACGTGTCGCTTGCAGGGATCCACAATCAAGTAGGCAAAAGTCTGTTCGTGGCTTTTGCTTGAAGGGTAACATAGGCCATTAGCATCCTGCGAGGAAGTAAAAGAAAAGAAAAAACAAAGCAGTATTAGGGACAATATGGATACCCATGAGAAAATTAAGAAAATCTGAATGAAACGGATAATTTGTTCCAATCGATAGTTTATTGCACAGCAAAACAGAACAAAAACACCGTAGTTTATTGAAACAGCATTATGTCTCCATGAGAATCCCAACACTACAAAATGCACAGTAGTTCTAGCTGAATGTTTCAAATAACCTTGAGGTAAATGTGATATTAATATAAAATGTAAAAATAAACATGTAAGCATGTGTTTACACAATTAGAGCCCAAAATACAAATGATTAAATTTACAACAGCCCCATCATGTTTCCTGTGAAAGAGAAAAAAATCATAGACTCTATATTAACACATCAAACTGTTCCATTGTTATAAATTTTTTTCATTTAACATTTGCCAATGCATCTGTTCAGGTTCAAATATTTGCATTTAAGCAAAACCCGCATTACAGCTCTTTTTAACAATTTAGGACTGTTATTGAAAACATTTTGTGTGCCAATCCTCAGAAAGGGTTTGAAGGGAGTCTAGGCACCTAGCTCCAAAATACTCATTCTGAAAAAACACTTTCAGCTGACAATCAGCACAGGAACTGGGCTCTTCAGTTTAACATCCTACGTCTGCACATGTCAATAAAAGCTTCAGTGTTGACAGAGCAGCACAGTTTGACACATACTTCAAACCCCGTAGGGATCCAGAAGCTAGAGGGGGGGATTTTTGAAGAGTTGATTTTTTTTTTCAGTCAACGTGGTAATTGAACATCTGAAAGATCAATAAATACGTAGGGACACCTCTTTTTTTTAAAAACATATAACAGTTCCCTCCTGCTCCCCAACACCTTTATGCAAGAGTTGAAGAGTGTAAGTTCTGTTCCACTTTTTTGCCTGAGGGAAATTGCTATATTGCATATATTGCCCATTTTGTCCAGGAAAATTTTAAACTCCCAGAGTATTCCAGATTAGGGTCACATGTCTCACATTCTTTTGTTGAAGCTGTCTTCCTTTGCATAAAATAATCCATCTCAGTGGTTAAGGCAGTCAGGTTAGAAGGAAAAGTTTTGGGTCCCTGTTTCTGCTCCAAGGACGATTTGTGAATTTTATCCATTAGCTGCTACTGGCACTCCATTTTCTCCTGCTATTTCAAAGAGGATGAACCCCCCACTAGATGTTCTGGTGTCTTCCTTTGGGGGATTATTCAAACTCCTGAACCTTAAATTAAGCTGAGCACCACCATAAAAGCACTGTTTAAGACAGGTAGAGATTTGATAATGTTTATTCACAGCATTTTCCAATGGTAGTCAAATGCCACAAGCTAAAAATAGTATTCTATTTTTAAGCCAATGCAGCATACAAGCTCTGTAGCTCCAATTGTAAGATGCCTAGCTCTCTTCAGGTGTTTTTCAGGGATACATATGTAACAAACACTGGACTCTCATCTGCAAGTAAGGGGAGGAAGATTTAAGATTTTACAGTGCTCATCACAATGCCTTTGGAGTTTGATCCAAAAATAACCTAAGCTCATGCACAGAACTGAAGAAAAAAAAGTAAGAGAAGACCAGCATGAAGATCCGATTGCTAGCTAAAATCTTTTCCCATTGCTACCAAGGATCCCACTCCTGCACTCCTTATGGAATCAACCGATGCCAGTTGACGTTTTGGCTGTTTAAAAGCAGTGTTAGCCCACTAAAAATTTTTGCAACAAGAACAAAAACTAATTAAGTTCTGGTGATAAGGCATTTCAAGAAACTCCAGAATATACCAAACTTGGTATGAGGAAAATAATAAATATAACTTAATTGAATGAAAAGGGTTTTAAAATTTATTTTAATTAAAAGAGGTCATAAAAACCCTAAAATACTTGAGCACAAAGACTCTGAAATTTACATTCATGCATGTACACAAATTAAGAACCATACCAATTCCATCTGCAGTGTGGACTTTGGTTCAGACATCCAGGGGGTGTAATGATTGATTTATTGATGTACTGTATTTTTTCTTTGTAGCAACACAGATAATCAGCTGATGATTTAAGAATACATATGCACAGCATAATACAGAAATAAAAATACTGCTGAACATTCTCAAAACTGCATAATTTAATCAAGTTTTTTTAAAAAATACTTCTTGAATAAATTCTGCATTATGCTGATTTCTAACACTGCCACAGTTTCGGTTCAGGTAAAGAAAGTTCGAAAATATCAGTGAGCATCCCAATACTTTAGCTGTAACAGTGTTTCATTATATGCAAAGCCTCAAAGCTTTCAAGGGTATTTGGAGTTCAAGAGAGTACTTTGTCACAAGATCTAAAATTATTTCTCTTGTGATGCCCAGGTCTATGTCTATCAGGTTTTGATGCTAAACATCACAGCTGCTAGTCACAGCTCTACAGACATTTATAACTATACCTTAATACCTTGAACTATTTACATCTCTAATAGTGTGCTTTTTTAGATATTGTTTCCAAAACTAGGAAACAATCTTAAAAAACAAACATCTTAAAAACCAAACAAAGAGGAAGGGACGGTGTCCGGATGGTGTTATGTAAAGTTCTTAATTCTTCATTCCATTTATACTTGTGCAAATACACATGTATATTTATTTGTTCATTTGTTAATCCATCTTGCAAAAATATGTGTTCTTCTAACTTCTTGTCTGTAGAAGTCACTTTTACCAGAACAGCTTTTTAAAAGTTATTTATTTATTTATTTATTTATATCAGGCTAAGAGGATAAGTCCCCTTCTTCCAGATACAAAACAAGAAAATATGGCTTAAAAACTGTCAGCTCAGCATAAGGATTATAATCACACACTCTACAGTTACTCAGCAAATGAACTCAAACTAAATCTATTGCAGAAATGTAGTTATCTCCTTGAGAGAAACTTTTCATCACAAGCATAAGACATTTGTGCTCCAGTAAGTGTCCTTCCTGTAAGTGCTGACTTGAATAGTTATGATCCACACAGCCATCAAACAGTCTAGACATACTGTTTAAGCCTTTCTGTATTCCAAGAGAAAATTCTTCAGGATGTTTTTTAATACAAACCATAATTTCAGAATTCTTCACCTCACAAATTTTCAGAATGCACAGCAATGCCCAATTTCCCTCCAAGGCTACAAAGAGGATAGCCTGCTCTGCATTTACACTGGATTTTCTTCTGTCCATACACATTTTTGTTTACAAAAAGTTCCTTTTTTTTTCTTCCCTAGTGGTATTTAATGTATGTCTAAGACAGTTAGGGGAACTCTTTAATGTCACCCATCTACCTAAACATAGAAATTCGCAAAGTTCACATCAATGCACTTGATTCAGAGGTGGGTAAAAAATAGTAATAACAGAAGAACATTAAGTTATCAGGGGTTTGGTTTTTTATTTTATTTTTATTACAGTCTGCAACCTAGTAGAAAGATAAATTTTAATACACCCAAAAAGTGTTTATTTTTGAAAGTCTTTATGAATCACATCCAGTACTTAAAGGTGATGACCTACAGATGAACAACTGGGTTATTGGCAACCTACAGGGAAGTTTGTGCAGTCTGAAATGACATCAGTTACTGCTGTTGAAAGGGGGTACATTATCTGACATTTAATTATTACATATTCTGGTTACTCAAGAAGAATTTGACGTAGTTAATTCTACTGTAACAGATAACAGATATGCTGAAACTGGTAAACGTGCAGCCAGTTCTCAAACTTACCTTGATGGTAAATATATGATTTTGCAAGGGAAACAAAGAGGAATGAGACTTGACAAGGGAGGGCAAAAGAGGTTAGCAGTCATGCCCAGCCTTTCTGTATACTACACTTCCTTGCAGTCTCTAGAGAAACAGATGCAATGCAAGCTATTCAGAAAGCTCTAGCAACATTTCTGAAAACAGAATATATGAAGTCAAGAGTGCATTCTTAATCCTTACTGCTATCTCAAGTTTTATTATTATCTAAGCCCAGAATTACTCAGATCTTTTTTTTTCCCATAAACTAGTTCCTGGATGACTATTATGACTTCAACTGTAATCCAGTAAGCCTATTTTTAGTGAGCTACCAAACAAAACTTTAGTTAGTAGTTACTGATGAAGAATTAGTGTAGAGGACAAGAAAGCAGGATGAGATCAGAGAGAGAGTTCGTGAATAAAAGAATGACAACTATGGGAAAATAACCCATTACAATGGAATATTATGTTTTCTTTGTCTTAATTTCAATTCATTATTTTCATGCTGTGCGTGCAACTTCCAGTAAAATCCTGTATCAAAACATTATTAATACTTACATATGCAGACACTCTGAAGACTGTAGAAATAATACGTATTTCTTTTGTTTCAGGATTCTTTTGAACACTGAAATACAGGGGAATAATATGTACTTATTATACACTGTAAGTACTGATGATTAGAATCTTTCATTTATTAAATACATTTTAAACACTGCGTCCTCACTCAAATTCTACGAAGGTCAAATCCATAGTTAAAATCAACTTATGTCATATTGACCATGGAAGGGTATGTGGCCATTGCTAGCTAACGTGGCTATTATGACATTTTACTGAAAAATATTGAGTATATCTAGTGTGAAACTGACTTGGTTTTAGACATAGAATCACAGAATCACAGAATGTGCCATGTTGGAGGGGACCCACAGGGATCATTAAGTCCAACTCTTAACCCTGCACAGGACCATCCCCAAGAGTCACACCATGTGACTGAGAGTATCGTCCAAATATTTCTTGAACTCTGTCATGCTTGGGGCTGTGACTACTTCCCTGGGGAGCCTGTTCCAGTGCCTAAGCATCCTCTGGGTGAAGAATATCCAACCTAAACCTCCCCTGAGACAACTTCAGGCCATTCCCTTGGGTCCTGTCACTGGTCACCACAGAGAAGAGATCAGTGCCTGCCCCTCCTCTTCCCCTCATGAGGAAGTTGTAGACTGCGATGAGGTCTCCCCTCAGTCTCTTCTCCAGGCTGAACAGACCAAGTGACCTCAGCTGCTCCTCATACAGCTTCCCCTCAAGGTCCTTCACCATCTTTGTTGCCCTCCTTTGGACACTCTCTAAGAGCTTAATATCTTTCGTATATTGTGGTGCTCAAAACTGCACACAATATGAGTGAGGCCAGTGCAGAGCAGTGTGGGACAATCCCCTCCCTCGACTGGCTGGCGATGCTTTGCCTCATGTTCCCCCAGGACATGGCCGGCCCTCCTGGCTGCCAGGGCACTGCTGACTCATGTTCAACTTGCCATCGACCAGGACCTCCAGGTCCCTTTCTGTGGCACTGCTTTCCAGCATCTCATTACCCAGTCTGTACGTACATCCAGGGTTGCCCTGTCTCAGGTGCAAAATCCAGCACTTTCCCTTGTTGAACTTCACATGGTTGGTGATTGCCCAGTCCTCTAATTTGTCAAGGTCGCTCTGCAGGTCCTCCCTGCCTTTGAGGGAGTCAACAGCTCCTTTGAATTTTGTGTCATCTGCAAACTTGCTCAGCATCCCTTCCAGTCTTGCGTCCAAGTCATTTAAGAAGAGGTTGAAGAACACAGGGCCCAAAATGCAGCCCTGCTGAACCCCACTACTTTTCACAGTTTTCAGCTAATAAATCACAGCAATATTACCCAGACGTTGATGACTCCAGTATAGTTTGCATTTTGATAGCTATGAAAAATTATGCAGTTAAATATTTTGTAAAAATCTTTTCACATATTCTTTGAGATAAGAAATCTGCAAAGTGAAATGCATCTTAGTACAGACCACAAGAAATAGCAGCAGTACTGGTGAAGAAAGGCAGTCTTTAGCTCATTTTTAACTAGTATGTATAGTTTAGGATCATTTTTCTTCCTTTGGAATTTTGTATACATAGTCAGCTATGCAATTTAGGATGGGATTAGTTCCGAATTTTTATATTTCTAGTCTGTGTTATGAAGACTGCTATTTCTTTCATCATGTTTACAAAAAACACTGAGATATCATTGCGAAGAATCCAGGCATCCCAACATATTTTCAATTTAAGTATTTTTAATTTGTTATTTTTCCTCAGCTCTGCTTTAAGTGATGTTTACATTTCTTCAGAAATTAGATCATGTAACTGCTATTAATTTATCTAATTTTGCAGGCTCCTATTTACATTAACTCACTATGGAATAGTTGAGGCTTACAACTTCCATACTTACACACTTCCAAGAAATGCATAGCTCAATACCTGCCTTGTCACAAACAGATTCCATCCCAGGCAAAGGTCCCAATACAGACAAGTTACTAAAATGTATGTTAAACACAGGCCAGTGAAATCACCACACCAGGTCCAAGCTGTGACAGCAGTCCCCTATTACCAGTGCTTCGGCAAAGCTTTTTTTTATAAGAGCAAGTGAATCCCAAATCAACCAACATCACCTTTGTTGATTCAGTCTCTCCAGCCAATAAAAGAAATTGACTCTGCAATTAACTGACCGCCTGTGGAGTACTTTGTCATGTTTGAACCCATACTGTGAAGATCATCTTCCTTGTGGAGAGTCAGTAACAAGGCTTTCTCAGAATCTTTTGTTGCATCTGATATGTTGATATACTCAACAGTGGATTGAAAAGCATTGCTGAAATCGGTACTGACCCCAGCTGTCTGCCTTCCCAGCCCTTCAGGGATGACTGTCCCTTGCAGGGACAGCTCAGCTTCTGAATCACTGCAGTTTACAGACCAGCATATTAAGACAAACTAACATAGATGTCAGTTTATGCTAACATACTAGGCTGGAAACTACAGCATTTCAGAAACCGTTTAACCATCTCTGTGGAAAGAGTGACAACTTTCAGAACAAGATATAGAGAGTTAGTGGGGTTATCGCTTTCTACCATATATTACCACCCCCAAAAGCTACAGTTCTGAGTTACTCTGTCTTCAGATTCTTCTCTGAAAATAAGGCTACCACTTTCTGGTTTCATATATCTAGGATACCAAAGTAAGGGGTGACAAAGAATAAGTTTTTCTATTTATTCCACTGCCTTGAGAAATTTTCCCCTTGTGGTTAGCTTCCTGTAAGTAATTTTTCAGAATGAGTGTTTATTTCTAGCACTTTGGTTATTTTTCTAAGGCAAAAAATTGTGTCTGTGAAAATCAGATAGATTCTTCATTTGTTGACTTGAAAGAAACCAGGACATTTGCCCCATTTCTTTTTTTTTTCCCCTAAAAGGTTTTAGAAAAAACCATGTCGTCTTCTTGAAGAGGACAGTATTAATAGCCCCATGTTCTTGCGAATTGTAAACGTCTAAACTATTCATTGAATGTGGTAGTTCATCACTTTATTGTGCATCTATTCTATTTTTATGAAGAGCAAACATCTTCATGGTTTCTCAGTACACTTTGGGATTTATTTATACCCTAACCTTACCAGCAGTATTTTATTAGGCTCTTCAAACAATAAAAGAACAACTTAATGCCTTCACATACATTCATTCATTATGGGAGAAAGGGCATGGAGATGGAGATGAAGCAAGGAGAAGAAAACACTGACTACAAGATACCACAGCAGCTGTCACCATCGACAGACACTGTCAGAAAAATCTGGGGTTAAGTAGAGAAGACAAGATTTATCAACAAAGATTCATGGACTTTATTTTAATTAACAAATTTTTGTTGTGTAAGTATGTTCTTTAACCAAATCAAAATACTACGAGAAATTTTGAAATCATTTAGGTTACACAGGATATGACACTAACCACTAGAATTTTGGATGGATTCAACTGGTCACAGACTATTTATGAATGGATTAGTAACAGACTACAAGTTGTGCATTAATTCATTAGTAAGAAAATATCACTTTTTTGCAAAGAAGAAAATATCTGCCATTTAATAATTGTATCTGGAAGTCCCTAGTTGTGCTTGTAAAATATCTAGATCTCCTAATTTCAAAAAGATTATTGCACTTTCTCATAATAAAGCTATACACATGGAAATGCTGTAATAAAATGAAATCTCAAACCTTTTGATAGTAATTTGAATGCCAGTGCCTTGGAGTTAGAACATAGGAAAGGCCAGAAAAAACTGTTGTAATAAAGATAAGTAAGGAAAAGCTCATAGGCCTGCTGCTCCTAGCAGTAAAGACACTTTTGTGTAACTCTTCATGCCAAGGCTCTTTTCCATAGGGAATACTGTTACAAGACTGAACAGTGGTAGTTTATACCTCTATAAGCTTATTGTTATTGGTCTGAGTTCATCTGTGGCAGCTAATTTTTCAATGCACATCACCTAGCAGCTAATAATTATTTTAGTATCCATTTGTTTTTTACCAAGCCTTCTTAGCCTTCAAATATAAAAATTCAAAATTAAACCTTAAGGAGAGTACAGTTTACAGAATTTTTAATACCACAAAAAGTTTTTAATATCATTTTAAAAGAGTAGAAAGTATCCAATGCGACCATAATCCAAGATGAAAAGAAACCAGACAGAGGATAGCAGTCTAAAAAAGAATTTAAAGGACAGTTAGTATTTAACAGGAATTTGAAGGTCATCTCTTTGGGAAACAGAATTTAAGCAATTACTGCTGTCATTAGCAGTTGTTTACTGAAAATAAAAGGCTGTGAGCAGGTAATTTTCATTGCATTATTTTCTGGTGAATTTGTACAAAAATGAAGTAACACAGGCCAAGCATGGACTAGAAATTAGAAATTAAGTCAAGACTGTCATTAGTGGTCATCTTCACAGTCTTTCAGTGGCTTTTTCTCTCTTAAGATGGTGGAAATAAAACAGCATCATCATCTTGGTAACCTGGGGACAGGGGGAAATAAGACCAAAAAAAACACAACCGTGATTGTGAAGGGGGAGGGAAGGTCTGAAATGTCAAGATCAAAAACTTCTCTCATGGTAGTGACAGAGAACTTAATATCAAAGGACAAAGAAAAAAGATTTAGTTAAATTTTAAATTTCTTTTTCAACTGGTATTGAATGTTGACACCAGCTCCTCTGGCAGTGAGAAACCAGCAGACATTTATAGGCACAGAAATGGAGAAACACATGGTACATAAATATTGAAGATCAGTTATCTCACATGAACTGAGCAGACGTATTTCAAAACTTCAGAGGATAGAAAGCAATCTGCCAACCGAGAAAAAAAAAAAAAAGACCAAAAACAAACAGCAGAGGAATGGATCTCAAAATATTTTCTCCTAATATTGTATAGAGGATAGAAGTAGCACACAAGAGGAAAATCACAGAAATATATAAAGGGTCAATAGGGTGAGGATACAGAAAAAGTAAGCCTTGAAAGCAGGATGAAACTGTGGGAAGATCTTGGCAGATGCTTTTTTTTGTTTTAAGTAACAAGACCTACTTGACATCCTTATTAAATTTTACAGCATAAAAAGGAAAAAGAATGGGAAGATGTTTAAGGAAATAGGAAGGTAAAGAAAATGAGTGGCTTAGAACAGAACTTGAACATGTTTAGGATAAAACAATTCAACAGCAAAGGGAAGCAGTAAAGGGAAGGAACTGATTGGATTTGCACTTTGTCCTAGATCAGTTCAACAACACAAGAGCAGAAACAGCTGCAGGCAATGCAGAGTCAACTAAGGCCCAGGATTAAAGTAACAAGCAACTTGATTCAAGTGCAGAGTGAGCAGTTTAAAAGAAAAGAGAGGGTAGTGTTGAACACTGATGGATGCTTTTTCTGTCACATCCAGTGCTTCTGAAGAACCCACTTGATTTCTATCTATATATGATATGAAAATACAAAAACTAATCATACTAATAAAAAATTTAGTAATCTCTTTGACAATCTCTATATTCCTATTGCTTAACTAGGAATGAGTCTGCATAACCTATAACTACATTCCATATCCCACTAACCAGGGAATAAGAAGTTTTGTCCATCGGAGAAGTCAGCACATGGATATATCAAAACAAAATTGCCTCTTTATTCTGAATTTGAATGTCTGATCAACCACCCTTAATTTCAAGGAAAAGAAACCCTCACATAAAATTCCAAACAATTCCATACACCAGACCTGGCAAAAAATATATGTTAGTCCACTGTGTCATGTTAACAGCCAGATTCTATCACCCTTAGCATTATACTGTGAGAAGTGTATTTGCCGAATTAGGAAGGCCAAAATCCAAGTGTATTACAAAAAAATTTAAAAAAAAATCAGCAGAAATAAAATATATACAGAAATAAAATTTTCAACTAATTATTTCAATTTCTAAATTCTAAATCAAAAGCAGTCCAATGGAAAGTAGTCTAAAACTACACAGCCAAGACTTAATTGTTGATATTTTATCAATTACAGTGGGAATACAATCTGTTTCCAGTACCATGACATGTTTTCAATAGATGATTGCAAAAAAAAAGTATCTTTAAAATGGCAGTGAATTATAAACCATCGATGTCCATAAATGTTATATAAAAAGAGTTCTTATGTGGGACAGATGTGATTAACATTGCATATATTTTGCCACTGAACTAATACTGTTGTTACATGCTATTTTGATGGTTGAAGCCAAATAAGCTTACAGGTGGATTAAATAACAGCCCCATTTTTGAAGCAGCAGTGCACAATAAATTTACACAAATCGACACAAAGTATCTATGCACAGTACATACATACACGGTTGTACAAAACAGAATAACACTTACCTCACCAAGTCTTTATAAAAAGCTTTCGTAGTTTCTAAGTATGGGTCAACTACATCTTCAAACTGGCAAAGAGTTCCTCCGATGCAAAAATGCTTAAAAAGACAGAACAGAAACTCCTCGCGATCCAGTTGACTGAATAAGTCATAATGGTCAGAATCCTCCAGAAGCAAGACCTTGTAGAACAAGAAAAAAACAAGGAAGTCAAATTGATAAAAATTGCTTATTTGAGATTGGTTATAAACAATGCAACTACTTTGTTGTATGGCACACAGAAATTATGCCCATATATATTATAGGAACTAGAGATGGAAATACATATTTCTCTATAAATCCTTCTTCCAGTGATGCAATTATGTTCAAAATTCTTACATAAAATATAAACCAGAATCACTCTCAGATTTGTGCCCAAAAGACATAAGGGAATATTTTTCATGTCTTGTTGTTCCACTGATTAATTATTTGTCATGCTAGTGAAACAATCAATAATCTGAAAACAATCTAACTATATTTGGTGTGTGAATCACTGCCAAACAGTTAGGGTTTGGTAATTTTGCCAACACTTGCTTTTTCACTGTTAGATTGACACAGTTATTTCATATTTGTAAAAGAATCCTGAGGATCTCCCAGAGGAGATCACTTAAACTCACATCATGCTTTATTGCAGACTCCAGTGAGCCTTAATCTGTAGGCTGGATTAACCAGACATGTTCTCCAGCTGCCTCTATGTGTCTCACCTGC
This sequence comes from Corapipo altera, assembly GCF_003945725.1. NCBI lineage: Eukaryota > Metazoa > Chordata > Aves > Passeriformes > Pipridae > Corapipo > Corapipo altera. Next base: position 77,714,090 of record NW_020884872.1, read on the forward strand.
CTTTTACTGAGACATTATGTGAACACAGAGGACTTGCTAAATTAGTCCCAACACTGCACACTGTAAATGTGGACAGGGCAATCCCAGTGGCTACGAGACATTTGAGTCATGTCAGCCAAACTGCAGATGCCAGCCCAGGCAAACTGGTCAAAGCTAGACATGAGCCTACTGCTCTCCGGCCCTCTTTATAACACAGCCTGAGTAAAAAGGGGTCAGGGCAACAACTGTTCTGGGTGGCCACTTCATATATATCCCAACCCCCTTCTTGGCTGAAGCAAGAGAAGACATGGCAGGTAGGAAAGAAACATGGAGCCTTGCAGCTGAGGGCCACCCTCTGACCCCAGGAGACAGTTTGCTGCCCCCTACAGTCTTCTGTCTTAGAGCCCTGACTAATTTAATTTGAAGTTTTGATGTCATTCCTGGAAGATTTTGACTCTTATTCTTTCTGCTGTCTTACTACGAGTAGGAATCCCATTTGTTTCAAACCAATGTGAAAACCTCAATTTGCAAATGCCGACACACACATCCCTTCCATGGGAAGGAAAATGGGAAGACATTGAAACCCCAATGATTTCTAATTTTAAATGTTGCCTCTAACTTTCCTACATACAATATACTTAATTTTCAGAAAATATTTCACATGTACCCAGCTTATAAATAAATACATAGTATTTTGAACTGCTAGGCTACAAACCACATCTGAAATTTAAACATGAGCTTGAGTTCTCACCTTTTCCCAGAACTTTACAAGACAGACCAGTATTTCAGGCCACATCCTGTAACCAGTGTCACTGGTTCAAATACGTTGCCTTCAAAGGATTTGCCAAGTGCAAATGAGTGCAACTCTATAATTATTAAGTACTTATGCTGATTATATATACAAGGAAGAGCAAAATCCAGTTCTCCCACACTATGCTTTGCTAATGCTAAACAAACTAAAGTTTAAAAAATTGGTTTAGCTTAGTTTATGAAGTCAAAAGAAACACAATAAAGACATACATTGATTAAGAAGGTGCCACTGCTAGATTCTTTTCCAGAATACTCTGCTTTCTGACACCTCCACTACAGTATAACAAAGTTTTTACATTGCAGGCCCGTTCAAGAGTTATATTTAGTCCCCTTCCAGTGTTACACTGAAAAATAATTTCCTTTTTCATAGTTTCCTCTTCGTTTTAGTGAAAATTTATGAAGATGACTTTCTTTAAATGTCTTCACATATGATATGGTCAACATCCCTGGCCAAGAATGCTTCAGGATGTAGCTATCAAATACATTCAGTTTCATCAACTACCTGGAAGGCTGGGTGAACCTACAGCTCTGAATATCACAGAACCTTCTCTTTGGCACCCCTTGTTTCCCTCTCCTAAGCAAATGAGTACCTGCATTTCCCCATATACACCCCCAAGCACTGACTACTTGAGACACAGGTGGACAGAAGGTTTTCCCTTTTTCTCCCAAATAAGAAGGAAAGAGGGCCCACCTGGAAAATAGTCCCTGCTTTCACACATTTAGGCAATGTACTGCCTCAGTTGTTTCTAAAACATGCCTATCTATGTGTCCTTATGGTACCTAACAGAGTATGAAAAATTATAATAAATTATTCATTACTATACTGACCTTCCTTAATTCATCAGAGATAAGAATATCATCATAATAGTCATCGTAACATTTCACAATATCTCCAGTTTCTCTAACAACTCCTTCACAGTACAGCCGATCAAAAAATGACATGGAAATCTGTGTACAAGGTACCACTGTAGCTTCAATTTTTGTCACTTTAGAACCTGGAATATATAGGAAGCTGGTTGCATGTTTCATATGCTTTAAAAAAACACAGATTGCATAATTATGACTCAATCACACAGACCCTCAAAAAAGCCAAAGAAAGGTAAGAAAAAAACAAGTGTAAAGAAAACATTAAATTTATCTGAATACCACCTTCCATTAAGGCTCATGTGCTTGCTCCCTCTGTCGGTAAATACCATCAACCGAAACTAGGAATGGATGGAACACTGTGAACCCAACATCATGTTAGATCACGCCCTTAGAAAAATCATATTCCACAGCTTAACCCTTAAAGAATCTAAGGACAGCTGCCAAATTTGGCATGATGAAGTACAAAAGTCAACAGCTGCTAACAGCACCCCACAATGTAAAAACCAAAATGAACACAGCCCCAACAAATTTTTTATTTGTTAAGTATTATATCTGAACTTTTTGAAAAGCTTTATTAACCAGCTATTTCAGAAAATGAAAAAGGTACTCTCAACGTTTCCCGTATGAATCTGAAGTATTATCTCTGTAATCATTAAATGCAGGGTATATTTTTCTATATTTTTTTTCCCTCTGCTTGCAAGTCATCCAGGTCAGTCCTGTTGCTCATAGACATCTGAACCATTTGAGACTGCCCATTTTCCTTAATGAGGTATCAGTCTAGAAGAGCACATCTCTATATACAGTGTTACATCTACAAATCTGTATGCATGGTGTTGGATAACTTATGGCACCTTAAATAGCATTAGACCCCACGTTTGAGAAGCTTTGGACTCAGTCCAGTTCTGTGTGCTCTCCACAGTCCAAGTGTTCAGAACATATTCTCTATCCATCTTTGTAAGTCCACCTGAACACCCTGCAAAGTGCTTCTGAACAGCAAAGGGGAGGAGTGCATGAGTGAGATGCAACACAAGGGCAGTGTGTCTGAGCAGACAGAATATTCACAGCATTCCAGCTGTCCGTGAGTTTACTCTTATCTATTCTCCTCTGCAGGTTCCCTTCATTGGAGACTGGTCAACAACATCACAGTATCAAAAGGCTTTTTACCATACAATTAAAGATAAAATTCAGTTGTGTCCTGACAAACTGACCTAAAGGATCACTAAGGACTACTATTTGGGAAATGTCCAGATTTCCCTCTAGATGACAGTATTTCAGGAAAAGAAACATGCCTAAAAGGGGTTTATGAACCAGGATGCTTCCAAGAGCACCTACCATTTCATTTTGACCCTCATCTTTGCAAGCATAGCATAACTTAAAATTTCTCTTGCCCACACAGTTCCAGAAAGCCCTTGGGATTTCTGCCATATACTTACATGGAGACTATTTATTCACACGTTAAGTAGGACTGGCATTTTAATATCTAAACCCAGGTAAACTGTACCACCTACCTGATCAACACTAGGTAAAAAATTAAAGAGAAGTTACAAGTTGATGGCTTGAAAATGTGCCTACTTGAGCTAAAATACTGACACGAAATTTTATAATTATTTTACCAGACCAATGTGATGTAAAGAAAATCAGCTAGAGACATTTAATTGCTTGGCTTCACGTCTACAGGTTATGAAAGAGTACCTTTTATTAAAGAAAAAAAGTTTAGGACATTCTCCTACCTGTCCATGTAATGACTATCAAAGAATAATGAAATTACGTAACCAAAAACACAAGTCAGAAAAAAACATTAATTACAGCCTCACAACCTAAGAAAAAAACCAAACTGATTTATATTTACTTATTTATCCTTCCTCCCACCCCCTCACTTCCAGCTTCCTCTAACTTTTAATTATCCAGCTCCCTTTCACAGGGATAGAATTTTTATTTTATAAGGGATTTAATATGAGCCAAATCAGCCCTTAACAGGCTGATTTTGTAGATACCTATGAATTAAAAACTGAGTCAACTAATAAAAATCAGACGTTAAATGACTTGAGAAAAATGAAAAATCTTACATTTTCCCAGTTATTGAGCTAAAAGTATAAGAAATTGAGCTATTTATAGGCCTCAAATTGTAAGGATTTTTCTGAAAAAAAGATTTTATGAAAACTTTGATCAGGTAAAAAAAATCCAGAGCTTTGTAACCTATTCAGTAATTCAGAAAACTGAACTATAAATGGAAAAGTTTAAATACACTGGAAGCTCCTAGTCTCCATTTGAGAGGTGAGATTTGAAACTGGAGATTCCAAATTTCCTGGAAAAGAGTGACTAGTTCAAATAATGCTGTAAAAGTGAGCAATAAAATAGGAAGAAGAAATGCCTTGACAACTCTGCAAGTGGAAAACAAAGAGCTGAGAAGTCCTGAAGTCGTTTAAGCTTCTTATAACAGCCAGCTCTGGAGTATCTATAAAGTGTTGCCAATATACTTTTAAATGAACATGCTGCATATCTAGTAGGGGGCAGACAAACTCTGGACTAATTATATTTAGAATTCCTCCAAAATCTAAGACGAGTTTTTACATCAGAAAAACATCTTGCAATTTACTATTTACAAAACAGGTTACATATACTGCAACTTCAGTGCTTAGAATTAAAAATAGGCTATTTCAAAAGTAAAAGGTGCAGGTTGATGATTTATAGGTTCAAATGACATCTACATTTTGTTTGCAAGTTATAACCTATAACTGTAGTCTAAAATATTGCTGATTTAAGATTATAATTCAGATTTTAAAATGCCACTCCAAAGACAGAAATCATTGAAGCTTCAAGTACTTACGGGAACTCAAGAATCTTTTTTTAGGCAAATACTAAATTTTTATTTACACAAAAAGACCATAACCCTACCACTTTGAAGATAAGTTTTCAAGTGTTAATTGAGCCTAAGCAGATACAGTCCTGCCTCCCCAAGACTGCTGACAGGTGCAAGGTCAGCAATGTGTCCAAGGAAAAACTACTATTTGGTTCTCACTGCAGCTATTTCAAACACACAAGACTCAAGACATAAATTGGTATGCATCAAATTTGTTCCTTTAGCTGCTTCTATTTTTGAAATATCAGAGTAACCCATGAAGAGGTGGCTTAAAGCACATGTCAGAACTATCAGGTACTGTGCCATGCAGCCAGGAGGAGGGGAAAAATATCCCTACTACAAGAGGCAAAAAGTGTGGTGTGAGAATAGGACAGTAAGTATCTTTCTGATCAGATCAAACAGACTAGAGAATGTCCTTGTATATAATTTACCTAAAATGCTTTATTTCAAGCAATGTTAAAGCTGGAGTCCTTGAGACAATGTACAATTATGGATTCTACCAGGAAAAAATACATTCTTAGTGAAAAGGTGCAATGGGACTACATCCTCAAAAAAGACAAAGTTATTATGAAAACAAACACTACTGTTATATTGATGATTTATATAATGCTGACATCTTTCTGTGGGTCCATAAATACTTGCTGCTGAAGCTCATGGAGGAGAGGAGAAGGGAAGTTTCTAAGGATCTATCTAGACCTGACTTATATTGTGCATCCAAACTATTTCCCCTCTGAAAAAACCCCCTAACATTTTTGTTTGCAAGAGAATAAATACAGTATCTGAATCAACCTAGATTATGTAATTTTTCCTCAGATATTCTAAAAAGCAAAATAAGCCCATTTCCAGTATTTTTTTAGGAACAGGAATGTGTTTTTAAAAGAGTTACTCCACAGTGATAAGTAAATGATAAATCTGCATTAATATATCAGCATGTCTGAAGAAGAAAATACTAGAAGATGATTTTTACCTCCTCCCACTCACAGTAAATTCTTACTATATTTTCAAAAAATGCACATGAAGACTAAGTATAGAAAAATGAGCCAACATTCCTCACCAAAAATAGGCAAAGAATGGGAAGATGAAATTTTAAGAGCAAATGGGGTATACCAGCTGTTCAGGATTTAGAAAGGGAACCCTTCCAGTCCTTAGAACAAAATGCACTACTTCTGTGCAGAGGAAGACTGAGCAGAATTGAGAGTTAAGCTGAGATACTTGGCAAGTGACACTCCACTCTTAACATAAGGTATGTAACCTACTGACCTTCACTGCAGGGACTGGCAAGTCATAGGCTAGACAGATAGCCTAAAAAAATTCTTGCCTAAAGCAGGAAAAGGTTTACCCAACAGTTTGAAATATATCTATTTTTTTTTCTGCTTGCTAGAGTGAGAAAGAGGTACCTGAAGGGGTACTTGAGATATTTTCTGCATCTTTTTATTTCAATTGTTTTAACAGTTGGATGTAGTGTTTGGAAAATGGATTTTAACTGAACAAAAGGGTGGCAACGTCTAGTGTCATTGTATATAGTGGGAAAAATCTATGCCAATTTCAGAGAGCTGAAATGGAAAAGCTAGAAAATTCCCAAAGCTCCATTAAATATTTACACACAGTAAAGTATTTGCAGACAAACCAAAAGAAATGAGGACTTCCCACTACCCCCGTTTAAAATATTCTTACTATGGAAAACCGTTTTGGCAATATCAGAGATCACATTATGCACAAAATCTCACTACCCTATCACATGCAATTGCTGTGAAATTTTATGTGTCATTTACACAATGAAAAACACATTTCAAAGTGGTGCCATAAATTTGCTATTTGATTTTAGCCTTTCTGCTTTAGTGTCTCATCTATAACTACAGACGTAACTGAGTGTTTTAAGTAGTTTCTGATATGGCAACAAACTAGAAGTCAACCTCATGGCATGATTGCACCTGGAGCGACCTATGACATGGGGCTCTTCTGCGCCTTGATCACCTCTGTTGTGCTGACAGCAGATTTACAAGAGCTCGGAGGTGTGCTCTACCTAATCTGCTCCTCTCTCTACTTTAATTTGTAACAGAGCAATACTCTCAGATATGTCCAGTAAGGTTGTTGCATCTACAGAAGAATGCCTTTCTCCAAACATTATCTGAATAATTAATGCAGTTGATTTTGTCTGGATACGTGGTCAGGTCAACCAGATGTCACAGACCATTCCGAAACAGTTCTAGGTGCTTGGTTTATGAATGATGCAGGGATCAAGGGAAAAAAAAGAGTAAAATGTGACAATTTAGTAACAGACAAGACAAGAATCCTTTTAGTAAAAAAGTCATTCTTTAAGGTATTTGAACCAGGTGAGAATACACATATATGAACTATCGTTATTAGAAAATGGCAAATTAGAGCAAAATAGTTACAACACAGACTTTTTTAGTTAAGACTAATTTATTCTAAATTTACCCAATGTAGTCCACTGTCCTGAAGCTGACAGCAACTTTAAACTGGAGTTCACGTTTTGATCATTAAAAAATGCCTACAACATTCAAATAAGAGAATACCAGTTAATGAAATTAAACATAAAATCATCATTTATAGTGGCTTGAATATTTTCAAAGCAAATTATAGGGCTCCAATTCCAATAGTAGATTCTGTATGATCTTTCAGTTTGGATGCCACCAAATCCATGCTTTTGTAACTTTGTGTAGCCAGTGTCTTTTATACATTCAAGATATCTTCAGGTGCACATTTATATATGCAGTATTAAAGTTTTACAGTAAAGCACTTTTAGTCCAGGAATACACAAAAAAGCTGTACGAAATTCTTGGAGGTACAGAAAATTGAAGAAGAGATGAGACAGTTCTATCTCTTTATGCAATGTCGTTGAAGTTAAAAATTAAATGCTAAGTAGGATTTTAAAATTTGCACTTTTCAAATAAATTCAAAGCTTGGACAAGTGTAGAGACACAAAAATTATTAAACAGATACAGAAGAGATCTGTAAGTTATTGATAGTGTGGAGAAGATGTTCCACATTAAGATTTGAAGTATTCAATCTTATTATCACTTAAGAAAGGAGACATGCATAGAAATGTTGGTAGCTGGCAAGTTTAAATGATAGATAAGGCAACTGAGAAAACCACACTTATACAAGCAGTGTGAACAATCATTGAAGAAGCTGCTATGAAAATGATGGATTTTTCAGTCTCTGCATCACCAAATCTCTTTACCACCCCTCTGGGATAGAGAGAGATCAGACAATATAATGTAATGGTCCTTTTACCCCCAATTACTTCACAGCTATTCAGATTTCATCCATTCATAGTGATATCTTTACATTTTTAATTCAAAAGATTCAAGTACTGAGAAGACAAATGCGTATTTTGAAAACTTCAATAATTTGAGGTTCAGTAAATTGAAATTTTTATCAGTGGGAGATGAAATATTGGTGCATTTCTGTGTGAATTTCTTTAAAATACAAAGAGGCTAAATTCTTTATCCACAATAACAATATAAAGTAGACATATAATAAATTAAAACTACAAGTTCTTTTTTTTTTTTTTCTGTCTGCAAATAGACGCACAGATTTGATTTTGCAGACAAGAGAAGTGAAGGACACAAAATTAGTATGAGACTTGAGTCTCAAAAAAGCTGAAAGTTCAAACTTCCAGTATAAAGCAATTGTTTCCATTAATTTTCAAAAAATTGTATCTCCAGATATGTGGTGCACATGCATATCTAATTGCACAGTGTAGTTACTGTGACAAAGCCATAGCAGCCGAGAGCAAGGGTACCACCTGTGTGTATACTGTTTAAAGTCCCACCCTGGGTGGACTTCCCAATATTAAATGCTGTGGCCAAGATCAGCTCCAGTTCAGATTTCCATTCTCGGGAAACCTGAATGACTAAATTGTTCCCTCTTATAGCAAAGTAACACTACTACAGACTAAAATATTTTTACTGGACAATACAGTTAACTCACAAAGTAAGACTTGAGCACCACACCTATTTTCAAGGAGACAGTGAGCAGGCCAATAGCATGCAACACTGGTACTATGTTTCCTGTTATGCAGTTTTCCATTAGCTATAATTTCATGGGAGGAAAAAAAAGTCAATTTAAAATGCAAAGGACTTAGAACTACCATAACAAATTCATCCTTTTGATAGGGCTTAAACTGCTGGTCAAAACTGAATGCTTGTGCTGTGATCCTGCCTTGCATGGACCTGAAATGGAAAAATGAGATTAAATATTCTGCAGACATAGTAAGAACTCATTCAATCTGCAAATTTATTACGTTGACCACATAAAGTCCTATTCTGACCAATAATTGTAGGGGTTTGTTTGTTTTGGTTTTGCTTTTCATTCTCAGTTACAGGAGCTTCCCATCCCCTCCACCCCCCCCACCCCCACACTTTGGAGGGCTCAGGCTGCATCAGAGCAACGCTGCAAAGCTGAAATAGATCTTGGCTCACTCTGGAAGGCGAGGACAGATGCCTCGCACCTCAGAAGGAGTGGTTTGCGTGCCTGGAAAATATCAAGAAGACTTCAGATTAAGAAGAGGGGGAATAAACGGGGGGAGAAATTAAAAAAGAAAAAAGGAACATAGAGAGACAGGGAGCGGGAGCCCTGAGGGCGACGTGAGGACTCCAGCCCTCAGCACCACCTGTCTGTTCCCCGCCGCTCCCTGCCGCCCCCAGCCAGACGCCTCTCGCAGCGGGCTTTCCCCCTCCCACCATTTGAGGAGGCGATCCTCGATGTCCCTGTCCTGCAGGCAAGAGAAGGATTTCTGTGACAGGGCCCGGAACACGAAGCCCGCCCCGCCGCGCCGACCCTCGGCCGACATCTTCCCGCAGCCTGGCGGTTGCCGTGGAGACGGCGCCGGTCCGGCGCAGAGCTCGATCCCGCTCACAAGCGTTCCGCCACCCGCGAGGGCCCCCGGACAGGCCGTCCCCCTTTTCTTTGGCTTTTACCTATAAAATCCCCTAATTCAACACCAGCCTTCTCCCCCCTCCCCTCTGTTTCTGTCTTTGCGCCAGGAAAGGCTTACCAAGGGAGAGCCCAACAGGCAGGGGCGGGGGCTGCCATTGCTGCCTCTGCCAAAGCCACCCCAGTAACGTAAGACCAAAACCTATTAGGAAAAGCCCAAAGTTATGCATTATGAACCTCTTATGAATCAGCATTGCTTCTTGCTTCCCAGGATGCTGCGCCACTTGGGAATAGCAGAGCCGTGCCTTTGAACTCTTCCCAGTCAAAATTAAAGGAGAGCATATTCTTACTTAAGGAAAATATTTCTTAAAGTCTAGTAAAGCAAGGGACACCTTGCAAAGTTTGGGCAATTTCCTGGCCTTTGCAGGGAAAGCTGTGAGAGTTTAAGGTTGCTGCACATCTCATGCTATATTCTTCAGCAGCTCACCCCCTCCAAAACCCTCCCTTGCTTTACTGCAGATTTCCAAAAAATGGCGTTTTCCCATTAACCTACTGCTCAGGCTGAACAGAAGCCCCATTTCTAAGGAAAAAAAGAAAAAGCAGAATAGAGAGAAACATGGACCCGCCATCACCAGAGCAGGAGCCTTGAGGGCATGCTGACGACTCCAGGCCTCAGCACCCTCCGCCTGTTCCCCCGCCACCTCTAGGAGTAGTTCTGTTGGTTTCTAATAAAAAAAAATTAATCACATTTGATTTGATTAGAAAGCAGAAGAGGAAGGTGCAGCATGCCACAACAGCAGGGAGCCAAGATGAAACTGCTGCCACACACACCCTGGTCTCATTGCCCTCTTAAAGATGTCCCACAGATTTAATTTGTAAGACATGTTCATCAGACAGGCTTGTACCAAAGGAATCCAGAAGAAATTGATATAATAACCCTATTAAGGAGCCCTGTTTTAACATAGTTTCAGTAGAATTCATTGCTCACTACATCATGACTGGGCTTCGCAAACGAAGATTTGGGAAGGGTTCTACCCACATTTGTTGCAAGCGCGTTGGTGGCTAAAAAGGCCAATACAAGATAGGCACGTCTGCTTGCAAAAGGCACAGCAGAAAGAGTCCTTAGATGATATATTCTGCAAGGCACAATTCTTTCTGCATTGTCTTTTCTCCTCAAGGGTGATCCTGCATGCTTTCTCAAAAGCATCAGCAGTGTTATAGATGGTGTGTCTCCAGGCCTCCCGATTGGAGGCCAGAGTAGACCAGTTATGGTGGTCAATATGGCTCACTACCTACTCACTACATTTTCTAACAGTGCAGCAAGCTGCAGTTCAGCAGATCAGATCTCTGTGTAGCAGTTACGTATGTGAGATTTAAGGAGCCATTCCCCTCTATCTTCTCCATTCTGTTTCTTCCAAATTCCCACACACTTCCATTTTTTCACCTGATAAATTTTGCTTACACATAAGCAACGATAGAAAATAGAGCTACGCTATACTTCAGGATGTTTAAATGGTAGAGATAGTTCAAGAAGGGATGAAGAAAAAGTGTGCCTTCCTTCTCAGTTTTTAAATATGATGTAGAGTGGTGGCACCAGAAACAAATTACTATAACCTTATTCTCAACACATCTCCACCTACTCCAGCACTACCCCATCTGTTAAATTCCTCTTGCCACTAATACTGCTAGCCAGAGATTAAATAGCCAAAGTAAAATAACTGGTTTGGGCAAGGAGTGATGTGTAGCAACAACTACCAAACACATAAATTCTTAATTTCAAATACAGATTTAAGAAAAAAAAAAAGAGCAAAACTTTAGGTCTTTGTGGGCAAAAAATTCTACTGTCTTTAGTAGGGATTTACTCTGGTTAAAGTGTTGAATCAACTAGCACATGCTTAAACCCCACTGAAATCTAGAGTGTTTAAACACTTTGATGAATCAGGAGAAAGGAAATGAGCAAGGACTTCAGGATTGGCCCAGAGGGATCAGGACAGGAAACTCTAAACTGTGGAATTAATTTCTTTAAAGCTGTGCCATTTACCTATCATAGTTTATGATTCAATAGTTCCAGTTTAAGCAGTACACAACAATAAAAGTTAAACTGGGACTTTCAGTTTAAACACTGACCTCATTATCCTCTGATGTCATGAACAACAGCCTGAAGTAGAAAGTCAGGCACAGTACTCTTTTAAACACAGACACTAAACTTGTTTTTTAAAATGTTAAGGATTTTGTCTTTTCACGGAAGACATTTGAAGGGTGGAAAATATATTTTTCTGCCATAGAATGAAGTCTGGTAGGTATATATTATTAAGCAATAGTAGTCCCTTCCTTTTGAGCAGACTGATTTTCAGCATTGTTTGTTTTTCACATATTTACTTATGTGTGATTTTGAAGAGTTTTACAGTCCTGAATAATCTGTAGGCCTTAAGTGCAAAGCAAACAAACCAGCCTTTCCATGGCAAACAAAAATCAAATTACAGAGGACCAGCCCTGTTGCACCTTTTCGAAGTGCATCAGTCTTTAAGGCAAAGGTCAGCTGGTGACAGAGCAGCAGCCCATTCCAGTCGGGGAGGTAGCGAAGAACCTGAACGGCAGCTCCTCCCTCCCTCCCTCCTGCAGAAGTCTTCAGCATCGCTGAGGGATAGTTAAGCCACGTGAATTAGCCAAATGGAGGAGGAAAGGGAAAATTATCACTATATATATTCATCTGCGATATAAATTAGCCTTTCCGGTGTTAAAATACTATAAGATAAGTCTGATAGAGAGTAAATTAAAGTCCACATCCTGCATCTTATCTGTAGTGAAGGCTAGAACTACCCAGCATAGAAGGCACTGTAAAGTTTAGGTCCTGCAGAAGATTCATGGGGTATCAATATCCAATTCTAGGCACTTGCACTGATAAAAGACTCCAGGTTCAAGTCTGTGAGAGAGACAGAAGCCAATTAGAAGCCAAATACAAATATATTTAAATCAGTAAATAGAAAAGTCTGTAGAATATCTGAATTTCCCCCTTTCTCCACTGCCACCTCTAATGTTACTCTTCAGCAACTGAAGGCTGCAAAGCAGAAGTCACCTCAGGCGAGGGCAGACATTAACACCTCTGTTTGCAGAGAACTTTTTTCCTTTAAAACACAAACAACAGGCTTGTGCTGGCCACCTTCATACCATGCAACTGGAGGCCTCACCCAGGAAGAGGAAAATCTGGATTTTAACATTTTTAGGCATGAGGAAGTCCAAGCTCAGAGCTTTTACATCTGAAGTGCCTCAACTACTAGGGCTGTTGTCACATCCTCTGAGTTAACCTGCCATTGTCCCAGCAAGTGTATTTCTGGATCACAGTGTCAGGATCCTGCAGAGACTCAGCAACCACTTTCTCCTAGTAGTAGGGCTGCTGTACTCGAGGCCAGCTCTACTGTGACCTTGGATCAGACAGCAGGGTGGGACAGAGCTGCAAGGACACTCAGTGGGACCCTCATCTTGGCTCTGGAGCTGCATTTCAGACCCAGCTGTTGTCTCAGCTTCTTGTTGTAGCTGTGTGGCCAGCATGCTCGTGCCTGGCCATGAACCTATTGGTCCTGAGTCTGACCTTAGACTCAACCTGTCTCATCTGTTTGGACTGGTCTGGTGATCTGGACTTGTGGTTGAATGTGGTCACTGTCACCAGACGTGCTTTACTGGTTAGGCTGCTGCGGGATGGGGCTGTGTCAGGGACGGCACTGCCCCACCAACTTTGCTGTCACCCTTGGCTGCCAGCTCAGCCAATTTTAGAGCAGCCTTCTCTTGCAGCTGCCTGACACACAGCAGCTGGTTAAAAGGTGGTTGTGTTTATGGCAGATTTGTCCATATTGTCTAAGTTTAATCAACTTCATATATATATGAGTGACTGTTCCAATTATAATCTCTGTTTCCAAAGGAAGTGTGGTATGTTGCACTATTATGAGGCTTAATTCAAAAAGTGAGGCAAATATAGATAATTTACAATTTGCAAGTTTTTAAAGTATTTAGAGATAAGTAGTAAGGAAAATACATGAGGATAATTAACTGAAATGAGCTTACATATCAAAGCAACAAACTTTGCAAAGCCTAGATTTCCAAAAAGAGACATAAGATGATGGAGATGCACAGTTAGAATTAGAGTGAGGCCTAGGAATATCAACACAGTGTGTGTGAAACCATCCAGCCCCATCTAAGAGGGAAACAAAGAGGATTCACACACTAAAGTCTCATCTTGCCATTACAATTTACATTCTCCCCGGAGATTCACTACCTTAAAGCTCTCCTTCAAAGGCTGGTAGCTAAACACTCTTTCTCTAAATCAGATATGGATTGCTGTTAATTTTAAACCCAGCAGAAGAAAAAAAGGGTTTCTGAGCTACTAATTCTGTTTTCAAGCAATACAGGAGTTGTTTCACATACACAAACAGCATTTGAGATGGCCATTTTCAAAGTTAAGCTTTTCACCTTGTGTTTTGAGATTTCAGTGCTATACCCCCTTTGTTCTAGGACCACAAGCCAAACATGCACTTGCACACATAGTTTTCCTACACAGTTTACCTACAAAAGCTTACAAGGTGTCTGGGTATTTGTGTCACAGAAACTGTTTCCCTGTGAAAAAAATAAAGTTTTACTATAGTAGTTGGAGAACATAAACATGATTTTGTATCTCTAACTTCTTGATTAGGGACTTTAGGAAGGAGGGGACAACCAACTCTTGGCTTGTTCAAGTTCCAAAAGGCTGTTTATTACTTTTATCCAGTGACTACCTGGCTAATATGAAATACTGAAGTAATGTTGGATTTAGGCATGCAAATTCTTTAGAAATTTTATTTTAAACATTTTTTACTTATTCTAGTTAAACTTTTTCCTTATTATTTGTAGACAAATTCCTGTTACAAATTCCTTTAAAGTGTAACAGTTCCTCTCCCTCTGTGTGCATGAATACAGGCTACCCAGCCACTGGATGTGCTGTTTTTCTCTGGACAGTGATCTGGGTATGTTTAGGAGTGACTGAAGGTCTAGGTGCCAGAAGCTTGATTCAGTTGCTTGAACTTTAAAATCCCTAAGGGGGCTGGAAGATCTTCATGGGGCTGTCAGATATGACACAACACCTAGAGGAGACCTATGCTCCTCCAGACTGGTGGCTGGAGGTCAGGTGGGTATTTCAAATGGCACTAGACATAGAGGTGAGACCTGAGACCTTGGGGTGTGTTTCAGCTTCAGAGACTTAATTTTAGATGTCTACTTGTAGGTCTTTACAGGTCAGCCAAGTTCCATTGTCATCAAGGGAGATCAAGATGTAAATTTATCTGCATAGAGAGGCATTTCAGATGCCCAGGGTATCTTTCAGATTGTCCCAGATACCTCTTTTCTGTTTTTCTGGAATGGCAGCTAGAGGCTGAGTCTACTCTTAAGTAGTGATATCTGCCAGCTCCATAAAGGCCATACTCTACTTTGTCTCAGATGGATCTAAGTGGCCATGTAGAAGCATCTGAGGAATTTACTGGTTTAGATATATATGTTTTTGGCTTCTAATTGGCTTCTGTCTCTCTCACAGACTTGAATTTGGAGTCTTTTATCAGTGCAAGTGCCTAGAATTGGACACTGACACCCCATAAATCTTCTGCAGGAGCTGAACTTCACTGTAGTGTACAGTGCCTTCTATGCTGGGTAGTTCTAGTCCTCGTTACAGAAAAGGTGCGGGATGTGGACTTTCATTTGCTCTCCATCAGACTTACCTTACAGTATTTTAGCACTGGAAAGACTAATGAGTCCCAAGTCAGTACTGTCCTTAGAGGCAACGGATTTATTCAGTTGATGAGATGTCTACCATAAGGTGAGCTCAAAACATCCTAAGCTCCATAATTGAACTCAATTGAATGTATGATGGCATGTGTACCTCAAGCACATGTTACATGTACACAGATACCTATAAGGCATCTAAAGTTAGGAAAACAGGGATGAATTCCAGCTGTGGAGGTGCTGACTGAGTGGCTGAAAAAGCACAACTGTTCCTTCTATTGTAAATTTACTATCTAAAACTTATTATCCCTCTCAGCTTTGTACACCTTACTCTCCACTCTTAACTGTTACCTTCCCAGCAGTATTTTGTACATCCCAGTTTAGCCCCACTGCCCCATACCTATGAGCAGTTTACAGCTATATACAGGATCCCATCTTCCTCCCTCCCTCCTGACTCTGGCACATTATATCTAGCCTTGGGTTACTTTGTCCCTTCTGCTGCACTGACCCTTCAGGTTCTTTGCACCTTATGTGCTACCTGTGCCATGGCATTGGTGTCTCACTCACAAGTCCTTCACTATACACACCAAAGCCACTTTCATTACAAAAGGAGGGCAGAAATATCACCACTATATTTTTCACCACTTTTTCTTCTCTGAAAAGGGCTAAATACTATTCTGGTATTTAAACAGCTTTTTTTTTGTTTATTTTATATCAGTCTGCTGAAGTACAGATGGATTCTAAGCAGATCACTAGTGTATACTCCTGGGGTGCTTATTCTGTTAATTATTCACCTTGATTTTTCTTGGCTCTTCTTATTATTGCATGGGATTTTACAGGGTTTCCATTTGAGGAGTTTATTAAAGGTTTCAGGGAAGGAAAAAGAAAGCTTCGTTTCAGAAGGAAACTGGGCGTGGTTATCCAGCATGATATATTTACCAAAAATATTGTTAAGGAGACTTTGGAGAAATGTGTATGTGTTGAAATTAGCAAGCAACAAGCAAAGACTTGCCTGCAATATTGATTTTACATTGAGAGGGATACAGCAGTGACAAATCTCAATGTAGCTTGACACATGTGGTTTGGAATTAGGATATTTAGGACCCACAGAGACCTTGATTTCCCTCCTGCAGTGCATGTTTACTAACATGTGCCATGTATGCGAACTATGCCTCATTATACTTCACTTTGAAAAATTCACTGACTGAAAAATCAAGGTGGTCACAGCTGCTGTAAAAGTCGAGAGCTATAAGGCGCTAAGCCTAACTCCATTGGCTTTTTTTTCATCCAGAGGGGGAGGTTAAGACAAGGAGGGAAGTTATAAATGTGTAAGATTTGGAATTTACCACTGTTGCCTAATAAGACCTCCGTCTTTGACATTAAATACAGGTTTTTTCAGGGCTGGCAGGCAAAGCAAGTTCTATTGCTCTCTTAAAAGCTGGGTAAGAGGTCATGTGACTTTTGCTTTCATAAAAATAACTTTTATTGCGAAATCAACTTACCTTTGTCTGTTGTTTTTACTGTTTAAACAAAGCTTATGAAGTGTTATAAGGTACCCAAATGTCGTCTTCCATTCAGTCTGACAACCATCCTTCATTGCATAATTGTGAATCTTAATCTAGGCCACCTGAGAGAGTGGCGATCTAAACCCTGATTCAGTCTGGGAAGGTGGAGAAACTGCTCTGGTTTTGGATTTGTTTACTAAAATTATGAGGTTTATGCTGAACTGCAACTGTTCTTTGACCTTTATAGAACAACTTATTTGTTTGGGAGCTTATTTTAGACCATTAAACTGGTCTGAATTCCTGTGCAGATTTTTTCTTGCTGTTGTTTTCAATTGTGTAAGGAAACCTAGTTTATTATATTCTTTCTAGAAAGGTGAGGAAAAGATGAACTCCACTGTGAATTGCTTGTTTTGGGCTTTGCAGAACTGAAGTCAGTTCCCAATGTGACCATAAAGCTTTTACTGGAATTTAAACAAGTCATTTAACACTAGACTCACAAAACGCATAGAAGGTAGTGTTGTTTGGCTGAGATGCCCATCAAAATCCAGATTCTAAGTTATGTGTCTGAGCTACCTCTTCAAAAAGACTCACTTTAAGCAAAAAGATGCCTAAACTAGCCGTAAGGAGCCAGTACCTGACAAAAGGAGAGGTTCCATATGAACTATGAGAACTATGGCATGCCCTTGAATTTAAGCTTCCCTGATTTCAATTAAATATTCTGGCTGCTAATTTTACAGTAATTTTTATGCTCTTCAGCCCAACTAGTGGGGCTTTTATGCACTTCTACCCAAGCAGAGACACTTTCAACAGTGAGACTGATGGAGACCTGTCCTATACTGCCCTCTGATCTGGAAGTTATAAAAGGTGATACATGAATACACATTTCCTCTATCGGCAAAATCCAGCTTTACCCACACAGATGAAAGAAGGGTGACACAACCAATGTCTCTCTTGTTTAATGTAGGATTCTATCTGCCGGGACACCTCAGGGAATGCTTACTGAATTGAGCTTGGGAATTCGCGTGAAAGAGGAAAGTCTATGCTTTGAATCCTGACACTATTTAGGTGTAGGACAGATACTCTATGAAGTCAAGTTCAAGGTTGTTGTAGGCTTATTCACAAAAATAAAGAAAATACCAAGAAAAGGGGTTTTGGGGGAGATTTTTTTCTTTTGAATTTCCCAGCCAACTATTTTGCTGTTTTCCTCCACAATTATGATATCCACAGCAGCCAGTAAACTATTAACCGAGACATTTATTTCTCAAGGTGGTGCCTGTACCTCCTGCCATGGGAAAGGCAGAGATGTTTCATGCAATTTGATATGCTCAGTGTGAGATAAAGGTTCTGCCAGAGAGCTGGTGATAATGCGCTCCTTGCTAAGCACCAGGCACTGTGACTGTCCTAGTTCACCTCTACAGATTCAACACTAGGACAAACATCTCTAGGGACCTAAGGATAATAAGTACATGGGAGCAGAATGGCACCCATGTAAATGTGTGAAGCAAAGGGTTCTTGTTATTCTACTCAACATAAGAGACAGATAATAGCAATCAGGACTAATTGAAGAGTGAGGGTAGCCTGTCAAGGATATCTATTTTGGGTGTATTAAAGCAGCACAGCCTGAAGTCAAATATAGGGTCAATTTAGGAAACACTGATGGTGTCAAAACAAAACTCTTGCTCGGTTTGAACAAAAACTTGACATTTCTACATTTTCTACCAAAGAAACAGGAAATAGGTAACCATTTTGGTTTAAGTTCCAGGATTTCTGTGGTTAATTCAAGCCCACTGGTGAATCTAGGGCTTTTTATCAGTGTTGCAGAAGTCTACAGGGTTTCCATTGTTCAGGAAAACCCAGTGGAGTCTCCCAGGGTAGAGCTAAAAATCCAAAACTTTGGTTCCACAGGTTATGATGGAGGTCACCAAGTGTCCAGGTTTCTCCCTCAGTGCCAAGGTGAAGTTATCATTAGAGTTAGGAGTTTTAGGCTCTGAGAACAACAATATAGAGTTTAAGAATCCAGATCTACCTGCACAATAGATCTGGTTCTGAGAACAACAATATAGAGTTTAAGAATCCAGATCTACCTGCACAATAGATCTATCTTGAATTCACAAATCAATGAAGACCAAGCTCCTGATTATTCTACCAAGCAGTAGTTTTTTTGATGACAGGAAACTAGGAGGGCTTTTATGTAGAATTTTGCATGAGTTTTGGTGAAGTTGGTTTTGATTCATACAAATTGAGATTATCTAATAAAAACCTGCTTTTCCAAAACTTCCAGTTATACTACAGAATGAAATTACATATCAGAGAATGTGATTGTTGCATTATCTTTGCAAACTCTTCCTCCTTGATCAGCTGGTGATTTTCTTCTCTATTTTCCTCTTCTAAGCTTCTGTGTGGTGTACAGTGTTAAATAGTGATCTCCTGACAGTAGTATGCCTCAGAATCCATGTTGAAGGAAGAAATTCCTCTTCCCAGATGAAGGTCCAAGACTGCAAGGAGAGTGTGGAGCTCTTGTTTATAGGCATGAAATGTGTGGCCTAAATATTGTGTGTGTCCTCCAGTAGGAAACCAAATCAGAGAGCTCATCACTTTGTCTACAGATGCCCAAAGATAAGAGGATATGCACACTGGTTTGCTTCTTTAATTTATCTTGTGAGAATAAATTTGCACCTGCAAAGTGAATAAAAACCTATCTCCGATCTGCAGCAAGTAGAGCAGGATAGTATTCTTGCAAGTGCAAACTATTCTTCTAGAATCCATCCTTCTGCACGAGGTGTTTTCATCTCCTTTCAGTCCTCGGGTCTGCAAATCATGCTGTGTAGTTAGAATGTCAGCATCAATTCTGGCTTCCCTCTGACTCCATTCTGAAAGAATTTGAAATTCTGAAAGCATGAAAGAGATCTTACTCTAAGCTTTCCAAATGAGTGTGTATGGCTCAGTTACTAAAGCAATGCTGTCCCAATGAGGAAATGACAAACTCATTCTGAGTTATGGGCCAGTTAAGAGTCTCACTTATTTATTATTCTGCATAGTTTCATTTGAATACAGTGATATGTAAGTGCTTTCTTAAAGTGTTTCTGAGAATATATACCTTTTACTTGCAAGAAGAAGAAGCCAAACTGAGCTACAAACTACGTAAACTGATGGAACCCAATCCATTCCATCTCCTGCAAAAGCAACTGATTTGTCTTTTCTGTTTAACTGTTAGATGAAGAATGAATAATCTGCTTTTATTCCTTAGCAATGAGCTGAAAGAGAAATGGCAATATTTTGCTTTTGATTTTAATATTTTCTGTATTTCAATGTTTAAATTAAAATTATCCTTCCTAGAGCTTCAGCTAAGAAGTGATTTGCTAAAGTTTTCAATTTACAAACTTCATAGTCAGAAGTCCTGGCAGAAGGATGTAAGCTTTTCTTCTCAAGGTTGCATGATTTACAATGCCTGATCTGACTCACAGAGGGAACATTTTGCCATTTTCTCTAATGCTGCAGTTCTCTTCCTACTCATGTTGTAGTTCAGCTGAGGAATATTTAGACTAGAGTGGTAAATGTTTGGGTGTTAAGACCCTCTTAGGAAAAAAAAATGGATAAGGGACATTTAGAGGACATTTAGAGAACATTTAGAGAAATAACATTTGGAGAAATTATTTATATAACAATAGACCAAGAGACCCTTGCCAAAATATAGATTAATTGTGCCAGACATGTGCATACAATAAAAGAGTTTGTAATTTGAAGGAGAGATGTAAAGGGATTTCAAGCCTGTATCCAAGAAACAAGTAGGGAAAGGTTAAGGTGCTCTTAATAAACCCATAAAATCCTTCAGAGCTTACAAAGTCGTCTGTTAAATGCACTCAGAATTGTACACAATCTGATGCTTTACAGTTCTACCTAGAGATCTCCACACATTTCAGAAAGCATTATTTAATTTTCTAGAGAGGTTGTCAGCATTTCCTTATTTCATAAGCACAAAGAGATACAAAGATTTTTCCAAAAATCTTTTAGCAGAACTTCTGATGCCTGATAAGCCTGGAATTGGCTATAGCTTTCTTGTTTGATCATTTTGCTACTGTGCAGTTTTTGTTTGGTTTTGGTTCTGCTTGGGTTTTTTTGGAGGTTAATTTTTTTTTCTTTCCTTCCTAGCCATTTGTCTTCCCTATTTTAGGTCCCCAAAAATGTTTCATATGCTACTTTCACTAAAGTTATTGATGTCTGCCTTTGTTTCAACAGCAGAAGGACTGGAGACATCCATCTTATTCATATGTGAGTATCTCTAGCTGCAGATTTATCACTCTTTTTGTATAATTAGGTTTACAATATTAATACAGAATTTTACAGAATATACTTTTAAAAGTTAGATTTAGAACACATTGAGAGTTATTAAGGGAACAACAGAGTATTCAAGGAATAAACAAGGGATCTCAGGAAGAAATTTTCATAATGATATATTTATATCTATTTATTTGTCATAAATTAGATCTATGATGCCAAATGTCCTGTGAACCGTAATTCTAGCAAATTATCTGGCTGTAAGGTGCTATTACTGTTGCTATTACTGAAATTGGTGGGTCAAATCCTATGACTGGAGTGCAGCTACTGATGAGTGCAGGCTGTTCAAGAGGGGCAGGCAAGGAAGGAGGGGCAAAGGGGTTGCCCTCTATACCAAGTGCTTTGGATGTGATAGACTGTGAAGAGATCTCTCTGAAGAATAGCCATGAGCAGGTTGAAAGCTTATGGGTAAGAATTAGAGACTGAGACAACAAAGGACACCTTGTGGTTGGTCTCTACTTCAGGCCGCCTGATCAAGGGAAGCCTATTGATGAGGCCTTCTTGCTCCAGCTACTGAGGGACAATAACATAGACAGTGGGATCAAGTACATCCTCAGCAAGTTTGCAGATGCTACCAAGCTGAGTGGTGTGGTTGACATGCCTGAGGAAGGGGATGCTGTCCAGAGGGACCTCAACAAGGTCAAGAAGTGGGCCCATATGAACCTCATGAAGATCAACAAGGCCAAATGCAATGAGCCAGCAATGTGTGCTTGCTGTCCAGAAAGTCAATCATATCCTGGGCTGCATAAAGGGCCCCACTGCACAGAAGTATTCAGATGTTTACAGAAAAACTTCAAACTCATTGGCGTCAAGTTCCCTAAGGAAACTGAAAACATAGTCAGAGTTAGCTTATCTCTGTTCATTATTCAGTTAGCAACCAACTTGGAAGCTGGCACATTGTACCTCTTCCCATCAGGGGAAAAACAAAGTGAATGTCCTTCCTAGGATCATGTTTATTTTTAGTGCTGTCCTTTATCCCAGACATTTATTTTAGCAAAATCAACATGTTGACTATGTCTTAGTGAAGCCTTGATAGTAAACGTGAACACTCCCTGCAACATTATCAGAACAGACAGATTTCTCAGACTCTCATCCTGTCATTGGACAAAAGCCCTCAGCTAGACAATACAACTGCTTGATTTGTGGGAAAGGCAATGTTAAGAGCCGTAAATTGGCATTAAATGGAATCAGAATTGTTTGCTCCTTTTCATCTCATTGAACATACAGACTGTTTGGCTGTGTTTATACTGCTGAGTTGATTCAAGCCTTGAGGCTGAATAGCACTGACTGGCTTGTGTCCACACTCCACAAGGTCAACTCCCTCTACAACTGACTTCTCTCAGTGACAGCTGAAGTGCTCCAAAACAGAGTGAAGGAAAGCACTAAGCATTAAGCAGTGTGACAGTAAGTGTGAATACCTGAGCTCATTACTTGGTCCTCTTTGGTTTAGCAGTATAGATACTCCCTAAAGAAAAAGTATCCAGTTGCTGTGAAAACTTAAAAACAAGCGATTGGAGCACCAGTGACAATGCATCCATTAGATGTGAGTCTATAGGGGTTTATGTGTCGCAGCCTAGGAAGAGGGCTCCTCTCTAGCACTCTCAGTAACATTCATGTCTGGAGAAGCAAAGCAGAGACCTGCCTCTCAAGATCATGGTCACAGCAGTCATGGATCACAAAGAATTCTGCTGAAAGCTGAGCTTATAAGAATCACATGCACCTTGGTATAGCCTAGGCAGTTGTGCCTGCCTGCACCCAAGGGTTGGTTACCCCTTCTGCATGTATGTACACACACACACACACACACACACACACACACACACACATACATATGGGAGACAAAATTTATATGCATATACATAGAGATACAGATAGATTTATGAAATACAACTAGCACTTCTCTTGTTTATATAAAATAAAACCACATTGTGCTATGGCACTCAGTATAATTTTAAATTGCTGCTAAAAAATCTTCCAACAATGGAGCCATTGATTTGAGTATGGTCCTTATAAGCTGTTGCCCTGGGCTGCTGTTGAAAAGCTGCTTTGCAGGCTGCAAGATATATCTTTTTGTTGTGTAACACCAAGGGTGGTTTAGGACATGAGGCCATCTGAAATACTGGTTAGTCTGGCAGAAGCCAAGCCCTACATGAGTCACACTTGTACTGTATCTTCATGCAGTGTGGGGGTGGGACACTGGCACACACTATCTCTTACTCTCTGCCTAGTTCTTCCCAGCCCATAAACAGCTGAGCTTGCTCCAGAATTAAGCTTGAGGATGAACTAACACTTAAGTAGCATGGACAATCATTAGATAACACTTAAGCACAAAAATCCAGCAGACACCAACAAGACAGTATAGATGAACTGTGTGTTTACTAAATTTGAAATTACATTTTTCCTATGCTAAAACTTCCATCTAGAGTAACTCAGACCTTTGTAGTGGAGTTGGTTAGGTTGGATTGGAAAACTTACTTAGGTAATACTGAATTTCTGCCTTGAAATGTTGAGTCCAGAGACTAGAAAGGTGTAGTATCAAAATTCCACTCCTGTTAAATACTGAACACGCTACTCCAATATATTGATTTCCCTTGATATGCTCAGAAGGTGATATGATATTGAAAATACAGCTAATCATCCCATATTGATGACCAGATTATCTTTGTTGAAGTTAAACCGTGTATATGATCTGTCTGCATGATGGAAACCCTAACCCCCATTCACAGAGCAGTAGGTCTGTGCCTATGTATTTTATTAGACTCCTAAACCACCTCTATAACTACACTGGAAACGTGGTATTAGAGAGGATGTGTTTAGGCACTGACCTGTTAATGGTCTGTAAAGTTTAACTGGTGACATTGTCCCTGTCATGGTATGGCACATTCCAGCTAGTGCTTTCGCAAACAAAGTCCAGGCCCAGCTCAGGGCTTGGCATAGTCCTGGGACTTTTCCCAAATGCAACATGAACAGAGCCACCTGCTCTAGGTGAGAGGAGAGTTTCACTGTGTGGTTGCAAACTGTAGTGTGCCATTTGCTTTGGGAGGCAGAGAATTTGCTCTTATCCATTTTATTTACTGACAGAGATGTAGCCAAACTGATCTATGCAGAGCCAGCTTAGCTTCTGAACACTCAGTGTGCCAGTTGCACATTAGGAATTAGGATGCAGAGATTTCAAATCTCCTCGTTTTAGGTTTGGAAACACATGTTTTCGTTTACTTGTGGAATCCCAACACTTCAGTTACTCGGATAAAGGAGAATTAGCTGCAAGTGAACAAAGTTGTATCTACAGGAACACAACCATTTTGGCCAAAATATGCCATAGGTGCCTACACATTGGTGATCATCATGTCTGCATGTTATACATCCTTTTGTAGCTATTTTTGGTCATCTCAGCTTGAGATCTAGTTTTTCAAAACACATCACAATACACCAAGAGAGAAAGTGAAGAAGTCAGTAGACCTCTTCTGAGTCTGCCTACAATGGCATGCATATCATCTAACTTGTACACAGGTTTATATCTGAGCTCATCTGTAAGCTCTCTTTCAGGTCATTAGAAATGAATAAGTAGTTTTAGGGACTGATTAATATGTCCTATTTTACATACATAGGAACAGGTGAAACATACCTTAAAATTGTCTCTTTCTCTCCAGTTGTTATAAAGGAATCACATGGCAATCATCTCACACATAATTTCTGCATATTTACAGGAGACATACATAGCTTCTAATTCCTCAGTCTACAGTGGTGCCATACAATAATTTTTAATATTTTCCTCGAACTTTCTGAGTAAATCCATACACAGCAGCAGCAGTAGTCAGTCAAGGCATAGCTTTTGCTTACGTGCAGTCCCCCCATGGGGGTCAGGCAGTGAAGGGTAGTGCTGCAGACCTGAGTGGGATGTAGGTGACACATGGTGGCCCAGGGAAGGGGGGTACCTTGGGGGCCCTCCTCAGCACATGGAAAACACAGTGGCCATGGATCTGGTGGGACCTGGGCTCTGCTACAGCTGCAGCTTTATGGCATGTTAAATCTCTGGCTACTCAGCTGCCAAAGGAAACATGAGCGGCCACAGTAGTTATGTTCTTTATAGGAAATGAATAAGCACAAAAAGGCCATCT
Source organism: Corapipo altera (assembly GCF_003945725.1). NCBI lineage: Eukaryota > Metazoa > Chordata > Aves > Passeriformes > Pipridae > Corapipo > Corapipo altera. The sequence continues at coordinate 77,739,208 of NW_020884872.1, forward strand.
GATACCCCACAGGCCAATGTACGAGTACTGTCTTATTAAGGATAAAAGAGATCTGAGGAACCGTCAGATCTAGTACTCTGGCTTTTTAAAATATATAATAACTGTCTTCCCTAACCCTTCAGTTTTTTTAATTCTTCAGAAGAAAAAAAAAAAGAGTAACTTTGAGACTTATTTTGTTTTACATATCTTCCATTTAATAGTACCAGAAGGATTTTAAAATGCTGTATTAATTATGGGCCAGATGTTGTATGCAGGGCCAAGCTAAATTGATAGGACTGTTCAGGGCTATAAGCGCTGTGCCACGAAGTTGTGTGTTTGTAGTCAGCTCTCAGAGGAAGGGTAATGTGGCTACATACCACTGAATGAGAACTTGGACCCAGACACACTGAGAATATCTGTATGATTTTAAGAGTTACGTTATCTGTTAAAGTATTTTCTGCAAAACTTCTGTAAAGGATTTACACTTTGGAATTCAGGAACTGAACTAGGCATTTCAGTTGGATTCAACTTGATTTGCTGCAATGTGCTCTGTACATTTATTGTTCTTTTTGGGTGCTGTTCAGATGCTTTTGTACTTGGTTTATAAATAGTACCTGAGATTTAAAAACCTTTCCAGAAAATATGGACACAGAATTTCCATTAAAATGAACAGGAACTTTGAACCCTATGCCTTCAGCTGGCACTAAAATTTCTGAAGCTGATTTGGACTATTATAATATTGTACAAATAATTATTCATCTCAGTATATTGAATAGTTTATTTCACCTTATTTCCTTGCAAAATTAAGAAAAAATAAAATAAAAAAAGCACTTCTGATGAGGATTTCATGGCAACATATTTGTTTTGATTTTTGATTTTTGTCAACAGCACAAAAGTCAAATCATAGTATTTTGCAGAGACTAGTGCTACTTTTCAGAATCATCTTGCTTTTACATTCAAAAGAAAAGTAGTCTCCTGCTATATTTTCTACTTTTCTACCTCTATTCAGTAAGCCACAAAACTCAAGCTTTTTCTTGGCTTCCCATTTGCATAAGACACCAATATAAAACTAGGTATGTAATGATACTATTAGCAACATATAATAATAGATGTATGCAATATAGTATATATACACTATAATCCTTATTTTTATATACTAATGTAAGAATATTGAAAAATAGATTCCATAATGCTCCCCTCCTCATGGTATACACCCCCAAGATTTTAAAAACACGTGAGTAACAGATTCTGAGATATGAGCATGCTGAGTTACTGGGGCCATCTGACTCCCTACATGGCATCTGATCTATTACACCTAATCTGTTCTAGAATGTAATCATACTTACACAAATGGCCATTTGGATACAGTGTCTCACAATAATCTGCTTCATCTAAACTTTAGATCAAGAAATTTTGTCCAGTATACAGTTTCATTTGAAAATCTTTGGTATGACCAATAGGAAACTTGAAATGTTCTTTCCCAGAGGGGCCTGTTTGTGTAAATCCTATGGGATACACAAAGGGTCACTTGCAAAGAGAGATGAAAGAATTTTAGTATTTACTGCTCTTGGAATAACTGAGCGCAGATGACAGGACCTCAGAAAATAGACCCTTGAGGTGTTCTGCAGAAAGATGGTACTGACTTTCTTCCTGCTGTGCTGGTGTCGGGTTGAAAGTACAGAGTTGTCTTTTGTGTGGGGTCTCTGTTACTCCATTAATGGCAGATGCAGAGCAACTTAGAACTGATCTTAACATTTTTTTGTATATTGGATGACGAACGGAGATGAACCACTCTCAAAACAATTTAAGCACAGTTTTCTGTACGTTATTCAGGCAAAGTTTCTCCTGATGATGTTCTCATCATAGGGGTTGCCATAATGCAAAACTGTGGTGGCTTACAAGAAGGTCGGAGAGGGACTTTTCACAAGGATATCCAGCCATAGGCAGCCATAAGACAAAAGGGAATGGTCTTAAGCTGAAGGAGGGTAAGGTTTAGATTAGACAGATTTACCGTGAGGGTGGTGAGGCACTTGCACAGGTTGTCCAGAGAGGTTTTGGACTCCCCATCCCTGAAAGTGTTTAAGGCCAGTCTAGATGGGGCTCTGAGTAACCTGGTCTCAGACCATGGCAGGGGGTTTGGAGCTAGGTGGTCTTTAAGGTCTCTTCCAATCTAAACCATTCTATGATTCTATCACATTGGTACAGAATCTCTCAAAAAATATGTATCCCATACATATAGCATTCTCAGGTGAAAGAAGAGATGGGACTAAGTCTGCTACAAATACCGATAAAAAATAACACAAAATTAGGGGGCATATACTCTGTCCAACTAATATGCGTGAGGGACAGTTGCACTGAACATAGTCAATAAAGTAATACATTTAGATCACAGCTGTGCTGAAGACAGTTCAGTAGATCTTGCTGTTGAAATTACCATGTGTACCCAAATGGTTTGTGGCAAGCTTTGCACCTTGCTGCAGAGTCTCCTAGGAATGGTACTACCATAGCTAGCTCAGTTTCAAAGTTGTCTTCTTCCCTGCCTGCCAAAACTTGAATCCAGAAGTCTCTGCCTCTGGCTTTGCAACCATTTTCCATAGGTATTGATGTGGCAATGGATTTAATGACAATATTAGAGAAAAAAAAATAAAAAATAGGCCTAAACCGAAAGTAAAACAAGCTTATTTTACCTGCAGTCAGAAATTCTGGAGATATTAACCTATGTGGCCACCATTGACCCATCTGTGTAGCCACTGTCTTGAGATGCAGTGCCAGGCGCAGTTTTCTTGTTGGAAATGGTACATGTCAGTGCTTATTATAGTGTCATTTCCTCTCCTTTCCTGTCATACACTCATGGTCAGAAGAGCAGAAAATATCTACCAGATTCCTGACAAGATGAGAAGTTGAATGGGTATTGAGAGCATCCTGGGGCTCTTCTCTTTTGCAATTATATGTTTTCTATCCAATTTCTCCTTCTTTGAATGTCTCCCATATAACAGGACTTGAGGATAGCCTGGAAAACACTTGTGTTTTACTTCCAGTGCTGTCCATGACAGGGTTTGTGAGTCAGAGCCCTGAGGTGTCCGAGGTCCCAGCCCTGGATGTTCACTAACATGTTCTGTTCATGAAGCAGAGCTGAGCCATGGGGATGCAAATCTCCAGAGACGGGGAGGATGGAGAGATGAGGTCTGTGACTCCTTAAGTGGCCCAATGTTGGGCCATGGTTTGACTTGGTAATCTTAGGGGTCTTTTTCAACCTAAATGACCCTATGATTTAAATGTGCTATCAGACCTTGTGAGCAAGGGGCTTAATAGGGGTTCAATGGCACTGAGATTGGAACATGTGGCTGGACCATTGCAAAGACAGGAGACAGACTCAGGAGACAGCTGTATGTATTAGAGTAGGACATAAGCTCAGTAAGATTGGAGACGTCTTTTATATTCCTTTTCTCTATCCTAATTCATTGAATAATGAGAAAGCACAACTGCTATGACTATTGGTATATCTTAGAGATATATGTTACAGTGACTAGAAGCAAGGAATAACTATTTAGTTCTCTGAAGGATATTAACCTCTGGAAAGATTCAGCATGATGTGCATGTATCTAAGTGGATAAATAATTTCATGACATGTGTAGGGGTCTAATGCCCGGAGCAGTCCCTCAGACAGGGAGTTTGCCATAACAGTTTGCTCTTACCAGTAGGACCCTTTCTGCCAAATATACCTTTTTAAAAATCAAAGTGTGGGAATCTAATAAAGTGGCTCTTTTCATATTGATTTTATCAATACAAAATACAATTTAAGAAGACACATTATGGAGCTTGATTCAAAAGCTGAGGCTAGAAGCTTTAGCATAACCTCCTCCTGCACAGCCTCAGCCCTGCTTTTTCCACTCTGGGTCTAGGTCCTCAGAAACATGGAAAGGGCAGTTTTCAGGGAAGAAACTGGGTGATCCTGTTGTGAGTGCTGCAGTTGAAATGTGTGAATGGTGAGGATAGCAAGAAGGGAAACTCGGAAAGGAATTGAAAACTGGTTTTTTGCTGCAAAGATTTAACATAGGTTTCATTGCTTTAAGCATTGCCTTGTCAGATCATTGCCCTTTGACAAGGCTTTAGTAACTGGAGTTAAACAAACTGTCTGGATTGTGTCTTCCAGTTTTTCATCATAAAGGAAGTGAAAAATGCTAGAAATCAATTGCACTTGGATAGGAAACTTGTAAAGAAGAACTTTCTTGATCGAGAATAAGTTTTACGGAAAGTGTGGCTGTTGTGGGAGATAAAGAATAGTTAATACATTTGGGGGGAAAAAAAGAATGAAATGTTCGCATTTTTCTGTCACTTAACACCAAATGTTCAGCCCAAGGAAAAAAGGTATGGATTAAGCAGAAGACTGCCAAAGTTAGTTAAAGTTTATCGTTCACATATTGCCTAGAAAATGTCATTCATTCCTATCCTAATTATTCCATATTTGGACCGTCTGGCATTCAGTAACAAGTCATTAGCAAGATAGACAAGCTGCTATTACAGTACAATCTGAACTCCTCTGGAAAAAGCTTGCAAAACAATGAAGGGTACAGAAAACATGAGTAACATGTTCCAATTTTCCCAGGCTCACCAGACAGCAAAGGTACATGATACGAAGCTAAGATAACCTGAATCCATTTCAAGATGTGTTTTAAAAGTAAGGTAAAAAATTCAATTCAACTCTTTTGTAACACTGAGGCCAGGAGTTGAGAGTGTGTTGTATCATTTCTTTTAAACTCTACTAGGAGTTCAGGCAGAGGAGACCAAATAGAAGGTCTAGGTACAGTTTCGCCACAGGATTTAAGGATGATTGTGGCTGTTCACTCAACACACAAAGACTCAGTTGTTTTGTCTTTTCTAGGGAGAAATGTGTTCCATTGTCACAGCACAGTTTGGACCTACCAAAGATGTTACTGTCAATCTTTACAACACCCACTTTCCTCCATGCCCCTGCACTGCACAGCATTGCTCTCCCTCTTTCTATATGTAATCTGGCTGATCCAAGTTCTTTGCAACAGGAGATGTTATTTAGCAGCAATTTTCCATGATGTGGAGCTGGCTGCCATCTGAAGGTTTGCCTGACATTTCTGCTGCCCTGTGTCCTGACATATTCTCAGGTGTTTCATATGTGGAAACTGACCATCAAATTTGGTGTTGAGTGGCCTCTCATCCGACATGTGCATCAGCTGCCTCGGAGAACACAGCTCACAGGAGTATTACTACAGCACTCAACATTTGATGGGACTGTGAATAACAGGCTAATTGCACTGTGTGCTTATTTATACCAGCAACAACACAGTAGTCGGTGCAGGTGAAATTGGGAAGTCACATGCCTTGATAATGACAAGCTGTCCATGTTTCACAGGAGTATGAGAAAGTAGTGATGACAGCTGTGTGACACTTTGAAGCCAGACGCCTCCTGTATTCCAGATACGCTGTCCTTTAATCTCCTAAGAGTCGTGCCAGATTTTGCTGCGCTCTGGGTGACTTCGTCTCTTGCTATGACACTCCGAGACAGCCTCCTCCTGCAGAAGCAGAATTGGTCCGCAGGCTTCAGAGCTATGTTGTCAATACACATGGACGGGCCAGTCTATTTTCTAGCACTGTGAGTGGTGAGTCTGGAAAAGAACCTCCATTTTTTTTTACTGGTGGTCAGTCCAAATTGCCTGGCAGGATTATTGAAATATTGATTAATGGGATGTGCAATGACTACTAGGCTGTTGATGAAGAGCAGGTTCCAGGCCATGTCTTTATAACCTTTCATTTAGCACAGAGGATCTAGGGCCATAGGAGGGAAAGTAGCTCTCAGGATGTTATTGTTATTCCACCCTCTAATGGTTCTTCTGTACTGGAAGAACATTCTTTTGGTGATTATGTATGATTTGCAAATAGTAAGCATCTTAGAGTGACTCAACCATGAACAAACATAAATATGTGAAAAGGCATTTTAAGCCATGTCCCCATAAACCTTTACATGTAATAAGCTTGAATGTGATGTTTGATCCACTAATCATTCTGAGACTTACTAAGGCCAGAAACATAAGCATTAGTTAAGTGCAGATTGAGACTGCTCTGTATTTGACTAGCTATTTTCCTGAGAACTTTCTGACCTAAGTGTGTGACAGAAGCTTTCTTTTTTAAATAACTTTATGAATGTTTGCTGGCATGGCAAACCAAAGGAACAAGATACAATAGCCTCTTGGTATAAATCTCTGTTAATGAGATCAGGACTAGAAACCTCATTGTTCAACTCACATTCTGTCTGAACGCAATCTGCTTCTCAAATTATAAATCAGGGGCAAGACACTGTACCATTGTGTAACCCTACACCCTGGCTCTGGAATGTTTCCTAGTCACAAGAGGATTGTCATCATTTCAGTTACGAGAGAACTATCTAACAGGCTTGGGCCATATTTGGTCTACAACCCCCTCCTTGAATGAAGAAAAATCCCCCCCATTTACAGCAGGGTATTTTTTGTAGCAAAGATACAGAAGCATGCATTATAGTGTGCCACATCTTGGAATCTAGAAACAAAAGAAAAAAGCACTGTCAGAAGCAGTGCTCATTACTAAAGATTAAGAATATGTTTATGTATATTCTATATATCTCCATCCCTCTAGAAAACAAACACACATATGTGTAATAAGATCATAGAATTGAAAGGTTTAGTTCTGTCTGCAAAGGCTCACTGTGTGTATGAAGCCTCTGCCATCCCATGAGACCTCACAGCACATTCTGCTTCAGAAAGAAAGATCCCCTCTAACAATCTCAGTCAGAGAGAGGGACTTAGTCACAGGGTGCGGATGGTGCAGTAATTTCAAGAGCTCTGAAGGACATAATTGCTTCCACATTTTCATCCAGCTTTCTAGCAATCCAACAAAATGGGGAAAGACCTACTATATTTATTACTGGCTCAGAAGCTGTACAGAAGATCCCAAGCTCACTCATCAGCACCACCAAATGTAACTCATTAAATACTTAACCTAAATGCACAACCTTTCTGTGGCAGGAAATCTGCAGTATATGAGAAAACTGTGGTTTAAACATGTTTCAAAATGGCTTTTTGTAGTCTCTTTGCTAACTCATGCTTTCTTCTTCCCAACACCCCCTGTGAAGGACTGTTGTCTCCCATGCAGGAATGTCCTGGGAAGATGTCCTAAGGTGTTCTCATTGGCCCCTTTTAACCCCTTCCTATTGGTTGTTAACCCCTTCCTGCAACCTGTAATTGGTTACTCTGTGAATCCTCCTAAGCCTATAAATGTAACCCCCCCAACAATAAACTCTCTCTTGCCTCTCTGCGCCCTGTGTGCTGTCTCTGTGGCTGCCATGGGACCATGTGGGGAGGGGAGAGCACCTCTCCCCTCCAGGCTCAGGACCTGAAGAAACCCCTGGCTCTGGAGTCCCCCCCCATCCACTTAAGCCGTCGGAAATGGTTCCTCAGATGGAAATGGAACTAGAACTGGGCCGCCCCATGCCACGGAGAAAAAGAGATCCAGACCTTTCAGCCAAGTCACCTTTTGTCTTTGGTAGGACTCAGTCTACAGGAAGGGAAAGAGGTTCTCCCTTAGTACCCTGTGCTCTGTCTCCCTACTTCTACTTGCTGTTCAGAGCAATATCATGAAAAGTCTGTGTAAATGCTCATCCTTCCCATCAAATCCCCACTAGCTGAAACCTCCCTGTGCTGCTCTCAGCTACTGAGAACATCTGTGTTGGTACTGCCTCAGCAGCTGTGCAAAGCAGCACCACATAGCTCTGTTCTCCAAAGGCAGACCATGGGCATGGGTTCACTGGACAACACAGAGATCAGTGCTGCAGTACGAATAATCAAGAGAAAATAACTCCAGCACACTGACCATATGACCTCTGAAGGCCATGTTCCCTAGTGCCAAACCCTTTGCCTACAGCTGAGAACAGAATTCAGGCTGCTTGATTGGGCAAATTTTGCTTTTTATTAGACAGCCAAACTGAGAAATCAGAAGGGGAAATAATTTCCAGAGGCAAGAAATTACCAAATTGGTAAAAGTGGACCTGAAACTAAACATTTCACATAGCTTTTGACTAATTGGATTAAGCTAGTCTCAAAACCTTACCTTGAAGTGAAAAGTCACATTTTTATATACAAACAGAAATATTTCAACTTTTCTGATTTCTTTTCTTTGATCAAAGCTCTGAATATGAATTATTTCAGGAGCACTTCCTTCTTTAGAAATACATGTTTTCATTTATTCGGTTTGCTTAATGTCACAGCTCTTCAATGACCATCAAGTAACAGACAAGGGTTCATTCTATCAGCATTTTTACCTAACTACAGGATGGCACAACCTTAAAGAAATTCAGGATCTTTTAGATTCTCATCATGGCCCAGGTAGGAAGATTAAATATGAACAGACATTGCTAAAAATTGGATAAATGGCATAAGGAAGTAATTTTTTTCCTTTTTCCCTTCCCTTCCCTTCCCTTCCCTTCCCTTCCCTTCCCTTCCCTTCCTTGTTTTTTTTCTATTTTTTTCTTTTTCCTTTCTGTTTTTATTTTCTTCTTTGTTTCTTTTTCTCTGAAAGAGCACAAACTATTGGACACAGATTAAATAAAAATGTTGAACAATTGCTTCCTTCTCCAAACAAGAACAAAATTAATATATACAATAATAGAGACTTTATATGTAGATTTGTGTCACCCACAGTAACTTCTGTTGTCTGGATCATGGCCACCATTGTTGCTGGCTTGGGATTTATATTCAATATTGAAGGAATCCTGCAGCTATGATTTGAAATACAATTCCAAAAACATTGTGGAGTCATCTTTAGTTTCTTTTGTAATGTGCATTGTCATTCCCATTTTGTCTGCGGAATTTGACAATATCAGTCATGTTCTCCTCCCAGCAGCAGCGCTTTACCACAGCTGCTGCCACACAACTCAAGACCTGTGTACTATATACTGGCCTAATACAGGCAAATGAATATTTTGAGGGTGCACTTTAGTCTCAAATGCTTTGAAGCACCCTCAGTCCTAACAGCCTGTGGTTGTACAACACAGCAGTATTCACTGCTGCAATTCTACACACACTTTAGCTGCCCCTAAACAATGTCATAAAGGTTTATTGTGCCTGTTTTGGCTGCAAAACGTAGCGTTTAAAATTCTTGAAGCATCAGTTACAGGTGTCAGTAGTGGCTCTGCAAAGGCCTTCAGCCCTTCACAAGGCTACAGTTCTGTTAGTCTGTGAATTTTGTAGCTACAGAAAATGCTTTTTCCCCAGGAAAGAAAATTGGCCAGGAGCAGTGGCTGGAGAAGGAAGGTCTCTGGCTTCTGCCAGCCCCCCTCTTCCCTCCCATTACCACTGCAGCTCTTGCCACCACCAAGACCTTACCAATGAGCATAGGCAAGGACTCTGCTGTCTTATGATCCTGGCTGGCAGAAAGTTCCACAAGAGAATGGAGAACCAGAGCCTTGTTCACAATCCCCAGGCTGCTGTGGCTGGGGCTGCAGCTCAGCCTATCCCTGTCTTGTTGCCCGTCCCTGCCAGCATGGAGGACTTGTCATAGTCCCCATGTGTCTGCAGCTGCACCTAGCCCTCACATTCACAGCACCATTATGCCTGTCACTACTGCCTCCCATGCCAGCAGCAGGCCTCAGGTCTGTTGACTCCTGCCATCCTAGAACCTAGCTGCAAGTGCTGGAGTGGATGATGGCTGTTGGCTGTGGTGCCCTCCCAGATGTGGAGGGACATAATATTCTTCCTGGCATTGGAGGCTGCTGCACAGGCGATGGAGGAGAAGGTGGACCATGTCAGAGGCGCTTTCACGCCCTGCAAACCCCTGATGGGGCATAAAGGTTGTGTTAACATCAACCTCTTTCTTCTAACCCTGGCCTTCTCCTGGCAATGTCTGCACTCGGGAAGCTGCTTGCCAATCACACTCTAATCAGGCTCTGCTCTGCTGCTGTTTGCAACCCATTTGGGACATTCTCCCAGGCTATTGCCTTGTATGAGCTGATGGCAAAAGACTATGCTGCGTGTACACCACTATCGTAACTTTTCCTGAGTTAAGCTGTAATGATGTGTCATCACACACCACATAGTGCCACAGAAGAGCTGTGGAGCTGCCATCTCGTGCTGAAATCTTGTCTTTATTTGACCCGGGAGCCTTACTGCTTTCTTGCATGTGATTATTTTTTGGGACCATTTCCATGTCATTCTCTGTAAAAGTACCAAGGTGTGCTTGCACCTGAAACCACGGGTGTTCAATCAAGTTTGTACATAGGTACAAATTTAAAGAAACTTTGTGGGTTTTGAATTTAGGCTCATACTGGAAACCATAATGTTAAATTGGTTTTCATACTAAATTTTTATCACAGGAACAATATGGATTAATTTATTTTAAAAAGCAGTTAAAATGGTAGGCGGAGTGAAGGTACCCAAATTTTGTATGTTCACTTCTAAACCAAGCTTGTTGATTTTACCATAGTTAGTTTTCTTTATACTTAAAAAATAAAGTTAAGCCTTTATTTTTTTTTTTTTTAATTTTGTGTGTTGCATAGAAAAGCCTGGAAACACCAATCAGAAGAATAAGCATCAACTAATTGGAACAAAAGACCTTGTTGGCTTTTCACAAGTGCTCAGAATCCAGCTGCTGCCCCTGGGCCCACTCTCATAGTGCAAATTCATGATGCCCAAGAGTCACACTGTTCAGTCACCTAAACAAAACCCTATACTTCACTATTGTCAAAAGAGCCAAAGTCCCCTCAGAAACAAGGTTATTATCTTTGAGTTGAAGCCTGTAACCCTAAATAAAAAAACTAAATTGAAAATCTTTTCCTAGAAATGTAAATGCAGGCAACATGTTTTTGAAAGAATGTCTCCATGTAATTGAGGAAGCTGACTCATGGGCTTTACTTCTGCCACCTAAACCGATTAACAGGAGTAGAAACCTGGTTAAGCTGGTGCTCTGGCTTGCTGACTATCAGGACGGCTTTTGATCCACAGTCTCTGGTATTTGGATTATTTGCTCTCCCCTCTCTTAATCTCTGTGGGGAAACCTTCCTCTGCTATTTAAATATGAAATCCTCACCATACTGGAATGTCGCAGGGTACTGCTTACAAACAGAGATGTCAGGGCTCAGTATTTCAGTGCGAACCAATGTTGAGTTCCAACTCAGAAGGCCCTTTGTTTATTTGTTTCATGTCTTTTGCTGGAAATTCTACATGTATTTGATCACCTAAGACAACGTAAGTCCTGCCATACATCAGAATTTTTAGACATGTGGACTTCAGCCATACTTTCCCTTTTCTGGCAGCAGTGTCAGTACAGATGGCAACAGTGAATAAAAGACACCAAGTTTCTCAAATTTTTATGATTAAATACAGTTTATATTAAGAGGCTCCAGACTGAAGTCAGCCCCTTTAAGCCTGTCAGATTTTTCCTCCAAAGATATTGGAATGCCTAACTAGAGGAGAAAGGTTATTTATTATTTATTATTCCATTCTTCAAAACATTGTATCAAAAAAGAAATCAATCTTTCCCTAAACATTCTTTGTAAAATTTCAGCTGCTAACTATTATTTGCATATGTAGCTCACCTTAGTCTTGGTTGACACAACATACCGGCAGGTAGCTCTAATCCCTGATAAACTGTCCATTGTTACAATGGCATGTTCTCCTCTTCTCTTTTTCTTACAGGTTGGTTCCCTCCTAAGCAATGGCAGCACTTTTTATAGATAATGGCATGATGATCTTGGTAGTATGATGGGGAACAATAAAGTTTTTAAAATACTTTTACCAAATAATCATTTAATAGCTTCTTTTGGGAAGAAGCATTCCACTTAGAGAATACCAGTATTCCTTGGGGGCCGTGTTCCCATGGTTGCACTGTTATGGAGCTCCTTAAATAAAGCTCTCCTAAGTTTCCATACTCTTTGTTTCAAAGACTAGCAATGACACTGTGTGGGGTGGAAATCCCATACTTCCACCATAGCTCTGGTGGAAGTATAGGACTTAATTCCCCAGACAAACCCTACCCTACTCTACCCAATTCTTACTGTATACTTATATGAGCAGAAAATCAGGCATCTAAGAGGAGGTTATAAATCCAGAGATTTAGTAAATTGCTTTTATTGCTTCTTGCAGCTAATTACCAGCCTAGAACTTTTTTTTTAAAAAAAAGTGTGGATATGGCACATGGGGACTTGGTTTAGTGGTAAACATGGTAGTGTCAGATTGGACTCAATGATCTTAGAGGTTTTTTCCAACCTAAATGATTCTGTGATTCTATGATTCTGTGAATGTTTATCTACTTTGTACTGAAAGAGCAGAAGAAGAGCAAACAGAGGAAGTTAGAAAGTCACCGTTTCTTTGCACTTAACTAACTTCACAGATTTAGGTATCATGCTGGTTAACTAACAAAGGGCCTTTAATCTAGAACTGGCATAACAATTCAGGCAGGTTTTTTAAAATTAATTTGACAATAAAGTGCAGAATAAAACAGACAATTATCCTAAAAATGCTTACCAGTCAATTTAAATTCGTTATTTGAGTTTTGCTTTCTTCTTTATTTTGTTGCTAATTTTGTAGTGTCAAACAGTATAGACACTGCATATAAAGCACATAAAGCTGCAAGATCCTGTACCAGATAATGTCAGTGTCTTCTGTACATTTGCAGTGGATTGCTAGCTGAGGCACTCTGGCACTGCTCTGAGGTCATTGCAGGGCTCACCAAAAGGGAGAACATGCATTGCTGAATACTCTATAATGAAATGGAGAATAATGAGATACAAATTTAAATCAAAATGTGATTATGTACAACATTCAAGAAACATCATTTGATGGTATCATGTGATATGTTTTCCATTATATAAACAATTGTGTACCTTCACCTGGATTTAGAGGTTGGTATTACAATGTCCCTCACAGAAATTACTGAGTGAATATCCATACTTTATTAGAGTGTTCTGAAACTAAGAGAGCTGAAGCAGGGTGTTCTCTCAGTAAGTAAAAATTTAAAATCCCAGTGTTTCTCCTATCATAGTTGATGAAATCTCATTCATCTGTACTTTTTCTGAAGATGGCTACTTGTTCAACAGTTAACTCCTATCACTAAGAAGAATTCTAAATGAGTAGCTGAGATCTGAATGTTTAAATGTTTAAGTATATATTTGTAGGGAAAGAAAGGTCTTAAATGTCCATCAGAGAACTTACAGTTCCAGAGACTGGACAGCCTGAGTAATATGTAGCGTTTATATCTTATTTGCGAAACGAAAAATTTTGTAGATGAAGAATTAGTGGGAGGAAGCTTTGTCACAGACCAACCAGCCAAGGAAAAACACATTGCTGAGAGGAACAGTTTTGTTTCCTGGGATTTTTTTTGTTTGTTTGTTTTTGTTTTGTTTTGTTTTAATGCAGGACAGACTATGAAGAAAGGACCAGAGAGTAAGCTCAAAAATGTGTTAGTAAAACACAGTTAGATCCAGTAAAGGTAACTTTGCTGAAAAATGCAAAATGTAAAAGATATTTAGCCATAAACCACTAAATTTATAAGACAGGAGGCAGAAGAAAGTCACACCTATTACTGAGGTTCACAAGAAGGGAGGTAATGATGTACCCTGTGGTCTTTTCACAGTTCCACCTCAAAACCAGGTAACCATTTTGAATTTATGAGCTGGGATAATTCCTGGGGTGTTTCAGTCTCAAATTCAGTAAGTTGCAAAAGCCTTATGAATAAAGAATATTTTCTCTAACATTTTTGGTAACAGTTTATCCAGTAAAGTATATGAAGTATGTGACGATCATCTTGAGTGCGATCATACAGCATGTACAGGACTAGGGGATCAGGCCCAGCCAGCATGGGTTTAGGAAAGGCAGGTCCTGTTCCACTGATCTAATCTTCTTCTATGTCCATATGACCCATCTAGTGGATGGAGGAAAGGCTGTGGATGTCTACCTGGACTTTAGTAAAGCCTTTGGCACAGTTTCCCACAGCATTCTTCTGGAGAAACTGGCTGCTCATGGTGTGAATGGATGCACTCTTCACTGGGTAAAAAACTATCTGGATGGCTGGACCCACAGAGTCGTGGTGACTGGTGTTACATCCAGCTGGTGGCCGGTCACAAGTGGGGTTCCCCAGGGCTCAGTACTGGGGCCGGTTCTGTTTAATATCTTTATTGATATCTGGATGAGGGGATCAAGTGAACCCTCAGTCACTTTACAGCTGGCACCAAGTTGGGCGGGAGTGTTGATATGCTGGAGGGCAGGAAGGCTCTGCAGAGGGATCTGGACAGTCTGGATTGATGGGTCAAGACCATTTGTATGAGGTCTAACAGGGCCAAGTGCCAGGTGCACCTGGCTCAGAACAACCCCAAGCAGTGCTACAATCTGGGGGCAGAGTGGCTGGAAAGCTGTCCAAATGAAAAGGACCTTGGGAGTGCAGGACAACAGCAGCTGAACATGAGTCAGCAGTGTGCCCAGGTGGCCAAGGAGGCCAACAGCATCCTGGCCTGTATCAACAACAGTGTGGCCAGGGAAGTTATTGTCCCCTTGTACTCAGCACTGGTGAGGTTGCACCTCAAATCCTTTGTTCAGTTTTGGGCACCCCATGATAAGAAAGACATTGAGGTGCTGGAGCATGTCCAGAGAAGGGCAATGGAGCTGGTGAAGGGTCTGGAATATAAATCCTATGAAGAGTGGTTGAGGGAGTGCAGTTGTTTAGCCTGGAGTAAAGGAGGGTTAGGGGGGACCTTATTGCTCTCTACTACCTGAAAGGAGGTTGTAGCCAGGCAGGGGTCCGTCTCTTCTCACAGTTAACAAGTGACAAGGACAAGAGGAAATGGCCTCAGATTGTGTCAGGGAGGTTTATATTGGCCATTAGGAAGATTATCTTCATGGAAAATGTTGTCAAGCATTGGAACAGGCTGCCCAAGGAAGTGGTGGAGTCACCACCCCTGGAGTAGTGTAGATGTGGCACTTAGGGACATGGTTTAGGGAGGGACTGGGCAGTGCTGGGCTCATGGCTGGACTTGATGATCTTACAGATCTTTTTCAACTTAAACAGTTCTAAGTATATGATTCTAAGTATATGATCATGTGTCTATAATTTTTCTTCAGTATAAATACATAGTAAAGGAGAAGAGCAATAATACAGGATTATAAATATTAACTCCTGCGTCATAAACTGAACATTTGAAATGTAAATGTTGTACTTCAGACACTCATCTGCCTATTCATTTCTTTGCATTCCAGGTGTTATATTGGTTTCAAACTGACAAGATCTAGAATATACGAAACAAAATACAAACACTTACTGAAGAAAGGTAATACCCGTCACTTATAGAAAATGGTATATCTTCAGGTCAAAGTAAGAATTCACTGCAGTAACAATTATTTTATGCATTGCCATGCATAATTACCCCTTTCCTCTCTGTATTAGACACTAGAGACACTAGAGACACTTGGCAAGTGTCTTCAGATCCCAAAATGAAAATGAAACCAGAGGATGAGGCAGTCTGTTAAAGCCTGTTTACACTACTATAAAGTTCATATTTTTGGGGGCTTTGTTTTGCATATTAGAAATGTGAAAATATGGCAAGCCAGATGAACAGATTGATGTCAATATTTCAATTCTATTTTTACAATATAAGCCATAAGTTCACTTTGTAGGTACTAAAACTGAACACATTTAAATTAAATACTTACTAAGGAGTGCTCATCTGTAAAACATGTGAAGCAAATGAGTTTCTGGTAATGGCTTCTTGAACATCTAAAAAAAGCATGAAAGTATATAATAAATATTATGTAAACCAAATACTTTAATAAAAATAAGATTCACAGTCAAACATTCAAGACAGAACTTTCTGAAGATTGTGGAAATGTAGTTTAATAACACTAGTTTTATTTCCCCTATTAACTGCTGCTGAAATAGGCCATATGTCTATTTTTAAAACTTGTGTCTAGATATTATATGAACAAAAGATTTAGTGTCAATAAAGAAATCTAAAGCTAGAGAAAAGAATGCCAACTACTCTAAGCTGGCAACAAATATTCCAGGTGTAGACTAGTTAGTGACTGTTATTAAAAAGACCACTATGAAGGTACACAGTTTTAGTCAGTTAATTTTTTAACATGTGAAAACAAAGACAAAAAAAGGTGTGCAGAAAGGTCACAGTTTAAAAAAGCAATGTACTTTTATGACACATAAGTACATACAACCATTTACTTACTGATTTACAGGTACCTACTTACATGTAAGTCTACCTGTAAAATTTCCCAGCTTCCTATTACCAATTTTAATCCCTAAATAATTAGGCAAGCTAATTAAGTTTCCCAAATACATATGTATCTGTATGTATTACATTAATTTTCACAGTTACTTCATTTGCAATCTGTTAACTCCTATGACTCTTTGTTTCTTTCATATTCCTAGCATACTTTTCTTACAGTTTTCCTGTTCACACTTTGCAAACTTCAGCATTCTGTCTCCCAGTTCTTTTGCTGAATTTACCTTTCCCTATATTTCTTTGTAATTTCCCTCTTATACGGCAATTTAGTTTCTATATTCGTGTATTTCTCTTTTCATATCTACTTTCCTAACCTGAGCACACCATACTAAAACACCTCTCTGGTAAAAAATGGAATTCTTCATTTCCATTTGTCTGGAAGCAATAACCACAAGTTATGATATAATGAAATTCGGAACCACTGTTTGATGGAGCAGGAATTATAAGCTACAGCTGCAGAAAATTTCTAAACAGTTGCAAAGATCTATTATTCTGCTGTGCAGTTTATAGGAAACTGAAGCCTTTTTCCTTGAAGTCATGCAATCCACCATGTGATGTAAAAATCAATGGATAGTGTGCAGAAGCTTAATAAGCCCTGGTTTAGTTTGATTCCAGGCAATAAGGAGGTATACTTGGGTAACCTGATCATGAAATGGTGCAGTGCAGAAGGAAAAGTAGTGGAATAGTAACAGGAAATCAGTGGACTTCAAGAAACTCTTATAAACTCAAGTAATTGACATGTAAAATCTTGTATGAAAAAAGTCCAAGGAAAATGTAAAATTCAAGAGAGTTGGCAATTCCACAAACAGTACAAATGGCAAGCAGAAGTTATTTCAAATATATGAGAAGTCAAACAGTGAAGAGATCACGTAGACTAAGTCACAAGTTCCCCACTGATTTCAAATACAAGATGGAGCACACAAAATACCAAAACTATGCCAAACTAATGAGAGCTTATATGGAAGACATGTATGACCACATAGGTCAAAGCAAATCCTAACCATTAGATAAAGGAACAGACCCAAGAAGTAAGTTTGTTCTACAACTATGTTAGTTATTGTAAGACGACTAATGAAAATGTTAGCTAATTAATCACTGGGGAAAAAATTATCGAGAACAAGTATAGACATTTCTTCCACATTCTTCAGCAAAATGGAAGCTGTGATTGCAGAGTTCATACAAAAAGCACCAGTATAAAGCAGGTAAGAAATCATCCTGGCATAGAGAAAGAACAAGTTAGAGAATACTTAAGTAAGTTTGACATTTTTAAAATGGTCGCACAAGTGATATTCACTCAAACAGTCAGATTTATCTGCAGTGATGTCATAACTCAGTATTTGTGACCTTTAAGAATTCATGGAGAAGAGGAACATTCTAAAATACTAGAAGAAAATGAAAAGCCTTTCATTATAAAGGGATATATTTGCAAAAAATATATGATATATCATATAAGAGGCAATTATTTGCAAAAATAATTGCAAAAAAATCAAGATGGATAAAAACAGGCTCCCAAGTGAGACTGATGCACCTGATGCATCTTGAAAGAACATTTTTGACAAACATCTGTTGCAAACAACATCTACAGTTGGGCTGAAGATGTCCTCCAGTCATATTTTGAATCATACTTTTGACCAAGAAAAGGTCACCGTTATTTTAAATTAATCTCACTGACTTCAAGAGCGGTTTCACGATTTTGATCTACTGTTTGCTAAATTCAGTAAATAATAATAATAATAATAACACTAATAATAATAATAATTTCTATCACGGGATTCCTAGTTTTAACCCAAATAAATCTATGGCAACAAAATATAAAGTTATTTAATCATTTGATTTATCATCTTATTTATTATCCAACTTACTTTGTAGCCTCTGATTGAGATAATGAAGAGACTGGAAAATCCTCTGTTCTTCTACTGAGAGTGCACTCATGCCTGGACACGGAGCTCTGTTAAGCAGTGAGGGCTGTCTGTCTGGCTGCACACTGTCCATAGCTGCCAGGATTTCACCCTCTGCAATGTGTGTATTTGCTAGTTTTTCTGCCATTAGAAACTGAATAGTGCTTTCTGAAACTGAAGAGATTACAGGGCATCTTCAAATGAGAAGAGCTCATTACATTTAAATAAACTGCTTGTTTTCATGACTATATGTCTGTGAAACACATAAAACCGACATTGAAAGATCAATTGGCAAAATCAAGAAACTTGATACATTAGAAAATAAAATAATTAAGAACACTAATTCATCTTATAATTGGCACCAAAGCAAGTCCTAATGAGTTTGGAAATATGTAATGGTAGCAAGCAATACCTGTCCCTATCATACAGTTATGTATGACATGTACAGCTACAAACAGGCATGGAATGAAAATTAAATACGTGTTGTAATGCATTTATAAAACCATCCATACCATGATAGGGTTGCATTTCCAGGATGCAATATTGCATTTCCAGGAAAAAAAAATTAGGTCTAGATAGATAACTACCCCTTTCTGCTTAGAATCACTGATGTCAAAAGGCACAAGCCATGTTACACAGTGGATGTATTAGGTCATTCTACTTAATGTACAACCAAGAATTGAAGTGAGTTGTGTTACTATACCTTCCTCAGATTTATAGATGTTTTTCATCTTTTGTACTGGATCAAATGTGGATGGAGCAGGAGTCGGCTGGACAGTACATAACAAATTCTATAAAAAATATTATAAGAATATTTTAAGTATAATTTAAGGTAACCACTACCTTCTGAACATGTTTTATTTATTATTTCATATTACCAAATGTTTTGAAGTGCCAAAGTATTAGTGTATACTAATTCAGTGAGGTATTCTGGTTGGTTTTATTCTTGTCGTTAGCAGTGACAGCAAACATACTGATTCAAAATTGCATGACACTGAACAAATCTTTGATATTTCTAAAGCTCTTTCCATTTTGAAGATAAATAAGCTTTTTATTTTTTGTAGTATTTTATATTAACCTGTGCACGATGAGTAGGCTCCCATCTTTTAGATGCTACATTTTGTCTTCTGTGTTCTGAAACAGCTCCGTGTTTATTTTCATAGTTGCCAATAACTTGATTTTGTCTTGTAACAGGAACAAAACCTTAAATAACATGGAGACAAAAACAAAACAAAAATGTGTAAAACCATGATAAAGATAGTAGTAGCAAAACTAATAATGATGAGTAAATAAGTCTGCCCACATTCAGATGTTTACATCTGATCTCATTAAATATATTTTCTTAAAATGAAAAGAGAGAAACAGGCACTTTTAAGGCATTTTTTACCTCATGTTAGCATAGGACTATGAGATACAGGTGTGGATTGTATGTGGACATAAGCAGGCTAAGTGAAGCCCCACTTTGAATCCCAGATAATAAAAATGGTAAGTACAAAGATACAAGGTGGTCTTATCAAATAAAAAGGAGAATGAAAGGTGAGCTATGATATAAAAATACCAAATAATGTGCCAAAAAGTAATGTTTTAGAAAATAAATTGTATTTAAAGAATAATCTTGAAGTCTAACTGCCCAAGACAGTAAATGCCTGTTGACAAGTTGCTGTAATGTATATCTTAATGGATTCAACTTCTGTTAAGATTACATAGCAGTTTGCAGAAAATGGGGTAGTTCATACAGTTTATTTGATTCACAGAATCAAAGAATGGTAGAGGTGGGAAGAGACCTTTGGAGGTTGTCTGGTCCAGTACCTCCACTCAAACAGGTCCACATACAGCTCCTTGCCCAGGACCATGTTCAGATGGCTTTTGAGCATCTTCAAGGATGGAGACTCAATAAAGTCTCTGGGGCAATTTGTGCCAGTGCTCAGTTACAAAGTAAAAAAAAAATGTTTCTTGATATTCAGAAGGAAACTCCTTTGTTTCAGTTTGTGCCCTTTGCCTCTGGTACTTTCAGTGGGCACCGCAGAAAAAAGCCTGGCACTGTCCCCTTTGCAGCTTCCTTCCAGGTATTTATAGACATCAATAAGATTCCCCATGACCTTCTCTTCTCTGGGATGAACAGTCCAAGCTCTCAGCCTTTTCTCCTAGAAGAGATGCTCCAGTTCCTTTACTATTTTCATGGCCAGTCACTAGATTCTCTCCAGCACATCCATGTCTCTTGTACTGAGGAATCCAGAACTAACACAGTACTCCAGGTGGGGCCTCACAAGTGTTGTAAGGTTTAAAAGTCATGGTTTTAAACCTTATTTCTATAGCTTGGGATTTCGTAGTTAATCTTACTAATTCATACATCTGTGTACTAATTGTAATGACAGTACTGCTGTATAGCATTTTCCCTCAGTCAGAGAGGTCTAACCTAGACACTGTACCTCAAATCTATTTCAGTTTTGTCTGGTGTAGCAATACATTTTCAAAATTAAAGCGTCAAATTTCAAAATTACAATTATGTTCTTAATTAAATGTTTATGCATACAAACCAGAGATGCAAATTAGCATTTTCATAGGCAACTCAGGAATCTACATACCCAAGGAGATATTATATTCTCATTTGTAAACACAGTTACTAGACTTGTAAACGCAGTTACTTGATTTATACTTTGGAAGATAAATTACCTCTTTATTTACATAATAAATATTTACATGTGCAGTTTAACGTACAGTTCGTGATTTCACCAAGAGATCTTTTACTGATTCTAACAGAATTTTATTTCTTTTGTGGTTATTACAGTGACATTAACAAAGCAGAATTCCTACCATTCACAGAAAAAGAAAACAATTAATTGATACTTGAAGCATATTTGAAATTAGTCATCTGGCTGTGTCAGAGACTGAAACAGTTAATGATTTATGCATTCTAGGAGACTTTTGCAGGCTTTTGACCTCTGATGGGCAGTTGGGCCCATCCCTCCCTTCAGTGCTGAAGGTGTCAAGCCCTGAAAAGGCGGAAAGATCTGAGTTTATACCTCTGATGGCCCAACAAAGCCCATCCCCCGCTCTGCCAATCTTGAAAGGCGGGAACCAGGCCAGACACAGAAACTCTGTGCAGGCCCAGGGAGAGTTTGGAGGCTGGAGGCACGGCCTGTGACACTAAACATGGGTATAATAACTCATAACTTCTTGGAGTGTGGGGGCTTCCCTCCTTCACCCCCAGCAGATCAAGGCCACCACTTCAACTGACAGACATGGAAGCTGCAACTACCAAGTGTCATTGCTGGACTCCGTGGGCGGTGACTATATACATTTGTCCACTCTCAGCTTTTCTTTCCCTTACTCTCCCTTACTCCTATCCTGTCTTTCTCTCCCCTATGCATTTCCCCCCCTCCAAAGGTTACCTCTATGCCACGTTGTTATATGACAACACCATGCTAGCATACCTTTTGATACAAAATTGTTAAAATAAACCTTACCAATATATGTTTTCAGACACTGATTATTCAGTGTCGTTTCACTCTAATCCACCCCAAGGGAATTATTGTTAAGAACCTGGGTTACTGCCCCTCCCTTTCTCTGGGGCGGGTCATAACAGGCTGCTGCCATCAATAGTAACATGGGACACATTAGATTTAAAAGGTTGCCATTTAGTTAAGTGCAAATTATTGTAATATGATGCATGGTGCTGAATAGCACCAGAAAAGAAAAGGAAATGTTATATTGAATATGGCAGAAAGTTAAAAAAAAAACAACAAACAAACAAAAAGAAAACAAGAGACCCCTGATTATATTAGTGATCACATGATGTTTTTTCAGAAAAAAGTAAAATTCAAACTTGCTCTATGCAGATGCATCAATACTTAATTTAATTAGTTTGCAAGACATGCTAGATGGGAAAGATTCCTTTGTGACATGTAAGACAAAATTATAATAAGCAATAGTATCTTTAAGGGAACAAGATACTAAGCAGTCTACAGCTGTTCAACCATAAGCATGTAATTAGCCCCATATTTGTGATAGGCTAAAGGTCAAACACATTTTTAAAGCCTTTTACTGACTAAACAAGAAAGGTCTTAAAATAGTTCTAATATCCAGCTACAATATAATATGCGTCAGCAGAAGATATACAACTTGAATCCTGGAAGCCAAATTAAATTAAGATCCTCATGGATGATAATTTTATTTATTCATTTTGTTCTCACTTATACTTTAGGTACATTTGGCCAAGCATTGCAACAAATCACATTTTCTACAGTGTCTTCACAAACCTCATGGAACTCTGCAGATATTTTACTCGAGAGCAATGCAGCATTCAATCTCAAAACAAGCACTTCAGGGCAAAGACTATGGTGTCTATGTGAATTGGTAGGCAATTGAACAAATAACAACAAGTCAGTAAGAGTTATCTTGAGTATTTAAAATAAAGAAGACTTTCAAAACACAAAATCTAAGCAGATACTGAGAAAGGGCAACCCACTCAAATGTATTCCTCAGCTCTTCCCCTGAAAGAGCTGGAGGTATGTGACATTGGGAATGTAGCATTTAAAGTTGCAGTGAAGACAGTGTTAGTAGTGCACACAACTTTGACCCAGTACATTTCCTGACTGATTGAGCTGATGTGCAGATAAGGACATCAAAAGGCAAGAACCTCTGCTGGAGGCGAGGCATGGTAATGCAAGTCTTCATTCATTTCCAATGTAAAATCAAATAGGTTAAGTCACCCAGATCTTAAATTCATCTGTTTGACTTTGAACTGGAATAGACAAACAGATAGCATTTTTCATTTCTCACCCTACTTAAGTCCAAGAATATTCACCTGCCTGCCTTACATAACAGAGCTGTTTTGAATCACTCCATAGTTAAAACTATATATTACTAGATAAATGTAGATAAATACTAGATATATGTAGATAAAACTAGAAATATAGGGGGGGCTTAAGTTATCTGAATTCATTATTTTGCTAGAAAGTATTTTTGAGTTGCATGGCCAATCCTTGGGGTGATCTTGGTACATAAAGCAGTTTGAAATACTGCTTATACTTGAAATAGGGTCTACAGTTGCAGGAACTCCTGTTGTAGCCCTCAGTAGGAAGCAAACCAACAAACTACATAGAAATTATAAGCACAAGGATGTCATCAGTGCCCAAGGCACAGAATATAGATAGGCTGCACAGGAGAAACAAGGCAAATCAAAAAGCATGAAATGTAATTTGAAATGTAAAAACTGGGAGATGAAAGTTTATTCACCCAAAAATTTCTTATGCATCTTTCCTCTATCTAACCAATCAATCTCTTCATCAAGGTTAATTTTTAATGAAATGCAGGATTGTTTATCAAATTCCTTAAAATTCTTCATAAATCAGACATACTTTGCAGCAGAGCAAAGTTTGCTTGGCAGAAGCTCTTTAATTTTAACCTACCTTTAATTTTTTTTAAGCTTTGATTGTATTACTGGAAATAAGTCTTAATAATTTTAGGCATTTTCAGTGTCAGCATTTTAAAAACACAGTAGATCTACACTTCTTTCACTCTCATGTGGCAGTGACTGTTGAACAAGCTATGACTCTCAGTTACCTTGTAAAACTTGCTTGTATAAACTTAGTCACTTCCTCCTATATCATTATTTAGACCACCTGTCACATCTGCTCATTAGTCATGAATATAATCTCAGGGAAAATACTTCCTTTTCATTTAATATTGTAGAGAGCTATTAAAAATGAGGATCAATGTTCGAGAGGCCTCTGGGCACCAGTAGAATAGAAATGACAATGACAAATGGTGAAAGCTTGTTAAAACTGGTTGTACTGTGTGGATGGATGAAAGGCTGGACGTTTCAACTGAAAACAAATTCATGATGTAATTGAAGAAGACTTTTGTCTGAACATCCCCCCACCCCAGAACCAGAAACATGACTCTTACCAGTAGCAGACTCCTTTGCAGCTCGGGCAGAATGTGCTCCACGCCAGGAGGTGCTTGTTTTTCCAGCTGTTGGGACATGATGGAGATGTAATCCATTTTCTGCATTAACAGGTCTTCTCTCAGTGCAGGTTACTGAATGATTTTGACAGGCTCTTGCCTGAACACCACTTACAGAACAAGTATTTTTTGCCCAAGGTTCATATTTGACCGTGCTGGAGTCGGGTGGAGAGATCACAGCGGCCAAGCCAGAACAACAAGCAATGTTCTCACTGTTTTCTCTACCGTTCCTATTTAAACCCCAATTTGCTAGCACAACATGCCTGTCATTTAAATCATTCCTGCTGGTAGTGGTAGCTTGGAGGCTTGAAGGCAGCACTGACTGACACCCAGGGCTGGCTGCATTTTTGACACTTCTGTTTCCCGGCAGAGGTGCGGAAGGCGGGTGAGGTGTTAGCAATTTCCCTGGAGCTTTTTGAGTTTCATGTGCTCCAGTGGCTGACTGCAGCTGGAGTATAGTGCCTCTTCTCTTGGGCATAAAACTTGACTGGGCTCTTACAAATGTTTCTCTTCCAGTTATTTTTGCCTTATTTTGGAGTTGATTACCTTCATTAATTTTAGAATTATTGCTATATACTGAGGGCTTACTTGCTTCATCTTTTGACACCATCCAAGCTTTTTTAGCAGAAAAGGATTCAGTAGACATAAATATATTCTGAGATGTGCATTCTTTATTTGACTGTTCAGTATTAACATTTGGTTTTGATAAATGAGAATTTTCCTGATGATTTTTCATGAACGTGGGGTTTGAAGGTTGAGCAACAATACTTAAATTATTCTTAGGAGAATTATTTGCAGTTTGAACATATTGCAGCTTTGAAGAAGATACTTCACTGGTGCTTTTTTCATAGCATTTTTCATTATTTTCTGTTATTATCTGGTCAATTTGATCACACCATCTTAGCTTCCTATTGTATTTTTCATTTTCTGCACTTTTCCTTTTTATGTTTGCCAGTTCTAAACTGTCTCTGATAGACGACATGGATTGATTTCCAAAACTGATCCCATGGTTCATAACCACAGTTTTGAAAGGACTGGGTTCATATTTAGAATCCTTCTTTAGGATACTTCTGAATAACTTTGCTCTTTTTCTTTCAAGAATATTACTTTTCAGGGTTTTGTCCTGTGCAGGAATTCCAGAATTGAACTCTGTATCTGACACCAGTGACATAGTGTCAATTATATTTCCCTTTCCTTTCTCTTTGTTATTCTGTTGCTTAACTTCCAACCAAACTGAGGCATTTGGTATGTCTTGAAATAAAGACGTTCCTGGAACAGCATCATTAATACATTTAATATTTTCTTTTGTTTCAGTCATTTTTCCTGAGGTATTTTTAAAAAACTTTGTACTGATATTTTTGTCCTTTGGTAATGTATCAGCTGTGCTGGGAATGCCAGTGGAACATCCCCAATTAGGAAATAAGATTATAGATGTTGCAATAGGTTGACTGGATGCTTGCACAGATATAGTTCTCTTCTGTGGGGTCATTTTAAAACTCTGATCTTGCATCAGATCCTGAACTCTTTCTCCTGGAATAGAATCAGGGCTGTCCCAGGCTTTGCTAGGATTGAAAACAGGATGACCAGTGGCTAATGTGCTAGCCATTCCAGAAGATGGCTTGCTTCTGTCTTCTATATTTTGTGGAAAACTAAATGTATTAATTACAGAGCTCTTCTGCTTATCAGAGGTAGAGAACTCTGGAAGTTTTTTTCCAGGTCTCTGAGAAGCAGATGATTCCTCCTCTGAAGTGTTCACATGTTCAGCAGGAGTTAGAACATTATGTTTAGCTAAAAGATCATGAATAGGTATGTTGTGGTAATGTTGTGAATCTGCATTTCTCAGGCAATTATTTAGATGTGCATTTTTAGAAGTACTTTGATCTATACGAAGTAAGCCATTATTCCTAGTCTGGGATTTTTCTGGATCATACAGGGCACAGTCACACTGTGCAGTCAAAGATGATTCATTCGGTGTTGTGTAATTTCCACTTTGTCCTCCAGCCTCAAGACTGTCAAGGCTTGTCAGGCTTTCTGAATCATCTGTTTCGTTGAGTTCTTGATGAAAATTCTGAAATACAGGCAAAGAATCAGACTGTTAGATTTATCAGAAATGTGGTTTTGCTGATACTAATTTTTCATTAATGAGAGCTTAGACTAAAATACAAACAATATTAAGCCTGATGTTTTTATGACTTGGGTTCACATCACCACGAGTGTTTCCCCAAGTCAAAATTTACCTGTATTAAGTTGCAAAAGAAAATGGTGTAATTTGGGAAGAAATTTAGAGGAGAGAGCTGCATAGTTCAACAAATTTAATCCTTAGTTATATATGAATTCTGCAATATCAAAAAAGGAACTAGATTTGTGTAAACAACAATACTGTTTATGGATTTCCCTATAATACAGGATGACTTCCATCCTCTGTAAGGCTTCTAAGTGAGTTTACAAATTAAAAGAGAATCCATGAAACTGCAGATTTGATAGCAGATCTGCCCCAAACTGGAACTTTTCCATAATATTAGACTGAATATGTTTCTTTTCATACAACGAGCCACAAGTGATAAGGAGTTAAGCCTTGTCATGGCAAACACAGAAAAACCTCTTAGCTATCAAAACCACAGCGACTAACGGCTCCCAACCCCCCAGTGAAATTCCCTGTTCTGTTTGTGTCTTTCAGAAAGAAGAAAGTATCATCTGATCTATGAGGACAGATCAGGTATAAGAGCCTAAGTGAGTCCCATCTACTCCCTCAACCTTCTCATCAGATTTTAATGGAGTGATGAATAAGAGAAACTGGTACCATCTGAAACATTAGTGGGACAACTTTATGTATGTACTGTACAAACATTTTCTTCACTATCCAAGCCCTGAGATGCTGACATCACTGACAATATATACTTTTTTAAGTACAAGACTTCAAAATACCCATAAGCATAAAGGATAACAAGCATGTCAACTATTTTCACAATCTCGTACACTCACTTTCACACGACTCAGCAGCAAAGTGATTGTTAAACTTATGTTGGAAAAAACTGGTGTGATAAACTAAGAGAAGCTGAATTAGATATGCAACTTATGCAATGAAGTTTTTTTTTTTATTAGTGACTTGAAATGGAAAATGTTTCAAGTAGCAAAATCTGTTAACATAGGTAAGTGAATATATATCCCCTAGCAATAACATAGAATTAGCATTTTGAAAACTCACCAAAGGATACAAAAATTCTTTAGTGAATAATAATAATATATTTTTGTAGTAAACATTTTTTATTCTAATAAAATTGTTATACCTTAATATTGCATGCTTTATAGTTGTACAAATGTATTACATTGCAGAATAAAAAGCTTAGTAAATCCTGAAAGATTTTTATGGTTGAATTAAATCTTGCACTATATGTTCAGAGGTTGGTGCAGTCTTCCATTATAGTTATGATCTGAGATACAGAAACTAAATAGAAGAACAAAGAACGAAGCATAGGGAAAGATCCCTTTAGGGAAAATTTTCAAACTAAAGCTATATAAGCCAGTGCCTTTCTAGTAGAAAAAAAGAAATAACACTTTGTTAGTTATTTATTAACTTTTATGTTTGGCTAAATTATATTGTTAACCTCTGCTTGAACTTCATCAAACAAGGAAAAGGCATTTACTCAGAGTTTTCAATATCAGGCCAAATTTAAGAACTAGCTTTGAAATTTTCAGATGGAAAGAAAAAACAGTAAAAAGAATTTAGGGTTTAGTCCTTGTCTAATTTGGAAACTGCAACTGTATGGCAAAATACATGTTTCTAAAATGACAAAGTTAGGCAGCAGAAAAATTTTGTAAGGATTGATTTAAAAAGCACTCTTTCTGATAGCAGGTCAGCTTAAACTGATAAATATGGAGGATGCAAGAAAATTTGCAACTTTTAAAAATTAGGATTAAGAAAAATTCTACCTAGTTGTGCTCCAGAGCACAAAAGACTTCATCCTTCATTATATATATAATTTTACTCTCCTTGTAAAAACCCCAAAATCTCAGTTGAGGTAACATCCAGAAATGTTAGAAACTAAAGAACAGAGTCCTCCTTTAAACACATACTTACTTTTACACAGTTTATGCAACTTTAGTTCATTTTTTTTTAATTTTATGTTTATTTTGTTTCAGCATACAATTTCATCCTTTCACACATTAAAGATGTTTAACATTCTTATTAAAATATTCACATATTTCATTCCCCATTTTAACCTACCATGTAGTGCAACTGAATGTCATGTTTCCTCACAGAAATGTGTAACTAGAACTACTTCTGCAGACAAAAAAAAAAAGCATTCAACAAGTACCCATTTTTGTGATCAATAAGTGCAGAGAAATAAACCTGGAAATCCCAATAATTTAATTTGATTTAATCTGTGAGAATACTATATGATGACAAGGAAACAAAATGTTCATAGAGTGTACTGTTTTGTTATTTTCTGTATTTGCATACTGTTTCTAAGTACAATGTATTGCATTGCCTGTGGCCTGCATTATCTTATGTTGTAAGGTTTGAAATCTAATCCCCCTCTGTCCACATATGTGGTATTCTAGGAAAGGGAACACTTCCGAGGAGTTAAAGAGGTCACTTGTATGTCTTAAGACTTAGAACAGCTGTGTCAAAAAATTTCATTTTAGTAAAGCACTAAAACAAAGAGAAAACGTGAGCCTAATAAATCTTTCATGAGGCCAATGAAACATTGTAACAAGTGAAATTTTAAGGGAACCTGACAAGTGAATTTTCTGCCAAAGTGTTCTGACTCTGTCAGAACACTATTACACCAAAGAGCTGCTATATGTGTATTTGACATGTTCTGCAAAAGAAGTTTTGACTGTTCATAATTCCAGGAGGTGAATGGGAACACTCTTCTGAAGATAAATACTGGAAAAAATGCTACTTACTCTGAAAACCCAGACCCCTCACCTCGCACACGACTTACTATTTTGATAATTTTAAGTGGTTTATTTTTACAGATATTCTTTGCTTGTTATACATATATATATATATATAATGTTATACACCTAACTGATTCTGAGGTAAAAGACACCAGTGGACATACAGATACAAAACTACTTCTCAAAGCCAGTGAAGTACCTAAACACCTTCATTAGTTTTGAATTTACCAACTATGGAATAGGAAAGTCCATTAAAATTAATAATCTCTTTTCCATATGAGTTTGGCACTACTTTCTCAGAAGACTTGGGTAGACTCAAGAGAGCAAATTCCACTAAGAAAGGATTCTAATGCTTACATTACACAAGAGATCCATTCTATTGTGCCAGACCCACCAAAGAAGCTATGGAGGTGTAAGATTACCAGAGAAAATCTTACTATTAACACTCCTGTCTTTCCTAGTCTAACTCCTAGGTGCCTGATCTTCCCCCAAGCTTCCTGGAATACAGAAACTAGATATCTATGATTCTATGAGTATTTAAAGAGATCTGATTCACTTGTTTGAAAATCATCACGGGATATTAGAAATGCAGGTTCAAACTTCTAAGGATAAAAAGAATTAATGTTTCTAATTTCATGGGCACTTGGGCAATTCAGTAAGCCATACTGGTAGAGAAGTTTAAAAGAAAAGTGATCTGAACACTGAATGCCAGGGTGCCAGTCTGACTTCCAGTTTTCATTAAGTCCTGAGGTAAATCTACGTAATTGTGTAGGAAACAGATTTTCAGCTAAACTTGTCTCTCTCTTGTTTTAGCACCTCAATACTCAGAGTGCTGTTTCTCAGGTACCCTGTCCCAGGTATCTAACCCTCACAGACTAACCTGGTCATTCAGCTCCAGGAGTGGAACTCATAATGCTAGGTTTAAATACTATGAAAATTTGTAAATTATTAAATGTTGAGGCACTGTGCACCATAATGCATTAGTCTCTTTTTTTGTTTCTAACCCATTAAGAAATTTATGCAACTGGTGAGCAGGTACCATCTACCACGCAAATTTGTCATGTAAAAATATCATGGGACTGCATAAATGAAAACCATCATAAGGCAAATAGTCATGGAGAAAAATTTGGCATGCATATGAAATATTAATTGTAGAAGTTCTTAAGTGCTTAACTAATAATCATTTTAATGATTAAGTTAACAGATTTGAATGAACTGGAGATGTAGCATCAGTAAGAAAGAATAAATTAATACTGTTTGACTAGTACACACTTCCTGAAAGAATCAGTGTGTGAATATAACTTTTTAAATAATCTCTAGGTCAACTGAGAGACTATCCTACCAGAACTATCTAATTTGCTAAAACACTTGTATACATTTTAGTAATCTATGACAAAACATGATTTTTTATTTTAGCAGTGTAAATAGATTGTAAAGATGGAACAGTTTTTAACATGTTCCCACTCTATCTTATGCACTGCACAGCAGCAACCAAGGCAGAAGGTGGATTTATATAATGAACTCCTAAAAGTCAGATACAGAAATACTTTTAGAATCATAGAATACCCTGAGTTGAAAGGGACCCGCAAAGATCACTGAGTCCAAAGCCTGACTCCGCACAGGGCAATCTAAAAGTAAAATAAATGGGTAAAATAATTTAGTCTGGAGATATGTTTCAAATTGGTTTTATAGCATATGTGAATTTTGGATTAGTGAAATAATGTGGAAGATAGCTGTATATTGTGATATTGGTTGAAAGCCAATGAAAACTGAACCCCTCTGATCTTGCCAAAAGGAAAATAAGGAGAGAAATCATTTAAGTCTGTCACAAAATTTAAGTGATCAACATAAAAATGTTAACACTCTCATTTATAAGTAAAAAGTGGCCAACATTTCTAGATTTAAGATGACCATAGAAACCTATTTCAAGTTGTTGACTGGTGTCTACAAAATCTAGTCTGACTTCTGTTTCAATGCCATTTTATCACAACCCTCCCCTTCAGAATCTGTTTTCCCACTAACCAGCCCTGAGCATTCTACAAGTTCCTGATACTCGGCAGAGACTGTACACAGGCCCTCCTTTTTCCCATGCTGGTCTTGTCTCTACCTCTGAAGAATTAGACTGATACCACATTCCTTGTAAAAGGAACCTTTGTTTAAGTCATTCCAGTCATACTACAATTTTTCCATCAGTTACCTGAAACATCTCCATTTCATAGACACTGTCCAACCTCAAAACCACAGTAACACAAACGGCTGACAGTCATAGAGGTCAACTCAGGCAAGGAAGGCCATGTTCATACCTATGCTGCTTCCACGCAGTGAAACATCACTTAGAAAACACTCTTCATTATTTCTCAGATACTTATGTGATTTTACACGTCACACACATGAACACAGACAGTACAATAAGATACAAATTCTTCTTGTATTAGAGATACCATAAGAATAACCTTCTGAGTTCATGGTTTGCATTGCAAGTTTTATGTTCCATCTCTATTTCAATAAATATTGAAGTATTTTCTTCCAAGGGGAATGGAATCCATAGAAAGACTGATACTCAGTACTTCAATGGCTGGACAATATGCTTGGAAGAAAAGGAGAGCCAAGCTAAAAATCCTGCTTTAAATCAAGCAGAAAGGGATTTAAATTTAGATTTCATAGATATCACTTGAGTAACCTAATTATGGGCACAGAAAGGATGGAAGAGGAAAATACAGCCTCCATGTGATAATCCATACCTTTTTTGTTTGTGAATTAGCTCTTACTTCAAGTATTTTGTTTAAAAAGTGAAACAAAGAGGTAAAATGTTATGCCAATCATTTTGATTCCAACATAATGTATTCTTCTGGAGGAGCCTAGAAACATTGTACTGACCCAAACAATGTTGTATGGCCACCAAATTAAAGAGGTGGTTAAAAGAAAAAGACAAAAGATACCTGAACAATATTATTACTAGTCACAGTTGAGCCATTTTAATGGGAATTTTCTAAATCATTCAGTTCAAGGCAGGCACCAGAAAAGAAAAATTTGGACATAATCAGTTAATAATTTTGAAAAATGATAAGCACTTGGGACTAATGTCTTTTGGTGAAAAGCTGCCTGCAGGTTTATCCAAAGACTATCCTATCAGCTCCACCTCAAAGATTTTGTTTTTGCATACAGTAAAACCAGGAAAAGATTGTGCAACAAATCCTTTTTTTGTGAATGAAGTTAACAATATTAAATTCTTCCAAACAGAACATACGAACGTATAACTAATAATAATTTGATATACTGGCTCAGATGCAACCGTTGCACAGAACAAAATCTACTGCTCTCAATATTTTAAGCAAAATAATTTTTTGAAAATGGTAGAAGGGTCACTAAAAACCTTGGCTTACTGATGAACCTATAAAAATTTTTAGGGATGTAAAGCAGGGAACACAGCAAATCTACTAGTAAAGGTTTACATAGAACTTTATTCCCTTGTAGGAAAGTAAAGAATTTTAGGAATCTCTATAATCCTGCTGGGCCTGTAAAAACAGAAATAAAGAGAGGTCAAAGGATCTCAGTGGATAGTTAGATTGCAAAGTATGTGCACAAGGAAATACTTTACTTTCAGAAAGGCGAGCACTGTTGAAATGACTTTGGACAACAGGTAGGAGCAAGACTAATGAAATCTATTCATTTTAGTAAGAGTATAACAAATAATTATAAATTATAAATCTTATTAGTAAGAGTATTATAAATACTATTTCACAACACAGGAATTCTCAATGCACATGCACACCAGCAGAATCCAAATATTAAACTTCCCAAACTCAGGTCATGGAACAGGGACAATAGTTTTCTTTACTTTTCTTCTTAACAGACTCCAAAACATGCAATTTCAAGAAAGAAAGAAAGTCCAAATGCCTTAAGTATAAATATTTACGTTTTGAAACTATTTATCAGAGGAAAGAAGCTGAGCAACCCCTAGTGGCAGCAGAAAAATACATTCTGGAAAAAAGCGCTAAATTTTCTACAGGACCAAGGTATTTTCAAAAATACATTAATTTGTGAACACAAGTTTATATGCAATGTCCGGAGTTGTCATAACATTTAGAAAAAACTGCAAGTTAAAAATTATTCATGACTCATGGCAGATTTTTCCTAGTATTCAGTTAGAAAGTGATAACTGTGTTTGATAAAATACACTACAATATACATCTTACAATATATTAAGAATAATCTTTTTATACATTTTTTCTCAAAGAGAATGCATTTTGTTTTATAATTCTAAGATATCCTAATAAAAATACTGCCAAATTCAGCATCATCATTTAGAGAGGAATTTGTAAGCACTATACCAATGAAATGCACAATGTGATATTAATTTAAAAAAAAAAAAGCTTAGACCTCTTTGTATTTTGTTTTAAAGTGGTTATCTAGAATTCAGTTTTATTATCTCTTTTCTATAAATTATCATTTGCTCTTCCTTCTTTTATGCTTGGAAAAAAGAAAGGAAACTAATCACTGCCAGTACAACTATACTTTCTGTCTTCTCACCCTTTTTGAATCTCACTTCAACTGAGTGAGATTTTCTGTGTTAGCCAACAGCTGCTCAAGATTTTCATAAATAACCAGCGGAACAAAGTAGATACAGAGATGAACGTTCCTGAAAACATCCATATCAAAGTATATTCGAACTCTATACAGTCTTTCAAAAGTTATCCATACACATGTATTTAAAGAAAAAGCTCTTACTTTATGGCCACCAATGATCTCATGCCTCTAGCCATCACAAGTATAGAGGGATGGTGCTTCACAGAGTCCAGGTCATTTCAGATACCACGACTCTGGATATCAGTAGATGTTATATATATAAAAGAAACATATAAAAGTATGTCCTCTTCTTTCCACAAAATGTAATTCTGAAGACAATATTTTCAAAATCAAAGACAACACTGACAGACCTAAAATAACACTTAAAAGTGCAGTAATAAGAAATCACTTTCGAGCTCAGTTCTTCTTGATTTTCACTGTTTCTAAGGTGAGTTTTGAAACTGATTTTGGGTCCAAAAATCAGTTTAGGCAGAAAGCTTGTTGCTGGAACACCTGCAGCTATTCCAAAGATGACAAAAAAAGGGCCTCAAGAGACTGGAAGTCAATCTCTTAACAAATCACCATGGATTGGGAAAAAAAAAATCAAGAAAAAAAAATCCCCCAACATTTGACCTACTATCACTACACTGCTATAGCAGTAGCTGAGCTGTAGCAATAGAAAAGCAGAAACTTCACTGTGCACTGAAAACCACCAATTTAAATTTGGAGGTAGCACAAGACTCCTGTGCTAGACTAATGACTTGCAACTCCAGAGCCAAGAAGTCTGACGCACAAATCTTACATTCAAAGAGAAAAAAGACAACATGACATATATCTTTGAAGAATTTGTGAAATTATTCTTACAAATATATTTAAAGATCTCTGACTTCTTACTGCAAAAGATGTATAATTTTACTGTAAATAATCTATTGGTAAGGCATAGTACAGCTGTGTTGTCTACTTGGTAAAGACTGCATAACAGACCTTCCATTTTTGTCCCACTCAAGAAACTTTTTGTCACACTTAAAAAGCATCATGTAATGAATCACAGGAAAATATCATACCTCCAAGTTGTTCAGATGCTGTTTTTCAAGGAGCTGTTGCATTTCTTTCAGATTTTTCTGGAAGAGAAGTTGGTGACTATCCATGTTTGTTCTACTGCTCTCTTGTATTGGTTTATCAGAGCCAAACATTGCTGACATCTGCTTCTGATGGAAAGAATCATTTCTAGATGCTGATGAGGATGTATCATCTGTGGTGCTTGATGCAGACAAGCAACTTATTACTTTATCTTATTTTTATGTGTCAACAGTACACTTTTAAATATGTCCCTTTCTGAAACTATATACCACCAATAAATGCCTGGCAAGTGAAGGATAGTCATACTACATGTAACTACAGGTGGTGCTGTTAGTACTATCTAAAAGTGTCCAACACTTTCCATTTTAAGACCTCTCTTCTGTTATTTATAAATAGTCAGACTTTTCTGATGAGGTTGTTGGGTGACTGCCTCAGGCTGAATTAATACGGAAGATGTCAGCCAACAGTTTGGTAATTTGCAGAAATGGAACACAGAGGGTTGTGTTTTTTTTAAAAAAGAAAAAAACCCAAGGAAAATAAAAAAACAAGGAAAATGGGCTTTGTTTTTTCATAAAATTGGCTTATATAGAGCATGCTGTCAGGTGTTCCCTTACTTCAAAGAGCAAGAAAGCTTTGTAGTATGTAGAGACCCTAAATCTACTGATGATGTGTAATGTCAGTATTGTGGTATGTTAAAGAACACGTATTTGATGCCTGAAAAAGAACACCTTTGGAGTAGCTAGCGTAGCTGGCTTCTGTGACCAGGGTGGGCCAAAATTAAGGTAGGCCAAAATTAACCACAGGTTTCTACAAGATGAGAATTAACAAAACCATGGGACAGGTTGACACCCAGGAATGAAAGAAGTCAAGAAGCATGCAAAGTCAAATGACAAAGAAAGTGCAATTAGTGACCAGGAAGGCAGGGAGTTTGTAACAAGGTATGTTCAAGAAGAAAAAGCAGATAGAACTGGAATGAAGCTGGGTAAGATCACTAGGAATAAGAACCAAGTTTTGGAAAACAAGAAGCAAGAACTGGATTGATATCAAGGATGACAAAATCAAGAAACAAGTAGCTTTAAGCAATAAGAAAAGCAGGCCTGAGAAAAAAAAAAAAAAAGGGAAAAAATAACCCAGATGCCAAACCCCGCAGCTTGTGGGTAGATCAAGCTTTAGTCATGACTAGGCTTCGCGAATGAAGATTTGGGGAGGGCTCTACCCACATTTGTTACAGGCACGCTGGTGGCTAAAAAAGCCAATACGAGAGAGGCACGTCCGGTTGCAAAAGGCACAGCAGAAAGACTCCTTAGGTGGTAAATTCTGCAAGACATGATTCTTTCTGTGTTGTCTTTTCTCCTCAAGAGTGATCCTGCGTGCTTTCTCAAAAGCATCAGCAGCGTTATAGATGGTGTGTCTCCAGGCCTCCTGATTGGAGGCCAGAGTAGACCAGTTATGTTGATCAATATGTCCAAGGCTGAGACGTTGTTTCAGGGAGTCATTGTATCTTCTCTTTGGGGCTCCTCTCATGCGGCAGCTGGTGGCAAGTTCACCATAAAGCAAGACCTTAGGGAAGCGATGGTCCTTTGTCCTTGAGACATGTCCTGCCCGACACAGCTGTGTTCTCAGCAACATGGCCTCAATACTTGTGATAGCTGCTTGCTCTAGAACAGATGTATTAGTCACATAATCTGACCAGTGGATGTTTAGGGTTGTACGGAGGCAGCGTTGATGGAAGTGTTCTAGGAGTCACAGGTGGTGGCGGTAGATGACCCATGATTCAGAACCATATAAGAGAGTAGACAGCACAATGGTTCTGTAAACACTGATCTTGGTACTTTTCTTCAAGTGTTTATTTCACCAAACTCTTTTATGAAGCTTTCCGAAGGCACTGTATGCCTTTGCCAACCTGTTGTCTATCTCTCCATCAATCTTACCATCCGAGGAGATGAGGCTACCTAGGTAATTAAACTGCTGGACTGATTCGAACTCTGATTGGCCAATGGTGATATGGGGATGATGGAAGACTTCCTGAGGTGCTGGTTGATAGAGAACTTCTGTCTTCTTTAAGCTGACTTCCAGACCAAAAAGCTCAGCAGCATCTGCAAAGCAGGATGTTAAATGCTGCAGAGCTGCTTCTGTGTGTGCAACAAGGGCGGCGTCATCAGCATAAAGCAGCTCCCAGACAAGATGGTTTAAGGTCTTGGTGTGGGCCTTCAGTCACCTTAGGTTGAAAAGGCTTCCATCAGTACGGTATCGGATGTAGATACCGTCCTGATCATCGAGGTCTGCCGTGGCCCTTTGGAGCATCATGCTGAAAAAGACTGTGAATAGGGATGGTGCGAGAACGTGGACTTGTTTCACACCATTGGTTATTAGAAAGGGCTCAGAAAGTGCATTGCCATATCTGACTTGGCCGTGCTGATCCTCATGGAGTGAGATGATCATTTTGAGGAACTTGGGATGACAACCTAAGCGTTCCAAAATCTGCCATAGACCTTTTCTGCTCACAGTATCGAAAGCCTTGGTGAGGTCAACAAAGGTTACACAGAGACCTTTGTTCTAGATCAAGCTTTAGTATTCAGGTTGCCAGCTATGCTAGACTGTCTAGGTGGAACAGTTAGTGAAGGACACTGATTCTGTCTTTTGGCTCCAACTTGGTTCAAGGGCCTTAAATGCCCTTAGTCTGGTGTATCCAAAGTGGCACATACAGTTATTTCTCAACAGATCCATCCTTTATGTTTTCACCTATGTTTAATAGAGCCATAATCCTTGCAATTGATTAGAAAGCCAAGGTTATGTCTTGCTGCTTTAGGATCACGTATTTAATGATGGACTTGGCAGTGCTGAGCTAACAAATAGACTTGATGATCGGAAAGGTCTTTTCCAACCAAAACAGTTCTATGACTCTATGATTTTCTTTGTTGTACTCCACAATGATTACAAATGGTGGTAGAAGCAGAATAGATCTTGAAAACAGACTATCAGTATAAACTTTCAGTGAAGTTACTTGTAGAATGGGTATGCCTTTATCTAAAAGCAGAGATCCAACAAGATTTACCAGATAGGTAAATCTCATATTTATTTACAGAACTCAGAAAACTGCATGTTCTATTCTTTTGTATGGCAGATAGCATCCCTATCCCAAAACTTTCTTGTCAGACACCTGGCCCCTCAAAAATCTGGTTTTGCTTTTCTCCAAGAGGAGTTAATACGTCTTCATTGCTCACTTTATTTCTTTTTTAAACATAGACATTACGAATTTTAGAACCTTTTAAAATTCACTGATATCCAGTTGGGTCTACAGCCATATTTATCTTGAATACTTAATATAGTATTCATTTCTACCTTTGAAAGGTGACTATCAATGAATTCTATATACTCTGTTTTTAAGGAGGGTAAATTCTAAAGATAATATAAGATTTTTGGCTTAAGTGTTTATAGAATTGCAAGGAGAAATACAGAAAGGTATCTACTACTTCATATGAGTTATTTATTAGCTGTCCCAAAATTTCCAATTAAAGAGATTACAGGAAATGTTTAAAGCTTTAAAACTCAGAAGTGGTGAGCTTTGAAGAACCTTCATCTTTGCGAACCTTCTCAAAACACTCTTCTGTTTTATCTGGATTAAGCGGCTTGTGACCTGCCAATAGGTCATAGTAGACTCAACTTTTAAACTTTTTTCCTGCTGGGGTCACTTATGTTAAATTTTTTTCTTTGAGCAATTACTAATTTCGAACTTATAAAAATATAATTAACTTTGAGATTCTTAGCTCTCTCTGAAATTTGGTTACTAGGGAAACACAAGCTGTAAAAGAATATGAACATATAAATTTAATTTCCTTAGGAAATCACATAAAAATGACATATAAAATTTTCATTATGAACCTGAAGATTGTGAAAGGAACATACTATCATTATTACAGGATAGTGAATATTTAAAATTATACAAATAAAAATGGAGTGACAGCAATGTAAAAAATGGTAAGTGGTTTGGAGAGGTCCTGAGAGACAAAAGCAAAGCACAAGGAGCAATTTGAAAAAAGATGAAAAATAAAGAAACAAGTGATAAAGGCTGGGGGAAGAGGCACTGAGCTGCTATCCTTAATGAAGCCTATAAGTGAAACGAGGCAAACCATCAGGAAGTCTGAGACACAGTTCAGAAACATCTACATTTTTTTCCCATAAATGAAAACTTAGGTTTAACAGGTAGATTTCTTGCTTGTTTCTTTGTTTTTATGGCTGCAGTCTTCCTATGAATGTTGACTGGCAAACAGCATGAGTGTTTAGCTGTAGAATTATATTTTCTCAATCGATCAGTTTATCACACATAAAGGTATTAATCAGTAGTAGCTATGTAAACAAGTTGAATATTAATGTAACAATGAAGAACACACTGAAGCTCAAAATTAGGGAGACCCCTTTTAGACAGAATTTGTCTATTCTGAACATCTGCACAATTTGTATAATGCAGAAAATAATTATTATAATAGTAATAACAAAAGCAGCAATAACAAAAATAACCCCTTGAACTGAAATGTTAAAGAAATAAGAGATTAGGAAGGGGATAATCAGGAAAGAGTATGAAATACAGCAGCTAGACAAACTATGTATGAAGAAACATTCTGTTATAAGTCAAGGTATCTTCGAAAGAGTGCTTGGGCAGAGCGAAAATTCTGCAAATCAAATTGTATGTGATATAAAATAAAATTACAGGATACTCACAATACATATAGAGAATGAGAAATATAAAGGAATGACAGCTGGAAAGAAGATCCTTGCATGAATATATAAACTAAAGTATCCTTGAATGTCAGAAGGAAAAACATCTGGATAAGAATAAGAAATCATCTAGACAGAATACTTTATAAATCACAGTATAGCAAATGGTTTGATAACCATGGAAATCTGAGTCGGGCTATAACTGAATGGAGATTGAGTTAGTCCTGACTATTCCCAGAGTTCTGCTGAAGGGAAAAGGTGTGTGTCACCTCCTCTGCTGTCTTACCAAATGGACACAAACAACTCAAGGAAGTTGCATAATGCTTCATTGGAAAACTTCACAGAAATGCCTTCTTTGCTATGAGAGAAATGTCCTACGATTTCTTAAAGAGTAATCATCTCCTGTTTATTGAATACACAAACTAATTTACTTCCTGTGATCATCAGAGTAAACAGGAATGCTTACCTGAAGTTGATTTTGTTTATCCTTGGGAAGGACAATCCTGATGTTAAAACTGATCCTTTAAGTTGTTCAAGAGCTTCTTCTAACTGAGAAGATGCTTTTGTCTGGACTAGAGGGATCAGAGTTAAAAAAACACAATGGAAAAAATATTTTTAAAATTGGAATAATTCACCATAAATGGTTTGGTTAAGTTTCTGAAGTTTGGAAGCCTAAATCCAGAGAGTTATAATAACCAGAGTGGTATAGCATTATTAGACATGCTAGAGAACCTCGAGTTCCTCTGAAACAGAATGCCAGCCTATTTAAGTGTTTAAAGTTACACATCAATTCAACAGTTTTGCTCTTTGTTTTCTAAATGCATTGTTGAAAAAGTAGAAGGTTAAAAAAATCTAATTTTTTTTTACATCATGATTATTCTGCTCATGCACTTAGCTGAAGTTATGGCTTGCAGATATTTTACAGAGGCCAAATAATCCAATCAGTGGAGAAAGAAAGAGTCCAGACAGGCACAAGTTATTGCCTCTTTCAAGTAAAAGTAGGGTAGAGAGTAACTTTTTGCTATAAAAGAAAACCAAGGAAAAAAAATTATGATTCATTCTATTGCTACACAGTCTGGGTTGTCAGTAGGGCTACGAAGAAGCCCTAAACCAGTACTTTTCTATTTTGTTATTTTAATCTGACATTTGATCTTGAAGTAAGAGACATTACCTCACAGTTGGCACAATTGCAGTTGGGAGAGTAATTTTGCTAAAGCATACCTAAGTAATAGACCATATCTTAAGAGTTTGAACACTGGAAAGTTGACTGGAAATCAGACTTGGCCAATGCTGTTACAAACTTCTGCCAATCTGCACTGATTCCAAGAAAGCAGGAACTGAGCTGCAGTGATCATTACTTCCCAGCAATGAGAGAACAGCTTAGAAAGTGGACTAATTCAGAAAAAAAGTTATGTAACACATTAATATATGCTAGGACTGCTTTTACTTAATGATAAACAAAATGCACATTCTTGAATATGTCATTTTCAGTGGTTCAAAGAGGGGACCATTACTCTACCCTAGTAACTGTCAGTGGCTTTGTAACACCTCTCACCCAGCTGTGAAAGCACAGTATTGTAAGCAATAAGCACATTGTAGTCAAAAAAGTGGGGAAAACCCAGGAAGCCACAATACCCCAAGGAGGTGATGTACTTACTGTGACCAGAATATAGTGCAATATCTCACAGTACAATTTTTAGGAATAAAACCAAAACTGTGTTTTTAATTCCCTCTACTCAATTGTCATATGTATCAGATCTGAGCTTGTCAGTTGTTTTGCTTTTATGAATTCAATGAATTTGAGTAAAGTTAATTGTTCCGTTTGCTTCAATTATATTATACTGATAGAATAATAGGAAGGGTTGGACTAATAATGATCTCCAGAGGTCCCTTCCAACCCTAACAATTCTATGATTCTGCAAATAGAAAAACACTTGTATCGTGAATAATGATTAAATTTTAGTTTACAAACCTATTTGTTTGTGCTGAGAAAAAGGCAGATGAGCACGCTGGAACTTCTCAGTTGCCTCCTGAAGTTTAATTTTCCTTTGCTGAAGAACTGTTTGTCTAAATCTTTGTTCTTTTTCTTCTTCTTGCTTCTGTCTTTCTTCAAAGGCTCTGTATGTAAGAATCAGAAGTAGATAATTCCTATGTTTTCGAATTACTTTTACCAAAATATTAGTAACTTACTTGCTTACCAACTTGCCACTTTAGTACAAAAGCTTGCTTGTCCATAAATTAAATGCCATTAACTTCAGGACAGCTGGACTTTTATAGTAAATGGGGCAGTGGGTGGGGAAGAAGTCACAACATATTTTTATTTTTTAGCCTCAACCAGAGATTTGATTCTTCTTTATATTTGAATTAACATGCAGACTTGACCAGTTCTTGTTACCAATGTTACTTTCACAACAGCCTTTACATTACCACCTAAATGTACCACAGCGAGCAGATAAATAGGAAGCTGAACTGCAAATGCTCTGTGTGTGTGCCTTTCACAAGCTGTTGAAGAAATAGTAAGAGTATATAAGTTGTTATTTAGAAATAACACAAAGGAACTACAGGGTTTACCTGCAAATATGCAAGAGTTAGTTTCAACTTCTAATTGTTAAGAAGCTTCCTGAAAGACAATCAGATAGCAGCACGAAATGGGATAAAATAGTAATGTGAAATTGTAATTGACAGAATCAGTTGTTAATATCAAATATATTAAACATGTCCTTCTACTACCTGGAAAGGAAAGCAGCTCTAATCAAAACCAACCATCATCACAAAGGTTTCCTTCAGTAGGCACAAGCTTGATGATGAAGTTATGTGGAATTTTTTTTCCTGCTGACAAAATCATCAGCTTTTACTGACAAACTAGCTCCTTGAGTGAAATATACCCATTAAACATATTGGCACAGTGCCTATGTAGGCAAGCCATATTTAATGGTTTTAAACTAAAAGAGGGTAGATTCAGACTAGATATAAAGAAGACATTTTTTACAGTGAAAGTGGTGAAACACTGGAACAGGTCGCCCAGAGAGGTTGTAGATGTCCCATCCCTGGAAACATTCTATTCTAAATGGAGTAATACTGTAAAAGTAATACTCTTCAAGTTCAGCTTCTAAAGCCTGTCATGCAAGGCAGCTTCCCATCTTTGAAGCTCTCTGTGTATTTAGAGACGTAATTTGACAGGTCACTAGTACACTAAGTAGGGTCCCACTCTTAACCAGCAGTAGTGGAAAGAAATGTTTAGCCATATGTTCTTCAGTTCTCTCACCATAATAAGATATCACCCCATAACTTTAATCACTTGCAGTTGCTTCATACATCTTGCTTAATGGAGCATAGCTACTGCTTAACAGAGCTTCTCCTTAACTAGAGCTATTTTAGTGATTCCTCCCTTTGCCTTTCGGAAAAAAGTTCAAACTGAAATATTCAACTTGAGCCTCCCTAGTATCCCTTCAAAGTGCTGACTGACCACCTGTGAAAACAAACAGAAAAATAATTTGAAATAGGTACTTTTTATTTTAGAAAGTCTAAAGGCTGTAACTGCACAATAGTAAAAAAAATAGGAAAACTGCCAAATAATTCCCAAGTATACACTTATGTAGGAATATCTACTTTAATCCACTTGGAAGCCAAAGCATAGCAGAGAGAGACACATAAAGAACCTTCACTGTTTTGAAAACTCACATATACATGGCTTTCAAAACATGTTTTGACAGCTAAAAAGTAGAACTAGAGTTCATCAACCACTTTCAGTAGTCCTGAATTTCACTCACCTTAAAATCTGATACAGAAATCTGCAATGTTTTACATCTTTATCCTGACTAAAGAAATAAAAAATCATGAGAGAGGAAACAGACTTGCTTATCCTAGTAAGTACTTTAAACACATTCTTCATGATGTCCTCAATATTTCTAGAAGCCAGTCAAGAAGGCCTTTAGTTGAACTGTAGTTGTTAAATTCAAACATGTGGGAAATTCTGCAACTTTACATCTGGAGTAATTCCAGCATATAACTCCAAAAAGGAAAAAGTGAATTCTGACAGAATTTTTAGTTATTTTTTAAAACGATTTTGGATATGACTTAGCTGCACCCTTCCACATTCCTAATAACTGGCATGAAAAAAGGACTGTTGTTCCATATAGCTGGGAATGAGCAAGGCCAAATGCTGATGCAAGAGATCTTTTTCACCACAGCTCATCATGATCATTATTTGGTTTGGATTAAGACATGAAGGAGAAAAAAGGATCTTATTTTAAATGTAAAGAAATGCATGCAAGATATTCAGTGACGCCGGCATCATTAACGTCTTGACCTCACAGAATGTAAATTGTGACACCCAGGTGCACTATGTAAAATAAATAATTTTACAAATGCACATTGAAAAACAGTTAAAGCAAATGTTTGTTCATGCACTCTCCTTAAGCCACCAGCTTAGGTTCATATCGCAGATGTAACATTGGCAAAAGAGTATGGCTTTAAGATGAAGAGTTAGCAGAAGAATTTCCTGACTGGTGTTTTTTTAACCCAATTTTTCTGTCTACTATAAACAATCCAGCAGTGCAGCAATTTTTGAAACGGCTGCCAAAATGTTTATAGTGAATTTGGAATATGAAACTTAAAATATTTAGCTGTCTCAGATATACAGACATTATGTGGAAGGCATTTTTATGTTAAAAACAGCATGACTAGATGGTGGAGCTATTTCCTGGTTAATTTTACAAAATTGTCTTCACAGTGAAGTGATGGATGCTACCTTCCCAGGTGGACTAAATGCTTACTACTGCCTCG
Organism: Corapipo altera; assembly: GCF_003945725.1. NCBI lineage: Eukaryota > Metazoa > Chordata > Aves > Passeriformes > Pipridae > Corapipo > Corapipo altera. The sequence continues at coordinate 77,783,383 of NW_020884872.1, forward strand.
GATGAAAATAATAATAAAAAAGAAGAATATATGCAGTGCATATGGAATGCTATGAAATGCACCTTTTGATACTGAGTTGATGTTATTCATCCTTTGGTTGCCATATCACGTTGCAACTCAGTGCACAATCATTTTAAAATTGAGGTAAGGAGGTATTTGTATAGTCAATGAGTACAGCAAGTGCAGGAAAGGGCTAGAATGGGGTGTCACACTCAAAATTCCCTTCGTGGGCAAACAGGAAACACGTCTTATATCCTTAAAAAGATCTGTGCACATTGCCAATAAATCAACTTTTTCCTCTAGGTGAGATGCTTACCCAGACCAGGAACACATATTAACCTATTCCCTCACCTTTGATTATCATATGCTGAATACAAAAGGACAGCCTGAAAGTGCTGTAAGGGCTTCAGATGGACCGACCCTTACAATGTTGAAGGGGCTCACAGAGGGCTGTCCTCCAAAATGCCCAAAAGGTTCACCAGAGAGCTGCCCACACTATATACCAATTGTTACACTACATATCTTGTTTATAAGAAAAAAGCAAGCATACCTTATATAAAGCCAAGCATTTTTTTTCTGTTAGTATAATTCAAACCTTAAGAGTCTAATTATTATTAATCCAGCTATAATTGTTAATGAAAAAATAATAATACAGTTAGAATACTTCTATACAGAAAAAAGTCAATAACAATGATAAAACAGTTTGAACTGTTATTCACACATTGAGTTTTCTAGCCCTTTTCCTGATGCTCATGCTTGCATTGCTTCTAGTTTCATTCTGGTGGTGCTGGGGTGTTAGGGTAAACTGGCAGCATCTAGAGTCCCTTCAGCAGGACCAACAGGATGTTCATGTTATTGCTTTCTTCTTCCTCACCTCAGGATCCACTTGGAATAATTTTTATATTTGCTAACACACTTCTACACCTTTGTTCTATCTTCACACAGTAGCTCCAAAAATACTCCATACATGGTGCCTTTTATGTATATTACACACTATTCTTTTCTTCTCTTTGTTACCTCTAAAGCCTCTAAAGGTTTGTCAGATCTAGCTCTGCATTTTTTTAACTGAGTATTGGTGAGTTGTTTATAGCCATGGGATCTACAGTGCCAAGCCTGTGTACCATCCCTTACTCTTCCCTGCCTGTACTCCTCTGTGCCACATCCTGCACCTCCAGATATCAAGGCCTCTGCTACTGTACCAGGCCTGCGTTTCCCTACACTACATCATTAGTTTAGCATCATAAATGCCTCATTCTCTACATAGAAAAACTACTTGTTAGCGTTATCTATATAAAACTATGGTCATACCATAAAAAATTACACAAGGGAAAATTAATTAGCCACAGACACCTGGTCAATTAGAGAAACTGTTGTTACAGCTAAACCAAGTAAAACAAAGCTGCTGTCAGGTCAAGAAAAGTTCAGAGAGAGCAAGTTTTGCAAGCACCTGTCCCAAGGTCTTGCAAATTCAGCCATTATTAGAAATGGCAATACTTCATTTCAAGTCTACATGGTTATAGTGTTCACCTACTTTTCACAGTTTCATTCTGATATAGAAAGCAATACAAAATGTATAACACTTTGTTTACCAAGTGCTAGCATTGTTCTCTTATTTCTGGCTCTAGACTGCTTTTCATTCTCTGTCAACAACACCGATGAAAAATTTAAAGAGCTTTTATTAAATAATCAATGTTAATCAGCCAGTAGGTGGAGCACAAGGCTTGTGCACATGTTGAAAATTAAGTATTATGAAAAAAATAGTAATGAGAATAGATTGGAAACTGATATAAATTGGGAAAGCATTCCCTTCTCCAGTAACAACAGATGGATAAGCTATTGCAAGGTAATTCAAAACGCTGAACCAAGATAACTGACTGTAAGGTTTATTTTAACATGCACATAGACAATTGCATTTCCAGAACGAAAAAACTACCTGCAGCCAGTAACATCTCAGTAAAATGGGATGCACATTTTGCACAGAGCAATAACAGCAGGAAGTCTATAGTCCCCAGCAAAACTGACAGCTGGTATTTAGAAAGCAGTGCGTCATATAAACACAAAATACGATATCCTATTAATTTACATCAAGTATGTGCTTAGTCAGTAGCTCTTATTTCCAGAATATTGTTATTTAAACAAAATATCTGTCAGCTACTGCCCCAGTGAATATTTAATTCTTAATCTGATCTTGAAATTGCAACTTCACCTGTCAGTGAGACAATAAAGAAATTACTTTCTTGATACTCAGGCAACTCATATAAAGGTTATCCATAGGCTAGGGGTTTTTTTTCTGTTTTGAAGCATTGTTGTTAACACAAAAGTAAGAAGCTCGGTCAGTACAAGAGATGCAAAGAAACAGATGGTATCAGATAGACTGAAAAAGGTGTGTGACTTAAGTTACTGAGACTTTTCTTTTCAAAGCCATACCACCCCTTTTCCGAGCAAGTGATGTTTTTGTCTTTTGCTATTAAAGTAATTAACTGAGCACATCTTGTAGAAACTGAGTATTTTTAATGCTGAAGCTGATGCATTTTAGAGGTATTGACAACAAGTCAATACAACACTGTCAGGGAAAATTGCATTACAAGTATATTTAGAAAATTCATTACAAGTACATGATGGTTAGTGAAACAAAGTCTTAATGGAAGCCAGTACATAGTGTTGAACAATATAGGTCAATACTGGGCCTAATCCTGTTTAACATCTTCATTAAACATAGAAACATAGAATCATTTACGTTAGAAGAGATCTCTACAATCATCAAGTCCAACAACAAACACAGCACTGCCAAGTCCACCACTAAACCAGGACTTTAAGTGCCACATCTACACATCTTTTAAACACCATCAGGAACAGTGACTCCACTACTTCCCTGAACAGCCTGTTCCAATGCCTGACAGCCTTTTTCACTGAAAAATTTCCTAGTATCTAACCTAAACCTCCCCTGGCACAACTTGAGGCCATTTGCTCTCATCCTATAGCATTTGTTACTTGGGAGAAGAGACCAAACCCCACCCTGTTACAACCTCCTTTCAGGTAGTTGTAGAGACAGCAGTCTCCCTTGAGTCGCCTTTTCTCCAGGCTGAACACCCTGAGCTCTGTCAGTCATTCCTTATATGACCTGAGCTCCAGCCCTTTCCCCAGCTTCACTGCCCTTCTCTGGACACACTCCAGCACCTCAATGTCTTTCTTGTAGTGAGGGGCCCAAAATTGAACACAGGATTTGAGGTGCAGCCTCATCAGTGCTGTATGCAGCAGGACAATCACTGCCCTAGTCCTGCTGGACACACTATTGCTGATACAGGCCAGGATGCCATTGGCCTTCTTGGCCACTTGGGCACACTGCTGGCTCATGTTCAGCCAGGTGTTGACCAAAAATTATCTGGATGATGGGACAGAGTGTACTCGCAGTTAAATTTGCAGATGACACCAAACTGGAAGGAGTGATTGATATACCAGAGAGTTGTGCTGGCATTCATAAGGACCTCTACAGGCTGGAGAAATGTGCTGACAGAAACCTCATGAAGTTGAACAAGAGGAAGTGCAAAGTCCTGCACTTGGGGAGGAACAACCCCAGATGTGGGGGCCCTGCTGGACAACAAGTACAACAGGAGCCAACAACAGGCCCTTACCTTTACATGTGTAACAAAGCTAATGGTTCTTGGCTCATACACAGATTTGAGACATGACCTGGTGGTTGATTAATCAATTCCTACCTGCAAAACTGTCTGGAAAAAATACTCAGATTCAAGGAATCTTTTATTGTCAAACTACATTCCTCCATATATGCAATGACCCTTAATTTTTAATTATATTTCACAGCTTATTAAAACTGTATGCACTTAATACCTTTCTAACATTAGATAGCTAACTCCTCAGACTTGTCATACCAGACTTCCATTTGAGCTGCTTATTATGCTAATAGTTATGCCATTCTCAATTATCACAATTTGAAACAATTTCATTTTATGAATACCATATCTATAATTTTTAACTGGCTCACCTGAGTAACTTGGATTTATACTGTGTTTCTTAAAGTTGTAATGAAATACATATGGAAATGTATTTAACTATCAATGAGTATTAGCTTAACTACACCAGTCTGTCAAAACTATGCAGGCTGTCTGGTATTTGCTTTTATATTAGAGTATAATATTTCAAGACAAGTAATACAATAAACAGTATTCATCTGAGATGTGTAGTGTTTCAGTGGTCCTGTTCCAGAAAACTAAATTACATATTTAATTTTTCAACTGAGACTCAGTTTATTGTCTGCAAAGGTTGTGAGTTGCACAGTCTTTAATCACTCCCAGGTGATTATATTTCCTCTTCCACTTTTCTTTATATTTCAAAACATATGTTGACAGCACATACTGTCAAGCTAAAATGGCAGTATAAAAAATATATACCACCTCTCTTAGGAGTTATGAACATATGTCAATAAGTAAACATTGTACAGCAGAAATCATCTGACACAGGAACTGTGGGGGATGAGTGTTAATGAGTTAACAGGAGGCAGAGGATGCTGGGCCTGAGGCTGGGGACTGGCAAGGAGGAACCCATCTGCCTCTACAGAATACACAGGCAATTCTCCTGTATGTGTGAGCACAAGTCCAGTGTGAGGGAGAAAATCTATTAAAACTACTTAAAGCACTTCACTGAAACATTTCAGTGTCTGATTTACTTAATCCATTTGTCACAGAATATTTCATGGCTTTGCATTCTCATGTACGCAGAAATACAGACTATTCAAAGGTCTGTTTAAAATGTCAGTACAGAATAACTTTGTTATAAATATAATCCTGTACTAGAAAGATGTTGCTCTGTGTTTATTGGGAAGCAGGAGCACAAAGCCCCACCACGAAGGGGAGGTTGTGCAGCTGTTATGCTGTGCAGACAGAAAAGCATACACTTCAGAAGAAAACAAGAGTTTCCAGCTTCCTGGTCCTTTCTGTGCAGCTGAGTGCATTTTTCACACATCCATTGAAGCTAATAAAACTCAGAAGAATACTAGAAATGCAGATCAGAGCCACAAGACAGATATGCTACTTACTTTTACTTTATACAATAAGAGGTGACTACAGTGAGTTTCCAAAAATTAGTGAGTAAATCAGAATATTGTTCTTTCTGCATTTTATTTGTCCTATAGCAAGAAACTGGACTCTGCTAGACCAAGGTGAACATGCAAATAGTAGAGATATATTGAGCTGTCTCAAGGTTTTGATTTTTTTTTTTTTAAATCTTCCACCAAAGGAACCTTAGTTAGTTACCTTCTTCTTCTGTTTGTCTCCATCAAATATTTTTGTGCCTTACTCCGATGTAATTTCTGATCCTCTTTCAATGTCCGACGTTCTTCTTCTAAATCCTGTTCAAAATGAAATTTTAAAGCTCTATCCCTAGTATTGTGTTAAGGACAATAGAAACTGGATTGAACAGCCTGTTTGATTGACTTTAAATTTTTGATTGATTTTTATATTTCCCCTTTTCGGGAAAGGGCAAACTTTATTGATGAGATACAAAATGCTGTTATGCCTTTTTTGACTAAGGATGCAATAGTTGGTCCCATAATTGTATGTTATAATCATAACTAACTTTATGCTTATCCGGAAAAGAATGTAATTGTATATTACTGTTTAAAGGGATTTTAAGAGAAGCTTTCCACTCATCTTTCATGATGATCACCAGCTGAATAATCTCACCTTTATTATGTTCATTTGTAGGGACATATTTCTGTAGTTATCTAAATCTGTAACATATGGACACACGTACCACAGGGAAAATGATTCAATAGCAAAAACACCCCCTCCACACACCTAAAGTATTAGTTGTTTACACTGAAATTGATTAACATTACTGCATAAAAGCTCTCCACGGAGACAAATCATTAGTGGCAGGAGGCAAGACTGATCTAAGTAGCACTTGGGATGGAAAACACAGTTCCCAGTAGCAGAGCCTCCTAGAAGAGCGAAAACAAAAGAACTCCGAGGCTGCTCGGGAATTCGAACTTCCACAGCAGTCTAAAACCCACGAAGGGTAAGTTTTAATTTAAGGCCACCCCTGAGGCGGTCCCTGACCGAGGGGCGGGGCGGGGGCTGGGCCACCGCCGCCCCTGCCCCACACGGGGTCCACACGGGCCCCACACAGCGTAGCCGACCCCGAGAGCCCGCCCGAGGCCCCGGACCCGGCCCCAGCCCCGCACGGCTCGCAGAAGGATACCCAGGGGCGCTCCGCCTCCCTCCCGCGCCGTCCTGCGGGGCTCCGGGGAGGTGCTGCCCCCGCGCCGCCCCGCCGCCCTTCCCGCTGGGCTCCATCCAGCGCCCCGGCACCGCGGTCAGTGCCGGGCCCCGGCCCCAGCCCCGCTGCATCGTGGCAACCGGGGACGCCGCTTCCTTCGCAACGGGGCGGGGCCGCGGCGGGGGAGCGGGAGGGGGGAGCCGGTTTGGCTGGCGTGCCTGTGCTTTCTCCAAGCCGGGAGCAAGGGACAGGGTGGGCCCCGGCACCGCCTCGCCTCGCGGGTCCTTGTCGGTCCCCGTGCCAGGGTGGAAGCCACGCCTGGGCACCTCGCTCTCTCCGGGCCTTCCCGTCCCATCAGGGACACCGGCGCCGGACACTGCGCTGCTGTCCATCCCCTCGGCACCGCTGTAAACCGCGCAGTGCCACTTGAAAACCCGAAACGCACCCGGTATCCGAACGAAAACACGTCCTCGGGAGTTCCGTTGCCGAGCTCTAGAGCTCTCTGAGAGTGCCTCTGAGACCTGTTGATGGTGAAGACTTGGAGTTACAGCATAAACTTTTTTTTTTTACCACAGGGTGAAGCCATAAGAACAACAACTAAAAAGTAAAATTGTATAAAATTTTATAGAAAATATTAAAAAAATTAAATAAAGTTACACAAAATAATAATAATAAAAAAGCCAACAAAACAAAACAGTAATTTGCTCTTAAAAATGCAAAACTTTTTTTTTTTTTTGGCAAAGCAAGGTTGTCTTGGGATATTACTCTGCCTTGGATGAGCTGTCAGCAACAGGCTAAATGCCTTGGTGATTTCCTGGCGAGACATTTCTTGGCTGTTGTGTTTCAGCTTAAACCAATTCTTCCCCCTTTTTTTTTTTTTAATTTTTTTTTTCCACTGTGCAGCTGTTCTATGTCTCTGACTAGGAAGGTAAAAATAGTACTGGGCATTTGTAAAATACTTTTCTCCACAGACACTCCGTCCTCCAGCCCCCTTCCCCCCTATTTTGTAGCACAACTTGTGAAGTAGGTGTTACTATTGCCATTTTACAGTCAAGATCACTGATGGTGAGGTCATCAAATGTGCATAATATTTATAATATCGCAGTTACCACAGTTGAGAAATGACCCTAAAATGGAAGTCTTTCACCTCTAGTTCACAATACTAGCCCCAAATTCATCACCTCTTTGCCCCATCTGCTCACCTGTGTTGCAGGTAGAAAAGTGGTTGTCACTTTACCACCATATGCTTTCCAACCCACATAAACTTTTTAAAATCCAAGTTTGCCTGATAAAATACACTGTTTCATTTAGGATGCTTTTATTAGCAGAAGGGTTTATCAGTATGGAGAACTGAGTCACCCAAGCAAGACTGAAGCAGAGCTGGGAAAAAACTGCAGAATTTGAGCCCATGGCACATCTAGAATATTCAAGTTCATGATCAACTCATGCTGGCAGATTTGAGCTTCTTTAGATTTACTGAAAATTTTGATCTAATACAGCACAACTTGCAGCTTCACCTTAAGATACTTTCTGAGATTTAGAAGTAAGAATAGTTTTTATATATCTTTCTCTCTTTCCCTTCTTTAAATTTTTCTTACATTCTCACAGTCCTGTTTTATGGTTATTGGATAATTCTTCCTCATGGGTAACCTCACATCTTTCAGACTGTGGGATGAGAAGGTGACTAGCTGAGGACCTGTATTTCTGAGACATATGATTATTCTGGGACAGCAACTAGCCTTATCTTAAGTAGTTACAGAATGGAAGGTCCAGCTCTGGCAGTTGGTCTGAAAGAAGTTTCATTATTTTATTCTGGGCTAGACACTGATATTCCAGTGAAGGATAAAGATCAGATCTTAAAACTTTGTGAGAAGGATTCTGAATTTATTACAAGTCTTATTCGAAGGCTGCAGCATAGCTGTGCTGCTGCAGAAACACATTTTTCTTTCCTTCTTTTTGCAGTGGGGGATTAATTTGCTTCATGCCCCATTCCTCCAAGCTGTGCATGTGACTGCATGGGAGAAGAAATTCAGTCAATATTCTCAATATTTTAACCATCCCTTCCTGAAATCTGTCACCTCTGCCTATTTCTGTGCATAGAAAGAAGAAAAACTTTTTTGTCCCTCTTAATGTATAGATAACCATGAAAATCTTTTCACCTTCCTGAGGTTGAACTATGAATCAAAACTTGTGTCTTCTTGAGAGAGAATCAACTGATGCACTAGTCAAACTCTTGTAATTTTCATATTGGAAAACTATGATTTTCCATGTGGTACTTCAGAAAAAAATAAAAATGTGATTTTGAGAGGTACAGAATAATGAAAGTTGTTTAGAATTTCACAAGAAGTTGAATATGGTCCTCTCAGGTACACGTGCTTAGTACCCTTTAGCTATTAATTTTAAAGCAAAAAATGGATTAAAAAACTGAATTAAATCTGTATTAAACTGAATTAAAATTATATTAATCCTCTGCTCCCAAACGCTTTCAAATCTCTTCATAGCAAAAGCTATTGTGTATTCCAGCTTCAGACAGGGATGGAGATGAACCACATTATCAAGACAAATTTGGAACATTATCTGACTGTACCAGGGTAAGGTACTGTTGAACAGTGTATTCTGAATATTCTTTAAAAAGTGTATCTCCCAGTGGCACATTAGAAGCTGAGGTTTCATTTATTCAGCCAGAGCACAGACAATTTAAATTCTTTAATAATTTTTTTTTTGTTAAAATATCAGATCCAGTTTTTAGGTACAAAAGTAGTGGACTTGGGTGTGTGAAAACTGTTAGTGTCGCATAGTGTTAATTAAACTTATGTGGACTACATTTAATTTTCTTCTTTTTTTGGGCCATTCTCTTGTACTTTGACATTCTTCAGGGATAAAAATCATTGTACTGAATGATTGTCTCACTCTCAGTACCTGTGTTCCTACAAGTGGTCTCAGACCACAAGACTCCTACTGTCCCCCCAGTAAACATTTTCTATGTAATACAAAGTACTAATTTAAAATAATGTTTTTCAGTTTTCTATTTTGAACTCGCTTTTATGGCATATTCCAAAATTGCCTCCACGCCTGTCCTAGTGCACTACCACCACAATACAAACATCTTCATTTTAATGATAAAAACCTTTGTAAAAATTTGAAGACATCGATTAATACTAGTTTTTCTTTCAAGTAGCCAAGACCACTCATGCCAAATATATACCAATGCTCAAAAGTAGCACATAAGAAAATCTGTCAGAGTTTATCACAATAAAAATATATGTGTTTGATGTGTCATGTAGAGGTGATAAGCAGTAATTTCCCTCAGGATGCAAGAAGTAGTATATAAATTCTACCGTGCAGTTAAAATATGATTTATTAAATCCAGGCAGTAAAAGACTGATGTGTTGGCTGCCCTTTGTGCTGTAGACATTCCCAAATACTTAGCTCAGGACTTCATTGTGTACAATCCTTTCCACAGAAATTTGAAACCTGTTTAAAACATTTGCATTTCTTCAAGTAAAAGATGAACTACCACTTTAGGGTAACTTCACTGATTTGTCTTAATATTTTTTTGTTCAGTTTAGGAGAGACTGACATAAGTAATGGCAAGCATTGTGCATGTAAGGTAAGATTTTCAATTACTTTGCTTAGAAAAGATAATGAATGTAACTGAATGATTTCTCAGAAAAGTGACAGATGTTTTAAAGATGTAGATTGCCTTATTCAAGATAGATACGAAAATACAGAAGAATCAGATATTTTCAGATTCAGAAAAGAAAGTACATTGAAATGGTAGGACTTCAGGATATTAGAACATTTTTGTGTTAATGTCTTTTATCACAGCTCAGTTGTTATGTCATATTTTTAATCTCATCTGCATGACTCTAAATGAAAAGTAACTGTTGTTTTTGGCAGAGTCACAGTTTTTGCCTGAATTGCTGAGTTCACCCTTAATCACTTGTTCATGTTGGCTTTTGTTACAGATAAATATTGATTAAAAATATTTGCTTGAGAGTATTTAATTGAACATCTGATGAGTAGCTGTGATAATGTCCTGGAACAAGCCATAGTTTCAAGTAATCTATTTATAAATTTCAAGTGATCTCTTTATAACTCTTACCTAATTTTTCCTCCTTTACTTTGTGCTTATTTCAAAATTAAAGAAACATATTCTTTTACTTTTCTACCATTTATTTCCAGGCACAAAATGCAATTATACTAGTAATTTGGAAACCTTTTTTTGTAAAATCTCCTTGTTAAGAGTTTTATGTAATTTTTAGTTTTACTTTTTAAAAGCAAAAATCAGGAGAAAAATTTGTTCAGTGCTTTGCCAGGGCAGTGCCAATACCAGAAAGAAAAAAACTGAAGCAGGAAAGAACAACTATGTTGAAGATATATTCGAGTCCAAATAAGTTTTCTTCTTCATTAAAACCTTGAATTGTCTAAGAATCCTATTTACATTTGAAAATACATCATATAAACATACTGCAAATGGTTTGCTGAGATTATGGAATCAACAAACAAAGACTCATGAAAATATGTTGTTTAGTCTTTTGTCAGTGACACATATTTCAGGAATTACTTTTAACATTTCTTTAAGTGATGACTCAGAGGCACTCCCTTATTTTATGTCACATGACACCATAGAATAAAAAACTATTAAACAGGAAAATATTATTTTAAATAACATTAATAGGTGTAACTACTTTTACTAATGCTTTTATTCTTACTATTTCACATAACTGTGTGCCCATGAATACTGTCTCTTTATTCATTCCTCTATAAGAACATTTAAAATGCTTTTTTTGTAATGCTGAATTTGTCTTTAAATCTGCTTGAGACTTCTTAAATGCATAGGTTAATAACTTATGCAAGTATTTCCCTGATCAGTGTCTGAGTAAATAATTTAGGGATTTTCAAGAGTAAAAGTATTTTGCCAATATCTGGTAAATCCAAAAGCCTGCTCCTTTCCGGTGAAAATGCTCTGTCAACATTTGAGATGTTTGTTGGGTGTGGTGATTTCTAAAATGTGAGCTTCTGAATTGCAAGATTTTCACGTTCTTGCTTCTAGTTCACAGTGCTCACAGGCAGAATACCTCACCAGAAATGTTGGTGGTATTTTTTAGATTTATAGAGGTTATTCTTTACCCCTGACACTATCTTTTTCTTGTGAGGTATGGCTAAGCAGAAAACATCTAATTGGTTTTGGCCTCAGCTTTGTCAATTATCGCTTGACCAAGCTTTAAAGAAAGAGGTTTTGAAGGAAGATCTGTGGAGCAACCTACTTTATTTTGACAGGATGAGCTATTTTATATATGCTTTATGATCAGTTTATTTCCCCCTACATTTTTTGGTACAACAGGACACAAAGAATGTTGGAGCTGTGGAGGGACCACTCAAGGCAGAAGAGAAAAATAAATCTGCAGACATTTCAAAAGAAAAAGAACTATGCCTTGTACCATGTGATGCTCAAGCTAAAATTTTACGAGCGGAAAAACATTACATGTGCAGTATGTACTCATAAAAAATACTTTTAGTGATGAGCTATGCAATGTCATGCTATGCAATCCTCTGCTATGCTACGTTATTCTGTACCAATTTATCTTTTAATCTTCTTGAGCACATGTGGCAGCCTTTGACCCTGCTGCCCAGATTCTGAGTATTGTTCAGAAAATTTGGGGTGCCCTGTTTTTGGGATGCAGCTGGTGTGACAAAGTTAAAGTATAATCATGGGTGAAGACAGACAAATCTAAGCAGCAACACAGCTCACCTAGGTCTGTGTTACCCTCTGAACGTCAGTATCTATCTCCATTAGGGAGGGAGAGCAGGATGTCTATCCCTCATTTAAATATCATAGCTAGGTGTGGGGATGTTAAGCAGGAGTTAGTCAGTTAGTTTGTTATTTAGTTAGTTACGTGGGAGTAAATCTGTACTTCAGTTTACCTTTTATACATGCATACACAGGGCACTCTCTATCACTACCTTGATAAACTACACAGCAAGTGATATAATCAGCCTCAGAAAACAATTGTATAAATTCTTGGTTTTCACATATGATTTTTTAGTATATATTATTAATTATCTGTCCAGATGATGATGATGATTATTTTATTTTTAGCATCAGGGCAAAAAACAGAAATAGCACAGTGAATGAGCAAATGTAGGATGATAGGAAATCTTATATATCTGTCTTTTATCATTTGCATTTATATTTGTGTGATATCCATTAACTGGTCATCCAATTTGCCCAAGGATAAGATGAAATTCTTCTTCAAAACATAAGAAGAGCCATCACTTCTTAAGATATCTTTACTGCAATTAGCGAGTCTGAAGTTTTTAGCATCTTTGGCTTTAGTTTGTGGTCTCTGTACTACTTTCATTTCACTTTCAGGTGCCATAAGGTAAAACACCTTCACTATTCACATAGATATCATAAATAAGTGTGTTGTCATTCGGTCAAGAATAATTCTAGATTTGTGATAACAAAGTGGATGAACATATTTCTTTTGAAGGAAATTTGCAGGACTCTCTTGTTGAATATGCAAGAAGTACACAAAAACTGGTGAGAGACATGATGGATGATCAACAGTCTTCTTTGGACTACCTTTCTAGTCAGGTACTTTTTTCTTTATCATTAACATTTGTATTTGTTATTTCTCACTACAGGTGTTGTTTACCTGAGGAAAAATAAGTATTATTATTGTCATTAAACCAGTAGAATTAGAGACTCTATCACCTTTCCTTTTACCTTGGGTAGGGTGTGAGTTCCATTTCTACGAGGAGTGATAAGCACCACTTGTTTTACAGCTTAGTGTCATACATGGCAGTTGCATAAGTGGAGGGCTATTCCTTCCCATTAGTTGCCATCTCCAGTCCTGTTGTATTTGTGCTGATAACATATTACACTATTGTTAGCTCTGATAGTATTTTACAAGCACTTTGCATCACTCAATACAGATAAAAAGCTTTAATCAAACTGAAGGACTTTTTTTTAATGAACCGGAATTGTGATTTTGGATGAAAAAAGTAAAAAAGAAGATCGATTTGCCTAATAAAGGTACAATTTACTAACACATCACAAAAACAAACTTCAGATTATATTTACTAGGAGCAAAAAAAAATCTTTAGAATGTAAAATTCCTCATTGCAACCTAATTAAAGATCTTTTATTTGAATTTGCAGGTAAATGAACTCAAGAACAAACTTGTTCTTTTGAATGCAGTAGTTTTGAGAAAGCATCTGGATTCACTTCCTTACAAAGCAGTTCAATCTCATGGTAAATATTTTTCAGATATAGTCTTGACACCTTCCCTTTTTACTTTTGTATCTTGACAAGAAACTAATTAAAGCAAAGGTAAGGAATTGTAACTTCGACATTTATCCCATGTTAGTAGTATAAAAACTCTGGAAACTTTATGAACTGTTTTAAAATGTTGTCATAAATACTGCTTTAAATAATTGGTAATTGACAATTCCAGGCATCCTGTTTAGCATGTTGTTGATTTTTATGCAAAATACCAGGTATGATTATCTGTTAGTAAGTAATCTAATGTTGCTAAACGGCATGTTCTTTTGCAGTGAAATAAAGTGTACTCTGCATCTGCAATATCCTTCTTCAAATAGGATGTAAGTCAACTGTTCACTGGACAGTTGATCTTTGCAGTGTCAATCCAAACTAAAGGAAACATTATGTCTAAGCAACCATGCTGGTTGTGGAAACTGCTTCTTTGAGTATATTTAACATGTACCTGGCTTAACACTTAGAGACAAATGGTTTTTCTTGTATACATTAAGATGAAAAGGCTTTTACAAATATAAATACAAGTGTCTGTAGGAAAAAGATACAATTTCCCAGAGAATATGTCTTTTTCTCAGTACAAGTGTAATAAATAAAATATAAAATGTTATAAATAAAATGTAAAAATTTGTAAAATTACCCAGATACATAATCTTTAATTTCTTTATCATATTTATTAAGATTAGAAAGAACTTTCTCTATGCAGTGTAATTTATACTTACTTATGAGCTAAATAGAGATCAGAGAATTTGAATTTACAAGATAATTTCATGACAAAACATGATTTTAAAGCTTGCATGAGAAAAAAATGCTATTTTAAGTCATTCATATGTTACCAAGAATAGTAATATTTCTGTGCTTAATCTGTATTTTTTAAAAAATACATTTTGCTAATGAATTTCATCAAATAATTTTTTTCTCTAGGTTTGGACTGCACTCATATTAAAGATACCATTGGTTCAGTTTCAAAAACTCCATCTGGTCTGTACATTATCCATCCAGAAGGATCAAATTATCCTTTTGAGGTAATACATTTATCTCTCAGGATAGTCACAATTTGCTTGAGAATACGCACTTAGAATATTTTTATTAGATTTAAGGTGTTTTCCTTGACAATTTCTCAACGGATGAATAAGAAATGTAGTCAATCCTCTGCATGTGTCTGCTGTTACTATAATTTTGACAAGTTTCTCATGTTTTACAAAGAAATTTAATCTCTGTCATAAGAACCTGTTGTCAGTTTTCATATGCAGTGAAAAATGTACCAAAGAGGAAAACCCAAGGTACTTTCCAGCACCCCTTTTGGACATTTACAAGTCCTGTTCTTTTCTCTATTAGAGATGGAAAACTGAAGAGCCAATCGACTGATCCATTTGGCTTCCAAAATAGGACTTTTGGCTTTTTGAATTATTCTGCTGTATAGCATTGCCTTCTCTTGTGGTGTGACTCCACTGATGCCTATAAGCATCTAAATATAGGGGCAGATGTACATTATTGTGAGGAGCAGGTACTTAGCTCTTGTGTGAGTATCATTATAACCCAATCTTGAGGCAGAGAGGCATCTAAAATTTTAGTTTTCATATCCATTTTGCAGGATATATATTCTTAAGACAACTGCAACAGTCATGCTTCCTATCACCACCTGCACTTTATGTTATTGCTGTGAGTTATGGTGTTCATCTAGAAGAGAATTTTGGGTTAATTTCCTCAGGCTCAGGACATTCACATCCATGCAAACACAAGGAATATTTTGTTTTATGTCTTCTGTTTCAGGCTGTTCTACCTAGACAAGACCTTATGTATAGTGGAAAAGCAGATATGGCACTTTCAAACCTTTAACTTTGCAGTACATTAGCTTTTGAAACAAAAACATGACATTTAGGTTAACTAATAAATAGCAAAGTTTAATATCTAACTTTATAGTCTTCTTTTATATATAACAAAGGAAGGCTGAATCCCTTTACCTCTAGCCAATTGGAGCCCTTCAAAATGCTACAAAAAAGGAGATCAAACTGATTAAGAAAAGGCTTCAGAATTATGCTGGGATAGTAAAAAAAAAAAAAAAATGGACTGCAACCCCCAATACAAAAACCTATCATTCTCTCTCTACAATGCAGTCAGCTCAGGAAAACAGTCTGTAACTCATCAGCAAGTTCCTTCCATGTGAAAGAAAGGCAGAGAGATGTTGCAGTGTTCACAGAACAACCACATTTATAGTATAAAGAAAATGCTTTCTGCCTCACCCCAGGATGAACCATACCAAAAAGTGCATTTGTTTCAGAATTTCTTTTAGAGTGAGGGGGATTCCATTGAGGAAATATTCATACCTTACCCAAATTACTTGTCTCGAGAGATGGTAAAATTATGTGAGAAAAGTGATTTCTCAGTTCACTTTTAGGTTTTGACAAATAAATCTGAAATGATAAAATTTCTTTTCATTCAAAATATTTTTGCCACTTTTCCACATTTAAAGGTACTTCCAGAATCTGAAAATCAGTTATATGAGTGGAAAGGTTCTTTAAGGAGTACAAGAAACAAAAAAGAAAAATCATAATAATTTGATTAAAAGAAAAAGGTAAAAATAAATAATGAGAAGAATATCTGCAGTCATGAAATGAGTATCTCATTTCTTGTCTGGTAGATGTTGCACAGAACTTAAAAGACAGGGCCAAAAAGTTGTCAGAGAAAAATATGTAAAATATGTGTTCTATAAAGAATGTTATTTTAAGGAAAACTATTTTATGCAAATTCTTTCATGTGTGGAAGCATAAAAAAGGTAGAGGAAATGATAAAGGAACAAAAATATCAAGACATTAAAACATAAACAAGAAATTATAATGCATTTTTTAGAGGCTAATAGCCAAGAATTCTGATATAAACAATTTATTTCAATGAGGACCTTTTCAGCAATAAACTGCCCTTTTAATGTAAAGGAATGTATTTAGAATCATTTTAGAATCATTTGCATGAAGATACCAGTTTAATGAAGAAAACAAATATTAAACAACTTGATTCTATTCTCATGTTTTCATGTTTAAAACCTCATATTGTCAAAAGTGAGTATAGATTTTGATGCATATCTTGGGCTAATTGAAACCTGAATTCCAGGAGCAATAAAAATATCCAGTTTCAGTGGTATTGGCAGGTTTTTGGCATCTCAGAAAGTTAATTCCAAATGGGCTTTTGTCTGAGCATTTAAACATGAGGCAATTAAAACCAATTTCACTTTTAGAAAAATTAATCATGATCAATTTCTGATACATTTTTCAATTAGTGAAATTAGATCAATGATATTTGTAAGTGGATCAGACAAACTAAACAGTTGTTTGGAATATACCTCTTATGCACACTGAAGATGGAAAGAGGAGAAATAGTCAATGAAAGCATCCTTGTGCTCATTTAATTTAATTTGCACCTGGCACAATCATGCCTCTCATACCTTATATGAGACAGAGCAAACTGTAAAGTCTTATAAGGCTTTTCAATTGCAACATTTCTAGCCTATAAGGAATAAAGAAACTACACAGCTATGACTGTATTTCTCTCTCTCTTTATCTATCTATCTATCTATCTATCTATCTATCTATCTATCTATCTATCTATCATCTATCTCATATTTTACTTAGCTGCTGTTTGTATTGGTGCTGTATTTAATTGGCTGATGACCTCTCATGTAGAACCAAATCTGCTCCTTCTGAGAATTATCAACACTCCCACTGAGTTATATTGGACTGAAGATTGCTGTTGTGACCAAGCGGGCTCCTCTTAGTATTTCTGACTCATAGTCAGAGGAGTAGCCAAGCATGCAATCATCTTCTCAAGACAGCAGATGAGGCAATGGGATTATTTTGAATGACTTTTAGGTATTCGCATTTAAATATTCATTTTGGAATCTTCTGTATTTCTTTTTATTCCTGTTCCACCCTCCCTGGGTGACTGAAATAAGCATGTGATTCTCCAGGGAATAAAGCCCACAAGTTTCTTTCATGCATATGACCCTTACACAAATTCATTTAGTATTTGTGTTGAAAGGATTGCCCAAAGCATTCAATGGCATTGGCTTACTTGAAGATCTAAGATTCCCCAGGTTATATTAGACCACACTGTAGCTCTGTCCTGTTGCTTTCTTGGTGTTCATTGAGAGGATGTTAAGTCACAGAGGCTCTGAATATGATGTTGATGCATTCCTGCCAAGGAACAAGTCTGGTTTCGTGAAAAATATCTGTCTAGTACAGGCAATGGGGGGGAACATATAACACTCAGCCTGCCACAAATTTTGCTGAGGGTTAAACTGACTTACACCTAGATTCTACTTTTATCAACTGGCTAAGATTGCAAATCTCTCTTTTCTGAAATATGTTTCATTGTGTACTTTCCCTGTAACATCAACAAAAATTTCTTTACTCCATCACTTGGGCATCTGCTTAATGTTATGACAGCCAACATTACATTCTGAACTTACTTTTGTTATCACAAGTAGCTCCATGGCTATAAGCATTTTCCAGGTTAATTCTCCTGATATTAATCACATTAGGAGGCACTTACCAATGAGCCTCTGTTTTTAAATACTCATTATGTATAGTATCCCTAGAATTACTTTGAACAACTTAGGTGGTGTAGTGCCTAAAAGAGTGAGAAACAAAACAGCCTTAAAACCACCTTCCCCCCCCCCCCCCTTCCTTCCATGTATTCCCTTCTCCTCAGTGGTGCAAGGGGGTGGGGAATGGGGGTTACAGTCAGTTGTTGTTTCTGTCATTGCTCAGAGAGAGGAGTCCTTCCCCTGCTCCTGTGGGGTCCCTCCCACTGGAGACAGTCCTTGATGGACCTCTCCGTCATGAGTCCATCCTTCAGGCAGCAGTTCTTCCCAAACTGCTGTCCCGTGGGTCACTCCTCCATGGGCTGCAGTCCTTCATGAATGAGCTGTATCCACGTGGGTCCCCCACAGGGGCCACAAATCCTACCTGGGTTACAAACCTGCTCCAGTGTGGGCTGCCCTTTCCACGGACTGCAGGTCTCTGCCAGGACCCTGCTCCATCTTGGGCCCACCTTTATTTAATTAAAATGTTTTCTTCGTAACAGTTCCTTCAAGAATACTTGAAGTCTGAATCTGAATTCTGAAGTCACATCTATGTCTATTTTTAGGTTTTTTGTGACATGGATTTTCGAGGAGGTGGATGGACTGTGGTTCAGAAAAGAACTGATGGAATCATTCCATTCCAGAGAACATGGTCTGAATATCTGGATGGATTTGGTGATCTTACTGGTATTAATTTTAAATACTCTAAAGTGCTTCGTATCCTACATTTCTACTGCCTTTATGTGAACACTAAATTGTGTAGGAGTTTTAGTAGTATAAAGTTCTTGTTTCTTAAGTTATTTTTGCATAAGTATTTTTTTTATCAAATCTGTTGTATGATCTTCTCAGTAATGACTGTGACCCTTCTAGAGTCTTTAGCCATTGCTGTCTCACAGGAGGTGTTTAAAATATGATATTTTCTACCTGAAATAATGTATAGATTGTATTTGCTCTCTTTTCAGATTAAAAAAAAATAGCCTTAGTTAGTTTGAATCACATTTGCAAAATATTTCCTTAAAGGAGAGAAAAATCAGTAATATTTCACCATAGGACAAGCAAAGTTAGAAACAGAATAGAAATATTTCAGTAGCTAATAACAACACAACTGTGATAATAATTCTTTATTTCCACCTTTCATCCAGCAAGTCTAAACCCATTTGCTTTATCAGAAGTTTATCTGGGATTGCAATGGAAGCACACAGCTTTTCTGTACAAAAAAGCACAGCTCATATGGGGCAACAAGTGCGATTTACGGAGGCAGCAAATCCTGAGAACAGGGTTTGTGTTTTGTTGTGTTTCATAGAATGCTAACATTCATCACTTCTCAGTACTGCCCTTAGGAATGCTGAACTCCGTTTGTGCAAGTGGATCTTTAGCACATCCATTTTTTTGTGGTTTCCTAAGATATATTGCAGACAAATGTTTGAAATCTATCATGTGGACAATTTTCTAAAAAGTATCATAGAGAAAAAAGATGGTGCCCACATCGAATTCTTTCCATGGATTTCCTAAGGAAGTAGGAAAATTACTCTGTTCCTTCATTAGTCTTTTAAAGGAATACAAGCCTATCATACAACTTTTATTTCATTTGGTTCAGGAAGAAAAGTAGAAAAGAAAGAACAATAATTTTTTCTTTTACAGTTTCCATTTCTAGACTATATATTATATTTCTGTTTAAGGGGAATTTTGGCTTGGACTAAGGAAGATTTTTGACATAGTAAATCAAAAAGCCACTAGTTTCAATCTTTATGTGGACTTGGAATCAGAAAATGACAAGCATGCCTATGCATCATATGATGGATTCTGGATAGAAGATGAAGCATGTTTTTTTAAGATCCATTTGGGGCATTATTCAGGAAATGCTGGTAAGAACTTTCTTCTTTAAAGTACTTAAAAGTAGCTGGTCCCTTTCTTAATATGAAAAAATATATTCAAAAGAGTAATAATTAAGATAACATTTAAAAAATTATTTATAATTTGTTTTTCTCTGGTGCATAGTGAACGTATATGCAGATAGATGGTTGATGATATAGCAATTTTAGTTATGCCAACATTAATCTTTACATAGTAGGAAATCACTTTATCACATCAATGTCCTTAATGGAGTAACTTAATAAACTCTTCTTTAATAAAGATGAATAAAGGAAGGATCTTTAACAGATTCAAGTCCATGGGATATATATATAATAAATAAGGGATTTTTTAGGTGTTAGTGTTTATCTATCTAATGGTACAGTTCTTTAGATGTCCATTATCTCATCCCAGATTTGCTGATGTTAGTGGAAGTCTTCCTGATGATGCTTTGGTTAATTCAGAAGTGCCCAGACAGTCATGCACAAAGGGTAGAGAAAGAAACTGAGTGAACAAAGTTGGTCTGCAGTGTGTAACAGTTACTGGGTGATACATAGACACAAATTAATTTACAATATCAGACCTCTCTTAATAGCTGTGTGCAAAGGTTTTCATTAAATATTGCACATCTTACTGCTTTTTTCTCTGTTTTTTTTTTTTACATGTTTAGTAATATGCAAGAATGTTCCTTATTACCAATGAAACAGCTATTCTCTAAAGATGCTGGTGCTTTACTCTACCTGTATTTGTAAGATAGTGTATTTGTATTTCTTTAGTAAGACAACAGAGCCAATAATCACTGACCTTTGAGTTTTAAAATTCCATCTTTTCTCAGTAGTCTCTCTGGGACTTTGGACACATTACTGGAAAATCTTAAATTACAACCCTATTTGTTTCCTTTATCTTTTGTTCCTCTGTCTTTGAGGACAGAAACCTTTACCTTCCTAGCCGGTATTCATTGCTAAAAGCAACAACAATATAAAGATGTTGTTTCATTGAATTTCAACTTCTTTCATATTTCTCAGTATTTGATTCTTTTTCTTTTCTTCATTTTTAACACTTTGCCTGCTCATTATCTGGTGCTCTTGAAATGTTTTTGAAGAATTCTATTTTTCTAATAAATTCAGAGGAAAAGTTTGTGAGATACGCAACAAGTAGGAAATGTTCTTCCATAAATAATTTTTTTTATCCTTCTGTTCTATCTGTTGTGCTTAGGTGATGCATTTAGAGGATATAGAAAAGAAGACAACCAGAATTCAATGCCTTTCAGCACTTTTGATGTTGATAATGATGGATGCAGGCCATGCACTATTAAAGAACAGCTTGTAAAGAGCTGCAGTAACTTCAGTGATAGCACTGGATGGTGGTTCAGCAAGTGTGGCCTTGCAAATCTTAATGGTGTTCATCGCTACACAGGTAGATTTCTTGCAACTGGGATTCACTGGGATACATGGAAAATGAAGAATAAACCAGTCAAAATTAAATCAGTTTCAATGAAAATTCGGAGAACCTATTATCCATATTTCCATTAGCATATGAAAATAGAAATATATCTCTTCTGGCAATTATGTGGAATAATGTATCATTGCAATCATAAATACCTTTCATCTTCACTTGAAGAGTTCAGTCAAAACTTTATTAGGTATTTCTACAATACAGTTACTAATTTTTATTGGGAGATGTCAGCATTTGTAGTGTTCCCACTTGAGTAAGAAGGTCCTAAAAAGAACTGGGTTTTCAGAAAAAGGATTAAGCTTAGTTCTTGTCAGCTTTTATTCAACTTTTAATTTTATTTACTCTTAGGCAATCTCAGAACCAGCAGAAAAAAATTATAAAAAGAAGTGTAATGATGACCTCTGAATGTACTTTTTCTATGCTCTCTGCATATCTGAATTTCTAAGAAATTGCAGCAAATTTTTTTTTTAAAACCTATGTACCTACCATTTCCATCATAATATTTTGGAAAAATATCTTTTCTTCACCTTAGGTTAATTTTTCAGAATCAGCTCTCCTTTTTATATTCTTTATCAGGCAAGTTAAAAATTGTTGCAATGTATATATAGAGTTCAGTATACCCTCAGGTCCTGATTTTTATTCAAGTAAGGTTGATACTTAGATTCAAGAACTATGGTCTATTTTGTATTTAATTTGCACAGTCAATGTGTTTCATAATCCAATTTTTACTGTACCATTGTCTATTTTACAGTTCACTACAAATTAAAAACTTTTTTTAAAGAAAATGCATAGCTTTGGAATTTTAATTTTTGGATATATGGGCCTGATCTTATATTTTTCATTCTGATTGTCATTCGCTTTGTGAATGATCATATGGTAATGAACAAAACCAACTTAAGTTGTATAAGTACATTTAAAATGGTTAATTCTTTGAATTTCTGTCAGTAAAAATAAAATAATATCAATAAAAATGTGACTATTGTCAGTACAGCAGTGTTTCTGGAACCTGGCATCTAATCTGCAGCAGCCAGGCATGGTATTTCTCATCTTTGCTTCAGTTTCAGTAGATCAGCTCTGTAGTAGCACGTGGAATGAAAACAGTTAAAAACTCTGTGAGTTTCCCCTTTGCTATTTTTTATTTAGACCAAACATTAATACAGTGAGCAGAAACCATCATCAGTTCAGAACCTCAGTGGTTTAAAACTTCTTCCCAAAGATATACGTAACTATAGGAGGAAATGAAGCTTTTCATAGGGTATGTTACAAGCTTGAGAGAAAACATTCCTCTTTTATTCTTTGCTTTAGTACTAGTCTTTAACAGTCGGATGTAAAAAGTTGCTAAAAGCAGAAGGCTTCTCTCTGCTAGAGAGAAATTGGGGACTATCCTTATTGAGGGAGAGGGGCTGCAAGAGAAACAGGGTAGGAAGTAGCTTGAGGAAAAATATCACAGGCCCTGTAGAGGGGATTATGAGAAAGGGGATATGTCCTGCTCTTGAGGGAGACTGAATTTTCTGAGCATGGAGTGATTTTGTTGTCAGACACTGTAGTCTTTGAAATTAGAGGTGAAGAGATTGTATGAAAACCCTGTTTAGCCCTCCCTCTCACTCCATATTTATTAGGAATGCAATCTTTTTGAATGGCAACATGGACCCAGCAGACCTATAAAGGTAGATACTAAAATGAAAGAGCTTCTGCACCAAGATTACCAGGTATTAGACCTTAAAAAGAGTATTAGTACTGGCTGCAAGCCTGGATGGTGTCATGCTATTAGGGCTCTTATGTCAGAAAGAGTTGTCAGGCTGCAATCCTACTGGAGAATGCCAGTGGCTAAATTTCATGAAAATTTAATGGCTTTAATGAAAGCCTCAAACTTTGATGCTGGGGTCCCTGTTCTGACAACCAGGCCTGAGCCTGCAAGCAGAAAGGAAGAGTCTAAGTAGGGATTCTGGATGCATAGAGCTATATTCTACTGACACCCTGAGGCTGCTTGTGGCTTAATTAGAATCCCTGATTAAAAATGAAGGTGACAAGTGAAGATTGCAGATGTATGCTGGCAGATACTACCATGATTAATTATCAGGTTTAATCTCCCCTTTGCCATCGTAATCGCAGTGGAGATGGGCCTGGAAAGATAACTAAATCTTGAAGAATCATTCTTGCAAATAGGCATTGGATCTTTAAGTCAAGTCAAATTGAAAACCTATACAAAAAATGAATTGAATTCATAATGTCAGTGGTGGGGCGAGGTTTTGAATTTTACTGTTCCTTGAAAGATAAAAACATTTCCAAGACTATTTGCAGACACTTGCTTTAAACTCAATACATATGCTTTAATACCATTAGGTACTGCTCTACTAGCAGGGTTGCAGGTAGACACTATGTTCTCTGTGGCTTACAGTTCTGTCCCTTTGTAGATAAAATGAATTTATTTTGCCCCAGGCTTGATTTGTGTCTTTGAGATTTGTGTCTTTGATTTGTGGCTGTGAGAGCTGGATCTGCAGCATTAACTACAAACAGGATGAAGTCCAAATTGCAAATACTAGTCAGGTTTTAACTATTAGAAATCTTCTAGGCATGAGTTTTCAATGTAATATTCTCAATCAAAAGATGGATAATGCTTTAATTCTTTTTTATCTACTAGTCATGATCACACTAAATGCTTCTGTGGCACCAAACCAAATAATTAGATAATAATATAATTTAATATAGTTTAATGATTTTATTTCCTTTCATGGAGGTTTCTATGAAAAGCTGTTAAGCATAGGAATCTCTTAGTTTTATTATCATTTGGATGTTCTGAAATGTGAGTATTGGTTTAGTCTAGTTTTGTTTTAAAATTTAGCATGTGCTTAGAAAATCAGAGTGCTAGAGATTAGTTGGCAGCTTGCCTATGCAAATCTGAAATACAGCAATGACAAGTGAACATTTTCCATGTGATAGATGGCTACTATCTTCAAAGGTTCATTACATTTCCACTAAAACAACTGTGAAAACAAGTTTTTACTTAAACACAGAGAATTTACAAGAATATTAAACTGTTTCAGAGGCCTATGTTCCATATTTACAGCTGATGGTTCCCAACTACCACACATAAGATTTTTGTGGCCATATACTTATGACCAGTAATCAGTTGGTCGTTGCCCAAACAGTCTTATTTTGACTATAATATAAAGGAACATGTAGGGTGTATCTTGGTTTAAATGCTCTTAATATATCTACTCCAGGAATGATACTCTAAGCTATGAGAAGTTGTATTTACAGGACATGCAATCTCTGATGTTATGAAACTGCACTTTTTTCGTTTTCTTTTCCCCATAGTATATCTTTAACTTGCAAGTCTCAGTTTGGTGAACTCAAATTATTTAATCATTTGACATTTCTGCTCACAAGAAACCTTTCTGGGGACTTTAGTTTTGTTTTGCACCGCTCCCCCTGGAGCATGCCCTGCATTGTCCCATTGTCAACCCAAAAACCAGCAGAGACAATCCATTGGCATGGAAGGGGTGCTTTGTGGGATTTCTGTTGGCATGGCTGCAAAGAGAACGTAAGTTATTTACAAAAGGGGTGCTGGAAACCTGCATACATATTTCCAGGCTAGGTATTGATCTGCCAGTTGTTCTAATCCATAAAGACAGGCTGCACTTCATTTTGCAGCTCATTGTAAAATGAGTTAAAATTGAGGAAAGGAAGGCATCCTTGGCTTTCAGTGGACACAGGTTTTGCTGACATGGTCTATATCTATCGACCAGAAGTTGTTACTGTACAACATGCTCTTATGAATACTTATACCGAACAGTGCAAATGACACTGTATTCTGCAGGACTGTCCAAAGATACCGTTCACATGAAGAAAGGAATGGTCCTTTCATTACAGAAAGCTTTTTTGATCCATCATTTCAAAGTTTCAATTTCTGTGTGTCTGTGTGTAAAAATCACACACGTGCAGACAAACCTATGTACTAAGGTACATTTCTAATGCAATTTTCAGTGACACAGAAGGCTGCTAAGACCAGTATCAAAGATGCTCCCAACCATTTATTTTCCACGTGTTTTCCTCCACTGCCTCAGCTTTTCCCCAGCCTTGTGTGGTCTGACAGTTTCGGGTTTTGTGGTTGCAGTGGCTGTCCTTGGCAGGGGGCTCACAGGCAAGGCTGCCTAACAAAGACAAGCTCTCAGAAGCAAATATCAGGCCCAGCTTTGAGTCCAGAAAAGCTTTGTTATGACAACCGTTCAAAACTGACAGGGTTGTTTCAGGTACACCCCTTTTGTCCCCTGCCCAGGAGCCGAATCCCGGGCGCTTCCAGACCCCAGCAGGGCCGGGCCTGCCCTCAGGACCGCGGGCGCCAGGGGGCGCCAAAGCGCCGGGCGCGGTGCGCGCTCGGCCCTCGCGGCGCCGCTGTGCCCCGCTGTGGGGCGGCCCCTGCCCTTCCCATCTTCCATGAGATCCTACCTTCCACTTTCTCTCTCCTTTCCCCTTCCCGTCTTTCTTTTTTTCTTCCTCTTTCTCTTTTTCTGTTTCCTTTTCCTGAGTGTATTTTGCCTACAGTCTCCTCCAGCTGTGATGTCACGTGTTACCTCCCTGCATTGCTCGGCCCAGGACACGGGATGGCAGGAGGCACTGCATGTCCTGGGCTCCCCTTGCAGCCCAGAACTGCGGTCACTGCTGTTTGCTTTCCATGCGAAAACCCTCAGGGCATGCACTACCTGTCAGGACTTCCGTGTACTGTGGTTTTCACACATCTTTTTTTTTTTAATGTTTTTGTACTGTACTTTGTGGGGAATTTTATATTTAGCACGGGGGAAGAGGGGCTCGTGGCAATGAATCTTTGCACATAAAACGTTTGCTAAAGACAGTAAAAGTTTACGTGTATTCCAAAGAGACTTGGATGGATTCATGGGAGATGAATGTATAGAACCATATGATCATTAAGGTTGGGAAAAAACCTCCAAGATCGTTGAGTCCAGCCATTAACCCAACATTCTAAGGTCCACCACTAAACACATGTCCCTAAGCACCACACCTACACATTTTTAACACCTCCAGAGACGGTGATTCCACCATTTCCCTGAGCAACTTGTTCCAGTGCTTGACCACCCTTTCAGTAAAGAAATTTTTCTTAATATCCAATCTAAACCTTCCCTTGTGCTATTATGTTCACAGACATTGACACCAGAATAGGAAATGCCTGCACCAGAGGTTTCTGAAGGCTGAGTCTTGTTTTGCCTTGATAGCTTCCACAGGCATCTGCTATAGGCTCCCAGCAGGTGTGAGGCTTGCTTAGATGGACCTTTGGATGAAGATTGTGTGATGGGAATGTGTAGGGTGGGTAATCTCTTTCTGTAAGTGTGCAGAATTTGCATTTATAGAGATAGATGTGAGAAGGACTTACTAGTTAAGGTGGGATGGATAAGCTTTGGCTGTGGCTTAACATCACTGTGCTTAACTCCTCTTCTGCTTGGGTGCCTGCCAGACCCTTAATTCCTCTGATACACCTGGGTTTTCATGCAGAAGTAACACATGACACTTCCTAAGCAGGCGTTAGAGCATACTTTGACCAGGTGCTGGTCAGAATGCTTGTCAGACCAGGACTTCTGCGTTCACCATGTACCTACACCTAAGTGTAGAGGGAGAAAATGTCACTCTCTCTGTCCTTGTATCTCTTTTCCTGGCCCATGTACAAAAACATAGCTTTGTGTCTCTCAGCTGAAATAGGGATGGGGAAACTATGAGATGTACAGGAAAATGAAGTAGATGTTTCCAGTCTTAGCTATTTTGTGATATGTAGCTGCAGACAAAAAATGTCAAAATCCAATTAATTTTCTACAATGAACAGATATAAAATAGAAATTATTTTTTCTTCTGTATTTTTTGGGTTGCAAAACTAAATACATGAGTTATGACACTGAGAACTCATCACAGGAACACCAGAGTGTTTAAAAAATAAGGTTCCATTTTGTATGTCTCCTGCCTGTGATAACAGATTCATTTTTATGTTTGCAGTTATTTCTGCAGCATGGTATTCAATAAGGTCCTGGATTGTTGCAAGGTTAAATATTTTTCAAACCTTTCTAGCATTCTGATTTAATTCTGATCCTACTACATAGATTGGCAGTCCACTAAAATGCTGAGAAATAAACAGAATTCAGCAGGCCAGAGTACAAAAGCTAAGAAAGTCCAAGCAATATAACAGAAAAATTTATACAAAGCCTGTTAACTATTACAATTTTAATAACTCCTTTCTTATTAGGAAATTGCAATTAGAAGAAAAAGCACATTCTATTTTCTAGTAAAATATTCAAAGGAATTAATCTCTGTAACTTTTTTGATTTTGCATTTTATTCTTTTGCTAATACCTTTTTAGATGCTTAAACTATCTTCACGTATTTTCTGTCCTTTTAAATTAATAATTACAAGACGTAAGCAGAAATAACTCCTGAATTCTAAGGAAAATGAACAATTGATTAGTGCTTATCATTCTAAAACACTGCATTGGGTTTGCATGTTTCGGTTTTGCTAGTGGGGGGCTGCAGGGGGACTACAGGTGTGGCTTTAGTGAGAAGCTGCTGGACGTTTTCCCCATGTCCAGTGGAGCCAATGCCAGCTGTCTCCACAGCTGAGCTCATCAGTGACAGTGGTACTACCCCTGGGATAACATATTTGAGACAGGAAAAAACCCCTGCTATTCTGTATTAATACAGAACCTGCTGTTCAGTATTAATCAGACCCCTTGTAGAACTTGAATTTTTTTTTGATTAGGAATTAACATCAGGCAAACTGTCACCGAATTCTGTCAGACAGCTTGCAGGCAGAGAAGAGCGGGGTGAGAATATGTGAGAGAAACAGCCCTGCAGACCCAAAGGTCACTGGAGGAGAAGAGGCAGAGAAGTGCTCCAGTTGCCAGAGCAGAGATTCCCCTGCAGCCTGTGATGCAGACTGTGGTGAGGCAGCTGTGCCCCTGCAGCCCATGGAGGTCCACAGGGGAGCAGAGATCCACCTGTAGCCCATGGGGGACCCCACACTGAAGCAGGTGGATACACAAAGGAGGTATTTTTCTGGAAGCTGAAGTCTCAGTTTAGGACCCATGATTAGTCAATCAAGGCAAAAGATATTTAGCCGAAATATTTAATTAAATTTAGTATCAGACATATTGGTGCAAGATGATCCTTCAAGTCACACTGATTCAGCTATGTTATAAAGTGAAATCTCTATTGAGTTGAATGAACTGTGATTAAGCTCCTTTACAGAAGTAACTATAAAATAATTTCAAGCTCAACAGGCTCCATATTTGTATTGACTCTGAAGAGTATATATACCAAGCTTTAATTTCATGAATTTGTGGATAACTTCTAAAATGTTACTTGGAGAAAGCCTTGGTTTAATTTATTTTCTGTTCAGTAATGACAGAACACATGGTATGGAGACAATCAAATATACTTTTATTGAGTAGCTGACACTGTTCATTGTAAAACCTCTGTCTTTTGCTGCATTACTACTTACAGACTTACTGGAAACAGTAATTGGATGTATGACTTCACTAATAGATGCAGTTAATGTCGTCAACAGCAGATATAGTCCAATTGTTTACAAACCTGCTTTCTCAAATTACATCACAAAAGGAAGTGCTCAAATTCTAGATTTGACATTTTCAGAAGCCACCCAGGAGCAAGGAAAGTTCACAAATATGTATCACTGCCTTGAGCCAAATATGTACCATTCCTGATTAGAGTTATAGGGAAAAAAATCTGTGCAATATGGACTTTTCCTGCATGGAATTTTTCTAAGTCAAGGTTATGAAGGAAGGATATATGAATCTGCTTTAGGCTTGCTTCATGGTGCCTGACAAAAGTTAGTCTTAATTACTAATCCAAACAATAAAGGCATCAACTAAAGAGGCACATAAATTATCTACCATAGAAATACTCCCAAATCGATCAGGGGCCACCTGCCCCTGGCAACCCCCAACTTTCAGGTCTTCTGGAGAAGTCACTCCTGAGTGGAAACTGGGGAATGGGGACATGCTGTGAGGATGGTGAGGAAAACCAGGGGATGGGGAGGCTGAGCCGTGCCCTCTTTTGCAGGGTGTCCTTGACTGTGTCCCTGATGTCACATTGAAGGCACCTCGCTGTCCTGAGGCTTTGCATAGGCAGGACATCCAGGGCTGTGGAGTCTCAGCAGGGGACCTGAAGCTTGCAGACAAATCCTGTGGCACTCACTGGTACTGTGCCTAAGGCACATTGCATGGCAGACCCACGGCTTGCTGGCTGGACTTAACGTGGGACAGATCAGATGAGTGGGTTTGGGCAGCTGCAGGCTGGCACCAGAGCAGAGAGGGGAAGAGACCCATGGAGCAATGCAGGGTAAGCCCCCTCAAGCCTGTTTAGACAAAGCTGTTTATGTTTTAAATTTTTTGACTTTTCCCCTGGATTCTCATTTTCCTACTCTCTTTTTGCATTTTTCCTCGTTAGTGTCATCTCAACCTATGACTGCTCCTGCTCCCGTTCAGGTACAGGACCTGGTTTCTGGACAGTGGTCCAGCCCTCATCAACTGATAACCTGGGGAAAGGGTTATGCTTGTGTTTCTACAGATGATGGACCGCGGTGGGTTCCTGCTCGGTACGTTCGTCCTTTTTTGCGTCGGGGGAACCGGCAGTGATGACTCCTACGCGGAACAGCTCGAACGACTCAGCCCGTGGAACAGCCACAACGTCTGGGTGACCCTGATGAAAGCACTGAACCAGACTATCTTCTGTGCCTCCTTGGTGAAACCAGAGCTGCCTTTTCACACATTCCTTGTTGGGGCACCTGTAAATAACTCTGATGCAGTGAAACTTGTTTCTAATGTTAAACGATTACCTGATTTAGGAACAAAGGCTTGTAATGCTTCTGTGCAGAGCTGCATCGCAAATGTAAACGACTGGCTTGTTAAGTTACCAGTAGGCATTGCACCGCAGGAGTTAGATATTTTGGGTACCTTAACTGCTGCTGCTTGCTTTTATTTTGATTATACGGGTGCAACACTGCTGGCTAATAAGTACAGTAAGGGATATGATGCTTCTGCTACCACAGAAACCCTTTCACAAGACTTGTCTCTAGATATGCCCTTTTACCAGAATGCATCTGCTTGGTGTTTATATACACACAAGCGACCCTCACCTGGTGTAACAGTTGCTCGTCAACTCCCGAAAGGATACTTTTTGATTTGTGGCAATCCGGCATGGCCAGGTATTCCGGCAAAGCCCACTGGGGGACCCTATACCTTTGGTAAATTAGGTTTGCTTACCCCCACAGAAAAGCTTTTGTTGAATCATTCCCATCTCTACAGTCATGTTTTGACCAAGCGGTCACTGGCCCTTGACTCTAAATGTCATGACATGTTAACCTTGTGGGGTCAGGCATCTATTGTGTCTACCTCCTTGTTTCTGCCACCAGTTGCCTCAGCAAAAGTGTTAAAAAAAAAAAAAAGTTAAAAAAAAAAAAAAAGGCAAAAAGAGAGTAGGAAAATGAGAATCCAGGGGAAAAGTCAAAAAAATTAAAACATAAACAATTTTGTCTAAACAGGCTTGAGGGGGCTCACCCTGCATAGCAACACATCGGTGACGTGATAGAAGGAAAACACTGCTCACAGCCCAAACCCCTGCTGCAGAGTTTTCTATTCATCTTTAAATAACTTCAGAGCTGCATCTAGATTTTGTCAGGAATGCACTGGAGTGCCCCACAACAGCAGTGCCGGGGACTGTGGCTGTGTGTAGGGCCGGGTTCAGTGCAATGGTGATGAACACCTCTTCCTCTGACACCCAGAACCTGCATCTGCCATTGCACACTGGATTTACAGGCTGGCTGGTGTGTCAGCTGGGAGTTTCCATGAGCCTCTTAGGGCTTACCTACCATGAACTACTCATGGCAGTTCTGAGTTGGGATGGATGCTCAGTGCACAGTCAACCTGCAGTAAACTGACGACACAATATGATGACTAATTTGGAGCATTTCTTTTCTCAAAGGCATTCTTTTGTCTGTGAACATTCTGCTAAACATACTTATGTCCACTATGTATAGTCCACTGTATACTTAAGATATCCTGATAGTGTTACCCTGATAGTGTTTGGAAAAGAACAAAGTGGGGTTTGTTCTTGTCCTTTCACTGAGCATGAAAAATACATGTGCAAAATATTGATCACTGAGGAAGCTTTGCAGAAATATGTACATTTGGGAGTGACTCTCCAGTTACTAGCTAGCAAATTTTACACCCAATTTTTAGCTAGTCTCTGCTGAATTGAGATAGAATCATAGAATCATTACATTTGGAAAAGGCCTCTTAGAGTACTACTTTTTATTTAACAATATTAAATAGTATTAAAGTGGATGGCTTATAAACTCTTATATATTTAATTCTGCATGAGTAAATCAGGTGCATGGTCTGATAATGAAAGAAAATTTAGTTCATTTAATGAGTTCTGATTCCTCAAAAGCCATGCAAACTAGTATTTTGCCTTTCTTGTTCTTCTGTTTTAGTTGGATCCCTTGTAGAATTTATATTTATTTTGCCTGGAATAAAAAACAGGCACACTGTTGTCAAATTCAGTCAGATAACCTTACCTTTTTTGAGAATTGATACAATTTTGAAGACTTTTAGTTCCCCCATATTTCAAGATGTATTGAAATGTAATACCAGTTTGTGGTATATAGATGTAAATTAATGAATCCTATTGATTTAAAACACTTTTGCTTGATAAATGCTGTTTTACCTCTCCAGTTAATACTGCTAGAATTTTACCATCCTCTCATGATACAGCTGTTGGGTTTACCTGAAGCCAACTGCACTTCCACGCAGATGCTTATTTGTTTCTGCATTGGGAAATTGGAATGTGTCTACATAGGTATGTATAATATATATATTTATTGTATGCCATATGTGTATAATGTATGTACGTGTAATAACTGCAATGTGTGCTCAGCAGATCCAGGAACATGTTTTTGAAAGCCCTGTGAACCTGGCAGTTCAGCCAATTTTCAATCCACCTCACTGTCATCCATTCGTAGATGTAATTCCTCAGCTTGTTTTGAAGGGGGCAGCAATGGGAAAGATGTCCAAAGCACTGCTGAAGTCAAGATAAAACCATCCATGGCTCTCCTCTCATCTAATGAGCCAGTAATCTCCTTATAGAAGACTAACATCTTGATCAAACCTGGTTTCCCCTTCCATGCATCTTAGAGAGTTGCACACTCTTCTAGATTTTCCAGAAAGGATGTGAATGCTTCTCCCATCATCCTGTCCTCTTACCACTTCTGTATTTGTGTACATATGCTTGAGGTGGGCCACTGTCAGCCCTGTTTTGCCAGTTTTGGAGTCTCCCTTTTCCATGACAACTTACTCCCTTTACTTGCTTAGCCAGGCCACCATGATCTCCCTTACCTGTCACTCTTAGTGTATAGTTCCCATCTCACAGATTACTCCTGAAGCAGTGCAAATCTCTTCTGAATATCCTTGAAAAAGAGGGGAAAAAAGAAAAAAAATATGCCTCCTGGATGGAAAAATAGAGAGCCTTGCAATACACTGAAGAATGTAATCTTAGATTAAAAAATGGGTGGTTTTTTGAGAGAAAAACTTCAAAACCCATTTTAACTGGGAGCAAGGTATGTTTTTCCATAGTTCATTATAGTCAGTATTATTCTAGAATCAGGTCTGCTGCAGAAATATGTGATTATTTTTGCTGCTGGACAGACAGATCTCAGCTGATCCATTTGGTCCATTTGTAAATTGTATAAGGCTCTTTTGAAGAGGCTGATCTTTAGAAAATGTCAAGTTCCTTAGATACAAAGCAAACACCAAAAATATTGCATAACTTTTCTATGGCACATCTATGAAATAGCGATCATTTGAGTCCTTTACAGCTGTGAGTGCAGTGAGTTAATTAAATTCTTGAGGTAGAGGGACATTTCCTTGTTTCTGAATTTGCACACCCATGCAAGGATTTTCTTCAGGAATACTGAAAGCATTTTAGGGTGTTTGCTTATTAGCTGAACCTCTGTACATGGTTCTCAGAGAAACTGAAAAAAATAAAAATGTATTTTACTGCTGGGGAAGCATAAATAAGTAAATTTAGTGGAGTTGGTCTGATATTTTTCTGGCCAACAGTTTTCTGTTGAAAAATGCTGGGTTTAGGAAGCTTTTGGAACCTTGTTTGTTATCTTGTTTTGTATTTATTTGCTGGTTTTTCACCTGGGTTCTTCAGTTGCTCTTCAGAAACTCAGTGTGACCTGAAGTCTAGGACCCCGCAAGAGATCTAAAAATCTCCTTTGACATGGGGAGTGGGACCCCACAGGTGTTTGAGAGGTGGCAAAAGCACAGCAGTAGAAAGCAGGCCCTGCAGCACCTATTCTACTCCAAGGAAATCAACTGTGACTCAGGAGCAATCAGCTGAGAGCTGAGACCAAATAAAAGCCCTACTCCCTGTACACACCTATGCTTGGTGCCAAGCTCCAGCTCCATGTGCTGCTTTCTCCTGACAGTCCTGGGGCTGGGGTACAGGGAACCAGCACTCCTTTGTGCCTTCCCAGCCACTGCTGCAGAAATAGCTTTCCCCAACAGGATATTCTGAAATACTGACTTTGCAGTTTCTTTCCATGTGCCACCCACCCCCACCATTTCCTGTGGAGGAGGACTTGGGGGGGAGAGGCTGAATTTGGCCGTACAAGATTTGCTAGAGCTGCATGGAAATATCTGGAAGGGGGAAAGGAAGGAAAACTGATGGCCGTTTTTTGATTTACACAGGGTCAGGGAACTCTGCTTTCTTGCATATGTGATATTTATCTTTGACCAAGCACACACTCTTAAAATGTTTGCATTGGCATGAAATTAAATCTGTGGAATAGATACCTAGCACATATCGGTCCCAGGTGGAGCCCTCTTCATCTCTCTCTCTCCACAGTGCTCTGACAAATGTTGAAAACATCTGATCCGTACCAGGAGAATAATCTCCTGCTTGTAGCTGGCCTTTACTCTTTTGTCAAGCTTTTCTGGTTTGTTTCCGATCTCATCAAAGCCAGTCCCTGTGAAAGGGAGATCAGGAAGTGCTGTCTGGAGAAACAAGTCACAGGTGAATATTTATGTCAGGTGTATATTTATGTCAGGTGTATATTTATGTCATCCTCAAACTGAAATATCAATACTCAGCCACATCTGAGCATTTCTTCACGTCAAAAATCAGTCTCTTTTTTGAGAACCTAATTGTCCACATTATGAATCAAAATATTAAAGAAACCAATCCCCAAAATAATTTTTGAAGAACTCTGCACGCAAAATTCCTCAAGGCTAATTCCTACTCTTCTAGCTCTACACATTGCCATCTTTCACTTAGTCAGTTTACCACCCACTTTATAATTTCTACCTTAAACCCTACCCTCATCCACTTTTCAAATAAAGATACTGGATTAATGAGGTACAATGTACCTTTAGTAATTTCATGTAGCATTCTAACCTATTTTCCATTCACTTTCATATCTTTGATAATTCTTTCCCTCAAAGTATGTTATAAAGTCTGGATACACTTGATGTCAGAGTGAAAAGATTGCAGATACCTAATCAACAAGCCAAAAATGCAAACTCTAGTTCAAATTTGTATCTTAGGTAAGGGGAGAAGAAAAAAATTGAAGTCTTAAGGTTCAAAAAGATAGTAAGTAGAAATGGCAAGTCTACAAAAATAAATAAAAAAAAAAGGGCTGATTGTGAAAGAAATCTATGAATAAAGAAGCCAGGGAGTGCAGCAATAAAAGAAGATACAAAAGTGAAAAATGCATTTTCTGAAGAATGACAGTAAATAATGTCAGCATGTTCCCACAATAACTGCTTTACTTGCATGTAGAGTTACAAAGTTGAGCTTACCAACAAAGGCAGGTTACTTATGGGGAATGAGAAGATAACAAAAATTACTGCTCCTGAGGTTATAACAAATTTCAACATTTCCTTGATGGATTTTTAACTGTATAAACAGGGTCATCTTTACCCTAGCATGCTGAAGGAACATGAAACTACAAGTTTGACAGCAAGGACTGAGCAGAGATAGTAACTCCCCAATGGAAAATAACAAATTTACTCCTTATACGCAATAAAAGTGGTGGGAGGATGCCCAAGCGACAGGGCAACAACAGGCCTCGTCAGAGATATGTAGCGTGCACCACCATGCTAACTGCTGTGGAAAATGGCTGCATAGGACCAGTCCTGACCACAAAACATGATCTAACCCCCATCAACAACTTTGTACTGGTACTTAGTGTAGTTTGGCTCATCCCAACAGGGTGTATAAAGTTCTTGAACTTTGATCTTGGTGATGCTGGTCTTCCTCTCTATCTCTTAACAAGCTGTGACAGCAGCATAGTGGCTCTCTGCACTTACATAAAATCCTGTTAGCAAGGGCAACTTGACTCCCTTTGCTACTGAGGGCCATGCAAAAATCCTGGAGACTGAAAACAACCACATAGCAAGAACCAAATGCAAAAGCGTACCAGGATGGAAACTCCCTAAGAGACATCCCTTCTCCTCAGTCTGCTGAAACATTTTCCTTAGAGAGTCAGCAGTAAGAGAAAGAATGAAAACCAGGATTCCACCTCTCTTTGGGGAGTTCCCATCCACTAGACATGGGAGATAAGTTTCCTCTTTCTTGTTTGTCAGACTCTGGTCCCTTTAATCCTTTCTTCGTCTCTGAAAAATGGTCCAGCCATTTCAGACTAAGGCATTTTGTCAAAGGAACGAAGAGCAGCAAGGCTAGACATTCCTTAGGGTGACTCAGGAGTTCATCAGTATATTGTTCTACACAGTGACCTTATGAAGAATATGAATAAATCATAGCAGGAGAGAGCATACATCTTCAGTGAGCTAACTAACAAGAATACTCATAGTAACAGATAGGTATAACAATCATACTAAACATGAAATTTTTATCTTAGCAGATGCTAGATTTGTATTGATGCACATCTACACTAAGGGCTTATTTCTAATTGTCTGCAGTTGATTTTTACACTATGTCAGTATTGCTCAAACATTTACACAAGAGATTTTTCCCACAACATCCAACACTTCCTGTTTGATATGCAGTGACCTTAAATGTCAAGAAGCTCCCTAAATAGTTTGTGGTGGGTGACACAAGCTCATGTTTTTATTTCAATGAGAAAAGACACACATCTAATGAGGACCATCTACTCATGCAATTTGAAACACTGGGGCAAAAAAAGGTTGAGGCCATAGTCAAACACCTTCCATTCCCCACAACTAATTTTCTAGCTGTTTGGCTCTAGGTGGCTTGATGACCTCCATGGGTATCCAGTAGATCATATTCAGATCACAGATCTAAGAGAAATTTAAGCCTTCTGAATCCCTGTGTTTCCTATTTGTTGTGGTTTTACCTTCACAGTTGATAAATTGTAGACAAAAATATTCCTGTTTTATGGGTAAGGAAGAACTTATTAAAAAAAATGCAAGGCATTCAGATGTTACCTTATTGAGGAGGGACATATAAACACCTATAAGACAACTAGTATTCCCAGTGTCAACGCTGACTTAGTTTAATTCACTCTTTGTTCTTCTGCATTAAAATCTCCCACCTTTCCCCAAGACAGGAAAAAAAGCTCAACTTTTAAAAAATGATGTTAGATATCCAGTGCTATATGTTTGTTTTTGTAACATCAGTATTTTTCCATTTGTGATGGAAATATTACTATCAACTTATAAAGTCACAGAATCCCTAAGACTGGAAAAGACCTTCAAGATCATCAAGTCCAACCTTCAATTAAATACAACTTTGTCCACTAAACCATATTGCCAAGTTCTACATATATTTTTTTTTTGAACATTTTCAGGGATAGTGACTCACCACTTCCCTGGGCAGCCTGTTCCAATGCTTAACCACTCTTTCAGTGAAGAAATTTTTCCTAATATCCAACCTGAACCTCACCTAGTGCAATTTGAAGCTACGTCCCCTTGTTATAGCATGTCTTTATATTATATCCTCTGGGTGTATATATATATACATACATATATATAAACATTTCTGTTTTCAAGAGCTGAAAAACGTTACAGAAGAGTTTACTCAATTTAAATTCACTGGTAATATAGTCCTAAGGAATAAAAGATGTGAATATAAATAAAATAAAATTTCCTTCTGGAGCAACTTTTTCTTAAAAACTGAATTACTGTCCAACATTTACTCAGGAGGAATCAAAGACATCTGTTAAGAATGGCTATTTCTGTGTTGCTTCTAGCCTTATATACACTACTTTTCTGAGTGGAAACAGGAGAAATCATGATACTTAAATACACTACAAAGTAATTAATTGTAAATCAGAGCAGGTATTATTATACAGAGTCAGAAATTACCCAGTTTACTGAGAATCAGTCTTCATAAAATGTACTACTGCTGCTCTTGTTGGGAAGTGAAAGCAAAGAATAATGCTCTGTAATACTAATTCAGTATATTCAGGAACTACTTAGCTTGAAATGGGGTCTCATTAAGGCATTGACCAAATTTGCAAGTGTAGTTTTTTTCATCATAATTATGATGAAATAGGGTAGTGGTCAATCCAACAGTGTTGATTGGTTAAGTAAAATTTATAGAAGTGTGAGATCACCAGAATGAATCAAGAGAAGTCTTTAGCACATAAATCTGATGAAGACGAGGTTGTAAAAGAAACAGTGGGGTGAACACAACAGATATTGTTGGAGAGCAAATCAAATTTTATCAGAGCACAAAAAAATTCTGAAGACATTACCAGTAATCAAATCGTACAATTTCAGGATGTCCAGTAAATCTTCTGTAAACCTTTGGCAGTTCAGCCAGTAGCACTAAGAACACCGAGACTGGATCTTTCCATTTTCTGAAGGTTTAAAAATACCTCTTTTTTAAATGTCCTTTCACAGTAAGATTAAGTAAGCAAAGGGTAGGATCCCCTAAGTATTGTTAATTCTCTTTTATTATTCACAGAATAGGAAAACTGAGACAGCAAAACTAAGAACTATGGACTTAAATGGCTATAAACCCAACAAAGTTCAGAGTCATGATAAGCCCCTTACGAGGTCTGGCTTCTATCTGTTCAAATGAGACCATCAGCAGCTCAGAGCAGGGACTTCTCCATCATTATGTTAATCCTAAAGTGGATATCATCCAGAATTAGCCACTTTCTGTGCTAGTCACTTTGAGACGATACAGAAGAGTACCTGAATATTGAGAATGGGGGCAGGAGAATAACCTTGGAAGAAAAAACCTTGCTGACATAAATATACACCTGACATAAATATTCACCTGTGGCTTCACCAGACAGCACTGCTTGTTGGAGGAGTCTGCCTTTCTGTGCTACCACCTTCCAGAACAGTCCTTGCAATTCTCAAGAAATCAGCTTCTATTGGTGAAGACAGACACTGGACGATGATATCTAAGCCTTAAATACCCTTTCAGATCCATAGACGTAGGCCAAGAGTGCAAACACAATGTTTACTGTACATCTTCCTGCATGTGAAGTATATGAAAAAGTTTCATCCTGTGTCCCTGCCTGCCCTCCCCAACGTATTACAGCAAGAAAAAACACCAGAATGGCTCTTGTAACCTGCCTGGTTCACTGGGGCCTGAGAGAATGAGAAAGAAACTTGTCACTTCGTCTTCAGTCAGTCAGACATGAAACAGTGCCATTTTCCTGGAACAGGGATTAAGTCCTAGTGGAAAAAATTTTAAACTGATGGTCACACAGTCCCTAAACTAGCAAACAATGAGCAAGCACAGTAGAAACCAGTGTCGTCATTAATCAGTGATTTAAAGACCTGGGAAGACTATAAAATTACTTTAATAGTTTCTTCAAGGAAATCCTGATGCTTCAAAGTAAATTGTTGTTATTTGATAATACTAGGAGGTAAGTATGTTTGAAAACAATTTGGATTTGCTCAAAAAAGAAAAATGTATCTGCACAAACAGTGGCTGTTTCACATGTTGCTAACATGATGCTTAACTCCCTGGAGCACGAGTGTGCTGGAGTCATCTGGCCCATTTTCTTATTACTTTGGATACTGTCAGTGAGGCTGCTGAGAGCTTGTATTTTTTAAAGTGAAACACATTCTCTAAAAACATCACCCTTTCTTCTCCAGCTAATGGGGAGGGTTTTATTCTGAATGGGCCATTTCTCTGCAGAAACACCCACTGTTCCCATGCAGACCATGGAAACCCGCAGGATCAGACCTGCTGGTTGTCCATGAAAGGAACTGTAGTACATAAAGACAAGTTCACAGTCTTTAACACTCCTCCAAATAGGGAATTTGGACAACATAAGCACTTACTAAAGTCACTGGTGGCAAAACACGCTCAGTATATTTTCCTAACAGTGTTAAGTGTTTGAGAGACATCCCTACCTTTCAGAAATACCTATTGAATTGATCAATTGACATGCAGTGTCTCAATATTATATTTTTTGAGTAGATAATATGTAAAGAATGTTTCCATTGTTTAGAGCAGTCGGAGCTGAGTTCAGGCTCACCCTGGTGCCAGAAGAATGGAAGAGCAGGATGTGGAGACCCAAGCTGTTTTAGTATGAGCTGGTACAGATTGGGTGCAGTACAGCCACAGTCATGCAGTATTAGCCTAATATTGCAGTCAAACTAAACACATACTCTAAAAGCCAGTATTAATAGTAAGTATTGTTTGAGCACAGCAAACCTATAGCTGCATCTTTGCTGATCAGTCTCCCGTGAGTGCTGTACTAGTTCAAAGTTATCTGTCACAGACACCTTTTGCATGACAAATAAACCTTTGTCCTTCTTCACCCTCTATGTTCTGACATAGTAGCTGGAGTATTCTGCTCTCTGTCTTTCTGCTTAGGGAGGAGGCACTGTATAACTTTTTAAATAGAATTTTATTTTAAGATTCCTGAGACGTCAAAATTATCTGATAAACTGAGCACTTGCAAGTCCCAGTTGATAGCCAGCAGATGAAAAATGCAGGAGAGTGAGTCCTGCATCCTTTCTGGATGTTCATTCGATGGCGCAGTAGGAAAGAAAAAATGTTTTTTCCAGCAGACTGAGACATCAGAGAAGGATTTAATTTCT
Source organism: Corapipo altera (assembly GCF_003945725.1). Taxonomy (NCBI): domain Eukaryota; kingdom Metazoa; phylum Chordata; class Aves; order Passeriformes; family Pipridae; genus Corapipo; species Corapipo altera. The sequence goes on from NW_020884872.1 coordinate 77,823,856, forward strand.
AAATGTTAATAGCAAGTGATGTACTTTACTGGTGAACACTGCTTGGAAACAGGCTTTCAAAGTAAAGGTAATAGAGGAAAGAGGAAAAGGTAGTACACAGTCAGCATATTGTTTCAAGCACTCACTAGCTATGTGGTGATTTTGAACACTAAAAGCTTTTGAGAACCACTAAGCTGAATTTTTTTTCTTTGATATCATCTTGATTTTAGCAAATGGACTGTGTCTGGCCAGGGACAGACTAGCTCTAGTCTAAAGTTAAACCTCCTACTGTACATCTACTGTGCACCTTGGGTCCTCAGAACCAACCCACTTTCATTGCACTGCTTTTTAGGTTCCAGTGCATGAAACATTCCCAACCCCCATACCCACCAGGAAGAGGACTCAAAGCAGAAATAACAGAAAGGACAGGAGCAGCAGTCAGCTGTGCTCAGCCCAGGAGCCTCCATCTGCCTGAGAACAGAAGGCCAAGACCTCTTCTGGAAACAAGTGCCCACATATTTTTCTTTAAAAAACTAGAGAAAGGGTCAGTCTTCAAGTAAACAAAAAACTGGGTGATGGGCCTTTGCTGATGCTCTTTTTTTTCAGTAGCTAGGAGGTTAGAAAATATACTTGTCTTTTAAAAGGTTCTTAAGATCGGAGTTGGAAATTTTCCGTTTTACATTTTAAAGTCAGATTTCTTGTGTGTACTTCCATTAAAGCTCCACAGAGAGACCATTCGCTTTCCTGTGTGCCTGCATTGCATGTTTCTTTTGTCTCTGCTGAATCATGCAGTAGAAATATCAGACAATATTAAACATATCAAAACTAGTCATGCCATATATTCAATTATTACACAAAATCATTTTATACTTTTACTACTAATTTATTACTTTAACGTTGCAATATCCTTACCTGAATACATACTTAAGGACACCTTCATTTTATTGAAAGTCTAAAAATATAGTTTGTATAGCTGGGTAACTCATTATAGTAGTATAATTTTTGTTTTCCATGACCCATCTACCTTACTTGAACTTGGAAGGTTTCCCCCCACCAAGATTTTCCAGTTATGTTTTGAAATCTCTATTATAGAAAGTTAAAATAATCTACCAGTTTGGAGCCAATCCTCAAAAATGCTGACAAAGAGGTTTGCAAATCGAAAAACATCATTTTGGCCTTGCAGAACACAGGATAACCAAAAGGGTATGCAGTTACATGCTGCTTCATGCTCTATCTCTGAGAACTGGTTATTCTACAGTAACCCATTTACAGGGTTCTTTGAAATTGCTTTCTGAAATATTTGAGTTAATGGGTTGTTTACAGTTTTAAGGGAAAAAGAAAACACTGTGTAAACTATAAAATCTTAGAGCAAAAACAGACCTGTGTGCTAGGACCTCCTCAATATTTTTCTTGTCCGGTTTTCTTCTCAGACACTGAACTTATAAGTCAGAGAATAAAAAACAATAGATTTACAACTATATTTCATTTCTCTAGCTGCAAGTTGTGTAGAACATCTTTTTCTCCTCTTTATGTCTGAAAAATATCAAAACTCCCTCTCCAAATAGGTTTTATAAAAAAATTCAAAAGTCAGAGCTGCGTTTCTCATGTCAGTTTAATCAGTAATTTCATTATATGGAGAAAAAGGCAACAGTGGCATGACAACTGAATCCAATGCTTTTTACAGTGTATATGCAGAGGCAGAGGTAAAGGTTGTCCAAACCAAAAAAAAATCTGAATTATGCCAATGTGATTTATTAAAGAGTCTTGTTTTAAGTGTTTGGACCAAATTTGTTTTAAACCAATTTCAATTCATTCCCTACTGCCCAGTCTAACATTGGAAGAGCCTTAGATTAAGTTAGCTTGAACTTAAATTCAAATGTGAAACTTCAGATAATGTAAAATAAAACAAGATGCTTATTAATAAGGACCTTAACTGACTGAAAATACTGAGTTTTTTACTAACTTAGTGTTGACTGCAGCTATCTGTTCTAATTTCAATGCCATAACATTGTTAAAGAACCTTCAAACTATTTACTGTGATTTAGAAAGTTTTTGATAAAACCACTTTGATGTAACTTGTTACAACAGTACCTAGAAGAAAGTCCAATTTTGACCTTGCTTGTCATATTGACTAAAATATCTCCCCAGAAATTGATGGTCATATTGCACAAATGGAAATGAAAACAAACCAGCTCCATTAAATGCACACTTTCAAATAATCTGTTGCGCAAAGTACTATGAAAAGAAAATCAAGATCCTGCAGTTAATGGAGAAATTGCAGGAATGCATCATGAATAATGTAATCCAGATTACATATTAAAAATGGGGAGGAAATCACTTTTCTGCCTTCCAGCAAATTTTGAAAAAAAATCGAATCCTGTCTAAAACAAACCTTAAAATTCTTAATGTTTTCATGACTTAAGTTTAAAAATGTAATCCGTTTTGGAGAGTAGAAACTTTTGCTTTGAATATAGCACTTCTGAAACATTATCTTTTCTATCTTAGAAGCTAATAGATTTTGTAATGAAAATTATTTGACTTAAAAGCAGAATTAATCTTATGGAAAACAAGTCACTGTGGCAATTAATAAATCACTAGATGACAGAAACAAAACATAAATCTATTTCTATAACTTTTAAAAAAATTATGTATAAGATGAAGTGGTATCTTTTTTTGTCAAAAAGCAATATTTGAAAATTTTCTAGTAAATTCTCGGAGAAACATTCCACTTTTAGAATAATATTCATTTGATGAGCCAGTTTGAACTACAAATTACATTATTTTCCAGAATCTCATTTCACATTCTGTGTTTTTATTTTGTGGATTCTATTCCTCTGAAGTATGGACATGCCTGACTTGTATTGTCTGAAGACTTGTATGACCTCTATGAATTACCATATCGATGCCTTCTTCATGCAGAGGCAATGATATTGGGGGAGAAAAAGGATAACTTGTCTGAATAATTTTGTCTTCTATTAAATGAGACCAGGAGCAATTGGCAAGGGTGCAGTATGTACTTTCTAAAAAAATCATAGAATCATAGAATATGCTGAGTTGGAAAGGACCCACCACAATCATTGAGTCCAACTCCTGGCTCTGCACAGGACACCCCAAGAATCACACCACGTACCTGAGAGTATTGTCCACACACTTCTTGAACTCAGACAGGCTTGCTACAGTTCTAACTTTTGACCTTTTGGGGTGGTTTTCCAGTCAGTCTTTGCCTTTTCCATTCAGTATGATTTCATCCACCATGAGTCCAGTCGCCACTGTCTTGAGTCGGTTCTGAAGCCCTTAGTGTAAGTTGTGGAGCAATCGCTCTACACAGTTGTTGAGTAAAACTTTTTCATTGGTATTAAAAACACTCTTTGTGTATGTGGAAACATTTAACTGCTCCAAGAGGGAAAGAAAAATGCCTGCAGAAGTCTTGTAGTTCTTAGAATCTGTGTGTTATATTGAGATCACAGTGTTTTGAACATATGGAAAATTTGTGAGGAAAAGAGTATAGAGAATGAAGTCAACCCTATTGATATTGTCAGGTTATCTCCTCAGACCCTGTTGTCAACAGTAATACTCCTGCGACAAGTATGTGGCTCAGGAAAAACTATACCCATACCTCTAAACAAAATATCAAACCATGACACCTGGTCTTTGGGGGCAAGTGGTCTGGCAGTGTGAGATGTCTTCTTTGTGTTAGTTTAAGAGCCATAAAAGCTACTTATAAATAAGTATTTCCTCTGACCTGTTCCTCTTTGACTCATTTTGCATGTCAGTTCTGGCTGAATCAGCAGATCTTTCACTGCTCACAGTATGCAGCTAAACGTGAAGACACGTTTAGATATGATGTTCCTACCACTCAGTACATGTTTATTTTTATCAAACTCAGGATTTTAGACTGTCAAGTCCCCTTTAAGTGGATGATATCTCTGGTCCTTTGATTTCATTCCAGATTCAATTAAGAAGAATAATAATCTAGGGTATGATATCATGGATTCTCATGTTACAGAAAATAACTGTTATTGCATCTCTGTGAAAACATCGCTAGTTTGGGAAAAGGTCAGAGAAGGGTTTCTTTTCAATGCAAGTGTCTTTACAAAATATAACAAGAGCCAGTGAAATATAGACCAGATATTTTTCTGGGTAGTCTTTAGTGTCACCTTTTTGGTTTTAATAATTTTTATGTAACTTGTTAAGTGATGGTTTCTGATTAAGCAATATACTGTCTTCGTTATCTGTCTTAGATGATCCATAAATAGCAAACAGAGAGAGAAACAGCAACTCAAAAGGTATAATCTTGGCCTCCTGAAATTCCTAATTTTTTGGAAGGTATTTCAGTGTAACTGAGATTTATTTTGATATTTAGGCAGTGTTGACAGGCCTTATCACATGCCTTGTAATTAAACTCAGTTCTGTTACTTGGTTTGTAACATTTTAAGTAGAGACCTACCTTTCATTTGATCACAAAATGACCATTTAATGCTTCATACATAAAAAAAATGGAGTGATAACAGGAGTGAGAAGTCACATTTAAAAACTAAATTTTGGGGAGAATTGGTCCACTGATTCCTATAATGTTGATAACTAGATATTTCCCCTTTCAGAAACCTCTTAGGTAATTTTTTGACTATTAAATTTTCATAAATTATTTGAAAAATGGCTGAAGGTAGACACAAGGCAAAACAGAAATCTTAAGTAATCATCTTTGTGGTTTGCACAGTAGAGAGTTCAGACACTTACCAAAGCCCTTGAGTTATGGAGCCACTGGAGTCACTGGGAATAATCTGTATGTAGTGTGATTGCATTGAATTTTCCCAGGTGGCTGTAGAAAATAGGAGAGGTAGCTTGGAGAAGTTTGCCTTAGCTGTGGGCGTGGGTTTTGTGATTTAACACATCACTGTGCATCACGCAGTAGCAATTACTGACTGCATACATGCTCTTAACCTCCTTGCAAATTTGAGATAAAATGGAATAGCTTTAATCTGCTTCATCAATATGTTTTATTTTGTTTTCCCAAACCTAAGAATACAAACACGATTCATGGTTGTGGCTCAGTGGATGAGCAGCAGTTTATGAAACTGGTGAAATCTTGCCTGTGTCCCAGGATTTAGATAAGAAGTAACTGATGGTGAGAGTCCTTCAAGATGAGATGTTTTACCAGTAATCCTTGCCCTTCCTCCCATATTTGGGGTAAAAGGGTAGAAATTTGTGTGCAGCCTAGGGTAGGGGATTTACTTTATTTGAGTATTGACTTTTATTTGACATGCTAAAATGATATATAGATGGCTTTAAGGCAGAGTGCTCTACTCCATGGCTTCTAAAGTGCATGAGTTAAAAGTATCCATGCGAGGTGAAGAGACTGCAAAATGTAAAAGTGTTCATCTGGAAGGAACTCTCGGTTTGAAACTAGACAGTATCAGGCCTGTTTGGTGCAGTTCTTCCAAATAAAAATGTGTCCTCTGTAAAGAAAATGTTAGATTCTGATTACCAGCTACTATACATTTTATTCCCTGAAAAACATGAAGCACTGTTGATAGGGGCCATTTTTCAAACTCCATGTAAAGGTAAAAAAGTCAGGAGAACTTGTTCATCTTAAATGGTCCTTCTTTAGGAGCAGGTGGAGAGCATGGAAGCAATTTGTTCAAATGACTCCATTCCAGGATCATTAACCTTATGCCATAGGCCACAGAAAATTCCAAGAAAAGCTGGCTAAGCCTGTGAATTTTAGAACGTGCTTTGATAGTGACCTTTTAAATTGTTCTATGAACTGGAAATATTCCTTTCACATAGAAAGGAAATGTACAGTATACATGAACAAATAGGTCACAGGAGGTCATGGAAACAAAGACCACATAACCCAAGGGAGCAATACCACTCTGGCTCACAGTCCTTATTTGTAAACGCCATGTGGCCTGGATGTCAAAGTACTTGGCATCTCTGCTTTAAATAATTTGTCATGGTTGCTTTTAAAGTTCAGAGCACTTGTTCATGGCCTCTCTTGAAAACTTACAATAAATATTATCGTGGCAGATGAACTTGATGGTCTTTGAAGTTGTTTTCATTCTAAAAATGGTAATAGAGCCTATGTGCAATATTTCATTTTCCAAAATTAAGACTCTTGTACACTTATGGTACAAAAGAATATGAATAAATCTTTTTTTTTTTTCCCACCTGAGATTCATTGCTCCAGAAGTACTGTGGTAGGCTGCACTCTGATAGCACTTTCAGTGTGACTTTGCACAGGGAATTTCATTATGAATGGCAAACAAGATCAGGAGCCTGATTCTGCATCACTAAACCCCCAGAACTTTACAGCTAGGCTCAGTAGAAGCAGTATCAAAGCTAAACATTAGGTGGTCCTTTGGTGGCAGGACTGTTTCACCACTGCCCAGGAAATCAGTAGAGACAAGTAGTAACTAGTTGCAGAAGGATGAAAGCTGGGAAAAAAATCTCAAAAATTTTTTTCCTTCTTGAATGAAAAGTAACCTCAAGAGTCATTGTACAGTAAAGTGGTTTGACAGCAGAAGGGATAATTGTGGGATGAGAACTTCTTGAAGGAAAAATGAAGTTATGTTTTTGTCAAATAACAAAGCATTTAATATGCAAAAGTGTTTTTTTTCCCTATGCTCAGCAGGAGGAAGTGTCTAAGCCTGGAATGCAGAACAGTGGGAAGAGGGATTGAAAAAGCTCCAACTAATAGATGAAAATTTGATAAACTTTTTTTGACTTGTGACTACCAATATTTCCAGTCTCAAATATTCGGCATTGAAAGACAAGACCTTACTTGTGGGAATGGCTTTAAAGTTAAATTTTGTTGTACGTGTTCTCATTCATACACTAAGTTCATGCTCATCAAGGTTAAATAAGAACTGCCTTTATGCTGTCACAGGAGGTTGACAATACTACATTTTCTTGAGATAATTAAGTTATGTTTTATCCTTAGTAGTTTTCTTTTAGCCAAACTATTTTACTGTAGGGCAGGTTTAATTTAAAATAGCATATGAGAAAAAAAATCTGGAGGCTGTGGTCCCATTTTGCTAAGTGAATGAAAGTAAAATACTGGTGCTCTGTCTGGATTAATTTTTTGCCTTTTGCTTGTTTTAACCTAACCTACAAATATTTCTTGTTTCTTCTTATTCTTAATTTGTTTTGAGTCTTAGAATTCTGTTATTAGGTTTTGGCCCTTGTTTAGTTTTGTCTTTTATTACTATTTTGCTGATATTCATTAAGAGAAATAATTCTATCTTTCTCTCTTGCATTTGAAGGTGTTACTACTTTGTTTTGTATTAAAGATGCTGTACAGAATAAAGCTGCTCTTTTGTACAATTGCCTTGCTAGAAGAACCAGTCAATCTCAGTTTGACTCAACCCTTCTGTCAAGTGTTTAAATAGCAAAAAAGGCTATGTTTAGTTTCTAAGGATTTTCACTTAAAAAAGTTAAAACAACTGCAGCTCATGCTCCATTCCGGACACTAAACTGTGCCTGCTGGGTGCTTCAGAACAAACAGCATTCACATCCAGATAATATTTGCCTCTTCCTTTAAGGAAGATAAAGGTCTTCCTTTATGTGAGGGAAGGAAAGCAGAATTATGGTATTATCTTGGAAAAACACCTGATAGCGTTATGAGTGGGATGGACTGGCATTCTTGAAGAAATGGTGGCAAGGGGTACTCCTCCAACTGAGATGTACTGACATGATTAAAGCCACAACCCTTCTTCCCTGTTTGTGTTGCACTTTGTGCTCATTGCCTAATTCCTGGTCAGCTCACAATCTCCTTCTACAAACTACTTGTTTTGCCTGCTATCCTGTTGCTGCTCCATTTACTGCCTCTGAATACTATTTCTATTGTTGTTTCTTATCACTATTTTGGTGTTACTATTCCCAGTTATCTGAACACATCTCAGCACTGCAAGATTTCTTCTCCCTTGAGGTACAATTGCATCAGTTGTGGATCACAGCAGAGGTCTGAACCCTAACCCATACCTTGTTTCTTCAAAAGCCCAAATCCAAGTTTGACTAGAGGTATTTTGAATGAAACTAATCTCAGATAACTTCACCTGCCTCTGTTCATGAAGCCACTTACATCTGAACTAATCTTGCTTGGCACCCTCTAATGGTTAAAGGAGAAGTAAGTACTGTAAGAGCATGATTCTTCTCATCCTAATAGTGATGCTTAAAGTAGGTCAGGCAAATTTCACCAAATACATGTTCCATATGATGAGGTTCCCTAAGTGATCTTCTCAGATGTTGACATCTTTGCTGTATATCTCTAAATTTAGATAAGAACTGAATAAGGAGGGTATTAGAGTGAATATCCTGTTATTTTTCTAACAGTGAAAGATGACTAGCAAAGAGAATGAGGATTCTTGCCTAGATGGGCTTTTTGTTAGACTCAGTACACTATTCCCATGCCCTGGAATTTTAGGCACCTTTTGTGCCTAAAATGGCTTTTATAGTATAAATTTGGAAAAGTGGCATCAGAGGTCTAAACTTAAAAAGCAAAGCATGAGCTGCAATTTGCAGTGAGAGCACACTGCTGGGGAGGAATAAGGTCACACAAGCCTTCTACCTCATCCTTCCTATTGACAGTGAAAATTCTATTTCTTTTCTGTTGTTTCTTACCTTGTTTTAGACTTTCATTCTACCTTGACAGCTATGTAACTGCTTGCAGTTACTTCACTTCCAGCACGGAGCAGGATGTCCAATAGACTCTTAAACAAAAAAAAAGACATTATATTAATCCCATACTTAAAATGTAGGATTTTTAAACATAAATTACCCATAATGTATGTAATAATATACAAGAAAAGAAAAGAAGGAGAGAAAAACTACAGAAATCAAGCAAATATTAATCAAGCCGTTTCCTCTTCTCTTAAAACCATGGAAATACCAACAAAACAAGAATCAGGTCAAACAGACAGGTTGATATCAGATGAATTTCATGAAAGGAAGGAAATATGTAATTATCCTAAATTTACTAAAATCATTTTAAATCTTCTTATGAAGCTATGATGTTCCGTTTTATTCAAATTGGATCCTATTTTCATCTCATTGAAAATTCAGCAATTCAGGAAAATCAAACATATTTTGTCTGTCAGTGAATAGGGTGGAGATAAGAAAGAGAATGAGACAGCACTCATATGGAGATAAGGGATGGAAAACTAAGTAAAACAAGTTTGCTGAGAAAGGATTTGACACCGTTTGTGGTATCTTGCTTACAAAGTAGTAATATTGCAATGACAAATCCATGATTATAGTCTGAAAGTAGTTCTATCAGACACACAGAGTGACTGAAGCTGGAAGGCACCTCAGGAGATTGCCTAGTTCAATCACCTTGCTCAGAGCAGGATCAGCTAGACAAGGTTGCCCAGTGCCAGCTGCAGTTGGGTTTTAAATACCTCCAAGAAGGGAATGTTTAGAGACTCTCCAAGAAATCTGTTTCAGTATCTCACCAACCTCACAGTGAATTTCTTTTTTCTAATGTTTAATGGAATTTCATGTATTTCAATTTGTGTCCATTACCTCTCATCCTGTCACTGGTCACCACTGGGAAGAGTCTGGCTCTGTTCTCTTCAGTCCCACCATCAGGTATTTATATCCTTTTCTAAGATCCCCCAGGTATTTATATCCTTTTCTAAGATCCCCTAGGCTGAATAGACCCAGCTCTCTCAGTCTCTCCCTGTATGGCAAAGGCTTCAAGCCCCTAATCACCACCATGGCCCTTCACTAGACTTCACTTCGTGTCTCTCTTGTACCAGGGTCTCACCAGTGCTGAATGGAGGGGAAAGATCACCTCCCTCGATCTGCTGGCAACTCTCTTCCTGATGCCACCCAGGAAGCTGGTGGCCTTCTTTGCTGCAAGGGCACAATGCTGGGTCATGGTCAACTCGTTCTCTGCCAGGACCCACAAGACCCTCAATGCGAAGCTGCTTTCCAGCCAGTTGGCCTCTGGTTGGAGGCTCCCACTGTGTGAGTCTATATTCCTGACCCAATAATCACTGCAGCTGAGTTTGAAGATCATAAGACTGCAGATCTCAGAGAGGATGCAGCCACCCTCTTCGCCTTTACCCTGATGCTGTGCAGGCTTCTGACCTCTTCCTGCTGTGAGAGCTTCCGAGTGGTTGAAGCCTCTTGCACCTGACCTTTTCTGGCAGCAGCAGGCACCCTGGTGTTCCTCAAAGGGTTCCCAAGAGTCCCTTGACAGTCTCAGTAAAAGTTCCCAGAAGACATACAGGATCTCAGAGCAGAGACCAGAAACAACTGCCTGAATTGTGGTGTCTGCCAGCTGTGCTGTGCTGTGCTGTGGGGCTCTGTGGGACTGGAGGGAAGCAGCTGCTGTTGTGCAATGTTTTTGAGAAAAAAAAGAATAATTATGAGCATCAACAAAAACTAACCACAGAGGAAGACAAATTATTCTTCTGTGGACAATAATATACACTTCTAAAAATACTTTTTGGGTCTTATCAGTCCTTGAAATTTCTGAGAATGTTTGGGAATATTGATATATGAGTGTATTCTTGTTATAAAGGCCTCTGAAAACTTTTCTCTTTGAAAAGATCAGATTAAGTCCCCTGGTTTCAGGGACCATCAATTCTCATAGTTGCTGCGAGTAGCTTCTTAATGGAGTGTTGTGATAAAGCTGAAATGCTTTATTCTGCCTTTATCATGTTGACTTTCATAGTATGATTTACCATGGAAAGCTTTAGTGAGAAGAGTCCTTTTGATTTATTGAAATGAAAATCCAGATAATACCCAATAATCCTGAAGTGAATTTTTCTAGAAGTTTCACCTCGTGAGAGGTTTTGATATTTTATTTCAATTTCTCTCAAAAGGAAATGTTGAAGAAATAAATAGTCACACAGATCAGAAATTCCAGAATTTGGCCACCTGGACGACATTTTGAGATAGAGATTATGCTGTTTCTGTACTCTTCTGCCTATCCTATTATTGTCATGTCTCTTATCAAGCTACCTTTTAGTAGTAAAATCAGTACTGGGCAAGTAGATTTCAGTGTGTGCTCTATTGAGCTTCATGTGGAAACAAAAACTCTGTTTGCAGAGTTGCTTTCATAGATCTTACATTTCAGGTTGCATCTTTCATGCTTGCTGTGTTTGAGCAGCACCACTATATAAAGGTCCAGATTTTCCCTGCAGTCTCACACAATGGCTGAATTGCTTTGGAAAACAGAATAAGTGTTGTAATTGAGAAACTAATAGTTTAAATGTTTTTATGTTTAATATACTTAATGTTTTCTCTTTTCTGAAGAATAGTTAATCATAGTGAACCTGTTTTCTGTTGCTCTTGACGATGAAACCATCACAAACTTGGAGAAAACAACAAAGACATTGCATTACATTCTGTGAATTGATGTTAGCCGGAGAATATGGACAGAACTGATTAGTCAATCAGACGACTCAGCTTGGTAACTCTGTTTTTCATAAGCTAATTTTTGATCTGTTCTTGCATTAGCTATCTTCTTTAAAAGTTCTTTCTTGGAAGTTATAACCCATTCATTTGAAGATATTTTCCTATTTGGAGATTATAAGATTTAAAACACCCAAAACATACTGTGAGTAGTGTTTATTCCTTCTTTAGTGTGACAGGCCCATGAAAGTAAAATTAGATTTGAGGAATATAATATTTAATTAGTGTCATATCAGTCTGTAGCTGATTCTAAGTTATAAATTCTGAGGTGAAGGACTAGACAAATAAACACAAGATTTTCTCTGAAAGGTCTTCATCTTTTCCCAATTATTGCCTCTTAGAAATGCCACTGCAATAGGTAAGTGTGGATATGAAGTCTATTTCCACTTCCTTGGTTCTTACTCTCTCAACTGTCTCAAATGAGTGCTCTCTGGTGCAGCCCTAAAATAAACAGCTCCATCACTGAGAAGTTCTCATTTCAAATGCATCCTCCTACTCTGCAAAAAAAAAAAAAATTGATATGAAGGTGTGTGGTAGGAAGGGGCTAACTTTTAGTACTGAACAGATTCCCAATCCTTGGGAATTTTCTTTCTATGTTTTCCCTAAAGAGGTTCTTTATGTGGAATCCATGAGTTTTTATAGAAATTAATATTTTTATTATGGAAAAGGAAATTAAAAGGATATCTTTTTGTTTGTAGAAAGAAATACTTAAAGCAATAAAAAATAAAGCATACTTGAGCCTTTTTCGCCAAAATTCAAATACAGTATGATTTAACACTAGTTTGGAGTGAGTTATCCCATGAGATTAATTTCAGGTTTAATATTATTCCATCATGTGCTGGAATGAGGGGCTTGATTCATCTTCTTAGCTGTATACTCAGTTATTTTCCAATTGAGATAATTAAATGTGATCCTACCATGAATAAAAACAAACTCTGGGCTCCTTCCCCCTGTATGAGATCCTTTGTAACACAGTTTTATTTGTATGTCATGACAGTGTGTTTCAGATGCATCTCTTTTCTGTGAATAACAACAACATTTTACTGGACATCTCTAAGGAACAACTGCTGTGGGTCAACATCACTAGAATCATAACTTCCCAGGAGACATATTTTGAGCATCTGTCACTGAGAGCCTCACAGATGTGTATTATGCATCCCTCATTTTTGGCGCTATCATTTATTTCTCTGTAACCACTGCAAAAAATATTCCATTATCATTTCCAGCGGTAGTCAGAGAGTTGAGCCAGAAAGTTAATCACTGGAAAAGCCATTATCAGATCATCCTAAAATTCAGTTCATGCCCAAAGCAAGATTATTACTACATAGTTCCACCCCACACCCTTTCTATTTTATGGCTGATCCCTGAACTTTGCTCCTTGGGTCTCCCTTCTCCCCACCCAGAGCCTTGGGCGATGCCTGAGGACTCTTTTTCTGGCTGCCCTCCCTGTCCCGTAGATGCCCTGGTCCCCACCCAGGAGTATCACCTGTCTACATTTGTGATTGCAAACTGAAATCCTATTTTAACTGCCCTAATTAGTAGGAGGGCTGGAACAAAAACCTAACGAAAGGGCTGAATTTGCACTTATCTTTGAAAACAAATGTTGAAATAAATGAGAATCTCACTATATTTTAATAGAATCTGAAAGCTAATGAGCTTATTTACCCTTTTACAAAATTTCAGAGTAAAAAGTTACTAATTTGGAAATATTGGGGTCAAAAACCTCTCACAAATTTTAAAACATTTAATCCCCAATCAGAAGAAATGCCAAAACCTCAAAACACCTCACAGGCATACTCCAGCGTTAAAACACACTGCTGCTGCCAAACACAGCGTCTTCCACTACGAAGTATGACAGTGCAATGATCTTTCAGAGACTGTGTTTGGTAAACTGAGATCAAGAGTGACATCAGTCCTGAGGCAGCTGCACGATGGATGACGCCTGATAATTTTTTCAAGTAATTTGATTCTTCCATTAAGAGCCAGATTTTCAAAAGAGTTCATAGCTCAGTAGCACCATCTGCAGCCTCAAAAGCCAAGACCAAGATTGAAAAATCATCTCCCTATGGACGCTTTCCCCAAAAGTTGTGGAAAAACACACTAATAGTGCACCCCTTTCAACTGGTTAACACCAGAGAACTAACCTGTTGGAGAAACAGCCTTTCTCTTTGCTTCCTCGTAATATATATCCAGCACTGACTTGAACCATGTATAGAAAACTTTAAATTTTTCTTAATAGAGTTTGGCTTCTGAAGAGATTCTAAAAGTGCTAAAGAAATTATGTAACTCAAACCTTAAGTGCATTAACAGATTTATGTGGAGAAGTTTTCACAGTGCCTTTGCTCTGTGCCTATATTAAACCAAGACTATTAATAGGGTAGAAATGTTTTGGGTAAGTCCCATGAACTTTCACATCAAACTGAGACTGAAACTTTTTTAAGTCTTGAAAAAACTCTTGTGTACTTTTCTGTGACTTGTTTTACTTAGGTCTGTGCTTCTTGTTTATTAGACCAAACAAGAAAGGACATGTTCAAAATGAAATCTGAGGAACTGTTCTCATGGTGCTCCTGACCTACCTGGCAGCCAGAGCCATCAGAAATTGCCTGAGTATTTAGCTTTGCTTTATAGAAGAAAGAATCAAGCATGTTCCCAATTAGAACTGGTAACCACAGTAGTTAATCCAATAAATATGTCTTGTTTTTAGCTGGCAACCACTAACATATTCTGAGATATATGTTGATTGTTTGAAAGGCACTAAATATTGTAGTCAAAAGTAATGAGTATAAGAGATATACAGCTTGAAATGTCTCAATATTAATAGGTTTGACTTATGCCAAGAATTCACTGTTTATAACTGCAAGTATTACTTCAAGCATTTAGCATACTTAACTTAAACCTGATAGTGAGATTATGGTAAATTGTGAGAGGTACCTCTAGTGAAAACCTGAATTTTTCAGTCTGAAATTTGCTTTCACAACATGGTGACTTATCCCTTTGGATTTTTGTTTGTTTGATTGAGTTTTTTTAGTTTAGTTTAGTTTTGTTTTATTCTTTTGAGCTATTATAATTATATTTTTCTACAGACAATGTTATTTTTCATATGTGTAATTGCAGTGCTAAACATTTATTCAGCAGTGTTCTTCATCCACAACATATTGCTCAACCGAGCAGTTCAGTCAATACATTGATGCTGGACAACACTTTGATAGAATTCTATTTCCAAGTGTCATCCAGCAAGACACTAAATGGATTTCACTACATGGGTGAATGTTTTGAGATTAAAAACTGTGATCGTTATGTCAACCGATAAAGAGAATTAAAATATTAGTACTCAAAAGAAGCATGACTTGGCATATAGTGAAGGTTTTCAAGCAGCTTTTTCAATCTTCACACCTTTTTCTTCTTTTTACCAGCATGATACCAAGATGTGCTGAAAACTGCTTATCCTCATCACACACATACACATTAACATACATGAACCCATGCACATGGTTTTATAGAGGAACAGTTATACAGTGTTTTTTTCCATTGGTTGACCACTTGAGGAATGGTTAATGTTTTGTTTCAGAAGTTTCTAGTTGAATATCTCTTACAGTTATTAGCCTCTACCAGTGATATACTTAATATGAATAGGAACTAAAACTAATAAATTGACTAAGTCAAGACATCAAATTGTATCACTATGAAGCACATGCTCCTGAAAACATTCTCTGTTCCCCTATACCTGGAGAGGACTGTCTTTATAGAGAGTCCTTTGTGCATTGTTATGTTTATAAAGCATATATCATTCACATTCCCAAATCTGACCACAGGAGTATTCTTTCTTCTTAACCACATGTCCATTTTAAGGTGTTATATCTATGAATCCCAGTTTGTCCACAGTTTCTGATTTAATGTGTAATGCTTTCTGTCTTTCATTTTATCTGCTCACTTGAAGAAGGAGCTTGCATTATCCAAGAGCTTGTCCACACGTCCCTGTCTCTCTCGTTCTACCTTCACTCCCTCACTCTCATCTTTTAAGCTATACAGTCTGTCCTAAAGACTATTAACACATAAGGGACTGTCAGACTCTTTTAGTTTTGTAACCATAATTTTGTGTCTTAGTATTTTTCTACCTTTCAGATTTTGTAGATTTGGTTTTATTTCTTATGCTTGTTTTTTTAATTTGAGAAGAAACCTGATAAAACAACTTATTTGGGTTTCCTCAGATTTACCTACCTTTCTCTCTGTTTCCAGAATTTTCTATACTAATTTATGTATAATCTTGAACCTTCTAAAGATGAACACACTGTTAGTGAGCAGCAGAGTTAAGGATGAAAAGTTTCAGATAAGTGGTTCAAATTTAAGTGAACTTCATTTAAATTACGATGGAGAACTGTTTATGATGATGCTTTGTAAAAATGTAACATTACAGGGAATCAAGAAAAACTGCCTCAGTTCTAGCTCTGTGTGTAACCTTGGGTATTGGCATAATCATGCTTGTGCCCAGAGAAAATTCAGGTTACCAAGCGCTCCAAAAGAGTGCCCACGGATCTGACTGACAATTCATAGGCACTACTAAAATGCACAGCATTGTTTGCATTCATGAGCTTGGTTGACTTCCAGATGTTTTTTTCAGGATCATATGAATGCTTGTCAACTGCGTTTTGCTTTAACTTACCTATTAGTAAATAGGAAATAGGAAATTAATACTGGTTTTTTTAATTAAACACACTGTCCTCTGCTTAGCACCCAAATGGAAAGTCAGCTACATACAGCGACTCTCAGATGTTACCAAGTTTCCTGAAGTAAGGCTACGTGCTGCATGAGTCTTGCCTTTGTGACAATTTCCTTGTTTGTTGATATAAAAATCCTCTTCCCAGAAATGCAGTTCAAAATGGCACGTACTGAGCACAAATACATACTGATTTTAAAGGATATTTAACACAGCAATGGTAGCCCAAAAAAGTAAATTTCCATTTTCTTTATATGTAATTACACTGACATAAAGACAAAAGAGTCATTTACTAAATAAGGCCATTACTGCCCCAGTCCTGCCCCAGTCCTACCACAGCCCCAAGGAAAGTTACATGCTCTTTGAACTTCAGATGTAAAGCTTGATTACTGAAGACCCCATCTTGCCTGGAAATCAATGTAATGTCTGAGTAATAAAAGACTGTACCAAGAAGGCATGTCTCAGGAGAAGTGTAGTGTTTGTATGTTCAGAGGTTGTCTGACTGGCTCTTCCTTAAGATTTTTTAAACCTCCCAGCAATCACAGCAATCACACATGTTTGGTCTGACAGTCCCTGTTACTTTATTACTTACAGTTTTCCTATATTAAAATAGAAACTTCAGGACCCATTTTTGCCCTTATGGGTCTATGTAATTCCTACAGCTAATGATTTGGAGCTGCTGATGCATACTGCAGCACAAATAATATATTGGTAATAAGGTGGCTTAGGATAGCAGACAATTTTTGGAGGCTGCTAACTCTACAAAGAGGAATCATTTCAATAACAAATAAGAATAATATAATAAGGACACTCTAGTTAAATGTCTGTGACCTAATGAAATATCTCATTTACAGCCAGTTGGAGCAAACGTCCTGTAGTTAGAAACAACCCCATATTGGTAGGGAGAAGGAAATTCAAAATGCTGGACTTCTAATATTGGTTTGCTCATGTCTCTTGTTCAAAATTCAAAGACACAAAATTAGAGCAGTTTCTAAGTATATCAGGAATGGGTTTCCCAGATGTTCAACCACATATATGTGAAAAATCATTGCACCAGGCAGTAGATAAAACCCATTCTGTACTATTTAGTTCTACCAAGAGGTCCTAGATTATGATGGTAGAAAAGATTAATTTTCCTCAGGTCAGTGTAGTCAGGACTATGTTACCCATTCCTTCCCTGCCTAGGGAAGAAGAAACATTCTTGTAATTAGTTCATCATCTTGTCCTCCTGTGCAAAAACAGTGCAAGGGTCCAGTGTACGTAAATAATACTATATTTGTCCTCCAAATTATTTGCTGACACACACACTCTGCAAGGTCATTAACTTTTAGTGGGGCAGCAGGAAGCACTTAACCTGAATTAAGTTGACATGCATTACATTTTCAAGGCATAGGAAGAAATACGTGGTGTTTTGATTCCTTGGGAAAAATACTGAAAAAACTCTCAAGGGAACAAAAACCTTTTGTCAATCCAGAGCCAGGTATCACTGTTTTGTCAGTCCTTCTAGTACATTTACTATTCTGATGTCATAGGCACATTCTTAGTACATAGGTCATGTGAACATGACTTACAAAGCTGTATTTTTAGCCTGAATGAATACATATTTTATGAGAGGAAGAGTTTCCTTCACAAAAAAAGCTTGAAAATGATGTGAGACTAATTTTTTTCCCACAGACTCTTACACATATGTTGCAGACATCAAGAAAAAAAGTATTTGATCTGGCTGGCTAGGACAGCTGCACGAGGTAAAATACAGCTCTAAGTTCATTGGTAGATGTCTCTAATACCAGATATTCAACTTATTCACCCTCATACTCACTGAGAACCATGTAAATCAAAGAATAATCTGCAATTGCATTATGCTCTGTAGTCTGTTGCAGTACAGATTGTAGCAATTGTCTCAAAATCACCCTGAAAATTGAGGAACTAATTAAAGCTCAAGATACTCTGCATTTTCTCTGTCAATCTACTTTTCTCATGTAGGAATTGGTTTGGTTGTGGCTGGCTAAATGTTATTTCTATTACCTCACTGATTTTACGTTATTCCTCCTTAGATCCAGCCAGAGGTTCCCCAGGTCACTTGTCTATGTATATGAGCATTTTGACTCACAAATAGAGTAGAGGCAGATCCACAGTTCTGAAAATGCTGCTGCTTCTTCTTGTTCCTCTTCACACAATACATCACTCCTTCTTTTCCCTCATCCCACAAATGAAATATAACTGCCCCCAAACATGTCACAGAGGAAACATAAATTAGAATTTATTTCAATGCCACATTTTTTGCTACTTTTTTTTTCCTCTGGAGCTCATGAAGTCCGTCTCACTAGAAGTGGGCAAGGGTTTTCAAGTGAGAGAAAAGGAATAAGGCTGTCTGGTTATTCTCCAGTTTTTTTCTAGTGTGGCCATGATACTCCAAGTTTCCCCAATGCATTTCCCAATATTTAATGTGAGAAATCATGAAAGTAAGCCAGTCTCCAAAGAGGCTTTTAACAACATTAAGACCCTGAGCACATCTATATAGAAATGGTAGGTTAGCCCTGACTTAACATGCCAGGCAGTAGTACTTTAAGCTCATTAAAGCACTTGAAATTTGACCAAATTGAAGTTCTGCGATAGTATCACTGAATTTGCTGCTCAGATGTGCGAGCTGCAGACATACAAGACAAAAATGCTATTGTCTCTGAGCACTAGGAGGCTGCTGAGGGGACTAGAGGTGTCAGGGCATATGCACTCACCTCTGCAAGAGGGAAAAACTGCTTAACCTGCTGCTAAAGTTCTGTTACACAGCAATATATTCTGCGTGAGCTGAAGGGGGAAAACTCTGAGTGCAACTAACAGGTAAGAGGGAAATCATCATGTCTGGGAGAAATACTAAGTGTCTTCTTCTTTTTCCTCTTGCTTTGCTCAAGTTTGTATATCTCCCAATTTTGTTTGCATTTGAGAAACTGCTAAGAAATTGTTTCATTGAGGACCTAACAGTTTTTACCATAATAACCTTCTCTAATGACATCAGTAACCTCCTTAAAAAAGGATAAGAGTGAGGGAGGAAGAAATGTACGGATGAAGGAGTTTGCTGGTTTGCTGTATGACAATGTTGTCCAGATCAAAATTATGAGTAAGATCTTTGGAGCTGATTCAAAAGTTGGGGTTTTTTTGAAGTTCAAATATTGACTTGTTTTTCCGGAATTCAAAAAAGCACGTATTTCATATAATTAGGAACTATAATTGTCCAGTATTTTATAATGAGGTAGTTGTATCTATTATAATAACCTTATAGCTTTAATTCTATATTTAAATATAATTATGACTATAAATCAGGCTAAAGGTCCATCCAAAGCCGAGGACTCCACATTGCAGCTAAAGTTTCTCATAAACAAATTGACCATTATACAATTTGGTATATAAGTGGGAATCTTATACTTCCATCAGAAGTACTTTAGTCACAGCTGCAGTTGCAAATCCTAGAGTAAGTTTAGGTCCTTCTCTAGTAGTTTTGTGGTGGTTTTTCAATCTATTCTAATTTGTGAAGTAATAAATGTTTTCTGTAGAAGCTATGGACCCTGAATAAAAAATTTCAGGCCATAATAGCATACACTTATTTTTCTTAGGGTGTAGTTGCACTGATAATTTTTCCAATAGGAAAAAAAGTATAGGAAAGAAAACCTATACCTCTCCCATAACTTCATCTTGTTTCTATGTTGTACACCAGTTAATCACACTCCTCAGCTTTTTTTATATAGCGGATTGTTGATTCAAACAATGACATAGTTAAAAAATAATCCTAGTAGTAGAGAAATCATAGAATCATAGACTGTTTTCAGTTGGAAGGAACCTTAAAGATCATCTAGTTACGATCCCCTTGCCATGGGCAGGATCACCTTCCACTAAACCATCCTGCTCAAAATAGGCAGTTTGGACATCTGTAACCAAGATGAAAAGACAGCATTTGTAACCAAGATGCAAAAAAACCCACCCAAAAAACAAACAAACAAACAAACAAAAACAGAAAAAAGAAATCTAGTTTATTGTGAATGCTGCTAATCATTTACTCAGTGAAACTATTAGTGTTCCAAAATAACTGATGGTAGCCAGCTGCTGTTCCTCAGTTAATTGCTGAGCTAATGTACAGGCGATCAGGCAGCCTGTGATGGTGTAGAGCAGGAAAGGATTGAAAGAAAAAGCTTTCCAGGCAGCTGTTTTGAGCAATCACTAACATGCTCTCCCTTACTGCCATGTGTAGGCGGAGTCCACCTGCCTGCTAGTAAAAGATCATTTAAACATCTGCAAAGACTTTTTCTTTAGTGTTTGTGCAGTCACTTGCTGATTTATGAAAGGCTGGATGAGCCTGTGAAATGGGAAAGCAGGTGCCTGTTTACAGAACAAATGGTTCATTGCAACAGGCCTCACTGGACTCTCTTTTGCTACCCTTCCCTCCTTGCTTTTGCTGCCTGGGGTGTCAGAACTAGCATTTGTATGTCTGCTCTGTCAGTCAGACCAGAAACAAATCTAGTGTTTGTTTTTTCTTGGTGGGTTTTTTGTTTGGTTGTTTTTTTCTTTTTTTTTTAAATATTTTTAAAGGTTTTCTTTAAAGCCATGTCCCAGGCTCAGGGGCAGAATTATCAGACAGGAGGGAGAGAGATATAGGCAATCTCACACCATCATCTTTATCAGATGCCTGACTCAGGCGTAAAGACACAGATTTTACAGTTCTTTATTCCCCTTCCTCTGAAAAACATAACTTTTTTCCAGGCTACTCAGTTCAATATTATGACTTTGCAGACTAAAGAGGCAATGCTAATAAAGAGTGGATCTTTCCAGAAAAGCTGGGACACGAAATAGGAAGAAAACACATTTGTCTAGTTCATAGAAATAGGATTGGTTTTGGTTTCATTTTCCCCATTTAGGAATACAGTTAAGTGCAGAATTAATTTGCAAATAAAAATACTGAGTTGGTAGAGGTAGGTATTTTTACTGCTACGAAAGGCAACTAGAATACAGAATAGTTCCCTTTACATGTAACTTCTGATTTGGCTTCCCTTTGAAGTATGTAGAGGAATACTGAGGCCTTTGAATTACTAGAATCTCAGAACGAATCTATCCAGTCTCAAAAACTACACTTATTTAGTACTTAAGACAACAAGTTCAAAAAAGCTCCCCTGTGTTGAGCATTCACCAATTCAGGTTTTCAGATAGCTAAAACCTCTAAATTTGGATTGACAGATAAAAATCCACTGTATATATATGTAAACTATACAGAGAGAGATAGAGCAGGAAATTTTATATTTATATATGGGTATTTATTAAAAAAATAATCCTCAGACAGAGGAACAAATTTTCTTACTGAGAAAGGGAGAAGTAATATCTTATAGATACTTTCTTGCTAAAGAAACAGGGCAACATATACACCCAGAGTAGGAGATTTTTTTTTGGGGGGGAACAGTTGGAAAAATGGGTGTTAAAGAAAAGACCAAACAGTTGTCCAACAATTTAGGTCCATTTGCATCTTTACAGGTAAATAGTGTTCCTAGCATTCCTATAATTGATTACCTTACTGTAATTTTGGGGAAGATGGAAGATCCATATTTAAATATTGGCTTCAATGAGTCATCTCTCTATCTTGCCATCTGTTTTTACTATACTACAGCTTTCATTACTCACTGACTTATTTTTCACTTGATGCATCTGCATAAGTTTCATTAACATTAATGAAAATTCCATTTGTGTCAGATGGAGTCTAAATCTCCAAGACTGAAAATAATAGCTTTAATATTTCCTGCAAAGATGTCTGGAGAGAAGACAGGTGTAGTTCTAATAGGTACTTCTTCCTTCCCTGCTTATTATGTCCATGTATTTCCCTCTTAATCTAAATTGTTGTTTTCAGAGCTACTATACCTTTACTCAAGGATAAACATATTATATTTAACCAGAAGTACAATTTAGATTCTAAATAATGAAACAATTCATAATGTGCTTTGGGAAGTCTTAGAAATTTAATTTAGGTTAGATAGATCTAGAATGGTTCTATAAGAACATACAGACACAGATTTCTCAGAAGCAATTCCAAGGCTTGACCTATGTGGTGTGACAGGACAAGTCCAGGTCTTGAGATGCAATCGTGAGTCTTCTGGTTCCTAATTTACTCATACCCACAACTGCTCCTGACCTTATAATCCTTTGGGCACAGGAGAACAAGAACTATTAAGAATCTGCATTGCATTTATTTATCATTTACATGTATATTCTTGTTTATCATCTTAGACTTAGCTAAAAATAAAAAAAAATATTTAGTTTTAATTTACTGTAGAAAGTTTGTATTGAAAAATTTTTACACATCAACAGATGACAAACATGTTTTTTATATTAACTCTGGATAGGAAGCAGGATGTCAAACTCTCATCTTATTTGAGACACAGACGCCTAAAGCAAAGCTGTGTGCATTTCTTCTAGACAGCAACCTAGACTTTCAGCTTTCAAATACTGCCTTAGTCCTGTAGGTACTTATCTACTGAACCTGAAGTACCTTCAGGTATCTACCTTTAGCTCCTCAAACATGCTCCAAAGTGGGGCAAACATGCTCTAGAAGGATGAGCAGGCCACATTTGCATCATAATCCAGGTTTAGGCAGACAGCCAACTACAGTCTGTCCAACTCTGGAAGAAGAGGTACTACACATGGTTTTGCACAAAACGTTTAGTGGCTGAAGCCCTCACTAACATGTTAAACTTTTTCCCAGTCTACAGTTTCCACTCACTCGTCTGTCTCTTAGAAAATGCCCTTGCCATAGCACTGGGGAATATTGGACTGGGAATACTTACTACAACTCCTCCTGTAGCTGAGCCTGGGATCCAAGTCATGGGGCCAAGGGAAGAAGAGACACAGGGAGTCTGATTTAGCCTGGGTGTAGGCACTCCTGAGAGGCTAATACTCTGAGTTTGGACTTAGATACCAAAAGCATTTTTTTGAGTAATCCACAATTCTTTCTCCATTCTGGGTGAGATTTGAAGGAGGCTGGATGCTCCACTAGAATCTGCTTGAGATTTGAAGGAGGCTGGATGCTCCACTAGAATCTGCTGGTGAAAAACACCTGCATGCTCAGCCTTCCAGTCTGATGGGTTTGAACAACAAAATCTGATTCTACTGAAATGCCATTTCAGATATCTGAAATTCTTCATTGAGCTCAGGCTCCATTTTTAAACATTCTTGTGATAGTTTTTTAAAGATGAAACTGTTTGTTCCCTGCTTTTATTGGCCAAGGTTTACCTTATTGTTGTCATGATGATTTTGCAATAGTTCAGGTGCCACCACTGTGAATTGTAACAGAACACAAATCTGTGTTATTCAGAGTTTATATGTTATATATAGTGTTGTGCTTAAAGACAGTTTTTTTCTCATATTTCACTTGCCCTTTACCGTTCTGTCACTCCTATAATTAATACTGTAAAAAAAATATTGGGATAGCATTTATAGAAACAAGAGTCTCCTCTGCAAGGTATGTTTTCTTTTGTTTACATTTTCCCATTTAATCTTTTCTTTCCTGAACTGTAGAGATTTGCATTAGTTAGAAACCACTATGCCTACATAACTCATAGTGGTACTACCTGATTTTTGTAGCAAATTCTCTATTATATTCTTCTGTTCTTCCACATTTTTTTAATCCTAACTTCACTTCCATGTTTTGTTAATCAGACCCTCACTTCCACAAGAACAAAACCAACCAACCAACCAAAGAGAAAGTCCAAAACCAAATAGCCAAAAAAATTCACTGGCTGAGCCAAGGACAAGATAATATGATCTGTTCTTCTTGAAAGGGAAGAAAAGTTATTTCTGAGTAATGGAAAAAAGCAAGAAATCCCCAAAGCATCAGTAGTAGCCAACACTAGCTACTAGCACTCTTCTCCAAGAATATAGATCTGAAATTGTGGAAATACTAGGCTAATACAGATCTAAATTTCACGGTCCCCTTTCCTCTGTTGAGCACACTTATCATTAGGCTGTGAATCCTATGAATGCATGTTGTTGTTTTTGGTGGTTTTTTTTTTTTTTGTTTTGTTTGTTTGTTTGTTTTTTGGTTTTTTTTAAAAGCAACAATTACTAGATTTGTGAGGACCTGAACCAGTTATGAGTCTCAGAGTAGGCAATATTATTTCTCTGAGTTTTTGGAAAATGATCAACAGCAGGCAGGAGTTCAGAGCCCAGAAACCTGTTTTGGAGTGTGCTGATGTACAAGATCCCAAACATTAACTGAGGGGCACACAGCAATTTTTGGTGCTTTCAGAGTTAGTGAGGTGCTAAGCAAAGGCATTTATGGCCTTTGGATCCAGAAGTTCACACAAATGCTTTCCCTTTACTATCTGTTGCACAGTGCCTTCTTTACATTCTCCAGTACCTGAAACCTGCTTAAGACATTATTCTGCAGTCAGGAGTCCAAAGTACTTCAGCCTATGGCTATGCTCACACTGAGTTATTAATGCCTACCCTCTGCTCACTCCACAGCCAAGGCACATTAATCCTGCCTTGGAAGACTTTCAGCTTTCTTTAAGACTACAGCAAAGCAGTTTAAATAAAAGAGACCTGTTCAGAAGCTGTGATCTAATCCATTTTGGGGAAGCAGTTCCAGCTAGCGATGGGGTGGCTATTATCTTCCACCATCTGAGCAAGAAGAAACAATTACGTAAAAAAGCCCCAAACACAAAACCCAACAAACTGGTAATGCTGGGAAGGGAAATTAAGTACTGGTAGTGTGATTTAAAGGAAAGCAGCTCAGCAAAGACTAAAGAGAATTAAAAGCAGCAGAAGGTATTATTTCATAACTCTAGAATTAAAGGAATGCCCATCCCCAAACCCTACAGCCATGAGCGTCTGACAGTGCTGAGGATGTTTCAGCATGAACTGCAGAACTGACACCTTTCTGTCCCTGAAATGAGTGGAAGATGTTTTCAGGGACTACCCTGTGCTACATGCTCCAGCTAGACATTAGAACAAAATATGTAGGTTAGCTTCTGTCTACAGGGGTCATTGCAGACAGTTTCCTTCTCTTCAATGTTTATAGATAAATAGTATTTACAAAGTTATGACCTACGCTCAAATCTGATGATGCTCTACCACAGGTACAAATGTAGTACAAAATCAGGCTCATACCAGTTCTGAACCCCCCAAAACTTCACAGGGAAAACATCCAGACCAAATAGGGGTGTTACTGAAAAATGAGACCCTGTAGACATAAAAAAGTCTCTCTTCTCCCCCCCCCCAAGTATAAATAATATAAATATTTCTATAAATGATACATTGTGAACCTGAGGTTGTATCTCAGGAGAAAAATCTGGCTCATAACTAGCGATGCCGAAGTATTTAACATCAAAATTTCTTTTGAATTTATTGAAATCTATTTGTTAAGATGAACTTTCTTTACCAGTTTTTGACAAAGTAAGCTGCAGACCTCTCTCCATACTGCAGTTCGGAAGGTCTTGCTTCTGAGTTATTGCTACTGCTGTAAAACCCACACAGCTCAGTTACACCTGGTTTTGACTTGACTCGTGATGACACAAGATGGGCATTCTCCACTGGGTGCTGGGGCAGGTCAGTATGATGCTTCCTTTGAATGCTTCTTTCCCTCTGTGTCAAATCTGATATTCACAATTGCCTTGCTTTTTGCTGGCTGGAACTGGATTGAGTTTTGTTTAATTGCACTGACCTTCTGAAATCAATATGATTTTTATGGAAAGAATCAGGAGCTATGGCTCTTCTTTTTAGGCTGTTAATGAGTATTTGTCATCTTCATTTCAAAGTCCTATGTTGTCTTGAAATTGTGTGGCACACATGTTCAGCAGTCATTGCCTTTGGGTGCCAATGAAACTAAAACCTGTTAGGGTTTAAAGAGCATTTAAGCAAGTTGTGAGGGAGATAAGGGGGCTGAGGTTCCCCCAGGGTGGCAGGGCAGAGGCTGGCACCAAACCTGGCCTTTTTTTTACCACTGTACAGACATTATTTTTTCTCTCATAAGCAAAAGATGTTACTTGAAGATGTTCTAAGTACGTTCATAGATTTCAAGTATTTCAACCCAAGCGCTTGTGGTATTTCATTTTAGAGATAAAGGGAAATACGTGTTCCCAGGATCAGACAATGTGAATTTGACCTTCATCTGCAGACGGAATTTAGCTTCCCCCCTCATTTTTTTCACATTTGTCCTTCTGTTGAATACAATCAATAAACAAAGCCTCGGGCTAAACCTAAGTTACCAGCAATGTAAAAGACAAGATGACAAAACATAGTAATGCACCTTTAATTATTTTGTTTTATGGATTCTTTTGTTTAATCTCATGTTGAATTAATTCTCTAAGTAAGCTTACTCGAGGTTATTCAAAATTGATTCCTAGTAATTTAAATTGACTATTATTAAATTTTATTGGAACTAATAAACTAATTTAAATCCAGTACTTCCCTGTTTTGAAGAAAACTGAAAAATCTATTTTCACAAAATATTACTTATAATCTCTGTTGGACATACTTCAATTCTTATTCCAGAATTTAACTCAAAAGACTCAAAACAGCTCATTAAAATACTGTAAGAACCTTCTAACTTTTTTCTCATGCTCCCAAGGAGGACTGGTTCCAAATGGATCCCCAAAGAAGTCTTGAATCACTTGGTTAATAGCACAGAGCTGATGGCTCAGTGAAATCCAGATATCTGTAAAGTAATTACATTTCTATTCAGGACTAATGGATTTTTGAAATGTAACAAATTACATCTCTTCAAACATGAGCTCAGTTAAAACCTCTTAGTAATTTAATAAAACATAAACCAAAAATTAAATAGTATGCTTTATACAACCTATCATTTCTTATGCTGACCCTACACCTTTTTGGAGTTGTTACTGACAGTTTATGGACAAGTCTTTCCTCAGTTTCCATAATTCCTGATCATCTAGTGAAATGTCTATTGTCTCTCCTGACTAAACAGTCGTCATTAAAAACTCTGGAAGGTATAAGCAAGAAAATTATGTGATCTGTCAAAAATTAATGAATTTGAATTCTGATAACTAATATTTGACTGGAACATTTTTACATCAGGAGACTACAGAAATGTAGCACCAACAAAACCTGAACTGTATATCAATAAAGTTCGTATTCCACATGATAGTAAGCAGCCTTAGAAAGCCCATTGTCCTCATTTATCAGAAAGCCCCAGTACTGAAACCTCTGGAAACCCAAGTGCAATTTCACACGCTTCACAGAGCATGGCATGGTTTGCTGTTTGGAGAACTGGTTAAAAAATGAGTAATTTTCCACTCCTTTAAGACAAAATATGGAAGAATTCAAGTGAATTGGGCTGACTGTAATCTATTAACATTTGACATCCCCAGCCATTATGGTAAACTTTAATGTGTTGGCTGAGAATGGTGGAGTGACTTGAACATACCTTCTAGTCTATCCTCTCTGCACTGACATTGCTTCTTTGCAGGCAGTGAAGGACCAATTCTCACTTCTTTGGGATGGCATTGGAAGGATATTTGATTATTTGTAGGCTGAGGTTTAGAGTTTCGAAGACTTGCTCTCTGGGAAGTATAGGAAAACTTGATTACTGATGCATGAGGGCAATTTTATGGAAGCAAGTAGAAAGCAGGAGTGGTTTTTTCAGGAGGTAAAAGGCAATAATTGACTATGTTTTAAAATGCTGCCCAATGCGTCTGCATCAGAGCATGGAGGGCCTATTTAAACAACATTAAATATTTTATTCTGCTAAATCTGACTGCGTGTCTTGAGTTGATTTACTTCAACAAGTTGTACAGCCAAGCCTGGGCTACATTCAGGGAAATAATGCACTGCTCAGAGATGCCAGAGTTGCAGTTATCTCCTCTAAATATTTTTCTTGTGTTCACTTTGGGAAACAAATATAAAAATCCACTCCCTCTTGAACCCTCTAGGCACTGTCAGTGCCAGAATTGGAAGTGTCAAATGTGGCTCTCTCTACATGGCACTATTTTGTATCTCCAAGGCTTTCAGATATCTGGCTAAATAAGATGAATCATTGTCATTCATTTAAAGGGTAGAGAACAAGGAGCATGTCAAGGATAGTGTGAGAGCCTCTCTGGCAGTTACCTTTGAGCTGATATTGTTATGGGCCCTATAACAAATTGCTTGCTTACAGGCAAGGTCACTCATATAAATTTTTATGAATTGCCCTCAGTTCCTTGAATCTATGAACTATGCAACCAAAGGCTAGCAATAAGCTTCACTAAATCAGTATTTCAACTTTTAATGATAATATTCACAGACTTTACGGAATCAGCTCAGTTTTAATTAAAGCTCATTAAAATTAACAGAGAACAAACCCTGGAGAACATGTATCAATAAATAAGGTCCTTAAAGGACAAAGATTTACAAAAAGACTTAAAGAGATAATGGATCACTGGATCTATATGTGGTCATTTACTGTGCCAGGAAAGACAGTTTATTATTCTTGGATTGCATCAAGAGGGAATTTCATGGGCTCAGCCTCTCTAATTGTGAAATTTCAGGAAATTCATGGTTTCCTAAATTACTGTATTCTCTTCAGGTTATTTTGATCCCCTTTTCTTGTGTTCCTATCAATCTCTTTGTGACTGCTGCTTATGTAGATGTATCTGACCTAGCCTTAAATTTTCTAGTGTAAGCTCAGCAACATATAGCTCATTGTGGGCTGCAACACCTAGCCAGATGTATTTGAGATGGCCTTCTATTTGACCTCTAGATACTGCTGCTGAAGGACTCTAGGCTCTGACAGGTCCTGTGTAATACCAGCCTGCTCTGTAAGGCTGTCTCAGAAAATTGTGGTCTCAAACAGGACAGAGTTTGTGTTCAGGTAATTGAATTGAGCTCAGACTGTTGCAGTAGCTGCTGTTGAGCCTCACATATAATGATTGTCAGGTACCTGGAAGTGTAAAAGGTGGATTGTGAATTCTTCCCTTCATTTAGAGAATAGTTTAATCTACCTTGATATTTGTAAGCACTTGCCAACATTGAAGGATTTTTAATAAGGGATGTAATGTGATTAATAAGTGATAAAGTTAGCTTTTAAATAAAAACTGAGCAGTTAATGTCAGCTATTGACTTCATTTGTTAGTGATGTTGATGTTTTAAGTGACGTAATTATTTTCTTGCTCTAGTAATTGCTCATCTTCATATGATATAGATTTTCTGTACTTATACAAAGTTAGTTGACGTTCTGTTATTTACTTTCTTGCAATGATACCAGTAAAGCTAAGCCATATAACACAGTCTTGTAACTCATCCCAGTATGATCCAGCTATATAAAGAAAAACAGGCTTCCCACTGACTCTGGCCCTAAAAGGGTCTTAAGAACCAATTTAAGAGGAAATATTGCATGATGTTTGGCTACTAGGGACTTCAGCAAGGTTGAAAACAGAGAGTTTTTAAGTAACTGCTGACATTACGGCTGACAGCAAAGATGGTCTAGAGATGATGAATAAACCAAAATCTAGATTACACCTGTTCTGCTGCAGACTTACCTTGAGTGAGTAATTTTAGCTTGAGGAGAGATTTTACAGTATGCCAAAAGTTGCAGTCCAACTACTTTCTTCTCTCTTGGCCATACTTTCTTTTCTTGGCACTGGCACACAAGATTCTGTGGTGAGTTGATTCAGCTCCTTAAATTGGCAAAAAATAATTAAGTTGTTTCTGATGGGTTCATTCTTTTCTGATTTAGTGAGTGGAATTCATCCTGATAATGACCAGAGTGATTTCAAGGGTGGGACTGGGATGTGAAATCAAGAGAGCTGAACAGGAAAGGGAGAAGAAAGAAAGGGAAGAAGAGGTAGGCTTTACATTTTGGTAATAACTGTTAGAGCTGCTTGACTCATTTGTAAAACTTCAAACCCAGCATAGTTTCTGTTAGATCTTTCCCTTTCCATAATATGTGAAGAATAAGACATCCATTTGTCATCTATTCTAACAGAACTCCTGTTTGCCTAGGAAGTTTAGGCAGAAAAAAGGCAGAACATGGTATACAAGGCAAAATATGACTCACTAATATGACCAAAATATGAAAAAGATGTACAGAATAGAAATCCCATTGAAGAAGTAGTTTGGAAAGTGAGACAGGAGCAGCCCAGAAGGTAGCATGAACAAGGGAGTTAAAATTGGGAGTGCTTACAGAAAGCTGTGGGGATAGCCTCAAAAGAAAAACCTGAGGCTGATGTTGAATTATTTTGTATACAGGATGAAAGCCAAGCTCTAGCAAGTGAATATGTGAGCAGATATGAGGCATGTAAGCCTAAGGCATGTGTCTGTTCAGTGGGAGACAGAATTGGGACAGAGCATGTTTAGACTTTTTTTCTTTCTCACCTATATATTATGCTTGACTTTACAATCTGTCTGCACTTGCAGCTAATGAACTAAATTTCATTTAATTTTAAAATGTGTGAAGGAGGGAATACAGAGTACAGCAAATTTTATTCCTGTATTCTTTATTCCCTGGATGCTGTTGGCTTTCTAGTATTTGTAACTACTAGTTGAATGAGTATTTTTAGGATCAGGTCTAGTAACTTTATAGTATTAATTTTGCTATATCAGTTTGCTGAAAAATATTTGGGCTTTTCCCCATTTATTTTGTAAATTCAGTATTTATATTTGCAGCAAGAGTAGATATTGTAGAATACATAGAGGCCACGGTGACAGTTCTGAAATTCCCCTGAGCTTGCTGAAAGTCCTTTTGGTATTCTGCAACTCTCACTAAGATAGATAATGTATTCTACAAAACATTCTTTGTGCAAATAGCACCTAAATATCTTTGACAATAACAGATATGTAAGGCTATATTTTCAATCAAATATCTCACTTCCATATGCAGTTTGGCAAAGTAAGAGGGTATGAGATAAAGAGAAGAGACTATCCTACATACCTAGGGATATAAAAATGGAGGGAATCTTAACCAAATAAGTCACTGAACTACCAAGGGCTCTTATTGGGAAAATGAGTCAGGTATGACTGTTTGTTTAACTTCTGCTCATATTTGGCTTAATACCCAGCTCTTGCTAAGGCTTGACGTGTGCTAGAAGCAGTGCCTTTAGGTCAAAGGAAGGACAACACTTAGACAGGACACCATGGCCAGAAAGGGGTAAAGCTCATCAGGTAGCCACTGTAACCTACAACTTGCTGTCTCCCGACCAAATTTCCAAGCTCAAAGTTATAAATACGTCAGCTTACCCAGAAGGTTTTTGAAGCAGATCTAAAAGCAACTGGTCTGCTGAGGTTTTCATGCTTGCTGGTGTGATAAAAGAGATGACTGTGCTGCAACAGAGGACAAAGTATGAACTCTCTCACTGTTGACCAGTACGTTGTGTGTAGGTGCACAAGTTACAGTTGTAAGTTATAAATTAGAGAAATTTTTGGTCAGAAACATCATGAATTAAACCATGAATTAGTGAATCACTTGTTAGACTAGTCTGTACAAAGGGGATTGAGCTGTTGTTTGTAGTTTTTTTCTTTTTTTGTCTTTCCTACTACGCTCACAAAAATAAGTAAATTTGAGATCCTAACGGACTGCGACAGTGAGGCTCTAGGAGGGCTGTTTTCAAATTATGTCACAAAAAGCTAATGTCATCACTCCTTGGAACTAGTGTTCAGAGTGCACTGCACTGATGCTGCTCATCATTACTTCAGCCTGAGCTTTTATCATAAGTAATATATGAGAATAGTAATGGACTTCTTGAAACTGTAAGTTTCATAAATTAAAAGATCTAGACCTAAGATTTGCTCATGTTTATAAAAAAAAAAAGGAACAGAGAATCACAGTTTAGGTAAATTTTTGACTGACTCAAGCATGGGCACTGGAGTGGTGGAATTTTCTGAGCAGCCAAAAAATTTTAAAAGTCTTCTGGTGGTCTTGAAACCATTGGGCAATAGTGGTGACACAGCTGCAAACATGTGGGTATGTGTTAGCTAAAACTTCTGTACATCTGAAAAATGCAGCTTTGCTTTTGGCATGTCACTCCAGTGACTCGTTTATTTTTTGGTGAAAGAGAGTAATGACTTCTAAGTGGTGCATCTATTTAGGGAGACTGTATCCAGTTCCTAACACTTGGCTGGTAGATCTAACAGCTTACACATAAATTGTATTTATGCTAGTAACTCTGCTAGACAAATAATCCTTGAGACATCAGGTTTCATGTAAAGTGCCTGAATTTTATGTTTGCATGCTGTACGTGATTCTCTACAAGACAAAACTAGATAGAGGGATAAAGTTCATGCATCCCTTGATACTGCTCCCTCTTTAGGAGTTGTATAAAAAAAATTAAATAAAAAAATAGAAAGAGACATGCTAAGAAGTTACATTTTTGGGAGATGGAAACTGAGTGGTAATCTCTGGTCAACAATTTGATATAATAAATACAGAACCTTTGTTTTAGAGCATATATCGTTCTCCCTAACAATATTTAAAATCAAGTCTCAGCTAAAGTTGTCCCCTTTCTGCTGCCCCTCACCTGTTGCCAATTTAGCAGAGCTAAATGTCCTTCCCTATGGCCCAGGTGTGCACATAATGGGACACACAATTGCAGAAGAGACTTCAGTGACTCAGGTGTGTATTAAAGGAGATTTCAAAAGTTGCTAATGATGCTATGAAGAATTTCCTGCAATCTCAACTAATGTGTAATTTCTGTTTTTCAGTAAAATAGCTAAACTTAGCACCAGGCAAAAAAGAATATGGAAAATGCTGTAATAATGGCAGTGAAATTTATTTTGCATAGGCAGAAAAATCATAAACTATCACTAGAAATGCTACTTGCTGATTAAACTCAAAGCAAACACTTGAACGGTAAATAAACATAATGATAAAATATATAATTTGAAACTATTTATGCATGAAAGGTAAACAAATAAAGCAGCAGTTGTATCCTACAGGATTTGATCTTAGATTTCAGAACATCTGGAATTCCTTGCTTTCTCATAGAATATAAATGACATTTCAGTAGAAGGAGAAGGAGGGACTTTGCTGCTGTCAGAAAATGAGAGTCTTAAGCTGGACTTGGGCTTTCTTCTGTTTTTCAGATAGCAGAAGAGATCAGCACAGTAAATTGCAGGGAGACAATACACAAGGAAAAGTTTCCCCTAGGTGAATTGATAGAGTAGATAAGAAGAAAATTACAAAATCCATATACATTGGAAGTGTTTCCTGGAAGCGTTCAAGGTCAAGTTGGATGGGACTTCCAGCAACCTGGTCTAGTGGAAGTGTCCCTGTTCATGTGAGGGGGATTGATCTGGATGATCTTTAAGGTCCCTTTCAACCCAAACCATTCTATCAATCTATGATAATAGTGAATATTTCTTTCTGTGAAAATAAATTAAGGTCTAAGTGCTGTTATAATATATTATGTTTTTATATAGCACTGACCTTCATCCTCTCAGATTAATTAGGTTGTGGGGTTAAAATAATTTGTTAGCGTGGTGGTTTTTTGTCTCAAATATGCTTCCTTTTACAAGCTTAACCTTGTTATAAAAGTACTTGTAATTGCTTTTTTTCCAGAGATTTTTTTCCCAGTAGGAGCTTAATATTGAAGCAACACTAACATTCTAGTTGTCCCAGATTATTATTAAATTGTGTGCTCCAAATAGCCTCTTTTCCCCACTATTTGTTCTATGGCCATGCTGAGAGCAGTCTATCTTACAGACCTTTCCCAGTGGGTAGTTCAGATTGCCCTGCCTCTTGTAGGGGTTTTCAGATAGAGATCCCAGGCAGCATCCACAAGACTTTCATGACTGGCTGGGGTAGAACAAGATAAAGCCACCTCTCCTCAGTTTTCTCCCTCTCCCCACTACAAAGAGAAATTTCAAATTAAAACCGTCTTTGGGGGTCCTGTCCGCATCTCACCTTACAGTGGTTCCCAAAATCTAAGGTTTCTGGCCTGTGATCATAGAAAGACTCAAAAGCATTTGCACTCACATCTCTGTACCCCTATAAACTCTCTGCTGCTTAAAAGATACAAGAAGGCGGTACCCAACCCTCTGGAGTACTGGGCTACTCACCCTGCATCTCACTAGATTTCTGTGGGAGGCCATTACAGGTGGCTTTAGAGGGTGCAAACACTTTTGTCTAAAACGAAATAATAAGAGATTTGAAGTCAGAGTGCTTGGGACAGTCTAAGGGCTGTTATCTTAGGAAGAGCAGCCTTAATCCTTGCAGTGTATTTGTTGACATTTCAATAAATTTCTCTAGCAGCTTTCCAGAGCAGATTTGGGATATTTTGGACAATTCTGTAAAACCTCATGGGTTTTTCTGGGAACACTAGACATAATATTAATCTTGGAGGTAGAAGGAAACAAAATCGCTATATAATTGTGTGGTGAACAGAACTTTCATTTCCATTTTACTCCATTGGCTAAGAGAGTACCTGAATCCAGTAGGACTTGTTCAGCTAAGCCTGGGACCACAGAGTAGCCAGGGATTGGCCTCAAGACAATCCACATTAAGTATCTATTTAAATAGAAAATGTATTCTATAAGAATAAATCACAGTAACATCCTGGTTATGTATATTGGATAAACTACTATTTAATGTACCGGCTTTTAATCTTTTGCTTCTGGCGACTCTCCTCTGTGACAGCTGCTGCAATTCAAAGCACACTTGCTAGTGAAATGGTGAAAAAAGATTAGAGAATATCCAGGTGCAAGCTGTTCAGGACTGTGAGGCTGTTTTCCAAGACAATTTCAAACCAGATGATGCCTGTGGACAACTCAGAAGCAAGAGGGAAATGGGGTAACCAAAGGAGGGATTGAACCGTACCAATAAAAGCTGAAGAGGACCAATATTATAGGGTTTCTGTATGGATGAGAGAATTTATCTATCTGTCTTTACTGTGTGCCTAGTAACAGTAATGGCTGGGAAACCACAGTGTTGAACCCAACATCGGATTTTTTTTCTGAACTTTAGAAACCCATATGTTACAAGAAGTAATTGGGTGAGAATTAATCATCCACCACTGCAGTACATAGGAAAAAATCAACTCTTACTTGACATCTCTGCATATGAAATAGGCTTTAATTGCAGTGACTAATATTTCTAGCACTGTTTTGCTGTATCCATGCTTTTTGAAGAGATGCTTCAAGGACTCCAGTGTTAACAACTAAACCTCCTTTGGACAATATCTAAGCACCCATGCTGGATGTTGCTATGAAGGGTGGTCTTAATATTTCTAAAGCCTAATTTGTGCCCCTAATTTGTGTCCAAGACTACTCTTTGGATTGGAATAAAATTATAGGAAAACCTTGCTACTGCCCAGTAATAATTTTAATGAGAAATCACTTCTGACTGAACAAGCAGATTTGTTTGAAGTTAAGAGAGTTTCCAAGGAAGACTGTTGTTCAAGCTGACTTGAGTATATTTGAAGATAAATGTGTTTAATCATGAAAGCCATGGTTCATTATACCCTGTACAATGTTTCTGTCAGCACCTGACTGTAAGCAAAATGGGAGAGGTTTAGATTTAAAGAGGTCTCTGCTAACATGCTGATTTGTGCCTCCCAGCAGAAGGTGAAAGAGAAAAATTAAACTAATATTTTGGTACTAAATGAGGGAGTTTTTGTCATTTACAAACCCTAAAAATTGGCTTAACAAATAGTTTTTATTAAAGGGAAGAAGAGAAATCTGAAGAGGTGGACAAGCTCTCAAGAGTTACTCTCACAGCTCATCTTCTAACATCACTTGTGTTGCTGATTTTTGCTGGTGTCACCCTCCTGCTCCATGCTGCCTCTTCCTCTTTCCCCTCATAACCACCCCTGTTCATCACAGTTGTGACTTCTATCAGGCCTACTCCTTAGCACCATCACCAAAGCACAGCTTTCCACTGCAAGAATTTCCAATTCCTTCTTCCATTTTTCTTCTGAAGGGCTTCCTTCCTTTGTCCTGCAGTGACTGTTGCTGATGATGCTGCCTGATGCTATTGTCCTAATGCAGTGTCCAGCAAGGGAGCATTCAACTTAGCTCTTACACTACTGTAAGGACGTTGCTCTGCAGGCCATCTAGGTTACCTTCCTAACAATCACAACATGTCCAAAATTCGTGGGTTTGGGGTCTGTCCTAGAACATGATTCACAACACACAGTTTTTTAAAAGTACTCAGTGATTTTTCTGGTTCATTTTGGATTAATGTCTATAAAAATGTAAAATGTTCTGTAAATAACAGAGGAAGAAGCAAAGGAACTGATACTACTGATGGTGAATTGCTTCACTAACACTAATATGGTTATCTTAGATCTGCATCACCTGCCCTAGACTGATTAAAATATCCAAAGGGATTTTAAATATGATTTTTAATCTCTCCTGCTATATTGTATAATAAATATGAGAAACATATTTTAATGAGGCTTCACTGTGCTTCATCTTGTGGCACATTATTGCCT
Organism: Corapipo altera; assembly: GCF_003945725.1. Taxonomy (NCBI): domain Eukaryota; kingdom Metazoa; phylum Chordata; class Aves; order Passeriformes; family Pipridae; genus Corapipo; species Corapipo altera. The sequence continues at coordinate 77,860,360 of NW_020884872.1, forward strand.
CCTGTACTTCCTACACAAACTGGCAACATGATGCCTCAACATAGAGATGCCTTTTGCAAACAGAGGGCTGCACACCAGGGTTTACATACTTAATGGAGGACACAAGGGAATGACACATCATCTACCACATTCTTGTCAGGGGATAAAAATTAGGAATTTGGTGTATAGTCATGGAAGGGTGGAGTCTAATCAGAAGACAACTCTTAATAGGTTAACTCTTCTCTTAACTGATATATAGTCAGTGGTAAGTGAAGTTCAACTCTTATGACTGTATCAGCTCTAAAGAAATATAAACAGGATGATACTTGTGCTTTACTTCACAAGGTGTGCAAGCCTGCCACAACAAAGCTTTTAAGAAATTCTGTCTGTACTTTGTGGAATTACCAGCCTGGAAATTTTTTGCAACAAAATATCTTGAGATATGTACAGGATAAATTATTTTAGATGGAAATGAATCATGGTCCTGCAGTGAAATACCTGTCTAAAATTGCCTAATAAGAAATAATAGGAAGTCAGTTTTATGGTGATGAAAACAACACCCTGAGAGAAAGACTGGTGAGGGTAAAAGCACTGCTAGATTTGACACTCATGAAATGTGGAGAAGATTTACTCACACATCACTGAATCTGCAACCAGTGGGTTGCAGTATGAAAGCAAGAAATCTGAGGGCAGTTACAGATCTGGTGTGGATTTCACAACTATTTTTAACAGCACTCAGTCATCAGGACAGTGTACTGGTTAAATAATTAGATTTGTTTCGAATGCCAACAAAAGAGGCAGATGTACAGACTCACACCAGGAAATAGAATTAACCCTTCAGAGTCATGAGGGTTTGCCAAGAGAATTAAGACACTCCCACCCCACCCTTCAGACTGAAGCTGATGAGGAATAGAGAGGGCTCTGACACTGTAGGTATGACAGACAGACAACATAAAATAGAAGAAAAATGATCCAAGGTGAAAAATTGCTCAGAGCCAACATGTATTTGCCATGCGTAGCTCCAGAACTAGATTAGCATTTTTATGGGGAGGGACATGAGATTGGGAGAGAAGGTAATATTAACAATGGATTATATTATTTGACTGGGCTTTGCAAATGACAGCGGTGTGCACAGCATGGACTGGGGGATTGAAACACTGCCTTAATTCAAAAGAATTAGAGCTAGACACAAAAGATTACACTGCAGCAAAAGACAAATTAGCAGCCCAAAAGCACATACAACATTTGCAAACCTTGAGTTGGATCAAGAAAGGTGTAGAGGCAAAAACTGTGCCAGAAACAATAATATTAGCACTACAAAGATGTTAAACAGCTAAAAGCTGGGCTGTGTAACGTTGGTCTTACAATAGAAGATGTGACTATACAATAGAGGATGTTATTATACAGGTAAATACCAGCTGGTAAAGAATCTGTTCTGTAACAATGCTGAGGAAAAAGGTGGGTTACATGACTGTGAAGCTCTTAGTTTCATCTACAGTGCTGCTGCTGGAAGTGTGTTAAAGTGACTGAGGAAGATATTCACGGCAGTAGACAGGACTTAAACCTTATAGACTAAAGCTGAAAAGCTCAATAACCCAAGGTCAAAACTCTAGAAATGCTACCATTGCCCTAGAGTAATACAAGCCATGGAGAATGGGATTCAGACTGCAAATAAAATACCTCAATTAAGAAATACATAAATGTTTGCTTATGCAGAAGTTGTCCAAGCTCCTAGTAAAGTCAACAGAGATTTGAAATTAAGGTTGGTCACTCATATATAAGCATGTAACCCTCTCTGGTGAGACATGGATTACTTACAGGTCATGTTTCACATGTTTCATATTAATGTCTCCACTACCCAAAGGAGATATACACTGGGCAGCATATGTTTGCCTAATCATGAATGTTTAATGTCATTGTAGGTCAATGGCTTATTTTACTAAGCCTCCAATGGCTGCACCAGCGAAGTACAGATTTCTAGTGGGTGCTGCATTAATTTACCAGTCCTTTGTGAAGTTTATTTGATACCGCTAGAGCCTTTCAGATGGCACTGGGTACCCATGGTTAGAAAAAATTAATTCTGACTCTAGCAACTGATCATGGTGCTGAGGAAAGAACTTTGGGCAGAATGTAGGCTCTGATTTGGCAAGCTACCTCCAAGAAAAATTCAGGTACTTAGTACAACAATAAAATATTTGATCTTTGTATGTCAGCAAATACCAGTATTCTGTTGAAGAGTTATACTACAGACACTTTTAATACTTTCCTCTAACATTGCAAAAAGAATATGTAAATATCATGTGCAGATTTTAAAAACTCTGTGAAGAAATTCTGTGTTTTAGTCTCGCCTTAGATAAATGACTTTGTTATATAAATGGTCAAGAGTATTTAATATCTCAGGAGTTGGGTGGCTGGAGCAAAACAGACTGGGGAGAAAACTTGTAGGAATGACACCCTATTCCCAAAAATAAATTTTAAAAAATAACTTAAATTCACCCTTCCTGGTGCAGCCCTGCCACAAAACACACCAGCTGGACAGAGCCCTGTCTAAAGGAACATGCTAGACATGTCACTCATCTCACTCACCTCATGTTATCTCTGTGTTTCTCTTTGCCCTAATCCCTAAATATGCATGTGTGTCTGTTGGAGGGAGGCAGGAGGGAGGTCGTGCGGAGGAAGAAAGTGGTGCCTGCAAAGTTGTCCCCAGTGTGGGGTTTGCCCTGGCTGCCCCTGAGGCCCAGCTCCCAGCCTGGCACATCTTGTACATTGGGTGGCAAGAAGGAAACAGCTGCCTATGACCTGCGTCACAGTTCTATCCTCAGTAAAGGGAATGAGCTGACACTGCTGCACATTGTACAAAATCCTATTAATACCAACTGGAGGATTTCTTCAGTGTCATGAATTTGCTCTTGCTGAAGTCACAGCAGTACTTAAATGCTACTCTGCTGATGAATGCAGTTGCATCAGCATGATTAAGTAATGAGGTAAGTGAAACTTTACATATTAAAAACATAATTTCTTGTGCGATAAAAATTACTTTCTTTGCTTAGGTAGCATACCCGTAGTTATTTCAATGAAAAATCCAGGTGTTACAAATTATCAACTTAGAGAATTTTGCACAGTGCAGAAAAGACATTAATTCTTAATTAAATTAAATCTTTTTAATAAAGAACTAATATTGATTTGTCAGACTATAGGTACAACTTCAATTATAATTGATAAACTACTAGGCATTCCACTTATGTAGCGACTATGAAACAATATCAATAAAAGTACTAGAAAAAAGGTAGTCTATGAAAAGAATTAGATGAAAGTTGCTGTCTTGATCCAGAGAAAATGCTTGAATCCAGACATAGACCCTGCAGATAAGGGTGACTACACAGGAGGCAAGGCATCGCGAATAGAGATGGTACAACGGCATCTCGCAGACCTTGATTCCACAGTATAAAATATTGTAATTATTTCCATTCCAGGAAGCCTCAGTGTCAGCTGAGCTACCTGGACCTCTTTGCATTCTTGCCTGTGTTGGTTTAAAAAAGAGTCTTTTTACCTCTAAGTCAGAATGCAGTGATTCAAGTTCCACACTGAGTAAAACATTTGTGTTTTCAATTCCAGTGATGAAGATTACCCAGATCTTTGTGTTAGAAGATGGTATTTGTAGACAAATTTAGTTCAAGTGGTTTAATGGAGGAAGAATGACTTTTATCGATTTTTGTACACTTTTTCTTTTTTTTTTTTTTCAGTGGTTCTGGCTCTTTCATACAACTGCAGTTCAGATCTAATTTTTTTTTTCTGCTCTCAAAATGTCAATCACACCTTTGCAATAGGAGCTATAGGTATAGTGAGAAAGCTTAGCTGTATATTTGAGCTTTCTAGACTAAAATATTGTAATTTGAATTACTTAGACCATAGGGGAGACATTTTTAACTTTCATGGATTTCCTACTAATTTTCTGGATTTCTTAGCGTGATACTTTCCAGCTGTCAAATGTGAGTAATAGCTGATGTATTCTGACAGTGACATTGGAGCCTACCTTTCTCTTACACTTCTGCAGAGGTGAGCAAAATGGATGCAGACAATTTTAAATGCTACTATAGATTTTTAATTTATCTTCTGACACAAGCTCACAACGAATCATAAGAATAACCTTATTTTCTTAGTCTGGCAATTCAAAAGTTTATTTTCTTTGTGAGTAGAACTAGTCTACCTGTGTTTTCACTCTAGTTCATCTTCTCCCAAGAACCCTGCAGCCTTATGATATGGTAGCAGAAAATTATTCTAGCCTAATGCAGAGAATTAATTGACAAGAATAATTGTCTGCTGTACAATTATTCTATTTATTTCACCTTTGTCTATGATAATTGATTATAAAACGAATGGTACATGGGCCACCTACTCTCTTCTTGGGCCCCATAAAATTTTTCATTTTATGTAGGTCCTGAGTGAATTTCAATCTAGTACCAAAATTCTGTGTGCTTCAATGGTTATTAGGATACATATTTTCTTCCAAATTTCTTTATTTACCTGTCACTGTGCCATCAGGTTATTCTCATACAAACTTTCAGAAAGGGAAAGGTTCATATTCCCAGTAAAAGAGTGGCAGAATACTAATGACATTAAAATTTGTTGGTGTTGATACAAGGAGATACTGCCATAAACAGAAATGTAAACGAGGTCTTCCATGTCTCTACTTAATGCCAAAAATATGACTTCTTTCATCTTGTTCTCGTGATGCAAAAAATCAGAGAAAAATGGTCACTTGAAAGAAATTCCTGTTAAAAATTGAGGTCAGAATTTTAAGACTGTTGACATCATTCCCTGAAATGTTTTTGTATTTCTCCTGATTTAAATCCACTTTTACCTTTTCTGTCCAAAGAATTTTTAGAAGAATCTCATAGCTCTGTTTCTCTTTTTGTAGATGTAAGAGAATGACAAGTAATTCTCCTTTTGTGAAATCTGTATGTTGCTCTCTGGTACTTCATAATTATTATAAGCTAGTCTATTGCTATTCTTTCAATTAAAACACCTTTTTTATACCATGACATATTTCTTTGCACTTACTGGGACCACACATGAATGTGTCATGTCACTTCACTCACTTTGAGTTTCTTGACAGGAAATCTGGGTATTTTCAATGTTCTTCTCCTCAGACTGCTGAAATAAACAGCTTTTGGCTAATTCCTGCAATTCAGTCTGTAAACTAGTCTTAGTTACAATTTGCTAAAAATAATGACCAAACCGGGAATGAACTGAATTTGTTTTAGTGAACTTAAATAGTTATGAAACAGTTATCAAAAAATGCACAAGTCTAGAATGAGCTCTCATAAAAATTTATTATGATAGAGCAGCAACTATCAAGATCATCACATACTTATTTACACTGGCAAGTACATTAAAAAGCATATTTCTGCAGGTATTAAAATCATATGATATTAAATAGTTTTAAATATTTGCCTTTAAAATTGTCAATATAATGGATTTCATGGAAGTGACTAAAGAATGAGTGCATTTGGCATCACTCCCTGCCTCAAAATTTTGGGCGAGCAGTTCTAAGAATCTTAACAAAGGAAAAAAACCCAACAACCTGACATAAATCTCCATGTTATATCTTATGGCAGTGTTTCCTGCAATCTGGAGATATGATGCACCATAGAACAAAAATCTGAAGAGATCTCAAACTGGTTATTTAGTTCTGAGACCCCTATTATTAGCAAAGTTTTCCTAATATCTGACATAAGTCTTTCTAGCCTGTCTAACATGAACTTTTCAAACTTGCTACTACTGGAATAATTCGTTGTGAACATGAAAAGCAATTTTCCCCCCTTCCTTTTACATAAATCATTTATCTTTTTCTTCTCTAAAGCATTCCTAGTATTTAGTGCTTTCTTTATAGTGCAGTTTCCAAAGCTGGACATATTATTAGAGTAAAATCTTTACTAGTGTGGTGAAGAGAGTAAGGATTGCTTCTTGTGTCTTGCAGGTCATATTCTAATACATACACTCTTTTTAACATTAAGATGTTTTTAACTGTTTTCCAGCTTGTGATCTCCCTCGAGTTTCTAATGAAATATTTCCAATGAATTGTTTCCCTAGGCATTTATAAAATTCAATATCCTTAAATAAATACCTTGTACTTATTCTGGTTGAATTTTGTCCTTGTTTTCCAGAGCACTCCACAGTACCTCATTTTGTACTGCAATTCTGTCCCCAAGGTAATCTTTTTTTTCTCAGGCTCTTGTTATCTGCGAATTTAAAAGCATGTACCTTCTGTTCAGTTGTCCAGGTAATAAATGAGGTAATTGAGTAATGTAGAATACAGGACATATCATAGAACCTCAGATTGGTTTGGATTGGAAGGAGTACCTTAAAGATCATACAGCTTCAATCCCTCTGCCACGGACAGAAACACTTCCACTAGACCAGTTTGCTCAAAGCCCCATCTAAACTGCCTTTGAGCACTTTCAGGGATGGGGCATCCACAGCTTCTCTGGGCAATCTATGACAGTACTTCACCAGCCTCACAATAAAGAATTTCTTCCTATTTAAACTTACCCTCTTTCTATTTACAGCCTTTATCTCTTGTCCTATCCTTATATCCCTACAGAATAGTACAACCTTCAGTTTTGATAATCGGTGAAAGATAACTACCATCTGAATGAAGTTTTCTAACTAATGCTATACCCAAACTATGGTAGTCATATAATATTTTAGAAAAGTGAAGCCTAATTCTTGTTTTGCTTGAGAAATTCTATGCGATACTTGACAAGAACATAAAGGGCTTGTGTGAAAACAAGTGCTTCTGCCTGTCATGCAGTCATGGAAAAGCTATACGGGTTTCAGAGTATTTGTTCATAACAAGTTTGTGTTAATGTGTCTTAATTTATACACTTATTTAATTATTTTTAGCAGAATATCTATGATAAGCTAAGTAGGTTAGTTTGTAAGTGTTTGATTCCTCCTTTTTAAGGAAGGACACTGTGTCTGCCTTCTTTCTCTATCCTTCACAGCTTCTCAAATAGAGCAGGCACTCTTCTGATGCTGCTTTGACCAGTTCTAAAGCGTCGTTTATCAAGTGTGCTACTCCTCTACTCCACTCATTGAAAGCTGTAATTACGGACTGAAAATGAATGTGTGAAAACATTACTTGCATTTTATTATATCCTGTCTGTATATAGTTTTTATCAGGACACAGAAAAGGTACAGTTATAGTGTTGGCTGGCAGTGTAGAAAAAAAATAGGTTCTTCATTCATACAGTTATTTTTTTTGCCATGTTCTGTGGCTTGAAACATGCACTAGGACATATTGATGATCTAATACTTTGTTCCAAACTCCCTTACTCTTAAAAAAAAAAGGAAAAGAAAAAAAGAAGGCTAAAGGAAACCAGGAGATTATTACATTTTGCACTTCAAGGACAATATTGTTTTTCAAGTGCCAGCTGGATTCCCTTCTGAATTGGGAAGTCTTTAATGTAATAACCTGAAACACCCTAATCTAACTGTGAATTCCTTACTGAGATTGTAAGAAGGTAATTAGAAAGTAGTTTGATTTTATTTATATAATGTGCTACATTCACTATTCCCTGTTCCAATAAGATTATGTCTAATTAAAATGCAATTACCTCTAGATTTCCTCAGAAAAATGACTGCAGAAGGGAGCCTTTTTCAGGTTTGGGGAACCCTTTCTTGTCCCCATTCACCCTTTCCTATCAAAGCGTGGTGGCATTTTGGTGGTTTTTTTTGTGGATTGGGGATTTTTCTAATTGGAGTTTTATAATGAAGATAAATCAGTAAGTAACATCAGCTGGTGGAAGTAGATGTTCGAATTTTCAAAGAGGTCTTTAAACATTAGTAGGATTTTGTACAGTAATAGCTGGACTTTCCCTCTTGGTATCTCTGTCTTCAGCCTCCTGTCTGTTCACCTTCTTTATCCTTACACAGCCTTCTAGGCTTTCTTTTTATATAGTGTTCATCAGAGTGAGTTTTCATTCTGCTTGCTTTAAGGTGTCATAACAAAACCAAGGTCACTAATAATGAGTGAAAAACTATGACAATGCAAATTGAATTGGTCAAAGCAAACAGGTTATGAAGATTACGAAGATCTGTGACCTTTGTGCAAAGAATGGTAGTGCTTTTTCTCTCACCAGCCTGCGTATCTCCTCTTCTGGAAGGCCTTCTCTCAAAACATTTGAAGTTTTAGATGGCTTTGTGAAATTTGTGGTAACTAGATTTCATTGTTAATTTGGGTTCATTTTGCAAACAATACTTTTACAGACTTTTTTCTTGTATTCCATATTGTCCATTTTCAACATTCTCAAAGTTATAAAGTGATCCTTAGGCTGAAGAATATTTTGTTCAGAAACAATAGGCATTATATGCAGATTAGGGTTATCTCCTTCAAAAAAACCTGGAAAAAATCTGGAGAGGAATTGCTTATATATTTAAACAATTATATAATTTTCATAGGCTAACGATTCAGTTATCAGGACTTCTGTTTCTTTGCAGAAAACACTTTGACTGCTTAAATCTAGACAGACTGCTTAAGTCTGTCATGGTTATAAAGACTCACCTTCCACCAAGATTTGATTTAGACAATTAGATCTCTCTCCTAGTCATCAAATTCCGTCTGAGTTTCCCCTGCTACAGTAAAAGTCACGTTTATTAACAGTCACGTTCATGACTTGGTTGTTATAGAGCAATATTTCATGCTGTTCCTAATGCACTCATTCTCGAAATACCTGGTTTTCCTATAGCTGATATCCCAGGCCTTTTTCCCATTAATAATGTTACATTTCTCAGCAGAGATTTAGAATTTCAAGTTTTAAGCCAAGCTGGCTATCTCTCAGTCTTCTCTTTCTTCTTCAGTTCTTACAAAAAAACATTTTTCCCAACTTATTTTTTTTTTTTTTATTTCTAGTCTATAAAATACTTATCTGACATCCTGGATAAATCAGAACTACAATACTTCTTTTGTTTGGAAAATAATTTTTCTAAACAAGAAGTGTCAGATTAGACTTGTGTGCTTCTAGTACTATTATATAGTCTATTATGGCTCATTCTAAATTTTTCCACTATATTGTACATTCTTTCTTAGAAAATATTTTCCTCCCCTTCCCAGAAGTATTTGCACTGTATTTGTATAACTGTGAAGACCCACACATCTATGATTTCGACACATGTCCTTCTTGCCCAGATATTGATTTATTTTGGCACAAACTTCCAGATGGCTATGACATCATAGAGCTACTTTAACTCTGCAGCAGGCTTACATCTCCTGCTACAGGTTGGTCACACAGCTCTTGAAATTATTTCTTCAGTCAACTAAAGAACCAAGAATTTTGTGTACTTTGCCTATGTCTCAAGAGACAATGTGAGTGCTACTGCCTTGACATTGGCTCATTAAGCAGCCAAAATATATGTTTTCAGATCAGCTGACCAAGAAATTGTTTTTCATCAAATTTGTGAAGAGCAGCTACAGAGCTCTGGCTTACAACATGAGCTGATTTCAGTGAATATGTGTCAGATATTAGGAAGAAATTCTTTGCTTGGAGGCTGCTGAGGCACTGGAACAGGTTGTCTAAAGAAGCTGAGGATAATCCACCCCTGGAAGTGTTCAAGGCCAGGTTGGATGGGGTTTTGAGCAAGTTGGTCTAGTGAAAGGTGTGTCCCTGTCCATGTCAGGGGGGTTGGAACTGGGTGATGTTTAAGGTTCCTTCCAACTCAAAAAATTCTGTAATTCTATTCTTATCTTTTTACTGGTTCTATTGACCAGAAAGAGCTACCTCAGTATTTTTAACCCTAATCACTTATTAATAGTCATGCTTCATCAGTAGTCCTAGCTTTGCTGTTCATATGTGGAAACAGTGGATGAAAATTAAATTCTATTTCTTCCTTATGGCCTAAGTTTACAAGAGCAGATTTTTTTGCATTTTTTTACTGCAGTTCCTCTTCTAGAAACCATGGCTTTTTTACAGGCAATTGAAAATTTACATCCTATCTATTATGATTTATCAATACTTTTCTTGAAAAGCAGCTTCTAAACAATCCAAACCAGTATTTTATAAATCCTAATAAAAATTCTCTTCATTAGTGTAACCTGCAATGTCTTCTATTAAAAATTATTCCACTTTCGGTATTATTGCCTAAATGAATTATCTGAACCAGCAACAAGTCTTGAAGCCTTTTGAAAAAGTGTGTAATAAAACACAATTCCTGACTGAAAAAATTTAGAAAATATAATTTTCTTTTCAATTTGCAACATAACTCACCTCTCAAGTAAAAATTACTTCTTCCATGCTTTTACACTGATGAACAGCTTATTTTCTTTCATATTCATAGCTATGTTTTTTGAATCAAGTACTCCATGCTAGTGGTGGAGAGCTACTGGTCCATATACCAGGAGAACTGCATAAGTACATCCCACCTGAGGTACAAGAACATCTGTAACTGGCCATCAGTCTGAACTGTGGCAAGATGTGTTTCAGTCTTCAGTTTGATCATTATTTTAGTACTGTCATTCAGAACTACATTCAGCTATATCCAGGGGCAGCAGGTCTGTAGTTTCCTTCGACAAAATATTCCACTAATGAGACATCTTATCACAAACTATTTCCAAATATATTAAGGACAAATAGGGGATTTGAAGTAGCCAGCACAGATTTATAAAGGGAAATGACTGTTCAATCTGACAGACTTCTATGATGAGATGACTGGCTTGGTTATATGAGGAGAATAGAGTCCTCATGTTTGCAGATGATATAAAACCAGGAGTGACTGATAAACCAAATGGGTTTGTTGCCATTCAGAGGGTCCTCAACAGGCTGAAGAAACAGACCAACAGGAATCTCATGAAGTTTAACAGAGGACAGGCTGGGGCTAACTGACTGGAATGCAACTTTTTAGCAAATGACCTATAGGTCTTGGCCAACACCAAGTTGAACAGGAGCCAGCAATGTGCCCTTGAGGTAAATAAGGCCATCAGTCTCCTGGACTGCATTGGGCAGAGCATTGGCAGGAGGTCAAGGTAAGTGATCCTCATCCTCTCTTCAGCACTGGGAAGACATATCTGGAGTGCTGTATTCACTGCTGGACTCCTCAGCAGGATAGAGATGTGAAAATACTGGAGTCAGTCCAGAGAGTACATATGAGAAGAGTCTGAGAGAGTCAGCACTGTGATAAATGCATGGATTTCTATATTTTAATGTGTCTGTGTTTCTTATTTACCCACATGTTTATTATCCTTTTTTTAAAATCCCTTGTTGTCAACTTATATTGTTCTGGTGGAATTAGCTGAATGTCTAGTTTGAACAACCAAACACTTACCCTGAGAACAGTGTCTTTATTTAATCTTTCACAAAGCTTTGTTACTGAAACATGTGAAGAAGTGTAATTATGGACACAGGAGAAAATGAGATAATATTTTTTCAGTGATCTGAAATCAGAAATGTTCTATTTTTCACTATTCCAATCGTTTGCATTAAAATCTTTTCTGCTTTAGTAAGACCATACTTGTTCCAAGATAACCATTTCTATAAGCTGAAGTATTATTTCTGTGTGATTTTAAGAATTTACAGACCTAAAAAGTCATACATATTTTTAAAATAAGGAAAGAAGAAATATTAAGAAATGTACCTAAGAGTTCTTATATTTTTGGTATATTTTCATAGATATCATCTGAGTCTACATCCTTTGAAAGGGACACTGATGCAAACTTAAATCTTTGCAAGCACTGTCTTTTCTTTTTTCTTCTCTTGCAATTTTTGTGATGGAGATGATTACCATAACATCCCATAACAAGTTCAATAACTGAGTTTCCTATACAACTGCTACAGCTATTAGGCTATGTCAGGTTAATCGTCCTGAAGTAAGTTATTAAAAAATCTCCAATGAAAAGAACTTTCATAGAAAACGAAAGCAGAGAAGTAGTCAGTGGTTGTGTCCAATAAGTACAACCAAGAAACATATATTTGCTCAAAACATGATTCAGATCCATAGATGATGCATAAAGCACATGTGAAAGTTAAGAATGTGTTTTCATTTATGCATTTCATTTTTGGTTGAGATCTGATACTAAATTATTCAGCAAAGATATCTCTCAGGTTAACCAGCCCTGTTAATACTCCAATAAGAGAATTATTTCCTTTGATAACATTTGGAACATTTAGATGATACTTCACTTTTAAAAGATAAAATGGTTCTTGTAATTAGCTTGTAACCCAAAAGAACAGTTCATAACCCTTAAGATTATAGAAATACCCACTTTCAAGTACTGTAAATTGATGCATAGCTCAAACCTAAATACACTATGATGAAAACAATTGAGGTTGCTAAGAGAAAAAAATTCCATGAAAAGTAAATCACCAGTTTTAACTCAGTTTATTCAACCAATGAAGTTGAATGTATTCTTGTATCACTATCTCATATGTGCATACCAAAGTCTGAGATTACACCCTGAGAATTTACAATTCAAGTGCATATATTCATAATAACAATGTTCTTTCACATAAGCATTTCACAGCTTGAAAAGAAAGCCAAGGTTTCAGTTATAGGAATTCATGTTCTCCATAGATCTCCAGTATATATCTCATTATGCATTGAAATGATGGACACTTTACTCCAATGAAAAAAAGTTAATAGGTCCCTGTGCCTTATGCCTGAGGAGTAATTGTCAGTTATACAACGCTATTTTTTCCAAACAGGGAAAATTTTTCTTTCAATCTGTAATACTGCTATGACATAGACCCACATTTAGACTGCTGTAAATGAAGCTAAGGCCTCGTGAAAACAATTAATGAATTTAAAAATCAAATATAAGAATCAAATATAAGTTTCTGGATAACATGTTCATGCATTAAAAATATTAAACACCTAGCAGAAAAAAACTGTAATGGTATTCTTTGCTTATTTAACTTTAATCTGAATTTCTGAGTGCTAAGCATTGGCACAGAAAACCACAGCTGCAGTAACGTTAGGCAGAGACAGGTTCATATGCTTCTAAATCAGAGGAACTGCAACTGATCATGCCTTGATGCTCTTCTGCAGCCCCTAACCACTGAGGTTTCAGAGCACCTACAGTGTTTAATGCTCTATCTGTTATAATGGTGCCCAAAGATAAGAGCAGCTAAAGCAAATTGCCTGGGAAGCCGACTAAGGTCAGCCTGAGCAGAAACAGTGAAAACAGGATATGTATTAAATGTCATTTTTCTCCAGGGCTGAGATACTTCATGCAGGGTGGCAGATAAGTGCCACTTGAGACTCTCACTGCTGCATCTTTCAGCAGCAATGGCACCTCCACCACTTTCTTTCTAAAGCAGAAGGAAAAGTTTCTTCTTTTAAAACTGGAACTTGAGTCTTATGCTGCTGTTCTGGTGCAGTATTTTAGCACTTGCTCAGAACGTGGTATCCTCACATTTAATTACCTCTTGTACCCAAGTCAATTCAGGCCTCTTTTGTCCCTGGAAACATCCTAGCTTTAAGTTGGGTTGTGATGTTCTCCACTTCTCTGGGTTTTGTACTTGCTGAGCAGCAACAATTCCCAATCGGAGATGGCGTAACTTTCAGCTTCTGCCCTGCTCAGCAGGGTGAGAGAGGTGGAGCTGCAACTGCCTCATGGCTCTGTTCCTACAGAATTCAACGACAGAAACAGCGGGCCCTATAATTCTATATACTGCAATTCACCTACATGATTTTTTAGCTTTGGTTTATCGCTAATTACAATCCCCCACAAACACAATTATAGGTCATTATATTTTAGCGAGGCAGCAGAATTTTCTGTGAGCGACAGGCTACGCTTTGTGTGGTATGACTTGGATCACAATGTCCCACACAGCATGACTGTATGAAGTGCAGAAAAATTGAATATAACAGAGGGAGGAGATAATTTTAGACCTTTGACTTGGATGCATGTGTTGGGACCTCAGAACCACTTTGTAGTAAAGGTAGCCTTTAGAGAGTAATTGAGAACAGCAGAGCTGGGAGCCTCCCTCACTCCCACATGGGCTCCCACCTTAGGTACAAAGTTAAATGCCTCAAGTAAGGAGAGCAAATGTTACCATTTTCATTTAGCTTAGTAGAAAAGACAAAAAGGCCAAATTATCATGTGCTGATGCCCTAGCAACCTTCCCATGTAGTGTCCTTGCTGTAACAACAGACAATTTGGTCCCATAAGATTCCTCTACTGTTTGGCAAGAGAAAGGTTAGGAACAGATGAGAACAAATATCCTGAGAGAACAAAATCTTTGGGATTTTGCATTGGATTATTCCTCAAATAGTGAAAAGCTATATGGAAAGCCTGAAGCTAAATATTTCAAATCTCCATTTTGCTAGTGGAAATTAACCCCCTCCTGAAAAGCATAACCCAGGATTCACTCCACCTCCTCAATGTGTGCGTCTCAGCTGCAGAGCTCATCACTCCAGTAACCTGGATGCTTTTTGAGACACCAGGTGTGTTTATGAAATTCTGAGTGGCCACTGCTGCCATTTATAGTACAAGAGCTACTGCGCTTCTCTCAGTAGCTCAGTTGAGCTGGTGTGTTTCAACCACGTTCACTTGCAGTGGCAACGGACAAAGGAGCCCACAAACCACTTTTAATTCTGCAGTTTCACATTAAGGCAACTGAATGAAAAAATGCATGGATCTTTACTGGAGCTTTAGAGGGGGACTTCTGAAACTTTGTGTATAGTAGCAATGCAGAGGAACTTGCACTAATGCTAAAATGTGTTATTGGGGAACTGCAGGCTGTGTTCATCCTGGTACGGTCATTGTGGAAACAGAACTAGTTCAAGTTAGCTCAGGTGATGAGTAGGTGATTTTCCTATAGAAAGTCCAAATGGGATTTGGGATCCTCATTCACACTGTCTCCTGAAAGATCTTGCCATTGTGGGCTACTTTTGCTGGGCATTTTCTGTTAAAGTTGCCATAAATCATGTGTTATCCTCAAGATTTCTGGTTGTTCTTGTGGTAACTTTTTGAAATAGAGCTGTGGAAATGCAGAGGTTTGTTCAGAACATCTTATCTGAGATGCTGTAACACTTCTTTAGGTTATAGCAGCAATTTTAGTTTTGAGGATAGCAAGGCTACAGCAAATATGCAATCAGCATAGGAAAAGCATGCTTAGCTAAGAAATCAAAAGTAATGCTTCCCATCTATTGTTGAAATGGGTAAAAAGTGTATAATATTTTTCCTCACACAGAATTAAAAAATAAAATATTAAATTAATGAGTGCACAAGGAAATAGGAGTAGCATTGTAATATATTCATAATTACTTTGGAAACACGTGCAGGACTTGCATTGAGGAGTTTCATTTGACTTTGCAATATTACACTCAGTGATCCCAATGTGTCATAATTGTGTAGATATTAAAAGCTTAATATTAAATTTTATGATATATGTATATATAACAGACTATATTTCAAAATTCAATATTGTTTAGATTATTTAATTCTAAAAGAATTAACTAGAACTGGTGATCATTGAGTAATGCAAGTACAAGAAAGTCTGTGTTATCCTTTCCTTTCTCACTTAACATCAAGAAGGATGTTATATATATGACCTCACAAACAAGCACTAAGATTGAATTTTGTATATTACCAAAAAGCAGAAATATCAGAAGTATCTCAGAGAAGTCTGAAATATATTTTGGCCTTTCTCTAATTCAAGAATGTGTTGAAATGTTCCAAAATCAAGAGAAATGCAAATATATAAGTGAAAAAAAAATTCTGTGTGTTTTTGTTTTTTCTTTTAATCAAGGTGAAAAATAAGAAGATGAAGCTACTGTAAGTAGAAGACTAGACTAGATAACCTTCAGAGATTCACTTCAACCAATACTCCTGTGAGTAAATTAAAATGTATTTTATCAACCTTCAATGCGTTACGTAATTTTGACTTTCATCTCATTAAAGCAAGAATTCTTGCCTCAGTGTTGAGCCAACCTGGGACTTCATTGTCCTGGATTCAACTCTGTGCTCAGGTACAGACTTCCTATGGGAAGCTTTCTGGGAGTTAAAAAGCCCTTTAGCTCATCTCAAGGTGTGTCGCTAGAGACATGTAAACGCATCACTTCTTGATGTGTTCCCTCCTTAGTCCAGAAGTCTGTAACAGCATGACCCCTGCACTGAGCTCAAGATAAAGCAGAGTAATCCCCCTCCTTCATTATGACCACGACTCTTCTGGAATAGCACAGAGGAAGCATATCAGTGTGGAGTGATTTGATTTTTAGTAGAACATACTTATACAAACTGGTCTTCACATTTATTACAGAAGGATTTCATGGATTTACTAACCTCGGCCTTATATAGTTGGTGACAATATTGTTTTTTGCAGAATAGGAGAGTATGAATCTGGTGAATGATTTAGACGAGTGATTTGAACACAGATTTTGTTCCCATAACAAATAAATATTAGATTATTGACTCTTATAAAGACATGACTTCTGCATGTCTGGCTATTGTTTCTCATTTCCTTTATCTCTCTCTCTTTCATTCTCTTATTTTGACCAGAGTTTTCATCCAGGATGTAATAAATGTTTTCTGAACAGACAATTATAAGTTTTCTTCAGGTCTAGCTGACATTATAAAAATATATTCTTCCTGTAATTTTGGAAAAAATTAATAATCTAGCTTTAGAGAAATACAACAGAAGGATTAACCTTTGTGCTCTTGAGTCACCCACTTATTGGTATCTTCAGGCCACTTTGCTTCTGCTTCTGTTAATGTCACTGCTTGCACTGGGAATTACTGAACAAATAATTTTGCTTTGTTGAGGCTATTTTATTTTCAAATCAGTACAAAATATATGTTTTAGGAGCTCTTCACAACAAGAAGAAGTAACATTTTGTCATTATCGGGCTAAGGTTTTTTGGTGTTATTCAGTTTTTCACAGTGGAAAATATCAAAATTTTGACGATGGACTTTTTGAATTTGAAATTTGAAATTTAATTTTAAAGGTAATTTTATCTTGAACAAGCAGTTCTCCCACCAGAGGCAAGTTAGATCAATGTATTCCTGCTGTGAGAGACGCAACATCTGAGAAGAATTTACCAACAAATCTACATGAGTAAGAAATGTATATTTTAGGAAAAACAGGGATTTGCTTGCTTAGACTTCTGAACAAGTTCTAAAAATAGGATCATAACTGTTGTTTACTCTGTTTGATTCTTAGGGTAAGATTTTCCCTGTTCCAATAAAGTGATTTCTGGTGTAGATGGTGTTTTATTTTCATCGTTCATGACAAAATACAAGGTACAGCTTATTCACCCAATAGGAATCTATACGTGGATTAGTTTTCTACCAGTGTGTTGAGTTGGATCAGCTCAGAGATCAATCTGCACAAGGTGCCAGAGATAGCAAAAGGCAAACAGAAGGTCAGTGGGATGGAGGAGAGTGGAGCTGAGATGAGGAATGGAAACTCTTCTGCTGGGAAGCAGTGAGTAGCTTGGTTAGTTCATCCCCTTTTGTGAAACAGCATCTAGAGTTAGGTGAAACATGCCCACAATTGGATTTATGTCTTGATTATCTGCATCTGAACAAGAAAATCTAAACAGGTTTCAAAACTACTGTAAGTGGTCAGTGATGTCCAGTGACTTGGTAGATCCTGTAAAGCACACTTCTGGCTCAGCTCTGAAGACGGGAAGAAATGACAATCATTTAATCTTGATTTTGCTAAAAATCAGGAAAGCACTAATTATTAAATTCTGAATAGCCATCTATAAGTGTTTATTATCACTTTTCAGGTACCCCTAATGATCAAAGGAGATTCCACAGAGACTTCTTAAGATTTCTTAATTAAGAAATAATTATTGTGCAGAGAAGGTCATAAAGGGTTTTTCAACTGAGAGTATTGGAAAAAAGTTATGCATGTATGTACATGACCCTTTCTTCACATCTGAAGATCGAAACACTGAACTTGCAAGACAGGCACAGATTTGTAACAGCTACTCAGTTTCACTAAACTATAATAATAATAATGTTTCAGACGTTCATTAGGCATTTACTGACTTATGCAGTGTTGGGGAGTTTTGGTAGGGTTGTCTTGGAAATGTGCACAGCAGAAATCCAACAAAATTCATCACAAAAGTAGCTGGTAATTATGTGTGATATGGGTATGAAATGAGTTCCTCCATCCCTGTGGATTTACGTATAACAGAACAAAGGTAGGAATCACCTTGTCTTGAAGGTTCTGGGATGTGGGTATGGTACTTGTCCCGACCCTTGGTTTAGGGCAAAGTCCCCACAGACATTAAACAGCCCAGCACAGTGGAGATGGGGCAAGTGGTGCATGGTGAAGGGACTGTAGGCAGGCAGAGCAGGAGAACTGCTCATGCTTCTGAAGAGTTTTTATTACCAACTAGAAGATTTCCAGAGTATGCTTTGGGACTGGGGACTGTATAGTTATACAGATGTCATTGCAGACTTAAACATTTCATGTCAATTTGTCTTTTTTTAAAGGCAAACTGCTCCTGCGATGGGAGATTATACTCGTACTCAGATGTACCTGGTAAAGAACCAGCTGGCTAAACATTGTCCTCTTTCAGACCTGAAGTAGTTATTTTCTTTTTGCAACAAAGTTTTCTTTGTTTTTTGCCAAAATGTTTTAATGAAATATTTCTGTCAGAAATGCCAGAGGCATGAGATGGGCATTCCCAGCTCCCTCAGCTCAACTCACTCTCTCTCTGGATGGGGTGAGATGTGTCATACTGTCTATAGAACAGGGTGACTTCACAAAGATGGAACACGAATCATGTGTTCTTGGAAGAATGCATTTTGGGTTAATCTGAAATTAAGTTTTCTGGAGTTTTAAAAAAGTGCTAAAATATTTCCATTTCATAACAACTTTGTTTCAGCTGTTGGGGTTTTTTTCTCTCTTCATTTGGACTTGAACTAAAGAGGTATTATTCATACAGCTGTACATTTTAAGTCTCTTGCATATTTTACACTGCACATACCATCATTGAAAATAAAGGCTTTTGTCTCTAATCCTTTTGAAACATTATATAATTCTGTGTTTATAAAATCTAAGTCAAGAAAAATAATCCAGAATTTGGTTATTACGTTTACAGGATAAATTGCTATTAGTATCTCTGGATTTGCAGGTGGAATTCCTGAAATCTGGAGAGGTTAAGACACTCACTCTGGACCACACAAATAGCCCAAATGAGATTCTGCATAATTTTTCTGGTTTTTGGCACAAAACAGCATCATCTGTGTTTTCTTTGCTATAGGAAGTATAACTAAAGAAGTTTATGCAGATAAAACTTCAAGCACACTTTATCAACTTATTTTTTTTCTGAGGTATTGCTCCGGGAAATCAACCAAAACCAGCAATAAATAGCAATTGATTTACACTGAGTTTTTACTAATGCTCTCCATGTTTTCTATATTATAAATCTTCTTTATTTTATGGCACTCTTCAACTTGGTGATTTGGATAGGAGCACACATGCACAGTCAATTTGGCTCATAAAGTACATAAAGCAACAGCATTTCATCTTACTCTAGGAAAAGATTATTATCTGTTTTCAAGCAAAGAGAGGCTGGTGGTGCATAGAAGCAGCCTCATACATTTCTCTATTCTTGTTAGTTTTATCTTTCACTGTGGAATTTCCATGATCAACAGTTTGATTTATATCTCTCAATTGCTGCTCTTTTCCTTTACAGGCAAAAACAATGTTTAAAGGCTCTGTTCACTTTACGTGAACAGTTCTATCTGCGGGATGCATTTTAAATTGTCAGATAAAAAAGTATTTCACAAAGTACTGAAAAAAAAAATCAGACATAATGAAGCCTCTGTCAGCTTGTGAATCTTCTCATTTGGGGATGTTTGTATGAAAAAGAAATATCGCATTTGAATTTTCAAAAATACCACATGATTAACTGAAATATAAGCATAGCCTGCTACTCTCTCAAGGCACCATCCAACCAGAAGGAGAAGGGATGGGCCTGCCAGATACATTCCTACTTAAGCATGGGTAAACCACGGCACTTTGCTCTTTCTCCATTCTTGGTTATAGACTGCAGATAATCTGGATCTCATAAATACTTGACATACTTAGTAATATTTCCTCGTAATCCTTTCTTCAAAGTGGATATTGAAGAGAGCATAGATGGAGTCAGGTGGATTTTTCACATTAATTCTTCTTTAAAAAAAGAAAACAAAGCTTTTTCAGATTTTATTATTCTTTTTGTAGGAATATCTGCAATGTTGTAAACAAAAGTTTTAATATGACCTTACCAGAAATCTTTTCTCCCCCTGAATGCCAAGCTATAGACAAGTCAAAATCAGATTTGTATGGATAGCATGTTTTGCATATGGAAATTTATATCGTGATATGCAAGTCATGATATGAAAGATGGTTTGCTTGTGTAAAACAACATTAACATTATTAAAATATGAAGATTAAATTTCTAATTTTTTTCTTCAATAAAAGAATGCTCACCCACATCACAGAACTATAAACATTTTAGGCCTGTAGCAGATCTGCAAAAAAGCACAGAGCATGAAAGAGTTTCCAGAAATCTGCTGAAAAGTGTTCTAAGAAACTGAATACCTCATCATTTGGGAAAATGGGGAACATTAAAGAATAGTTAGCTAACTCAGTCTTTTGTATAATATTATAATCAGAAAGCTGAATTGTTGCACAAAATCAATGGAAACAAATATGCTCTTATCACTCAGTGTTTGAGCTGGTAGTGTTGTGTTGGTGCATCATTCACAAGTCTGCTGAAAAAACACGGCTGAGCTTCTGCATCAACCAAGCAAGGGAGTTCTCTGATTCTGCTGCTGTAAAGCCCAGAGGCTGGGGGGAATTGCTGAGGAAGCATTAAGGTATATACCATCAGAGGACAAAAAAATCCATCTGGAAGTAGTAGGATTCCCCTTTTAAAAAGTAGTTTTACACCAGACAGTGGATATTGAGTCAAGGAAAAATTGCTATTCTCTGTCTTTTGTTGGGATTCACTTCATCCAGCTTCAGCTATCTGATTTGTACAAGCTGACTAGTGTCAACAACAGAATCAATATAAGAGAGAAGAGGAGCTATGAGAAAGCAATGGAACAGAGTAGGGTGTGTGTACCTGACTGCAGCTCTTAGGACATCCAAAAGAAAAACTAAAAATATTTTAATGAAGTTTTAATATGTACTATTGGAAGGTTCTTTCATGGTAAACTGAACTTTTAAAGTTCCTTTAGTAAAACAAATAAATAAACAAATGTATAGTGTCCTAGGAATTGGTAGTCCTTAGCTAAGTTTGTGCATGTCCATGTGCTTGTGTGCACGGACAGTCACATAAACACATGGACAAAGCTCAGTGGCTCCCTTCAGTCTTTTCACACCCAGAACTGAGAAATCTCTGAAGTGACTTTCTTGTGTTTGAAGACATGTTGTCAACGCTGCTAAGCATACAGAGCACCCAGTGCACTGTATTCAAATTATCTTCTGCATGACAGAAAAAGGACACTGCCGTTCCATACAGGAGAACTTTCTCAACATGCTCGTTGCTCAAAAAAAGGCAACGAACCTTTCTAGAAGTGCTTTAGAGGTGGTAATGTTGTTGCATGTATACATAGAATAGGATAGGACATTCTTTCTCAAGAAAACCACCTCATCTAACGAGCAAAGGCATTATGGACTTGAGAAACTGTAATGAGATCAGACTTCTGCTCCTTAGTTTGAATTTATTTTTAATGACACTTACTGCCAATTTGAAGACTAGAAAAGGATAAAAAATGAGCCTGTGAGAGGCTTTTCAGACAGGGACTAATATCTCACACAAAAGATTTTAATACTGCATGGACAGTTTTGGTAAGTCATGCAATGGAAGGCACAGGGGAAGAGCTAATATACGTAATAGAAACAGAGAAAATTTATTTGGGTGAGTTACAAAGACAACCAGGAATCTTGATGCAGACAGTACTGTTCTTCTTTCTGCTTCTCATCTGTATTGAAATTGATTAAATCAAAATTCTTCTGTGCCTTCATTTATCCATAATTTATTCTTGTCTTTCAAAGTTGCTTTAAAGATTCATTAATTAATTGGTGTTCATGTAGTAATTAAAGTCCATAGCTGAAGTAATTTGTAAGTGCTGACATGATAGAAAAAATACGTATTGAAACCTATAGAAACTGAGGAGGGAGTTCAGTGGTAGTGCATTTTATCAGATATCAAAATAAGAAATATAGGATTGTTGGTAGTTTTAGTATTTATATTGCATGAGAATGGAAATATAAAATAAAAAAAAGAATATAAAATCAAGCAAGTAATTGTATATGATAAAAATTAAATATAGTAGCACACTAGATTTGACATTATTCAATACAAGAAATGTAAAAATGCTAATTCCCACAAATTAATTATTTAACACAGATGGTTAAATTATTCTGGGTTGACAATACACAAAGCCATGCATGGCAAAACTTGTTGTGTGTTATACACAAGGTAACTCTGCAAAAAGCTCTGAGATCTTCGTTCAGCCTTTGTCAACCCAGACTCCCATCGGAAACTTCTAGTGGAAACTTTGTTGTGCCAGGGTAACACTGGAGCATTCTGTGAGGGTTTCACAGTAGCTGAAGAAGGTTTAGGTGAAAATAAGTATCAATTGTTTAGGGTTTGATGATTAAGAGAGGAGAAATCAAGTTCTTAAAACTACTCAGATCTAAGGATTTCACTGGGAAATTAAAGCTTGGCTGGGCTGTTCTTCTAATACCCTAATGGTAATTAAGAATTAATGGTTTAACGTGACAGCTTTAATGTGCATATGTAAACTGTGATGCAGCACTAAATCAGTGCCAAAAAAAGACTGGAACAGACTCATAAAAAAGGAGTGCATAATAATTTCATAATACCATGTTTCAATATCTTCAGAAACAGACTGCATAATAGTGAGTTATTGCTAATGGATAATTAATCAGGAACTTAGATTGCCTCATTTAAATTTGATATATCATGCACTCAATTAGGACTGTTGAATGGGTTCCATCTCTACCGTATACCAGCAGCAACATCTAATAGCCTAATAAAAAATGGTTGATATGCTTGGGAAATTGTATGGTGCTGTTAAAATCCACCAGGATTTCTATGCTTTTGTCACAGCTTCAGAACTGCCAGCGGTTTCTGCCTAAATGATACAATGAAATAGCTAGCAGTATTTTAAATTTTTAAGAACTCTTGTTCAGATAAATTTCACACCTCCTTTCCTTGATTAAGGCAAAATAAGCAGTTAGCTCTTCTTCAACATTTGTTTTTGGCATGCCTGAGAGTGCTATCTGTGTCATAGAGATGGAGAATGTAAGGCATGGGGAAACAAAATAATATAACATCGTACAGCAGCTAATGGTAGAATCAGCAACAGGTCCCAGTCAGATGCCAACAGGTCCCAAGCCTGTGCTTAGCCCATTAGATTGTGTTTTGTCTGTTACTAAACTCCTTCATAAAGCCAAAATAAATGGCTTCAATGGGACTGAAGATGAGAATGGGAATCACTTCCATAATTCTTTGGAAAGCTTTGTAATTCCTCTGCTGCTATGGTGGTAAATGAGATTTTGTGCATCACATGAAAAAGAAGGATAAATATGGTAGTCAGAGATTCCTTTGTACTGAGGCAGTTACAATACCTGCACCTGAATCTTTATGTTGTTGATATTACCTTTTTTCCTTTTGATTCAACATGATTACTAGTCTTATCATGACTTGTCATTCCCCAGATGAGCACAATCTTTGTAGTCATAAGATAGGAAGGTGTTGGTGTTCAAATGAAGCATATAAAACACAACACTACCACCAAAATATCTTGGAGAGCTGCCATAAGCCCATTCAACTCACTCCTTTGCTTCAGGAAGAACTACTACGAGAGATTTTCCAGGTATAAGGTTTAATTTCAAATGTAAAATATAGAATATTTCACTTCAGTTAAAATTTTCAAAAGGTGCCATTTCAGAAGCCAAGCAGCAAGGCAAATGAGCCTATGACTGTACCTTCATTGGTGTCTGAAGTAATTTAAAGCTAATGCTTAGCTGGCTGATAATACAAGGGAGATCAGGGTGCTTTCACACATTGGTCTATACAAAGAAAGTTATTCCATCTTCAATTTGACTTAGACTTTCAACACACAAGTTCAAAAATTATGAATGCCTTTTTGAGCCCAAGTTCATCAGTACTGAAAATCTATCCAAGATATATTTATCCGGAAGGGAGACAAGATACAAAAGAGAACTCCTGAAGTGTGTCATCCAAGTTCCATGAGTACCATACTGATTTTTCTCATAACGACAATTTTTTCAGCTAAACGGAGTTTAGCGACATATTACATCTAAAACTGAAATGAGAATGTAAGTAAGGAGCAGCAGGGAACTAGGAAAGGAGCTGTGACTGTAGTGGCAGTAGGATCAAGTTTAAAATAGAGATTGTCACCTGGTCTTATGGTATTCAAAATAATAAATAGTTGTGTTAAAAATCCTTGGTGTGAAGAGATTTAGCTAGTATCTGTCCCTAAGGATAGCTTTAAGCTGCTACAAAGCCATCAGGTACCCAACCTTGCCACCAGAGCCCAGAGCAGATGGACTGCGAACAGGGACTCCAGATGCAGAAACTCAAAGCAGGCACATCAGCTTGTAACTGTTACAAAACAGTAAGCAAGTAAAATGGGTTAACAAAGCAATCATAGCTATAGGAACATATCCCACAGTTTTAACATCTCTATTAACTCCTTACCTTGAGGATGAACTTGTTTCAGACTTTGGAGCCTCTTTCTGCTTATGGTTCTATAGGTTGTATATATTTTGTAGAACAGGTGAAATTTGCTCTCGGTTACAAGGCACTGGAGGACCCTGTGCAACCTCCCAGCTGTGGAACGAGAGCATTGGTGACATCAGCAATGATGTCACCAATGTGACAACTGCACTCTCAGTTCCCCTAGAAAGTAGTTCTGGACTAAATTATTACAGTTGTGTTTAAATCAGAATGAGAATCAATAGTGTAGGAAAAAATATTAGTATTTCTAAGAGTAGAATTTGGAACATACGATTTGTGGACTACCCAGTTGTCAGAGACATATATTACCTTGTGTATTATTCTTATATTTCTCTTTCGCATCCTATGCAATGCAGCAATATCTCTGTGTTTGGAAATTTATACTTTCTCATATCCTTGAGCAGCTGCTACCTGTTCTCAGCAGGATGGCAATGGATGTTGCTTAACATATGACTTTAAACACAACTGTGTAGTTGTATTTATTACAACTAAAGTATTCGAATTTTCTAAATCTGTTATGACTGATTGTCAAAGGCCAACTCTAAGACTTCTCAGTTCTGCAACTGGAGATTCAGCTCTTCTGATTTAAATACTGAAACCTGCAAAAAGAGCATCTCAGATCTTCTGAATTGCAAGATATGGTTTCGAACACAACACTTCATAACTTAATGTAATTTAACACTCCTGTGTGAAAAAAGAGCTTGGAAACGCCCTTTCGTTGCTTCTTCAGTGGGTAAGAACAGAGTATACAGGCAAAAGGAACTTCCCAGAACTGTTGTCTCTAAACTGGGAATCTCTGAATTTGTTTCCCCCTTATAACTGGAACCAATTCCTATTCTGCTTGGAGTCAAAATCAATCTTAATATTAAAGCCTGAGAATTATTTTTTAACATAATTCCTAAGAGAAATACGAAGTGAATTTTTCTTTTCGAGTCCATCTTTGCAACTTAGAGTCCCAGAAGCTTTTTTCACTGATAACCCTCATGCAAGTAACATGGTCCCAAGAGATGATAAGTGAAGATGACCAGATTCCTTAAGACTCACGTTTCCAAATAGCAATTTACAATATGCAACACTTTACTCAGAGACAAATAACAGCAGTCTTGTGGTTCAGAAAACAGTTCCATGGGAATTTCATCCAAGAATTTATTAAATAAATCAGTTAAACCACAAAAATTTAGTGTTTTCAGTGAAAATGAACTTCTGAAGCAAACCATTGTCTGAAAAATCCTCTGTAGAATGCTACTGTGATCTTGGCAATCTTAGCAGTTCTTAGAAATCTCAGTGTTTCAGAAAAAAATATTAAGGGAACAGAACCTGAGGATTCATTTTTTGCAGGTTGCTTATTCCCAGCCTTATAGCTTGCATGTTCCTTTCCAATGGAGCAACATAGACTCTCAGAAAAGTATCACAGTTGAAACGACTTACCAATATTTATCCATGGTATCTTAGCACAGAATATTGATACAACCCATTATTATGGAATTTTAAGAGCAATTCCAAAAACCTTCAGTCCTGCATAGTTCATGTATTGAGAACTTAGTATACACATAGTGCCATCATAGTGAACAAGGTTGCCCATGTAGACCTAAAAAAACCTAAAAAATGTCAAGATGTAGCAACTCATCAGGAATTTGGTGGCTGAATCTATAACTGGTGATTCTAAATGCATCCATCAAACATTCATGATATAACAGATTATAAAATTGCAAGCAAAAATAATTCATACAATGACATTTTCAAAGTAATTTTCAACATTTCTCAGTAAGCAAGGCCAAAACAATAAAATGTAATCCCTGACTCATAGTTGTCAGAGTTTTTGGTGTTATTACTAAACATTAATAACATAAAGATGCTGATCTAGCTCATCCAGACAGATGAGATTTGCTTAAAACTTTGTCTCAGTTCTGCTAATACTCAGGATAAATTCTTAGTTCTGTTTTAGTCCACTGATGGTATGATTTCCATGGATTCCAGTGGGATCAGAATTTCATATCAGTAGTTAGCTTTCTGGTGGACTATCTATGGGGGCTGACACCAGTACTTTGTCAGTAATTCAACACTGCCTGGAAAAATAAAAATGCTAATTAATGGGGAAAAAAATCGAGTTTATTTGGTTGATTTAAGTATTTAACTCTGATAGTGTTTAAAGTACATTGAACTGATTTCAAAATTTCAAGTGTAATTACTAAAATCCAAATAGAGTAAGCACAAAAAAAAAAAAATCGAGGGGATATATTTTGAAGTTACCAAGAATGTTTGTTTTTCAATTAGGGATTTCATTTCTTTCGAAGACAAAAACCCCTCTCAAGTAATAACTGAATATTTTGGCAAATATATGTCTGCTGAACATTGCATAGAAGAGTGTTGTGTGAAAATTTTCATCAGCTCTAATCAGAATATAATTAACATTATGCAGGTTAGCTCATATATCTTGGATATGCAGATAAAGATTCAACATTTATGTAATTTTAAATTCTTCAATACCCTTTCTTTCTGACTTTTCCATAGAATTGTTTGCTAAAGGCACAGATTACTTTGACAGAATAAAGTAATCCTTTTTAAAATTAACTTATTGTTGTTATTAATCAACACGAAGTAAAACTAAGGGTGTTGGCTACTTGGTACAATATGGATAGTTTTGTGTGTACTATGTGTTTCAGGTAAGTTTTTGGTTTGCCCTTGTTTTTTCACAGAAATGTGATCTACAAAAATGATTCTATGGAGACCAGTAGAATATTTAGTTAGTCATATTTTTAAAGATGTAGAGCTAAAAATACAGTGGTTCATCTAATTATATTGATAAGGAGGATTTTTCTAAGAGGAGATTAATTGATGATGCAGTTTGGAGGACACAGACAAGATTAAAAGTATATCATACAACTCTGGACCCATATAGGTGACATGGAACGTAACAGGATCAGTGCAGGACAGTCGCGTAGTTTTTATTACAAATATACTCCTTTTGGAGTAAAATCTCAGTAACATCTAATTTAGTAAAAAACATCTAAGAATCAAGGTGAACTGTGCAGAACAAACTGTTCCACATAACTGACATGTGTGTAGCTGTGTGCAGTAGATCACTGCTGTAGTTTGCATATCGTTAATGTATTTTTCACAGTCTGTTTTCTTAAGCTTTAAGGAATCAGCAGACTGGTGAGAATCTTAGAACTGTGAAGTCTGGAACATGATGTTTTGCAACTGCCAAGCTGTTTAGCAACTTCACCTTGGTGAAGAAAACAGAGACCTGCTGAATAAACACTCAAAAATCTGCTAAACTTTAACTGGAAATATTGAGTGAGTAGCTCATCTCTCAGTAGGCCTGATTTATTCAAATTTATTTCAATATATTTCAAATATTAAAAAAAAAAAATAAAAAAAACCTTCTTTATTCCCAGACAAACTTTCTTTGGGAGAATTTCTTCAATGTATTAAACATAAGTAATCTTTCAAAAATTGACCATGTCCATAAGACTTAACTTTCAATCCCATCTTGTTTTTTACATATGTATTTATCTGTTCTCCATTTATCCTACTTGTCAGGAGTGAATTGAACATCCCAGATTCCTTTTGTGGTGTTTGTGCATACTGATAGTTTGCAGAATCTCATTACACATGGTACATCCGCTCTCAGAGGATAAAAGGAAATCCTTGCATTTTCACTGAAAGGGAAATGAGCATAACAATTCAATGCCTTCATCTTTACATGTTATTCCTTTGCTAGCATTATTTACAAATACACTCACCATGCAGATATTTTACAAAGCCTAAACAAAAGTATCCAACCAGATTTTAATATTGCCATTATTTGTTGCTACCAAATGTAAGAAGTCAGTATTTTGGAAAGTCTTACTAGATATCAGTTATCATAAGAAAATGGAAAAAACTCAAACCTTTCTAAAGATGTAGATTTTTTCCAATTCTTAACAAATATTTTTAATTAGAAGGGGAAAACAGTATTCCTTAGAGCTACTCTTCTCTCTCTCTGCCCGAACCTCATCCCATTCCTTTAGCGGTCTAATTTTATATTAAAAAGTCTCTACTAAATTCTAGAATTGTTTTTCTCTTTCCTTTGATGGTTAAGTGGTCATGGTATGAAATACAAATACTATTTCATCATTGCCATTTGCAAAACGGGAGTCTGGAAATATATTCCTGTTTAACATTTTCCCAGTTTTGTTTCTCATGCCTTCATGGGATGTGCATAAATCTATTACTACAACATGGTCTAAGTTTTATGTGATGACTACTGTGTGAGGGCCTATATGGTAACAGGTGAATGATGAACTGTGGACCAGAATTTATTTTACTTACCTTTTGCACATTTGCAATGTAAGAGTCTACTTCTGGGGTACTTATCTCGGCTTCCCTGAAGATCACTGGTGGAAAACTTCTTCCTGCAGTGTGCAATTAATAGAAGAAGCTTAAATAGCTATATGTCTGTGTTGTAAACACCTAAAGATAAGTGAAAATTACTTTCCCCTGATATGTTATTCTTAAAAGGCTGAGGATGATGTATGTCTGCCTCCAAACATACCTTACATCTTTTATTCCCAGCCAGTATCACTTCATTGTTACTGCAGATATTTTGGTAACAGATTAGGCAGATGAACACTGCAATGCATTTTGGAAAGTCCATCAGAAGCAAAGCTTTCTTTAGAGAAACTGCAGATGGGTCATGATCTATTTCATATTTTAGCTTTTCTAGATTGAAGTGGATTTTACTTACATGATGCTGTTTTTAATGGATATGTTTTTCACAGCTTTCAGTGGACTGCAAAATTTTTTTATGTTCTTAGTTGTCTGTTATGGTTTTATGTAACTCCTTCCAAGCTATCGAAATTTTCACAGAAAAAATAATAGGAAATTTCATAAAGCAAACGTCCTGACTGCAAAACAGTTGTGATTCAGATGAAGATTTGTGTCTTGTATCCTGAAGTGGATCTGAAAAGTCTGTCTTAAAGAACAGCCTGTTTTATGGGCTTTGCCTTTAGTTCCTGGAAATATTAAGGAAGAAAATCCTCAAACCACTAGACTTTACCATAGCTTATAGTATATTTATGTCAAAACTAGAAGTTGAAAGCTTAAATCTATGTCCTGGGTCCCAAACCAAGACAATCTATCCATCAGTTAAACTAATAATACCAGTATAGGACACACTTCAACAGCGGAAGTAGCTTTGTATCTAACAAAGGACTATGAGCCATTATATTTTTTTTAACTAAGTGATTTGTTCTGGATGAAAGAAATTTCACAAACTATGTAAGTAGTGACCAATTTTCCTGAAGTGCCATGATGTAAAAAGGGTAGGTAAATGCTATGCATTGTGGTGTAAACAAACTTGTGGCACCTGTGAATTACTAAAATAGTGCCATCAACATCATCATAAAGTATTTTTTGACACTGTGGTGGTATAGCCAGACACAGTGAATAAGCATCTTGCTTGTGTCAGTGATCTAAACTCTGAAAGGGATAATAATTTAATATTTTTAGAATGATCCTGTTTGACAAGACCAACTAATCTGTCTAAACTTGTGTTCTGCATCTGAGAGTAATAGATGCCCAAACACAGTGCAAAATAAGCAAACATAAAATGATACCTCTCTTTTGGTTATTTCCTAAAGATCCAGTGAGTAATGTCTTAGAAGCATTTCTGGGGTCAGAGTTAATATTCTTTGCTTACTGAAAATTGGTATTAATGCATTGAACTAAAAACTCTGCTGTCAGGGTAGCAGTGTTCTCTGATTATAAATACCAAGCTTTTATCATCTGGAAACTCTACAGTGCCCATTCACTATCACTTACACCATCTCAGGGATGCCCAAAACAGCGAGGCTGGTGCTCATGGAATAAAACACAGTGTTTGCCTCTCAGAGGTGCACTAATTGCTAGATCTGTCATGCCATGAGCAGAGAAATACTACAAACAGACATGATGACTCCAAGCAAACAAAATGTAAACAAAATCTACAGAAATGCTGCATGTTTTCTGTCCTGAAGTAATGCCATTTTTACCCCAAACCAAAAGCGTAACAATCTAACACTTGTGTAGAAACTGGTAGCATCTAACGTATTTTAACATCTCATATTCCAGAGTTTATATTTGTCTGAATTTTAGAAAGCAAGACTAGCACTTTAAGAATAAAGTGGTGAATAAGACACGGTCTTCTTTGATAATTGCTACAGAAATTAACAAATTTCCCAAGGGAGATCATGAACAGAAATGTTATGACGTAAAACTGAAGGGAAGGAATGACATGAAAGTCTTCCATGCTCCACATGACAGTTCATACACTGCTACCACATGCAATTTCATTTTCATAAACTACAGGTAAAATGTAATTAATAGCTGACTGTCCCATGTGGTGTCAGGGCACAGAGGGACTACTCAGGGTCTGAAATCATGATGGGTAAAACTGATTGTTGAAGCATGTCCTGATAGATGCCACCACTGCTCAAACTACTGGAAGGAGGACTTATACAAGGAGAATATATTTGTAAAAGACTTTATCTTATCCAAAATATTGGGTAGAACTTGTCAAATTGTTTGTCACAAGCCCACTATGTAGCAGATTGAGTTGTCTTACATTTTCTACATCAGCCCTGTTTTCTTTCTCAAGATATATAGAATCATAGAATCATAGAATCATAGAATAGATTGGGTTGGAAAAGACCTCCAAGATCATCAAGTCCAACCCCTGATCCAACTCCAATTACTATATCATGGCACTAAGGGCCACGTCCTTATGTATAACTATGTTATATATAGTATGTATCATATATTTTATAATTTAGTTCATAGAATTCAACAATTAAGGTATATAAACAAACTTCATCCCAGAAATCTGTTTGTGTCATTAAAAGGGAAAATTGAAAATATTTTATTTCTTTCTATAATGAAAGAATGTAGAAAAAAAAGAAAAATCTAATTTTGATCTCTCTTATGCTGATTTGATTTCTGTCAAATTAGCCTTGCTTTTCACAACACATATGATCTCTGGTCCAACATTCCTTTCCATACTCTACTAATTGGAAGTTTAAATACTTTTCCATTTCCTTGGAAACTTGCAAGACATTTTCCACTTGATTCTATCTAGTTTTGACTTTAAATGTCCTCCTACTCACTTGTAACAGAATATCTTATTATCTGTAATGGGAAAGAGGTTTGACAACTAGTAGTGTTCTTTATCTTTGAGCAATAAGCCTCAAACTGGGTTGAAAACACAGTATTTATTCAAAACCCACAAAACTGTGCGTAATGAAACTGAATTGGATTTAATGACAATATTTCAATTGCACTGCCTTTCACAGTGTAGATAGAGTATAAGTGGGTGTTAGTGCATTTCAAAATTGTAAAATTAATTGACAATAATTAATAACACCATATAAACCAAGATAAATGTAGCATAACAAATCTTGTGTGAAGGTGCATAGAGAACAATTGAATGTTTCTGACAGCGAAAAACGATAATGGTTGAGTGGATCCTGTAAGGTGTGTGTGTGTACACATATGTAAGAATCCCTAGCAGTCCAGCAATAATGATGCTCCCAGAAATCTATGTCTCCCCACAAACTAGAGTCTTGAATATAAATGTCCGTGTAGGAACGCATCACTAAATTCATTCTTTCTCATTGCAGACCCTACTTCTCTCCCGTCTCTCTTACAGTGCAAAAATCCATCAGTATCTCTGGCCCCTGAACATCCCAGGATCTTCTTAGCCAAGACATTTTGGACAACTTTTGAGCATGTTCCTACTGTTTCTGTGATCCAATCCTAGTGTTCTCATCTGGCTCACTAGTCATCTGAGCTCAACTCCTCATCAAGCTCTCCTTTGCAGAAAAAAGGCCCATCTGTAATTTTTGATAGTGATTAAAATTGGCACATCAGATTCATAAATGTATCCAAGAAAAGGAATACAAGTCTGACAGCCAAACCATAAAATCATAGAACGGTTTGTGTTGGAAGGGTACTTAAAAGATAATCTAGTTCCAGCCCCCTCCATGGGCAGGGACACCTTACACCAGATCAGGTTGCTCAGAGCCCCATCCAGCCTCCAGGAATAGGGCATCCACAGCTTCTCTAGGCAACCTGTTCCAATGCCTCACCATTCTCATAGTGAAGAATTTCTTCCAAATATGTAATTTGAACAAGAAACAGCATGTTGGGTCATGGCCAGAAGAGACTATACAAGGAAAGAATTTTAGAAATAGGAGAGGTTTCTAGCTTGGCACAACAGGATTCTGTCCTAATTCACATTTAGACAAAAACTAATCACAGAAATTAGTTGTGATTAGAATTAGTAGTTGACAATGGTTATTCCGTTTTTGTTATGAAGAGAACTAATAAAAAGTAGAATGGTTCAATTATCAGGCTTTCTAAAAGCAAGCCTTTAATTCTGTACTACGCAGTAGGAAACAATTCCATCAGGCAGCTTACACATCTTTCACACTTCCATTGCTGTATAGACAGCTCTTTTCTTTCGAAATGAGGCTCACATCCACAGCAGTGACACTGCTTAGCTGTGGCACAATTATGCTGACTTGCACTCTTCCTGTTTTATTCAACAGTGGTTTCGACAGTATTCCCAACACAGAATAGAAAACCAGGAAACTGTGACTGTGGCATGTGCTGTAGTACCTTTGTTAGTATACTCTAATCTGCTTATGTAACAAGACTTTGGTTAAACATGAGCAACCAAACATCATTCCATGAACCCTTGAAAGTTTCCCTGAAAGTACAGGTTAATGTTTCCACTTCCTTTTGTTCCTGAACAGGTTAGTCTGCAAGTGAAAAATACAGGTGCACATATATATATTGTACTATATAGAGATAACCTTTATGTAAGTTATTCAGTGAGACTGAATCATGGTACTGTGCTATTCTGCATGGTTTCTTTTGCAGCTTTCATTGCCATGGTACCCAAGTGACTTCTAGCAGTACATTAAGCAATGTGCCTGTCACTCGTCAAGAGAGTTCATTTCATCTCTCCTCCTTTCCCTTGTACAGGGAATAGGAGCTTTCAGCTTTTCTTTTTAATCTTTCTGAGTGAAATATCTCAGTCACTAGACTTGACTGAGTGAATGATGACGGAACAGTTTGTAACTTGCTGTCTCTAATGAAACCAATTAAACCAACTCTAAACTACACTTCCATTTCACACTAAATGCATCAGTTCTTCTTATCTGAGAAGACATGTATTTTCAGATTGTATACTAAAAAAGGTTCACATAAGGGAGATAATAAGCAGGTAAATGTTGCAATTTTTGTATCATCAGTCAGGGTTATATATTTTTTACTTCAAAAGAATGAAAGGTTAACACGTGCACAAGTTAGATAAAACTCAGTGGTGGGTTGACCCTGACTGGATGCCAGGTGCCTACCAAAGATATTTTATCATTTCTCTCCTCAGCTGGAGATGGGAGGCAAAATATAAGGAAAGGTTTACATGTCAAGACAAGGACAGGGAGAAATCATTCACCAATTACCATTACAGGCAAAAGAAACTCACCTTGAGGAAAATTAATTTAATTTTTTACCAATCAAGTCAAAGTAGGATAACGAAAAATAAAATTTAAATCTTAAAACACCTTCCCTGCAGTGGCACAGGGGGACAGGTACTGGGAGTAGTGATCAGTTAATCCCATGTTGTGCTGCTCCTTCCTCCTCAGGGAGAGGACTCATCACAGTCTTCCTTTGCTTCAGTGTAGGTACCTTCCATGAGGTGCAGTGCGTCAGGAACAGGTTGATTCAGCATGAGTCTCCTTCATGGTCTCAAGTCCTGCCAGCAAAGATGCTTTAATGTGAGCTCCTCTCTCCCTGGGGCCACAGGTCTTGCCAGGACCCTGCTCCAGTGTGGGCTTCCTATGGGGTCACAGCCCCCTTTGGGCACCCACCTGCTCTGGCACATGGTCCTCCAGGGGCTGTAGGTGGATCTCTGCTCCACTGTGTGCCTCTGTGGCCTTCAGGGGCACAGTTGCCTCACCATGAGCTGCACCATGGGCTGCAGGGCAATCTCTGCTCCAGA
The DNA here is from genome assembly GCF_003945725.1 of Corapipo altera. Taxonomy (NCBI): domain Eukaryota; kingdom Metazoa; phylum Chordata; class Aves; order Passeriformes; family Pipridae; genus Corapipo; species Corapipo altera. The sequence goes on from NW_020884872.1 coordinate 77,895,101, forward strand.
GCCTGGAGCACCTCCTCCCCCTCCTTCTGCACTGACCTTGGTGTCTGCAGGGCTGTTCCTCTCACATATTCTCACTCCTCTCTCTGCCTGCAGTTGCTTTTGTGCAGTAATTTTTCCCTCTTCTTAAATCTGTTATCCCAGAGGAGCTACCACCATTGCTGATGGGCTCAGCATTGGCCAGTGGTGGGTCTGTCTTGGAGCTGGCCGGCGTCGGTTCTATCATACATGGGGGAGGCTTCTGGAAGCTTCTCACAGAATCCATCCCTGCAGCCTCCCTCCTCCCACTACCAAATAACACACAAACTATGGGAAATACCACCGTGAAGATCTGATAACTTTTTCCAGAACAGCAATTTCATTGTAATTCAATTTGCAGTTTAAATGTCTAATAAAACACTGCATAAATATCAATAATGGCTAATTCATTAAAAACAGCATATGTTCCTCTTTGCAACAGAAATACCAATGCATTAGCAAAGCCAGAGTAATATATAAGTTTCATTTTGGTGTTGGAAAGACCTGCAAGAAAGGTAATGAATACTTAAAGTAATACTCTGATAAGAATCTCCTTTCTTGTCTCTCACAGAAGGAAAGGACCACTCCTTGCCTCTTCATCTAAGCATCTTGGCATCACAAGCAATTCTCTTTAACCTCACTAGCTTTCATATAGTTACAGAATGGAATCATCATCCCTAGACTATTACTCAAAAAAGAAAATAGATGCAAGTTCACTCCTCTGCTCTGGAACCATTCCAAAACAAATGTATCAAAAGGACTGTAAGTACAACAGGACACACCACCTTTAGCCAGGGTTCCCTGGCTGTCTTGTGACTCAGACATCAGAAGATCTGTGCTTATCTGACCTCTAGTAGAAGTATGTCCCACTCCTACAGTGCTGCGTGTTTTTACCCTGTAAACAGACAATGGAGACTAGAGAATTGCTACAGTATGTTGAAAGAGAACTTTTAAAAATATAAATCAGGTTGAAAAGATTCAGAATTTCAGCTTAGCATCCTTTTCTCTTTCAAGGGTGCTGAACATTTTATGTTCCTATGACTTGGTCTGCCCAATGTTTCTGAAAAATCACACAGCTTTGTCATCACTGCAAGTTATGAGTGTGGCTTCAGAATTTGTGAAAAGTTTGGGACCTACGAGAAAGTAAGAGTACCTCTTGGAATACCAGAACTTATGAAGCTGAAATAAGAATGAAGACTAAGGAACGTTTGGGACATAGGAAAGGCTGCAACTGAGAAAATGAGAAATGTCACCTGGAAGCTGAGAGAGATGCACAACTATCATGGGGAAGATGGGAAATAATACTAGAGGTACTCAAACAGTAAGCACAAGATTGAAGGAAGCAGCAAAATAAAATAGAGAAAGTGTCTATGAAGCCTCTGAAATTAAAGGTAGGATGGTATTAGCTTTAAGAATGAGGAAAATATTCCAGAGGGGAGCAAAAGAAGGACAGAGGGAAGGGGGGTAAAAAGGTGGCTGGAAGAAAAGATTTGAAACATCAGTCTAATACCAAATAGACTAGTTGAAATGAAAGGGAGAAATAAAAAAAACCCTTCAAATATTTAGGGAATATAGAAAAAAACACTAAGTGGAGAAGCACTGTATCTTCATAACAGAGTAGAACAAGTGAAATTAAATGGTTATGCACAAGAGCAGTGGAATACATTCCTCCCATCACAAAATATTCTGTTACTGGTAAACAATTTTCTTACAATAAAAATGTGAGATATTATCAACAACATATTTCTCAAATGCAAAGACTGCACATAACTTTGTAATATCTGTTTTTGTAGTGATATGAAATAAGAATCAGCATGAGAACTATAAAATACACGTGGTATCATTGGTACTAAACCTCCTATTTAAAACAAAATATTCTTTAACAGAAAAAAATTATTTTCAAAGAAAGGAAGATTTCTAAAACCCATTAGAGAGTGATTTTAAGAGCCATAACTAGGAGGACAAAGGAAATTTCAGAAATTTGACTGCAGGTATTTCTGAACCTCCTCTAAAGACCACATAAATGAGCTGTGGATCTCTTTACACACCTTCTCCTCTTGCAGTTCAGTAGGTGAAACGAGTCTCAGAGGCTCAACACTTGTTAAAACCGTGGTCTGGCAAGGGTGGTGGAGAGTACAGGCAATGTATGCCTGCTTTGCAAATGACTGTACTGGGGTTAGCCCAGTTATTTTCTCAACACATCACCAAATCAGGGGAAGGTGTGCATGCCTAAAGAGTATAGGGCTGTGTGCTGTTCCAACACAAACACTGGCAAGAATTTCAATATGTGAATATAGCCAGGAATGAGAGAGCAATTTTATTTAGATGCACTAATTTTTTAACTGTACACTTACATCATTTAACTCTAAGTATTCCCTTATGAAATAGCAAGTATTATGTTTAATGTGAAAGATGACTATAGGTCATATGTTATCTCTTCAGTGCCTTACATTGTTTCCTAGTAAAGTTGTAATTATATTAGTATATTTCAAGTATTACAATGTATCTAAGTGAAATATCATCGAAGAAAGTGCTACCAGTGAAACAGAATTGAGAAATACAAGTGGACTGAGTTTTGCTAAAGGTTATTACTGCTAAACTATTGGGTTTGGGTTGGTTTTTTTACTATGATATGTGATATTTTGCCCCTGCAGTTAACTGAAATTATTAGAGGTGATTCAAAACTGGTTCTTCACTGAAACAAGTGAACAGCACTTGTAAAAGGATGTTTCAGAGATAAAAGAAAGAGGCAAAGAGCCTGAAAATGAAACGGAATTTGCAGGGAAATATTTCAATTTCTAGGGAAGACTTAAAGTTGCAGATTTTCTGCGTTTGCTGGATTAGCATTAATTTTCAGTTACGCTCTCCCTAGACCACTTACACCAGAGTACCAGCACAGAGCAGGCTGAATTGCCAAGCCACGATAAAGTCGAGAGTTCTGCTTCCCAGCAGCGGGAGACACTGTCAGTCGCTCTGCCGGTCCTGCCGAATTCCCAAGGGAGATTTCGGTGGGATTCATTGTAGACCACCGCGGGCCGTGCTGCGGGAGAGCGGCGGGAGGTTGGCATTGTCCCCCCCGACACGGTCAGTGGGACATGGTCCGTCTCTGGGGTAGCGCTCCCTTGCTGGGCTGCCCAGGGGGCTGCGCCGTGCGGTCGCAGGTGAGGCAGTGTCACGGCCAGCTCCGCTGTGCCGAGGGGCTGCGGGCCCGGCCACCACCGCCGTGCGGGGCAGGGGCAGCCGGGATCCGGCGGGGGCGGCGCGGAGGGGGCACCGAGCGCCCCAGGGGAGGCGAGCGGAGCCCGCCGCCCTCCCACCTCCCGCCCCTTCCCGCCGGCCGGGGACAGCCGCGCCAGCTGACGCGCCGCAAACTTTCCTGCTCCCGCTCCGAGCTGCGCCTCGCCTCCGGCGCGGCGGGCGGCACCGGCTGCCGGTGACCCCTCGGCGCCGGGGCACGCAGGGAGCGGCCCCGCCGCGCTGCCCGCCCGCCCGGGGGACGCGGAGCTCCGAGGGGACACCCGAGCCGCGGTCCCGTGCGGTGGCGGCTGCCCGGGGGAGCAGCGCCTCGGCCGCGGGACAACATGAGCCAGCAGCAGCCCTATGGCCCGCGGAAGAGCAGCTCCCCGGCGCCGGGGACCCGGCGGAACGACAGCCAGGACTACCTGCTGCTGGATGCGGAGCCCTGCGAGGAGAGTGCCCTGCCGCCCTACGCCTTCTACCCCGTGTGAGTCCCGCCGGCCGGAGCCGGGGATCCCTCCCTCTCTCCCTGCGCTGGCGCGGAGCTGTGCGCTGCCTCCCGCGGGAAGGGGGGAGGTGGCGGCGGGTCAGGTGGTGGCCGGCGGGGGGCACGGCGTGGGGCTGGGGCTGAGCCCGCGGCGGGGACCTGTCATCTTCCCTCGCCCTCTCGGGAGGACGAGCGGGGTGTTTGTGTTTGGGAAAGGCGGAGGAGCAGCGTTGGCACCGCCGTGCCCAGCTGGCACCTGTGTCCTCCTCTGTGCAGCCCGTGGTGCCTGCCCCGCTGTAAGGGATGCGAAGGGTGGCTTGGGTTCAGCTGTGGAGAGTGGGGCGAGAGACGTCAGTTGTCCATAAACCCAGTAGATACCGTGCGTTTTAATATAATTACAGAAATTTTACCTCCTGCAATCGGTTGCTCCCACTGAGAGAGCGCACATTGCAAGCGTATGCGTAAACCCGTCCTCCTTTCATTACTGCATTTCGTCAAAGTCATATAGCCTCACATAATTTCATTATGAGAGTTTTGGCGGGTGAGTTTTGCCAAGTATTTATCATTTAAAGCAAGGCATAAGAACATATCCAATAAAACTAAATTACATAAGCATAAATCACAGAGGTTCCATGAACCACAATTTTTTAGCATCCAGGTCGCTTAACGTTCAGTGTTGATAGTGTCCTTCTGGTTATGTGTGGTTAGCATGACTTCTGTAATTACCACTTGTTAATGCCTCTGAAGAGAAGCTATCCCACAGAGGGGGAAAATGGATATTAAGCGGTGTAAGATGAGTCCTAAAATCTCAGATGATTACCAGAAGATGTGTACTTTCCTTTGTAAAAATTGTATTTTGTTGCTTAACTGGTAAATTTCTATTATCAGTCTTTCCTAATATTTGCTGCTTTATCTTTGAGCAACTTACCAACCACTTACCAACTGCCTGGGTATAGGCAAGGAATAAAAGCAATGAAACTGGGAACACTCACAGTGTTTGAATATTTATAAACTCAGCTAAGAACAACCAGAGTTTTCAGAATTCACTACTGTTATTGCTATTCCTAAGTGTCTTTTGGATCACTAATTCACTATGCTCATGTAGCTATAACAGTATACATTATGGCACATTGGACTTAAACCTCATCTCAAAATATATGAACACACCTGTTTAATGAATCCTTTCAGAAGAAAAAAACCTTATGATCGTTAGTTCAGAGATTGGTTCTCACCAGTAGACTTCAGCTTTGAACTAATATGGCAATTCTGAAGTTCCTTTGCCATTTACTCATTCAGAATGGTTGTGCAGCTGTGAAAGGATAGATCTTGCATACACGTTTCAAAACTTCTCTTAAAAAAAAATCCACAATTCTGTGGGGTGCTACTGTCTTAGCTTCAAGAGTATAAGGTCTTGGTCCAGCACACTCCCAGTGTGGAGCTTGCCTCTCGTCATCTCACAGTGGCCAAAAGGAAAGCCTACATCCCAATCAAGTTGCTCTATGGAACAAGGGGAGCACTAAACACAGGAATTTATCTCTGACTACATCATATCAGGGCCCTAGATGACTGCTTCTGTTGTACAGGTAAGTCCAGTACCCTGGAGTCCCTCACTGATAGAAGATGTTTCCATCAGTCTTTGAGAGAATAGACAGAAGCTACTTGATATGCATAGAGGGTGTTAATTTGAGAAATGTGCCCCTTCTCAAATTTATATTATCACTGCTTAAAAAGGGTGCTTTATTAGGCAGTGCTTTTTTTTTGCATGCACATTAGGTGTGGGAAGCTGTCCTTTCGTGTTTCTCTGGATATGGAAAAGAGCCACTTCACATACATCCATAGACAATGCCTACATATGGCCACTGCCAGGACTTCCTTGGCTGGCAGGGATGAATGCAGTGAGTAAGTAGGCTCCTCCAGGATACAGTGATTACCAAGCATAGTTTCTGAATTTTCCTACCTAAATTCCACCTACATCACATTTGAGGTACATTTTGCAGATCTGTCTTTTCAACCAGAAGACATTAGTTTTGTTAGTGGCCTTCATAAGGTCAAACATATAATCAGATGGGCAATGTTTAGGATATAATTTTTTTTACTCTTTATCATTTATGTTCAGTAATAACACTTTTATCTACTTTTTTTTTAAATCCTCAAATTACCAGTATTTCCTGATACTATTACAGTGATTAATGCAGAGTACAGCTGATGTCCAAAAAAAGCTGAGTCGTACCTCCTTTTAAACGTTACTGAGAGGGTAACATGCTTACTGGTATAATATGGTATGTGACTATTGCTTGAAAAGTAGTTTGATACTAAGGAATAGTTTTTCTCAAGTGGTGATTTAGTGATAATGCTGACTGGGTGTGTTGTTTGTAGAAAATATTTTTCATATGTTGTTTTGTGACTGCTGTTAAGTGATATAGTGGCTGGATAATAATAAACATCCAAACCATTTATAGGGAACCATTTCTGGTGGTTTTAGCTCTTCTTTCTGGAGAACAGTTCTGTTGTGTCCAAGGTAGCTGCTACCTTGTTGTAAACAAGACTTCAAGACTGTACTTTGACCTCATCAGCTGTGCCAAGTAGGGTCACACTGTCTTGTAGCAGTGGATAGAAGGTTTTTACCTTTATTTGTGGTATGGTGCAAAACAAAATTCTAATGGGATTTTGTGCTGAAAAATCTTGCTTTTCTTTTGAATTCAGAACCTTTGATAAGAAAATCACAATTTGAGCAATCTGTAGAATTCTTTTTAAGAATTTAATAATTATATTTTATAAATTATATGCAAGAAATACTTTCTTTCTAATAGTCCTCTTCCATCTTGTCATCAAGTCTTGCCACTTATATATCAAAAAACATATTGCAACCTGTATGTCAGAAGATTGACTCCTGAAATGCAAAAATGTGGATATGTTGTTTTTCCCTCTTGTGCAAGTATTTCATTGGCAAAGAGCCCCATTTTAAGTTTTAAAATAAAATGGAAAGTACACTTTAAGGTCTAACCCCAAATCCTAGTGCTGATGTGCAATGGGATTTGAAAGTGATAGCACTTGTGTGTAAACTTCCCCACTGAACAAATGTTATTGAAGAACAGATTGTTAGTGTATTAAGCTAGTGAGAAGACACTAATTCAGTCAGACATCTGCTTATATTGTTTATTTATACTTTAAAGTATTTTGTATTGTGAAAAATAAATGTTTTCTTTTACATGTGAGGAGGGATAATTGTGTATTAAAATGTCAGTTGTAAAGTAAATGAGGCACACAAATTATCAGATGAAAACAGGGGAAGAAAGATTCTGTTGTGCATAACTGTCTTGAGGCATAGATTATTCCTCAGCATTTGTGGTTTTCTGATGAAGTGTTTCTTGACATTATCAAACCTAGTACATTTAAGACCCATTCTTTGTTAAATAATATATTTTAAGATTTCTTTTCTGCCTGCAATATAACAGTGTTTGCTATTGACAGCATAATTTTTATCTCTAGTCTCAACTGTCTTACTTGAAATGACCTGTAAAATTATCTTCCAGAATCTTCATTAGACATAATCTCTTCAGGGAGTACTGTACAATGTGGCAGCTGTGTTTCAGATTGCCAGTCTCTTTGCTGAGATGTTATGTCTTCTGAAAATATACTGTACTAGTTTTGTTGAGATCAAAAAGGTAAAAGAGTTGATATGGAGGGGGTTCATTTCCTTTTATAGCCTAGTGTATGGAGCACTTTCCTATGATTTAGGATGATTTAGGATGGATCTACTTCGTAGTGGGCACTGGAAAAAAAAATTCATGTCTGAATCTCTCATATTCTGAGTGACTGAATGTAGTCCCTGAGGTCTTGAGTAAAAGAACAACACCATTATTTCCAAGGCCCAGAAAATGCAGCCTTTAGTTTGCTTTGCATATCCTGCCAGTATTAAGAGAATGCCTCGCTTTCAGTGTTAAGCATATCTTTATTTCAGTTAGGCTTTTTTCCCCACATATGTTAATTTCTGGTGAAGGCTTGTGGGATTTCTTGGGTTTGGTTGTTAGGCACTTTTGTGTTCACTATGTACACTCACTAATTTAACAGTGAACCTCTTTGGTCAGCTATAATATGTGAACATGCTAACATTCCTATGCTAATACTTCAGAATCAATTTTTTCTTGAACCATTGCAATATATCTGTAAGTTTATTTATACCCTAGCTCTTACATAGTTACCGAACAAATGAAAGTCACCTCCCTGTGGGACCTAATTTTATAAAACTGGAAGATTTCCATGAAAATATAAGTAATTTTTTAAGTTTACGTGAGGAAGGTGGGGTAATGATTAAGAAATGTGTGGGATGTATATGGGATACTTTTCACTGTAAATGTTAATAACAAGCATGCTCTTTGTCAAACACTCTCCCAGTAGTATTTGCCACCACAGAAGCTGAAGGTTGTAATAACTGGCTACTTGAAGAATTCCTGCCAACTATTGGTATCCCCAAATTAAGGCAACTTGGCATGGTGGGTCTGCGTCATCAAGCTGTGTTAGACTTTCCAACTTTGTAAACATGAACAAAAGAAAATTTTGGCAGTTAAACTGTATTCATGAAATTCTTTATAACTTGGTTTCATATTTCAAGCTGTGATGCAGTCCAGGCAATGAGATAGCAAAAAGCTTCAAACTTAAAGTGCATACAATGAGTCTTACATACATGTTTGTGCACATACTTGTGAGTGTAGCCACTCGCACACAGGGTCTACTCAACGGAAGGCTTAAAGGATTTGCGTTGATAAGCAGTATTTAAATGTAAGTTTTGTTAATTAAATGTTGGCAAAAAACTTAATGGTAATTAAATGACATGCAGTTTTCTACAGAATGGATTAACATTTCTGTCTTGCAGTAGCATGGTTATTATTTGTTTAGCACTGACAAATACGCAAGCAAGTGTACTATTTTTAGCGGAATAAGTTGTGGAGTGTAATGTGAAGATGACTGAATGAAATCTGGGTTTATTTTTTATATCCATTTCTATACAACTACAGTTTTTCGTACTATTAGTACAATTGTCAACACGACTCTATTGTACCCCTCCAGCCCAATATGTTTAAATAAATATTTGTCAGTATTGGGGGTGGGGGGGAAGCAGGCTTTGACACTAGGAAGGAAATGTGAGATTTACTACAAGAGCCCTGAGTAAGTGAAATATCAAGTATTGTCATTTTTAGGTGTGTTCTCAAAGCTATGTGGGAAGTGTGGATAGCTTGTTTTCTGCAAGAGTTGAATGTAGCTTCCTTTTATTTAAAAACAAGTTACTGATCTGAAAAAAATGCCAGTGTTGTAGATGTGGATTTGCTGAATGAAAACTTCATTGTGGATGAGCCACTTTTTTAATGTGGAATTGCAATGATGAAATAAAACATGAAAAATAGTAGTAATAATAATAGTAAAAGTAAATCATGATGAAGCAGTGCGACGCCCACCTCTTTGCTCAAACATTCCTTCAGTAGTGCTCTTAGTCATAATACTGTTATTAATTAAAAACAAAATGAATCTTGCCCACTACCAGCTCAGAATAACATGACTAGAGTTCTTTTTTGTCCTTAGAACTTGATTAAATACTGGTTTTGATGTCAGTATTTAACTTATCAAAGAGATTAAAGAACTGAGGATATTTTAAAAAATATTTAGAATCTGTGAGGCCTTACTATGCAGGTAGAAAGAAGGATCATGAACCAAAAGATCATGGTTGATGCACAGAAAATAGAATAGAGACAGAAGGTCTGGTGCTGCTGCGGCACTAACAATTTTGCAGAATATTCAGTCCAGAGGCTTTTTCTGAAACTTTGTGCTCTGTTACAAAATCATAGTCATAGAATGGTTTGAGTTGGAAGGGACCTTAAAGATCATTTAGTTCCAACCCGTCTTCCACCCACTAGATCAGGTTGCACAGGGCCCAACCAGGTTGGCCTCATATACTTCCAGGCATGAGGCATCCACAACTTCTTTGGCCAGCCTGTTCCAGTGCTCTCTGAGTAAAGAATTTCTTCCTAACAGCTTATCTAAAATCTTTCCTGTTTTAGTTTAAAGCCATTCCCTCTTGTCCTATCTGCATGTGTAAAAAACCATGTACCCTTGTTTTCATAAACCCCCTTTAAGTACTGGAAGGTCTCAATGAGGTCTCCCTGGAGCTGCTTCTTCTTCAGGCTCAACAACCCTCACTCTCAGTCTGTGTTCGGAGCAGAGGTGCTTCAGCCTGCTGATCATTTTCGTGGCCTCCTCTGGACCTGCTCTAACAGGTCCAAGTCATTCTTGTGCTGAGGACTCCAGACCTGGGCGCAGCATCTGCTGGCCATGCAAATTTTGAAAAAAACAGTGGATCTCTTACAAGTGGCACCTCATATTCTTTTGATTTAAGTCCTGGTCTATTGATGGTCCTGGTAGTTATCCTAGATGGCCCAGGCTTTCAGCAGGTTCAAATTACAAACTGACTCAGTTGTAAGTGACCCCCAGCAGCAGCAGCCCCTCCTGACCTTGTGCACAGATAGGTGTTGTAACAGATCTGCACTCGACGCTGTGTTGTATGCCAACAGATGTGCACATGACAAGTTGTAGTCCCTGAACTGCACAGAGGACCTCATATATTTCCAATCAGGGCAAACTGCTATACAGTTGAATTGCTATTTTGAAGAGAGAGAATCTTGATTTCACCATAACACATGGAGACCCACCACATGCAAGAAGGCAGTGTCTGACTTGGAGCTGCACAGTAACTAGCCTGAGACCGAGAAGTCATTGGAAAGGCTTGGCAACCACAACCATCTTGTTTTCTCCTCAAACGTATTTTTAAGTTGATCAGCTTAACTAGCAAATAGGTATGTGCCCAGCAGACTGAAGGGGTGGACTACTGAGCTGATATGTTGCCTCCTGTTGTCTGCTGTCAACACTGGTGTTAGTGGACACTTGGTTGTGCTGATTTTCCTCCTGACCTAGTCTGGATTTATCCTGTTGCGCTTCTGATTTACATTTTCTTTCTCTTCAGTAAGATATTTGACTGTGGTCTACGTTTCAGTTTTTCTAGTCATGATTTTTCTCCCCTTATTTAGAATGAATAGCCAAGTCATACTGGTAAACTTTGTTAGTCCTACTCTATGTGTACATGTCTTAGGCCTGCCAAGTGGTAATAACCCAATACTTGGAACTTTTTTCACACAGTCCTGCTGTCAGCTTTCCAGCTACTGGGTGCTTGGCAGCAGAGAGCAGTTCTTACAACAGCAATGCTTTAAATCGTGGATTGCATCAGTCAAACACCTCTACAGTGCCTGGCACATCACAGGAGAACTTAACATCAGTACCACCAGTGTGAATCTAGGAAATAGTTTTAACTGAGGTGCAGCTTGTGGGAAGATACTTTGGAAACTGGTATCATGAAACTTGGAAGGTCTGTGCCATTGAGGCATGAGCTGTGAATGTCACAATTAGCATTTCTGTGCTAATTGTGGTGTGGGAAAGTGCCTTCCCTTCCCGATGTGCCCACGTCCCAGTGACATGTAGCAGAAGCCCACTTATGAGTGGTGGCTTGTTCTGGGGACAGTGACTGATATGTCTGATCACTTAGCGGTGGGCTCCTGCATCTGTCCCACATAGAACAGCAGAACTTGAGACAGAAATACATTTTAACTTGCAACTCCTGCCACGCAGATAGCTTAGTGCCATGGATAATCCAGGTCTTAGTTAAAAATGAACTGACGTCTAAGAAACAAATAAAACTACCAAAAATTAGGAGGGGCGAGGGACTTATGTTTCTGAAGATGCAGTCTGTGTTATTTGAAACATTTTGTAGGGCACTGCTAACAAAAAAGTCAGCAATAGCAATATCTCCAGAAGGTCTGCAGAATGAATGCTGCCCATGGTACAAAGCTGTAGAAGTTAATGTTCTCCATGTTTCTTCAGAAGGGAATTTTAGAGGTTTAAATCATTTAGCTCATCTGATGTGACACATAGGTTGGTAAACAGCAAATGATGTGATAGTGAAATTTTATCACTGCTTTGTATAATAAAATACAATACCTAACAAGTTGACATATAAAATACACACTGGGATTTCTTACCCCACAACCACTTCCACCCAGAATTAACAACAGCATTTAATGCCTAACAGGAAGAGAAACTCTAGGTAGGCATCTACAGAGACAGCAAGGCTGATGCCTCTTGTCCTACAAAGCTGTCTGAGGATCTTTCATGACTTCATAGGTTTCTATGTTACTGATTTTACATCAAATCCAAAAAACAGCAAAAATTACACTAGTTATCAGTGAGAGCACTAATAATACCTTAAAGGGAAGAAATTTCCTTTGTGGATTATCTGGTTTCATGCAGGATTTGTGACACAACTCCATGGATGAATGAAGAAGATGCTGCTGGCAGTACTGCTGGGTGTGTGTGTGCCTTTTTCAACCTCTGTCCATGACAAGAGTTTTTACTCCCTGCATACAGGTATTGATATCTCCAGAGGGTCAGAAAAGGCGTGGAGGTACATGTCAAGAAGGAGTGGAAATAGAGACACTCACTGCAGGAGTTTCAGGAGGTTATGGTGAAATTCCTGTCTGTATTTCCTTTTCATTGAAACTTGACTGGTGGGTAGGAGGGATGGTGCATGTCCAGGTTTCACCCCAAGGACAGCATGCATGCATGTGTGCAGGAAGATGCAGGAACTTAGGAGCACTTCTGTTATTGGTGATGTATGCTCCTGATTGCTTCATATTCCTAAGTTCACCAGTTCCTCATTTCATGAGTTTGAACTTCTAGATCAGGTTCTGGATATTCCATATCGTGAATAAAGCATACTAGGATTGACAGAAACTCCACATACATCCATGGTTTGTTTTCAAATCCTTTATATTTTAGTAAAAATGTCAGGAACTTTACAATTTTCTTTTACTTTTGATTTAACCACAGTATTTGCAGTTGGAAAGTAGAAATCTTGCTGGTGCCTGCCTTTATCTCAGAAGTGGTCTTCAGACTTTTAGTTAAAGATTGCTACTCATGAGGCAGGAGTGGCAGCAAATGTAGGAGATGCCAAGAGATTTGTCTGAAAAATAACATCCAACCTGACCTTGTGGTCTGGGCTTCTTCTCTATTACACAGAAGGGACAAACCCTGAAGGGGCTTGGGAGATCTGTCAGATCTCTTTCAGGACTAGGTGAATCATACAGGTGAATAAAATATTGTAGAAGGCAAATGAATGGCAAATCTATATCACTCAACATCCAGATGCTCTGGTGCTAACTTCAGTGGAATTCATGTCCATATGCCTGTGGAGAATGTTATCCTCAGTCTTCATATCCCTGAATGTATATTTTGTGCTATCTTTCACTGTTTCTGTTGTAGTGTAACTCAATGATTGATAAGTTATATAAGGAAGATGATCTATTTAAGGACTATGAAAATGAGAAATATACAGTGAAAATCAACATGTATTTATTTGATCAGGGTTAAATTCTGACAGATATGTATTTATATAGATGGATTTTCTGACCTTTGACTACTGAACTATACAACATTTGGACTTACATTTTTTTTGAGAGAAGAGAGTTAAGAGGAATACTTTGTGTGTTAATCGGGTAGTCTTCTGTACTGCATTAGCAAGCAAAGGCAGGAAGAAGAATGTGATATATATGTAGACCTGGATGGCTTTATCTTTTGACAAAAGTAATTTTGTTTCTAATTTAAATTCAAATTTGAGCCAAACAATGCATAGTGTTCCATTTTTACTAAAAGCTTTATTTACAATTTGCAAAAGTATTGGATCTGATTTTTTGGAAAGAAATAAATCATAATGGTAGATTCCATAAGCATCACAAAATATTTTGTAAACTTTTGGATATTCTTTCCTGATTTTCCAGTTGGTTGTGATCAACAAAGTAATAATGTCAGTGGTGATGTAATTTTGTGTCAAAATAGAATTGCCTACAATTAAGGCTGTTTCCTAATATTCTGTGATGTCGGATTGTATTCTCCCATCTTGAGATCCATACATGGCTTGTTGACATCATCTTTCATTAATTTAATGTTTCTGCAGTCTGCATGCAGGCTAGTACAAGTTGAAGTTGAGAATGTACCTCAACTGTAAGCAAGATTTTGCTCTGCAATTATTTAAAATTTTAAAACATTAGTTGCATAAAATTTGCATTAAGTTTGCATAGAAAACGGGAACATTTACTGTTCAGGAATGAAAAAAAGTCTTAATTTTCAATGTCTTGGTGACCTGTCTGTTCATACAAAATTATTTTCTTCCATTGATAAATTATTTACATGTATACAGATTTTTGTTTTTTTTCAAGGTGGTTAGTGACTGTCTGTGGAGTTTAAGGAAGGATCCTACCCATTACTAATCAGAGGGGTAGCATAATGTTTTTTCCTCAGGCCTGAAAGACAGCAAAGATAAGAGTCATATTTAGAGACATGAGGGCTGTTTTGGGAAATCAGAATTACATGACAGATGCAGCCACAAAGTGTCTTTTCTGAGTGAGATGTAATTTCTGAATAATTTCTATATCTGGAATAGTTCTTTTGAATCTATCAATATTGTACTGGGAGAGGGCAAATGTTTCCCCAAATATGAATTTCCAACCAGACAGCCCCTGGGCAGTGGTACAGTACAGCTGACTCCTCTTTATGGTAAGAAGCATGGAACAAGATTTGTAGTGCTGAATGGTGCCAACAAATTCAAGTGCGCCCATCTTTGGAAGCTCACATCCAGACTCAGAAGGAGTTCTGCTGCTTGTAAGGGGTGTGGGATAACTCTTTCAGTGTGTAATGCAAGTCTGGGATCCTGCCTCTGTATCTGCTGGGGTTGTAGTGCTCTGCTGTGTGATGACAGCAAGCAGTCAAGATCATTGAAACTTTATCATCACATTATACACCTGTTTGTACTAGGTAAACATATTTTTTTGTAATGCTCATTGGGCCTTTTCTCATGTTGCTGTACTTAAAACATTTTTCCTGAACATAGACAATGAGTCATTAGTGGAATGTACTCATAGGTATCACTATCTTACCTGAAGATAGGATCACCTTACTTCTTGTTCTACTTGGTAACCCCTGAGTCCAAGACTGAGACAGATGGTAGAAAAAAACAAGAAAGCATCTATTGCTGTTCTGTGTTCTTGAAAATACCAGTTCTGAGAATGTAAGAGGTAGTAAATATCAAATTATGACTGCTTAATACTTACAAAAAAAAAAAGGCAGGGTGCTAAAAATGCTTTAACTAGAAGGGATGTTTAAAACAAATTTAGAAAGTTAGGGACATACAAAATATGAATGCTGTTTTTTCCACCTGTCTCCCAGTCATCAAACCACAGTTTACTAAAAATTCAAGGTAATTTCCAAAAAAAGCAAAGCCATGTGAACCTGCTGCTGTATATTCTTATGCACTGGAGCTGGATGCCACAGAGGGGGGGGAGAGAGGCAGTGAAACTATTTTCATGACACATTTCATATGCAGCACCTAGAGAAATGATATGTTGACTAGACTAACTGTATATTCCAGAATATTACTGCTGCATGAGAGTATGATTCTCTGTTCTTCACACTTCTGCACTTACTGCTGCTCCAGAGAGTACACAATATAACACTTACAAGAGGATCATGAGGAAAAAAACCCAACTTCTAAGTAAACAAAAATTTTAAGTAAAACTCTGAAAGTGCATGTTTTGTCGTGTTTTTCCTCCCCCTTCTTCTGTTACCTTATAGGCTTGGCAAAGCAGAACAATTTCATTTTTCCGATAGAGAATATATATGAAGGCTGTGTTCCCATTTCCCAACTCCTATGTAAAAAAGAAAGCTGATTAAGTTTGGAATTTCGGTTCACGTAAAATGTTGTTGGTTTTGTATCTGTTTTCATGGTTAAAAAAATTAGTATTTCAATTTTTTTTTCCAAATAAGTCTTGACAGTGTTGTTCTCAGAAGTATTCACGTTTTACTTTTTGATGTATTTCATTATGTCTGAAGTAGGAATGTTTACATGTGGCTTGTTGAAGCCACCATAAATCATACATGAGTCAGTTCAATGTTAACTGCTTTTGAATTCCCCCTCGGATGTTGTATAGAGGACAGTCTCAGCTCTCTGCTGTACTCTTCCCCTCAATGTGTACGTGACTCGACTCCCTTGGCACTCAGCAGTATTTAGGGTGTATGTGCTTGTTTGTGTTCGGCTGATGATGTTCTCTCAAGAGACCAGCTCAGGCAAAGCAATTGTGACCGAAACTACAATTCTGTCTCCTTTCAGTAGGAAAATATAGGCAATTGTACTGTGGAGCTGATGCAAAGGGGTGCGTTTCATTTGGAGTTACAAAACAACCATATGAATGCTTTCTTCTCTACACCATGAAATTTTAGATTCAAGTAACAGAGCTTCCCCTTCTCTGCTTCATTTTAATGTATTTGGTTAAAATCTGATAAGTGAAGTTAGACAGTTAGACAAGCAAGAAGAATTCCATATGAAAGTTTTTGATGTTCAGAACCTGTATTCACCACCAAATAAATGAAAAGGCCACTTTGATTCTCATTTTTTCCCTGGTTTAGTGTATTTCTCCAGCAGAAAAGTTTCCTTCCAAAGAACTACTGTTGGATGGGTCTTAACTCTGCTAGTGTACATGCAATTTTATTGTAAAAAATGCTGTGCATTGTTATTCTGCTTTGGTTCACTCAATTCTCTGGATGTTAAAATCATCATTCTTTATCACTTAACACTATGTAACTAAAAAAAGTTTTAATTAAATTATAGTTCTTCTCTGGGGTATGTTGGAAAACCGTATAATTTACTAGTAAGGAGAACTATGTGAAAATTGGTTTTGGTTGGTATTTACCTTGTATTTGAATGTCAGTGCTCCTAATTCTGTGCTTATGTGTCAGTTTGAATAAATACCGCTTAGGAAGATTTCTCATGTCTATATTTCACCATAGGGAATTATTTAGTGGTAAGGTACATTTGTGGGGTATCAAAGACCAAGTTGCAAGACGTGTTTCAACTCAGGAAGAACAGAAATCTCAGTCCACAACTGCTACCTGCCAGAAAAATATCAGCAAGTCAGAACCATTCTTCTACCTGTTTCTTATGTTTTTTTTTCTTGAAGATAAGGGTCTCAAGGTTTTCTCTGTATATTCTGAAACTTTAATTTTCCCCTGTGAAAATAAACTCCTTGATTTCATTTTAGCTATAATAACAGTCTTAGTTAAGTAATTGTGAAAGCCTCTCTGTGTTCTATTATTATTACCTAACTGGAGAGCAACAACTGCTAATGTTATTGTCACATATGCTAACTAGCTCATGGATTTCTTCTATTCTGTGGGATCAGAGGTAACATGGTGTTCAGTGGAGGCCAGGGCTTTATAATCTCTGTTGAGTGGTGGGGGGTGGAGGAGATTCTTTAAATTTTACAAATGTCACAGGAAAATATTCTGCAATTATGAAGTAGCAGTAACTGTTAAAGGTCTAATTTTATGTCTCTGATCTATCAAATCAGATCATATCTCTCTTTTACATTGTACCATGTAATGGAATCACCATTGCATGTCAGGTCTGAGAAAGGCAAATGATCTTTTCCTGATGGAATTGCGTGAGTGACTTGCCACCAATTCTGTTTTCACTAAAAGTGTCACTGAGGTCATGATACCAAGTACTTTATTTGCGCATAGCAGGGAACAATAAACATAATTGTTTCTTTATTCTTATAAAGAAATTAATTTTTAATAACAGTAATTACAAATATTAGAAGTAAACCAAAGTAATTCCTTTTTTTCGATTGTTTTACCTTTTATGTATGCACACATTGAAATGCTAAGCTCTTCTACAGGAGCTCTTCTCTATCCTGAAGTTATATTGTGCCAATTTATTTGGAATTCATGTGTATGTGTGTGTGTATGTAGAAAGTATATTTTTTCAACGCACTTTGCAACAGATAGTGCAGAAATAACTCTACTCCCTCCTTTTTTCATGGAATTTTTAACTCTTCTTAGTTTTCTTCTGAGTCACAGTATTTATGTCCTTTTGTTGAATACTACTTTGTTTTTAAGCAGTTTTAAGGTAAATTTTATCATATTGCATGGATTCTCCCATTTACTTAGCAATGCATCATCACATTTACATAATGAAAATGACTTTTTTCTAACACAGATGCAGGAAGAGTATATATAGGCACATTTCATTATTTTCCCCACAAACAGAGGAGGAAAAAAAATGATCTCTTGTACATGAATGGCGTTTATTGTGCAAATCTTTATTTTATCTAAGAAGGAAAAATTTGTTTAAATCTAGAGTTCTCTTTGAAGTTGTTTAAAAATGGAGTTGGTAGTTAGCACCAGCATTTCATCATTGGTTGAGTTACGAATGCAGTTTTTCAGTGAAATTTTAATTTTGTAGAAATACGTGGTTAGACCAAGATTCATATTAGGTGATGGATACATTTCATTGTGCTACGCAGTATAATGACTGAACAAATGGATACACGTTAAGTTCTTGAATCAGTCAAATATGACTGCTAGAATAATCTTACCCGTTACCTTTTTTCAGTTGTATTTGATATATTATTGCATATCTGTGTTACAGGAAACACAATTATCTGTAGGTTAATTACTGTCTTGAATATAGTTATGCTCTCTTCTGCTTTTTTTGCAAAGCAGAGACAACATACTGTTAGTTCTTCCTCAGGTGCTGATCAGAAAATGTATGTGCTGATCAGAAAATGTATATGCTGCTTCTGCAGAAGGGAGTTCTCTGTCACTAGACCCTAATCATTCATCCAATTCCAATAGGTTTTCCTGTTGCTCTTTTCAGACCTTTAAAAGACCTTTAGTGCTTTCTCCTGTACTCTGAATAGTCCTGATGTTGTCAGTTGTCATTTTCCTAATCAATTGTTTACATGGCTTTCATTTCATATCCAGTCCCTTTTATCCACAATTACATCCACTCATAACTTGCCATATTATTCTAGTTCTCCTTCAGTCATGAGGCATGTATACAGCATTGATGGTCTATGATGTTAATATCCATATTTTTCTCCCATCCTTATTTTATTGGCAGTTTTCTTCAGTTCAGAGTCCTCACCCATGATAGGTGAGAGATACACAAAGAATAACTTGAAAGATATATTTATAAAAAAGAATGTGATCTGAAATTAAAAAGAAAAGGCTCTGAATAGTATGTCAGCATGCAAGACTCTGAATTTGGGGACTATACCTAGGAATTTATGTTATTTGATAAGATCTTTGGGTTCTTGTATTTCATATCTGCAGTTCTCAGTTTCTCAGATTTCAGCTACATTTGGTGTTAATAGTCAGATTCTCAAGAAATAAATAGAAACTGAGTAGATCTGAGGATAAAAGAAATAGTCAGTTTTTGGTTACAATCTGGAAGCTGACAAATCTGATTAAAGCATAATTTATTCTTATGTTGGAGTGCTAGTTCAGTGGTGACTGGAAGGCATGTTGATCTGCAATATGCCTGTTACAGGCTCACTGGTTTTTGTTGTACACTATAGGGTTTGTGGATAAACCATGTAGGTGTATTTCCTCTCCTTCAACTAACCATTTTTTCATTTTTTTCCCCACTCTTTTCTATCTTCACTTCCACTGCATTTGAAAATAGATGGCATTAAATGGAATTTAAGGAAATTACACTTTGTCATTAAATGGTCAAGGCAGTGAGAGATTAGCAGGGCTCTTGTCAACACCAGGACAAGCTTGTGTTATCCTGTGAATATAATTTCATGTTCCTCCTCATCTACTGAAGAGTTCTGTGAGTAGATGGTGGCTGGACCTTACATGGTGTGAGTTGTGTAAAGGTAGTCAGGAGTTCCTTCTCCTTCTCCATCACATGGCATCACTAAGGGGCCTTGCAACTTCCAAGCTCAAGAAATGCATGGCACTGCTGGCAGAACACCCTTCAGCAGAGAGGGACAGGGAGAAGATAAGAACGTGTCTTTCTCACACTAATAAAAAAGCGGCCAAGGTACCCAGCCTTGTGGGATGTAGAATAAGGTATTTTCCACCTTTTACATACACAACTCTTTTATTTGGGTAAGTTTTTGAAATGTGATGTTAGCCACCACATGCCCATCCGGATCTTGTAAATGCCAGTTGACATTGTTTGCAGGCTTGGACAGCTTGAGCATGAGTTTGGAGGGAGTCAGCATGTCCTAGCGTCACACCTTCTAAATACAAGTCTACAGCAGGTCTGAAACAGAAAGTCCCAGTGCCAGAGCATCCCGTTATTACAATAATATAACTAAGTACTGTGCTCTAGCATTTGTCAAGTGATTGCAAACATAAGCAAAGCAATTGAGTCAGAGGAGTATGGCATTTTTCAAACAAGGTGCTACAGAGCTAAAGACACAAATATTTACTGCTTGATCTTAAATCTGTTGTCTGGAAAGAAGAGGAGATTCTAGAGTCTTTCTGTCGTCCAGGTATATAAAGTTGAGAGGAAAAGTGAGTGCTGGCAAGCATTGTCACAGATGGGTCTTGTTTGCAAGGCTGAAATCAGTTTTACTTCCTCTGTTTCAGTGTATGCTGGCTAATAATTTCATATTTTTTTGTGGTTGCCAAAACCAAGTTGTTATGGAGAGAAAAAGAAAGAGCTCTGTAAAGCTCACTTACTGCTGGTAAATCATGATATTAACAAGGTAGGCAGTTAAACAATGTTTAAATATTGAAAAATCAGCATATGTTGAAGAGGCTGAGAACTGAAGAGTAAGACATATAGCTTACATATGTCTTTTTAAAAGAGAAACGTACTAAATATGCAACTGCAGCAATGCAGCAACCCAGCAGAATATCATAGAATCTATTTTGACAAAAGAAACAGTAGCTTTATAATGCAAGTGATAAGATGGAGAATGCCACAGTTCTCCTTCTGGCTTGTCCAGTTTCTTCATTCTGCTTAATCACAGCTGCCAACCAAAGCAATATTTATGTCCAGGGAGGCAAAATATCAGGTAGTGTTACAGAAGCTGCTGCCTTGTCTGAGGCTGTCTCTGAGTATGGGGGCTCCATTCAAGCAGAATAGTTACTAATTTGTGACCAGGAATGCATGAAAGAATTGTTGTTAGTAGTTTAAAAATGAGTGGACTACAAGGCACTTGATAACTATTAGTTTGTTTTGACAAATGTGATTCTACGGACTTAAGTCAGTTCTGTAAGCTTTTGAATTCATCTGTACAGAAAAGGTGTAGGGAGCTCTGTAAGTAATATGAAAATGTAAATTATTTAAGTGTACCAATAAATGTGTATTCAACCTTAAGACCCCTCCAATTCAGAAAGCACTTGACCTTTTGATTGTCTTAATGTTTTAAATGGAACTAGGGTGAAAAGAACAGTCTCTTTTATGAATTTAGAATTCAATAACAGTAAAGGAAAGGAAAAGAACCCATTCTGATATTTTACTACTCTCATACTTCTACAAAAATATTTTTTCTAGTTTCATATGTGTAGTATATTCATTATACAGACCTTAAACAAAAACATAGCTTTAAATATATCAAAATGATTAATTTCATTTTCCTAGTGTATATATTATATCACATTCCTGAACATGATTCTGGAATTCAGTGCTTCTAAAATATTTTAATTATGCTTATATTTATTTTTTCTATGATTTATTACATTTAGAAGCAGTAAATTAAGTTTTCTGTAGTATTTATTTGCACATTAATGATAATATGAATTAGAAATTTTGAAAGATGTAAAAATCTAGTTCCCACATTTAACATTAGTGAACAGTATTCATATGATCTGATAGAAGGATGGGTAGTCATGGCAGTAGTACACATATATTGAGCTAACCTGTTTCTGTATGTGGATTTTATAAAGCATGTTATAAGGCTTTAATGCACTTGTCAGTTTTGGAGATTTAAGGGGTTAAAATATGAGTTGATTTGCGTAAATAGAGATTGACAGTTGATTTAGCATAGATGAGCAGTAGGACTTTTATCTGCTCAGAGGTTTTATTGATTGTAAAATACTAGAATGAGAATTAATTTGACACTGATGCTTTATTTTTGCTACCTGAGATGATTCAAACATGTCAGCACTGAGTAGCGGAGAAACACAATGTTTGAAACCTGTGTTTTATAGAGAAATAAGTTTCATCTTAACTTAGCCATCTCACATCTCTGCAGTTTGTTTGTTGCGGGTAAACTGGATTTGACTGGGTATTGCTGTATTTATGCAACACTTCGTTTTTAGTTATAAAAATTGTGATTTTTTTCTGCACTTCTCTAGATATTTAGTGGTTGACTTTTTCTTTTGCAGGCTGTGTGAATTCTCGATTACCTGGATGACTTACATTCTTACTGATTAAACTGCCTTTTGTGTGTGTGTTGTGAGGGATATTGTGTTTTGATTTGAGAACCTTAACAATTTGCATTTTTAGTAGTTAAGTATGACTGGATGATTTCTAATTTGCAAAACTACAAAAAATAACTTAGGGTTATCCACTTTCCTTGATGAGAGTTCAGGCCTCTTTATGGTTATCTTTAGAGTTCCTGTCAATTTATAGAAACAATTCTGTAGGATAATGGTACAGACAATATCATAAATGCAATAAAGTGAGTGGCAGGTAAATACTGTGGTCATAATGGGACATTTATTCATGTCAGCATAACTGGGAAAAGATCAGCAGTCTTGTAACAGTTTACACCATCTGAAGATTACCCTTACTTATGGCATTTATGGCTCCATTCCCTGTGGGAAGAGAGTAGAGTTTGACAAGGTTTATATAGATTGGACAACATTGAGAAACATTTTATTTTAAGACCAACTTATTATGAAATTTAAAAACCCCATTTTTTTCATACATGCAAAACCCTCCAATTAGTAGATTTATTTTAAAATTATGAAGATTTGTCTTTCTGATTGTGGATGTTCATTTTGTAACACCGCTTCTAGAATGAGTAACTTACTGTATGGACAATTATAACTACTGCAGAAATAAATGTCCTCGGTTTTTCGTATCTGGCATTGGATTTACAAGATTTTTGATTCTGTGACTTTTGAATGAATTTCTTAAGCTTCAAGTTTTGATAAAGTTGCCTGTGTATGATCGTGACAGTATGTTTTTATGTGCATTTGGTCAAAATTTTATCCTGAATCTAAAAATTGCAATTACTAGTCTGTCAGCAACTCACTACTCACTTAGCTATATTTTTTCAATTACAAGTGTAATAACTTCAAGGAAAGTTAATGGTGACCTTCAAGTGTGAACAACACTGAAATATTTTGAAGTTAAATCTCAAGATATACAGTACATGTACAAGCTGGGAGCTTTCATTAGGGATTTTTATACTGTGAGTTGATGTGATTTTGATTTTGGGGGTTTCTGAACCAGATAGAGGCCATTATTTGTTTTTCTTCAATAGGTGAAGTTTTTCAACTCAGGGCAGATGTATATTCTTTGGCAGCCTTGTCTTAGAGTGAGCTTAGTGAAGCATTTATAGTTGCTTTTCATATTCTTTGCTAATTGTAGCTTTACTCAAACTTTGGTTTACCTAACTCTACCCATATGTGTTTGGACAGTATCTTTGTATTGAATCAAATAGCTTCCTCCCTATTCCATCATCCCTATGCTTCCTTTTTGCACTTGCACTCACTCGGGACATTGTTATTCATCCATGCTGGCCTCCTACAATGCTTGTTTGACTTTTGGTGTACCACGAAGGGCTGTTTTCATTCTTTTGAGGAAAGTGTCGTGAAGACAAAGTTCTCCTTGACTTTTTGCCCTTCTACAGGATGCTGCCGAGCAGGTCTCTGAACATTTGCTCTCCTGAAGTTCAAGGCTAATTCCAATATCTATCTTGCTACCTTCTTTCAGGATTTGGAACAGCACAACCTCACCATCCCTTCTGACAAGGCTGTTGTTGACATGTTAACATATCTTTAACGAATTCTTTCTTTGTGAGTAACAAGTTGGAAAGTTCCCGTGTGTGCTTTTTGCCTAATCCATCTACAGTTTCTCAAGCAATTCCCTTCACAGTTTAGGAGTTAGGAGTGTTGCTGGATCTGTTTGCTGGTTTTGGTTTTCATGCAACCACCCTGTTTTCAACAGTAAAAGAGTTTACTGAACTGAGCATGGTAGTTGTAGTTGTGGGCTACAGCCAACTGTCACTAATGACCTGAAACGTTCATTTTAACCTGTGTAGATGTAACTGAGGATTAGCCTCACAGGCCTGCTGTACAAGTAGTTGACTAAAATTGTGAAATACTCTGCACCAGCTAGTGCCAATTAAAAGAACATATTTCTTTGTTCTGTAAAGGAAGACTTTCTTTAGCTCTAAAATGGGGAAAGATACAGAACAAATGATAGAGAAATTTGTGTGTCTATATGTGTTCCCCCAAACACTCAGCCAGTCCTGACCTGGGGAAGTTGTAAATAGAGAGTTTTTTGATAGTAAGAGACAAGTGGTCTGTCTTATCCCCTCCATACCTCTGTTGCTATACTGATTTTCCTTACTGCAAAAGTTTCCCATTGGACTTCAGTTTGCTCCATGCTGATTCTAGAAGGAAAGACTGAAAGAATATCTGATGCTCTTTTACTCTGTCTAAACTGGTCCATGCACATTTGCAAAACCCTGCACCTGACATATGCCCTTACAGGATCACAGTGTACTTTCCCAATTTCCATCCTCCCCACCCCTCTCCTGCCTCCATTTGGCATTACAGGAAAGCAGCTCTTACATGCAGTTTGGAGGAAGCCATAACTGCAGTTTTCTCAATGCTTAGTTTTGACTTAGTCTTAATAAATAAATCTTCTGTGACAGTTTAATTTAGCTGCATATTATAACCCCAATGTAACCATTGAAAAGAATCTTCTCTGATAATACATTGAAAGGTAGTGTATTTATAGTTGTACAATAGAGGTTTAAATGTGTTCTTAAATCTCTCTAATAAATATGTGTTGCAGTAAAAAAAAAAAAAAGAGAAATTGGCCAGAGGAACACTTACAAATTTATTCTGTAATAGTATTTCATTGAAAAGTTACTCTGAGAGTTCTTGGTAGAATTTATGAGTTTTTTTAAATTTTATGTATATACTTCCACTGTATGTTTTACTAGTGGATGTTTTACTTCCATTAACTCCTCTATAAAATACTCCTTAAACAGTACCCCTCCATGTGATACTTCTTATCTGTAAGTGTATTGAAACTAATTATGAAGTTTTGCATTTGTAGTGCTGAAATTTAAATCTGTATATTGATGTAGTTCTGCAGTGAGTGACGTCTCATTCTGGATGGAGATGCTGTGACTTGTACTGAATTGGAGCTCATAAGCCAAGACAAGTCAGAGCTGGCTCCTGCAGAGTCACCATCTCAGCATCAGTCAACATTGCTGCAAACATGTAGTAGCTGTGTACTGCAGGATGTGGCTTTACTGTACCATGTTTAATTCAGTGCTGCAGTCAGTCTTTTTTCATGTATCCCAGAGTACTGGGACATTGCAAGGAGTCCTGCAGACTCAATAACTCCAGTTTCTTCCCAATATGGTAGCTCTAGGCTGGCTTTGTGTAGTGTGAGTTCTGTGTATCTGCAGCACACTCCCACTGTGCATATTGTCACAGCTTCTTCATTACCTTCGCAATTTTACAGTTTGCAGAAAATGAAAATTGCTTCTGTTCAAAGGATCATGGAATGAGATTTCCTGCAGACTTAAGTAGCAGCCAGATCATGACTGAAAGAGGTATCCTCCACAGCTCAAGATGTATATAAGGTTCATAAATATTTCTTTCTGCTGTGAAAAAGTTTCTTATGGGAATTTTTGTTGTTAAGCACAGATTGTTTTCTTCCTGTTGTGTATGTTATGTGCATTCCCCTTGTTAAAAACAGGTAAACCAGAAAACATTCTGAAAGGAGATGTGGAGACAGGACATAGCTAAAGTCTACAAATAATTACAGAAACAACACTCAAATGCCTAAAGTTTAGTTGGTCCTGGAGGATAGAAAAACTTACTAGATGAATAACAGTGTCTTAGAAAGCCCCTCACATTTTATGAGTAGTATCTCAAACATAAGAAGCCACCTAAAACCCTCTTTCAAACCCTGTAGAAGAGATTTGCAAATACTTTATAAATAATTTTGATTCAATTTTTAAAGTTTTCTTTAATTTCAGAATTAGTTTTTTAGTTTACAATTTTCATAGATATGATTGACTATCTGAGAACTCTGGTTTCAACAGATAAGTGTAAAGAACTCCCATCAGAAAATTGTTCAATATTCCTCTTTTCATATAAGTAACTTCTATTACATGAGGCTGGATTTGAATTTGTATGTCCATTGTTTCTTTGTAACATAAGAATGAGCAACATTCCAATAAAGTGTGAGAATGATAAAGTTAAGAATTTTTTCCTCCTTCAGTATATTCACACCTGAAAAGTGAATGCAGGTTTCTTGAACCTCAAAATCATTATGCCATCATCACCAATGAGATTCTGTGCTGACAGGATACAAGGAGTTATACTCCTGTATAACAAATTCAGATCCACTCTGTGCTGTTAAAAATGTGGGAAAGATCCTTGCTTAAATAAAAATGTCATACTAAATTGAACTTCAAGAATCTAACTTCAAAATTTTTAGTAGTCTCTTGTTCTGCATTCATAAGAAATTACTTTGCATTCTCATTTTAATTTCATGGATACTATCAGCATATATGACCTAATATTTTTGGCTGTCTACAAAATTAGGTATTTCATATGCATTATATAAATAGCTTACTGTTCCTACAGACAACCTGTACGTGAATACATATGCACAGATATTCACATGTGGATGTCAGCTTGGCCTGAACTTGCTGTTAGCTCGTAAATGCCATTGGTATGGTGCAGCATTAGTGCAGATCCCTCCCAACCATCTTCTAATTGTAAAATAATATTTACATTTTTACATTCCAAACACTATGTCCAGAAAAAACAGATGGCTATTTCTTTTTCTAATAGATGTAAATCTGAATTGATTAAAAAGGAATTAAGGAAAACTGGAAAGAAAAACTGCTGTTTCTTGTATGAAGGACTCTTTTGGTTTTAGAAACGTTATACATTTGCAATAGCTGGGAGACCTCAGGTTTTTTGTCTCTCTCTCCTCTCAAATCCATTAATAACTGCACAACATTCTTTCCTTCTCTTTGTTTTGTTTCGTTGCTTGTCCTTGGAAATATATGGGGGGAGGGAAATCTTGTCATTCAGCTAGTGATGTTTCCTGGGATATGCAAGGTTTATTATTTGTTTTGGAAACAGGAGCTTTATTGGGGTTATCCTTGGGCATCTGCTCTCTCTATATTTTTCTTTCACAACAAAATGTGCCTTTTTCAACTTTTTGTGAGTATCCAGGAGTTTCACAAAACACTTGCAAACAGAATCAGTAGGTACTAGGAACTGAAAATAAGTTTATATTTTTGTCTCCCTTGTTAACTCATTGATCACAAAGGTACTGTCTTTTCTTATGTGTCTGGACAGCATCTCACACAACAGGTTTCTACTTAATTGCTAGAGTCCTTATGCTGTATCTGTATGAATAAATTAATAAGTGCTAGGGAATGTTCCTGGGCAGCAGAACTCGGTCATCTGTATTGCTAAATTGTTAGCATGGTGTCTGGTATGTTTTTGGGCTAAGCCAACTAGCACTCCCAAATATTCCCATGCACCACTCAGGAGTTAACCCAGGCAGTAAAAAATTTCCATTAGGTAGTCTGAATGCTGCCACCCTGTTTTCATAAATAATAGGATTTAATAAGGGGTCAAGGGCTGTTCAGCACTGGTTCACTTCGGTGGCTCCAACACACCTCATTTTTTAGTGTAGATACAACACCAGTTCCCAGATGTGTGTCCCACCCATACACTTTAACTTCAAGTCAGAAAAAGAGCCAAGAACCCCTAATTTTCTTCAGCTTTCCCTCCCATGTCTTGAGGCTTCCAAAGAAAGAAAGTGCGTCTTCTGGCTGGAAGGCAACCAAGGACAGGACTAGGACAATGCAGTACATAGCAGAAAGCACCTACCATTCTCTTTCTCTATAACCTCACATAATGTGTCCCATTCTAAGCACAAAACAACTATTTCAACTCTTGTTTCCTGCATTAAAAGAGTAGAGTCTATGTCTTCCTGGGAAATCACTTGTAGTGCAGGAACTTGAAGCTTATAATTCTTTTCAGGACCCCGAGTGCCAGAGGCAGGGCATTAGCCTTCCCTGTGATCCAACAACTCACTACATTTGGCATATGAGACCAAGTGTGAATGAACACAAGCTGAAAGTAAGAGAAATGAATGAACTTCATCCTCTCTATCTGGAACATTTATATCTTAATTATAGGGTTAAACTCAAGTACACGCTTCTACCAAAAGTGTGATATGCAAAATTTGTAATGCACCAAAGTAGAATACATTTGTCTTTTCAAAGTTGTCATTTTGACATACAGCTAAGTCATACAGTGAAATCCCAGACCCATTAAAGTGCACAGCAAAAGTTCCATTGTCTTTGATAGAGTAAGAGTTTTATCCCTCTTTTGGGTTTTCATGGGTGTTTGTTCATTTGTTTTGTTTGTTTTACTATCGTTGATGTTCTCATACAGTGTGGTAACTAAAGTAAGATGGTGGGATATTTTGATAGTGATTCATCTCTTCCAAACAGATAGTATTATTTCATCTCATCACAGGATTTTTCAGACCTTTTTTGCCTAGTTCCCACACACATGTGTAACACTTGGATCAGATCCAAAGAGATGTTTGACTTTATCTACTTTATGCTACCATGGTAAAAATGCAGTTGTGTGGGGAATTTTCACAGCATTATTTGACCTTTTGCAAGAGTTTAGATTCAAAATCAGAAAAGTGTTTTTAAGAGGGCATTGGTTCCTATCTAAACCTCTGGGATCCATGTTTTAAATCTGATTTCTGGTACAACTTCGAGCATAATTCTCTGCCTTCTGCTTTACAGATAAAGAGACACAGTTTGAAAAACTAGTATTCTTCAGGTTCCAGTGGCAATTTTATACTCAGAATGATTTAAATATGTTGACAAGATAAGTTTTTGGAACAGAGGACCAATCAGTGTAGACCTGAATCAGAACATGAAAAAGGCTTAATCTTCTCAGATAACTTTAGTGAAGTATATGTAGGTATCTACATCTCAACTAGGCATGTTTAACTCTTTTACAATCAGTGGAGATAAATAGACACTTCTAATGTGCAATTCAATTTAGATATTTATGTGGGGCAATGAATCATGCTGTGGAAGGGCTTATTTCTGTCCATCAACAGTGTTGGAGGTTTGGGGTGCCAAGCTCAATTGCAGATGTCTGCATTGTGTACATCTATATTTAGTCAAATCAATTGTATCAGATTGTATCACACATAATGGATATGATTAGATATTATCTCATTTTCCAAGTCAGTTCTGGTGTCAACATGACTATACTCCATTATAAGCATCGGATTATTTTCTACTGTGCTGAATGACTAATGTTTAAATTTTTTAGAGAAAGCTATACCATACTGACATACAATATGTTTCTTAGTAGTGGATTTTTTGTGCAGCTAAAGTCAGAAAAATCTAGTGTAGTGACATAGACTATGCACAGCCGGAGAGAGCCTGTTTGACAAAAGAGCTCCCTCCAGATCTCATTAGCAGTAGAAATGTGAATGAATCAGCATTCTGAGTCCTTTGAAGGACTATTTGGAAATGCCTGGGGTGTTCTGCTCAGGTGCATTGAAATATGTGTAACAGTATGAGGACTAAAGGCTAATTTGGTCCTTCTATGTAGAGTTGCTGGCATCAAAACAGTCCTTCAGAACTTCTGCAGCTATTCAAAGGAAAGTGATCACTGTACTAAATTCTATTAAAGAGCATTTAAGAATTAAAATCAAAAGAAGAGGTGCTAAGGAACTTGTTGCTCTCTGAGTTGTAATTAAAAAAAAAAGCATTGATTTAGAAATAACACTTATAAAGTTATAGACTTAGTCATACCAAGCACCGCTAAAGCTTGAATTTGATGACATATTTTGATGTTTCCCCCAAGTTATCAGTCAGTATCTGGATTTCAGCATTGGGAACAAATACAGTATTTGTTCTTGTACAGTACTATTTTTAGCAAGGAGCCTATAGTGCCCTCTAACAAACAGCTTGATGAGATATTTAGAGAAGTTCAGGCAGGGGTGTTTATGGGGTTGCCTCGTATTGTGTTGGTAGGTGCTCACACACGGATGCATCTACACAACCAGTTTTTACTCTCTGTAGTTAGACAATACTAAGGACACCTGCAAGGTAATAAAAATAGAAGTGTGTTACTAAAGGAAATTTTACATCTGTACAGTTCTCCCCTGCTCTGACTCACCCTGGGCATCGCAAGGCCTGGGTAAGTGGTTGCTGTCAAGAGGTCCCAGCAAGGCAGGTCATCCCAGAAGGAGTGGTCATGTGTAGGGCAGATGATTTGAATTTTATCCCTTTATGGGCTAAGCTAAAAATTGAGCTGGTTACTTTGGAAATGAGATGACGCAACATTTTAAGGAGAAAATGTTCTCTGAAACCTCTCAAAATGAAACCTACAGAGAGTCAAGGTTATTAATGATCATATAAGTCCTATATTTTCATAATATTCTTACTTGTAGCCTTGCCATAAAATGGATCAAGGTGACAGAGCATGTATAGGGAACCCAGAGAGAGCAGTGATAGGTAATGACTGAGTTTGATTGTCAGTTTTTCATCTTTGAAAAAACATTACTATGACAGATGGTGCTCATAGAGGTATAAATCAAGATTTCTCTAATCTTGAAGAATTCCTCAAGATTCCCGTAATCGTGATAATCTTCTGAGGCTTCCTGGGTGTCTGTGGAGCAGCCAGTAAAAGAAGAATTAAGCGACTAAATAATCATTAGGGCAAAACCTTTCTCATAAAATGAGTGATATTTATTTAGTTTTGCATATTATTTTCAAATACCTCCTGTTGCATAATTGAACTCAGTGCACATGAAATGGACGTGAGTTTTTATTCAGGCATAGTGTCAAAAGCGGCTTTGATGTACACAGGCATGTACCTCATGCAAAGAGCTGTTGCTATCCATGACAAAAGTAATTTTAGAAGCTCAGGAAATAGAGCACAAAAAGTGATGTTTCACAAAACACAGGGCATTTATTAGTTTTTTACCAAGGCAGTATTCAGGAGATACTTCTTTAATCCTAATAAAACAGGCAATTTGGGAACATTATTTAGCTTCTAACAGTGTTCAACAAAAAATCTACCCTAGACATAGCAATGTCTACTGCCACATAGATGTAAAAGGCTATATTTTACTCCAGATTTATGATATATATTATTCAGTTTCTAGTAGTTTTGCTTTTGCAAAAGGTCTGAGGAAAAGCACACTTGCTTGGGGATCTGGTGACACAATTACATTATTTCCAGAAGCAAAAGCAGACAGAAATTGAGGGTTACATCTCTGGGCCAGTAACACCAAGGATGTGACACAAGACTTGTTTTTCCTTTTAGGGCACAAAAATGGCAATTTAGCAACTAGCTTGTGACCTTGAAGATCAAGATTAAAGTATGTCCTTCTGACGCTGAGCAAAGCACTTAAGACTTTTTTAAATTTTGGACTGATGGGCCTGCAGTGAATCCCAAGTTAATATTCGGATTTTTGCTCCATGCCTGCAGTAACTAAAACCTTTCATTTCCTCACTAATTAAGTTCAGAACACACATACACAAAAAAAGTGTTTCACTAGAAAATAATGTTTTACTTTGCTATCTGCAGGTTTTGGATTTGAGTTGCTGCTATTTTGAGGGAAGCAGAATCAGCTTGAATTGTTACTTATTTTGGGAAACAGAATCAGCTAACAGATATAAAGTCGAGTAGATTATGGATGTTCCAAGTTCCAGGTAGTGACACCTGCAAGTTTCTTTCTTGGAGTTTAGTTACTTTCTTTTTACTTTCCCTGAAAGAGTAACTCAGGTGGGAGGTCTACTTGCAGATTTTCAGTACTTTTGTGGAATTTGGAATAAGTGTAAGAAGCCTTTCCTGGGTACTAGGTAGAATGAATTTTGGCAGTCTAAGAAAGCAGCATGTTCAGACTGCTTCCTTGTATGTTATTGACGTTGCCCACATTTTCACATGAAAATAATGACCAAAATGCTACATCACCTGCTATTTCACTGATTTTGTTTTCATTTGGTTTGGGTTTGTGTTTTTTTTTTTTTTTTTTTTTGTGCTGCACACAGAGACTATAATAGTATCTCTACAGCTGTGAGTAGAACTGGTGTAATCCTGTTATGCCAGACCAAAGCTTCAACCAGGCTCTGTTGATTTTATGATGCAAGACGAGAAGGGTGACATGCAGCCAGAAAGGGCTCAACAGTGCATTTTCCTGGAGTGTGTATGATCCAAATTCTAGCTGCCTCTGACACCCATGGACTTCAGTTTTGCAAAGTATTGTCCAAGACAGTGCACTGCTTCAGGAAACTGAGTTTGTATTCTTGAGTAATTTCATGGTCTGAGATTGTTAACTTTTCCTTTAATTTTCTCATACTCTTCCCTATTTAAAGAACATTTTTTTCCCTTTGAATCAACTGACTGCCATCTTGTCATTTTTTAAAGTGCCTTGAATAATCCAGGCTCCACCATGAGAAGTAAGTTTTGAGCCAAATTTCTTACACCGTGTTCCTTCTTGTCAACAGGGTTTCCTGATAGAGCTGTGGTATGATAACACAACACTTTTAGGTCAACCAACCAATTTTTTATTGGCCAGTTCAGCAAGTCCTACTCAGAAGGCTCTCAGACTTCATTCAGGGGCTTTTTTTCCCTAGGAAAAAAAAATCTCTAATGAAGATTCATGTTGATGTTTCCATGTCATTGTTTGATATTTACTATTATTTATTTTGATTGTTTATTTCTGATTTTAACTTATTTAAAAATATTTTCCCTTCCTTGCCTTATTTTAATGTTTGCTTATCTTTTTTTTTTTTTATTAATGGAAATTAGTAAAAAACTTGAGAAATTATACCTCAGAGTCAGCAGAAGTGAAAGGAAATATGTAGTCTCTGTCTTGGGACTGTTTCTTCTGTAATAAATTTGCAATAAATTTTACATCCTTTCAATGAGTTCATTATTGCTCAGTAGTGCAGTACCTTGGTTTAGTATTGTAAAGCTGTCATGATTGCTCTAGCAATTACAGTAGGCTGCAATTTCAATAGAGGTGCAGTGAAAAGTTATGCAAAAGATCAGCAAAGAGTTAACCATGATAAATTGACTGTTATGTTTGATGACGCAGATGTAACGTATTAAGCTTATCTTCTCCCTGCCATAGCAATGAAAACACATTTATTTTCTTGGAAAAGATGAGACTGAAACAGCAAATAAGCACACTTTTGCTATTACTGACCTGTGTAGAGAGTGGAATAAATTAAAATAAATAAAACAAATTCTATTAAAATCTCTGGCCCAATTTTCAGAATGTTTGTAGGACTCCAGTTAGAGATCAATGAAGAAACTGATGAATAGAGGACAGGAAGAAATAGTATAACTCATATATTAAGACTTGATAACAAGGTCACTAGGTTTTGTATTTGTGCATAATTCTGGGCCACTGAGCAATTCTCCATACAAAATGCATTAATAAGGATAAAGGTAAAACTGAACGGTTTTTATAAGGAACACTGAGTAGTCATATCTTTACATCTGTTGTTTCCACTGTTTGCACTTTATTTCATCTTTTCCTTTTGTTCAGTATTGAAGCTATTTTTAATTTGCTCTGAATTCTTTAACTGTTTCTGTAAATTTTCTTGTAATGGGTGATAGAAGTCTATTCTCTTCTGCACGATTTTTTCAGACTCTTATAATGCCTTTCCTTTTCCCCCAGCAGTCTTTTTTCGTTACTGTCTAATGTTTTGAGAAATAGAAAACACAATACCCAAAAGCATGCAAACCTCAAAAAGAAAGACCTGAGATAATCCACCTTATTCTACATTGTTTTTTTAACATATTTCTCCTAGTACCAGGCATTGCACAGCTTTAAGGGGACACAAAAGGTGCTTCAGTAAGAAATTAATTTGTTCTGAAAGTAGAGGTGGCACTAAATGGGTCTGGTCACAGTTTTGGATAGCTGAACTAGTTTGTGTACAATGAACTTGGACCAGATGCTTCATATCACTATTATTTACTCAAAGATAAAACATAAAGTATTTTTAGAAAAAAGGAAAAGCTCATTCTTTACTTACAGGAGTTCTTTATTTAGGTCACATAAAAAGAAAGGAGTGGGAAATTTTATACATACATTTTATACATATATTAATTTATACACAGTATAAATGAAATGTGAATAAGAAAATGTAGTTTTATCTGTTTCCAAAGATACCACTCTAGGTTCAAGCTGCAATGAGACTTGTGGCAAAGTAAGGAAAGGACAACAGTTACACCAGACACAAGCTTCTTTCAGCTGAATTCAGCACACCTCTAGGCAATCAGAATTACTTTTTCTGCTTCTGAAAATGAGATAATCAGATACTTATTTGCCCTTTAGTATTAAGTACTGGAATGCTTTCACTTCAGTTTTTGGAAAAGAGATATTTTTCCTGTTGCTTGTCTTGTATGTGGAGATGTTAGGTGTCTGTAGAAAAGTTTTCTTCAGGCAGTGTGCAGGTAGTATGTGAGGAGATTTTGTTTATTGGTGTAATAAAGTTTAGACTTTAGAATGGTGACTTTCTCTGCTTATTGCAAGAAAAAACAATTCAGGATGAACCCGGACTAGTGAACAGCTTGACTAATGTTGAATAAGCAGTTGAATAGGTTATTAGATAAACAGCCCAGTACCTTTGCTTAATATTCTTTATCAGTGTGGAATTGAAGTATTGCACAAACTCCTAGAGTAAAATGACAGGATTTTTTTTTCTCATTCTCTCCTACTTGATATTACACTTTATTATTTTGTGATTGTTATTTATCATATCTGACATCCACTAATTTTTCTGCATGCAAAAACCAATGTACCAATGAACCAATGAAAGTCAAAGTTCAGCACTCAGCAAGGAAGTGGAGTGGCCACTCCACTGACTTCTGCTGCAGCGAAGTCCTCTGAGTGGTGCTCTTCTCCTTAAGAGAAGATTTCTAAATATTTCAAAGCCTTTTTGATGACAGCTTTTGTGAACATGATTACCTTACTTCCCAGTCTCTTACATTTTTTCTGAAGCTGTGAATTTATTTTCACCAAAACTGGCTAAAGCATAAGTTCACTTTTTTATTTATTCCTGAAAGACCATGACTCACATAGATTTTAGGTATATTTATTGTTTGTATTGATAGACAGATTTTTAGTGCAATACGGAGAGAAATCTCCTCCTAAGCAGAACAGAGCTGGAGACAAACAGCAGTGGTTTAGTTGTTCTCAAATACAATTTGAACCTGAAATACTTCAGTGCACCTTTTACTTGCAGAGGCAATTTCAAACTGATTCTTTTCCATCTTCATATATCTACTTCATCTCTGTATCCACAACAATGGCATATTCATGAAGTATATTCAGGATGATGGTGGGTAAAATAGGGAATTTGCATCAATAAGGCCCAACTAGGGACCTGTCATATTCTGATTCCTTTGTATCACCAGTAATCTGTGAAAACTCAACCAAAGACAAGAGCAAGAAAATTGAATGCTTTAAAAGGAATGGGGAGTGGATGTATTCTTTTATAAGCTTAATTAAGCAGTCTTCAAAGTTAATTACTTGGGGTGGTTAGTAAATCTAATGAAGAATAATGATTCCCCTTTTTACTCTGCAGAAAAAGTAATGACTGGGTTTAATATAATACCCATGTTATTACTAAAAAATTATCAGTAGTGCTAGAAGATGACCTGCTCTTTGTACAAAGGTTTAGCACTGTTTGCAATAAAATATGTGGATGGAAATTTGGTATTCTTGAAAGTGGAAAGTAAATCCAAGCTTTGTGTGGCAAGTCCACCTAAACTTATAGCTTGTGATCCTTTCCAGGTCTTGTACTTCAATGA
The DNA here is from genome assembly GCF_003945725.1 of Corapipo altera. NCBI lineage: Eukaryota > Metazoa > Chordata > Aves > Passeriformes > Pipridae > Corapipo > Corapipo altera. Next base: position 77,930,832 of record NW_020884872.1, read on the forward strand.
CCATCTTTCATTCTGTTGCTGAAAAGAATGGTTTGGTTTGTGAGAACGCAGCTATATACGCTGTGCATGACTATAATATTTTATTTGATAAATTGTTTGTTGTATGAACACTGTGAAGTTTCTATGGCTTGAGGAATTGGAGAATCCCTGAAAATAAATCGTCTACTTATCAATAGCCAGGAGAGTTTGAAAACAAGGGAGCATACCTTGTTAATTTTCTGAAGTCCTTTCTAAGCACCATAAAAATGTTGCACGAGATAAGTGCAACATACCTTAGAGGTAGCATATTTATGTTTCCTAAATAACTTGACAAGATTCCTTGCTGGAGATTATGAGCTGTGGTAAAACGCTGTTGAATGAAAGATGAAATAGGATATTGGTTCACTGCCAGGAGCCAGGTAACAACCATAGACAAATCTTTTCCTAATGGAAAGGAGCTAAGGTTGGAGTAATCCAGCAGCTTGTTCCTATCAGAAGACAGATTTTATCATACTGCTTGTCTTCTCTCTGTCTCAGAGGTGAAAGACAGTTGAAGAGTGGTAAGAGCACAGAGAGGAAAGACAAACACTGTCCTGCTTCATGAGAATAATTGTACTATGTGCTCTGGGAAAGTAAACATATCCTCTGTATTTTAAAATATCAGAAATAGAAATGGTAGATGATCTTTTTTTTTCCCAAAAAAATATAATTTATTTTGATTGTTGGAGTTTAGGTGTAAAACCTCTGTATTTATTTCTTAAAAGGCAAGAGATTTTGAGCCCTGATTACCTGGGTAGATTGTTTTCTGTCTGCCAGAATCCCGTGTATCTCCATGCAATTTTTATCTGTGTATATTCCCTGGGGAATTTCTAAGTAGGGTGCCTTTTCTGCATGTTCTGGTTTGGTTGATTGTTATTAACAGTTATTTTCTAGGCTCAAATCATGTAAAGTGCAGCCCATTGCTGCCTTAAATACCTTTGATGCTACACACAAAACCAGAACCCAAAGTATTGGGAAAAATGGTGCATTGTTTTTCATTTTTTTTCTAGTATTTTAGTTTTATTTTATATTATTATTTCAAAACAATTAATTAATATCTACTGGAAGGTTTTGAATATGGATAAAGTAGGTGACAATATTGTCTCTAATATTGTCTCTGTTGGTTTAAAAATAAATGAAGGAGTTAAGAAAGGGCTTGGGAAGAAGCATTTCACAAATGAGGTTAATTATCACATGTCAGTAAGCAGAGTACAGTTTATGAAAAAAAAACTAGCAAAATGAACAAGGACTGGTAAAAAGGCAGAGTTAAAATAAACTGAAGAGAAGCAATACTAGCAAGTGTCTGAAGTTTCTCTGCTTTTAAAATGTCTTCCTGAATGTGGCAGCATTACAAGCTGAAGTGAAATTAATTTTTAAACAGATTTAGATAGCAGCTGTACTACTATCAGAATACTAATGCCTTAGGACATCACTTCATATCTGAAGCATGACTTAAATATATCCTTTTCCAGCATTGCTTGACTTTTCTCTCTGCTTTCCATTTTTCTGGTCAACTATATTCAGCCAGAACCTTTTTTGTACCTCTTTTGTGCAGTCTTCACAGTTCTTCCTATTCTACCAAGCAAAACAGAATACTGCATTAAATGCTGTTACTAAAGGCTGCTAAGTTAGGCTTTTCCATTGTTTCACAGATTTAGGCTGCACCTTTTACATGCTGCACCTACCCACAGTGTTCAGCTGTGGCCATCTGGAGTCTTAGCCCGTGTGGTTCCACAACTGGGATTTTGCTGGAGCTCATAAATGCATCACATTACTCAAGGGTCCTACCTTTTTAGCCCTTATTCTTTGCTTTGGGGAATATGGGCTAGTGACTATGGATTGTATCATTTCCCTGACTGCAGACAGCCTGAAACCATAACTCCAGTAAGTATGAACCGCTCAGTTGCCTTAAATTAGATATCTGAGGTTTCCTGCCTTTATTTCAATATTACCTGGTCCCAGCAGCATTAAGCTTTACACGTAGTAAAGTACTATTAAATGGGATTAAATGTACCTCACTGAAACCCCATGTAGTTGCCTCTCGTGTTTTTTCCCTCAGCTGCATTTTTTACAGCTAGTTCCTCTTGTAGGCAGAAGTTGACCATCAGAACTGTGAGGCTTTACATCTTCTCTAGCTGTGAGCCATAGTTGTATAAGATTTTGCAAAGGCAAGAGGAGTGGGATTTAGAGGATGATAGATGATGGCATAGGTCATCAATGTTTCTGCAGAGTTTATAGGCTGTTACTTCAGCATTGAGAACTTATGCTGTTGAACTTTAACATTTCAGCCCTGGAACTTGCTGATGAAGAATGGACTGCTACAGAGATAATCAGTTAATGGTCGATTCCCCATCTTTCTGATACATTGTACTCAGATGATAGGGTCTTTTAAAGGTATTGTTTAATTTCAGACATTGATAATTATCAGAGAGGAACCGAAATCAAGAGCATCTGCCTGAAAACTTGAGTTCTTCAAATTCTCCAGAAACATTGCAACTCAGGGCAGTTTCTAATCCTTACATTTATTTGCACTAATCTCTTGAGTGTATTTTTTCTCCTAGAAGTGAAGTGATTTTTATAAACATGAATCCATTAACTCTAAATTACCACTATACTAAATCAGATTCCACGTCTCTCTGATGGATTGTGGCTTTAGATGTAATACAAATGTAATTTTGTATATATATGTGAAAATATATAATATATAACATATATAATATATTACATATATGTAATTTTGTCTGGTATATAGATCTAAGTTCATGTTGCCTAATTTAATAATCTTTATCCATACTCAAGTTTACATAGCAAAATGTTCATACAAAAATGAATGTTTATTAAGCTACATTGTTACAACACGTACACATCTATGTGATACTTAAAAATAGTAAATTTATTGGCCTGGCTCAAAAGCTATTCCAGTCCTGGTCAGAGAATAAGAAAAGAAACAATCCTTTGAAGAGTTTTTCTTTTTTATGAGGCACAAATAGGAAAGCTGTCACCTCTCAGGATAAACTCAACAGCCTTAAAACTGTAGAGAATATGCCAATGCTATGTACTTGTGGTGGGCTCTCCCTGGATGAATGGTAGGTTCCTACCCAAGCCACTCTGTCACTGTCATCCTCAGCTGGATGAGAAAGAGAAAATATAACAAAAGACTTGTGGATTGAGATAAGGACAGGGAAATCACTCAACAATTACTGTCACCGTTGCTGATGGGCTTGACTTTGGCCAGTGGCAGGTCTGTCTTGGAGATGGGTGGCATTGGTTCTGTGGGACATAAGGGAAGATTCTGGCAACTTCTCACAGAAGCTAACCCTTTGTCCCGCCTCCCCACTATCAAAACCTTGCTACACAAATCCAGTGCAGTGCTCTTTGCTGCCATGGGGATCAGAGCAGATTATAACAGAAGCTGTTAGAGTCTGCGGTAGGCTATGCAAACAGCTATGGGCATAGGAGTACATTTACTGAATCTTTCTGCCCAGTATAAAGGATTCAAAAACCAAACTACTAATTTTTCTCAGTTCTACTTCTGGTTCAAGAAAACCTTTTCAGTCAGGAACCTATACATAATTATATACATGATTAGGTATGCACATGATTCTGCATATAAAAAGATATATAAAAGGGGTAAATTACAGGCCTCACAGTATCCTTTCTCCAAGAGAGGTCAAAAACAATGTCTAAAAGAGATTATAAAACCAGTGAAGACAAAAAGCCATACTTCCCTAGCTTCCTGCAGTTTACTGCTGAGATACTTCATAGACTTGGTATTTAATCCCAGCAGTGGATTTCTGTTTGCCGAATTTGTCTAGTTGCCCCTTGAACCTATTGTTAGCTTTTAGCACCTGTAGCATTGTGTGGCAAGTTCCCCATATTAACTGCACAGTATGGGGTTGCACCTCCTTTGGCTTGCCTTGAACCAGTTATCTGCTAATTTACTTGCTGCTCTCTTTTTTTCAGTTTCTTTTGTAGGGAAGAGTTACGGGCTGTGCTTGTACTTGTTACTGGAAAAAAAGAAAATGGAGAATAGACAGTATAAGTCATCAGTGCTATTTAAAAACTTCTATGTGTGGTCAGAATCAATGAAGGAGCGGCAGAAGGAAAATACACACTATAGAAGCATAATGTTGCATTTCCAGATAATTTTAAATACATTGTTCTTTCAGTTCATTGGCTCATTCATGCTCTCTAGAGAGGTGTGTGTATGCATGTGTGTAAATGGGGCTTTGCTCTTTATAAGCTCCTGACAGATCTCTTGAGTCCTCCATAGCACTTCAGTAGTTGCCTTAAGATGACTCAGAGATTTGAGCAAGAGAGCTGTGCATGAGCAGTCCTTGGGGCAGAGAATCAGAGAAGGACACTGACTGCAAGCATCTCATTTGTGGACTATAGACAGTGAGCAGACAGTAAGGCATTAAAGGCTGAGAAAATAACCTGGACCTTCTGAACACATAGGTTTCAGCCTGTTTTCTGTTTAGGATTCACTGAAACTAGAGATATAGTTGCTTTCAGGGTTACTTTTTCAGGTTTTTCAGCTGAAGTACCACTATTACTGATTTAAATATAAATAATATGCCCAGGTTCTGTTTATATGGGCAAGCACAAACCAGAGCTTGATAGAGACAATCCACACGCAATTACATTGTCTGTTCTGTTGTTCACCTGTCTTCTAGGTCATCTATCTAGTCACTTCATCATCATTGTAGATAGATCACTTGATGAGTGAATGAAAATTATTGATTGAAAAAAACCCAATTTTTTGCATCATAGCCTATTGTTCTGAGTAAGAGCTCAAAATGGGTAATTCAATGTACGAAGAGGGAGCACAAGAAAAATACAAATTGTATTAAGCAACTTGGTAGACAGTAGTCTTCATGGTACAGACCAGTATTACTGTAGATGTTTGTTAGGTAGCATTAGTCTATAGATTTCCATACACTTTGGGGTGACCTTAACAGGCACTATCACCACAAGAATCAAATATCCCTCTCTTCTTGCTCTCTGGCACTGATTCCTGTCCTCACACTACCCACCACCATGGTCCAATGCAAGGGTTTGCATCTGTATAATAAACCAGGTTGAAGATCTGGGCTTAGAGTAAGCACTGTTTTGGATTTTTTTAGGGGGGCATGGGTGGTGTTTATTTTGGAAAGGTTATTATTCATTTAGATAAGTTCCTTGATTGGGGTCAACATGGAGATGTCCCAGTACTTCTGTCAGAATATCGAATGACACGATGCGACAGTAGCAATGAGCAGCCAAAGCACAGCAGTGTGTTGGGAGTGTTTCTGCAAGAATGCACATGAAACAGCATCCTGACCTAATTTACTAAGCAGTTAGCAAAACTACTGCACCATGTAAATTGTGACAGTACAGGAATTGACCTGTTAAGTTGAATAGAAATTCATTTTAATCCTTGTGAAGATAAAACAAAAAGAAATTGCGTTTGTCCCTCAGTCTCTATGGGATCAACACTTTGTGTAACAAATTTTGACTTGGATAAATAAAACATTGAACCTTGTCTGTAATTTTTTGTTTGAAAAATAGTTTCTCTTTAAGAATCTTAGAGTTTCCAGCCGGGGAGTTGCTTGTATATAATAAAATTTTGCTTTGTTTTTATCCAGTTTTAGCATTGGTACAAGTATCCACACTCTATTTTAAGTGCTTTTATTTATAACCAGTGGGACACAGCACTAAAGCACGTGCTACGTGGTAGTGTAATGTTCCAACGATCTGTGAGAGAAATGGGTTTTGCTTTTGTTTGAACTTCTTGTCACTTTGTTCCTAAGGAACTCAGAGAAAATAACAAGGGATATGGTGTTGATGTCTGCTACTTCATTACTAATATAATAATGTTCTGTTTATAGAGGCATGTTTGTCATAGACAACCAGCTATGTTTGTGTTACAGCCATTATATTGATTGTGATCCTTCTAACTGAACAAAGTTTTAACTTCATTTTAAAAAAACATGACCTATTAGCTTTGATGATTTAATCTACAAGTCGTTGAGAATAATCTTATGATAGTAATAATGATAGGAGTTATGGAAATTTCAGTGGAGGAACTTATATGAACTAGATGTACCTTTTCAGGGGGCCCATATCTAGGTAAGCAAATGGATCCTAAATTGCCATCTCAGATGAAGTCAGACCTTGAATTTTTAGATTGCTAACTGCAGTAGCTTATTAACACAGAAACCCCAGTGATCCGTAATGGAAAGAAGAAGCTTGCATGAGGCAACCAGTCACCTAGCAATTGTTATCTACAGTAGTCTTCCTAATAGTCAGCTTATAGTGAGGTGAGTAATGAAAGCCAGTAACTCACCAGAGATTGTGAACACAGCAGACTGCTTGCACAGCACCTATACTGTACAGTATTAATAGCTTTGTAAAAGACATGGCTTAAAATGGACAGCAAGTGCTTGACTAGAAAACTGAGTTTCTGAAAGGGGAAATAGTTCCAGAACTAACAGAAGTAACCTCAAAAAGAACCATGAGCTGCAATAGCTGCAATGACAAAGCTAGACATTGCCAGATAACTGAGGAAGGAACAAGGCATATGACATTAAATTTACAAACATACAAGCTCAGATAGACCTGTACAAATTGTTTTTAGCCCCAACTCCAAAGTCATACAGATACGTGTAGAATTGAATAATTATTTACTTCATCTCAAAATGTCTATGCATAAGACTGTCGGAATACAGAATTTAACATAACCCTTGGAATATGCTGTAAATGGGATACCTCTGTAAAAGCCTGGCAGTGAAGACTGTGATGTACTTTAAGTTTTCCAAATAAAAACTACAAATTAACAAAGCAGCTAGCTGTTAATTTATGCTAAAGTCATGCTTTGTATTTAATTTACTCCTAATTTTTCTTTTATTTCCCCAGTCTTGTAGATAAAATACTAACTTTAACTTGAATTAGTAAGACTTCTTGATCTTTGTTTCACTGTTCTGAAACCAGTAAACTACCAGAAGGGTAGAGGATGTAATACAAGCTATGCAGTGGGTACCAAAAGGAACTTCCTGGAGAACATGTAAGGAATTTGGAACTATAGGTTTTTTCTTGAGATGCTGAGTCTGGCAGGGGATAGTGGTGTTATCAAGTGCCAAGCTTAGTAAGGTGTTCCCTCTGGTGGGCACACACCAGTATTCTTTGCCACACTCTGCAAGAATCAGTCCAGAAAAACAAAATGCTTCCTATCTTTAAACAACCTCAGAGTAACATATTGATCAAATAAGCTGTGAAAATAGGCAATTACACTTAAATTAAAGTGTGTTTTAAAAGATGAATGCATTCAGCTTTTTTACAGTTGAGGAAAAATATTTGAGCAGGTATTAGATAGAAAGGAGCTAGCTTTGCAGACATAGCTAGATACAATTCTGAGCATGATCAACTACTGGAAAATAGGAATTCAGTTTTTCAGCAGTGATACTAAAATTAGGCTTCAGATGTTATATTTAAAGTTTATTGTCAAATGTTTTCAGCAGCCAACATGAAATTATGCATGTTCCAGATACAACATGATCTTCAGACCTACAAGATCCAGTTCCATAGTATTTTATGGAATTTTCCATAATTTTAAGGCTTAAAATTATAGTAATACTCAAAAAAAGGGATAATAAAATAAAGAGATGTCTTTTGGTGCTCCATACTAAGCAGTCTCAACCCATTTCTTCACCTTCATCTGCCTTGCCTTACTGTCCTATGCTGTTTAATCTGCTCTGTTTTCTTTCCCTTGCAAGTATGGTGTATAAAAGTCTCTGGGCTGGTAAAACACTCTCTTCTTTTTTATTTTTAGGAAAGAATTTAAAATTTCATTTCTCTGTTTAAAAGCTTCAAGCAGAGTGCTCTTTTTTTTGTTGTTTCTGATAAATCTGCTTTAGGCAGACTCAGTTACACGTTTCCAGGTTACCTTTCCTCCTTGGGCCATTTTTCTCCAGACACTGTTTCTGTAATCATTTCCCTTAATATTTCTGTTTACTTGTCATTCCCATTTCAGTGGTTAGCAGCTACTGGTTTTATTACTCGAGGGTAAAAATTAGGGTGAATGAATGACAAGTGAAATGAGCCTGTGAAATGCTTATTTGCCTTATTTTGGGTGCTTTGCTGCACCAACCATTAGATAGCCACTAACCTACTTTCCAGGAGAGAGAGAAAAATCTTTTGTTATTTGCTGAAGAAAATGTTTGTCAGACCATTACCCTTTCAGATTCACAGACTGTGATTGATGAAAGACTCTCTAAAACATAATTGCTTTTAACTGCTTCTGTATAAAAGCTTTGCACAACATAATCAATCAGCTTGGAGAAAACACTTCTCAGCAGTCTGTAAACAAAAACCTTTGACAGTCCAGGTCTCAGAAGAGCCTCTGGGACAGTCACAGAAGACACATCAATTTCCACCAAAATTTCAAATAAAAGTCTTAAAGATGACATATTTCATACTTTATGTTGGATGTGCATCTTCTGATGAAAGCCCCATGTGAGTAAGATTACTCTTATATGTACTTTTTGTCTGCTACAAAAGTAAATACTTAAGGGATGTTTGTTACAGGGTTTTCTTACTTCTAACACATTCACTGTCACTGATTTTATTGTAAATGTCCAGAGAGAGTTTTCTCTTGTTACTTACAGTCCACTTACAATTTACCACCATATTCTAAGGGTTAAGGGGGAATCATGGATCCTCATGCAAAAGGATGGACAATCTAAGCATTTTCAGGTACTTGTTTCAAGATGTTCCCTGTCTTTATATTTAGAATTTCAATATAATCTTCCTTTCTACAGACTGTAACTTTCTGTCCCATATAATGGAATTGTATAGAGGTTGAGACCATGTGTCTGTCTAAGCTCCCATCCTATTTCTGGTTGGACTAAGTATATATATGCAGCTATTATTTTATAAAGCTCAATTAGTAATTTTATAAAATACATATTTTGGAAAATATTTCAACATTGTTTCAGCTGTGTACTTGAGTTTGAACAAGGAGTGGATACTATTGCCACATTTAATGACTGGCTGATTTTCAAAATTCTTGATCTTCACAAGATGGAGGAGTTTGTGATTAAACCAGCATACCAGCATAATACTACTTTCTCTATTTAGTTTACTTTGAGAGTATTTATCCCACTGACTTTTTTTCTTTAGAATTCTGCCAGTAGTCTCAGCCCCCTTATTTACTTGCTTGCTTCTAGCCTGTAGATTTGCATTGCTGGCAGTGTACATGAGTACATATTTGTTTTCTCTTCATGAGAACTACAGGCTTTACGCCTCATTTTGCATTAATATACTCGAGTAAGGGACTTCAGTGTAGTCTCTTACTAAAGCATGGTCTTTATAGATAGAATCAAAGTTGGATTTTGTGAGTTTGTATGTTCTGATTTCCTGAGAAGTTGTATAGTCTTATTCTAAAGCTAATAAACTTCTGAAGGGAAGTCAAACCTCAAGTTTAAGTGTTTTAATGGAGTATTCTTGTATGGTAAGTTTAGACCATAATAAACTCTTCTATGAGAGTACAGGAAGAAGAGGAGGAGTTTGTCTTGTCACTATGCAAGATTTTTCAGCTTCTAGCAGCTACTGCAAAATCTTCTAAAAGTATTTTACTTTGGATTATAATGCTGTGGATGCTCACAGTTGTTTCCCATGTCCAAACTTTCCCAGCTCCACAACCCTTTGTAATGACAGTCTATGTCCTCAAAGGGAGTTCAGGGTCAAAATCAGATCTTCCAGCACAGTTCTTTCAGTTCATAATCCCAAAACTCACTGTCTGACACCTGATTAAGGAAACTGAGCAAAGGCAGAAGACATCTCTGGCTCACAGAGGAATTGTGATGCCTAAATGATTTCTTGGATGTAAATCCACCAGAGAGATAGCTAAAGACACACTACATAAAAAACAAGGTGGCTAATCATTTTACTACAAACACTGACACAAGGGATTACTGTATTTTAAGTTTAGAAAGTTCTACTCAGGCAGGTTTTTGTTCTATGGCAGATTTAACTGTATGGATGTAGCAGGAAAGGAGATGAGCCTAATGCAGCTCAGCAAAATGAAGGTTGAGAGAAGATATGATTACTGTGTGTTTGTTGTAGGCAACCACTGTCAGGGGAAAGTGGGGGAAAGTGCTACTTAATTTGAATAAAATACATCTAAATTGGTGATTTTTAAATTTTGGCTGAAAACTGGATAATTGAGTACTACAACAGTCAAATTCAAGATTAGCCTTTCAGTGGGATTAGTGAGAGAAAACAATTTTTCAGCAAGACAGCAATTTCCTTTAAGACAGAATCTGATATTTTAATGGGAATTGTTTGAGGTGGTATCTGTACTTGTAAGGACTTGACTCCATCATCCTTCTGTACTCTGTATTGCTGCTAAATGCTACTCATTAAAGTAGGCCTTAATCTTACCAAATCACTGATTAGACAAAATTCTTTTTGAAAAAATGGAAAAATATAGGTGCTCAATTTAAAAAGGAGGTAGAAGAAATGTCTCTCCTTTATATATGGAGAAGATCAAAATGACTAATTTATACTTGAATTGTACCGATCCTGTGGTAGAAATGAGATGAGTACCATCCTGTATAATTGACAAAATCAATCTTATTATGCTTAAAGTGGCAAATACAGTAGAGACTGTGTGACCTCTGCTGCTCTCTTGCATTTAATTTCTTATTTTATAGAACTCCTTCCTGTAATATGATATCCAAAATGTTAACACTATTCCAGGCTTGGTTATACTGGCTCTTCAGTAGTAAGTGGTGATAAGTATAGTCATTTAGACCTTATCTGCCCAAAAGTGCATTAATAGTCTGTTGCAACCAAACGTTAAAGTCTGGGAACGATGAAGTTTCAAAGACTTATGTGGCCACCATTTGTGACAATAGATGGTAACATGGGCATCTTTTTAATAAAAAATGGACTGGAAGGAATTTAGTAATGTTGAAATAAATATAAGAACATCAGAATACAACAGGACTGAACATAATTTTTCAGATCTTCAAATTCCTTTCCCTGCTCTTGGAGGCAATCAAGTGTCTTATAAAATTTAGTTTTCTATATTACAATTAAACATATTTATGGTCTCATGCTGCAAGAACTAGTTTTCATTACAGACTGTTAACTTTAATTAACTGTAATTACAAATGGACAAACCAGGAAATTTATTTCATACCTATAAAATATATTGATGCAAGGAAAGTGGATTACACTGAGATTCTAGAAGTGTGCATCAGACATGCATTAGAGCATACATGTCCAGCAAACAATGCAAAAATCTTCTATTTCTTTCTGCAATAGGTTCTAATCCAGAAGATGAGCTACTATCTAAGGAATGTATATACTCAATCCTCCTTTTAAGCAATGATTTTCTTCTAAATGCATGCCAGGAAAGAGGAAGTGCTACTAGACGAAGCTAATTCTAAGTATTCTTCACTATTGTTTTGATAAATCATACTGAATGTATTGCTAGAATAGACATATAATCTGTTTCCATTATTTAAAAAATGGAAGAGAAAGTGTTTAATGAACTGCAGTTTTTATCTGTTTATTGGGTCAGTTCACCACCACAGGCTGATTATTGCTGGTGGACCCAGTGACAAAGGACACAGGTGAGACTGAGGTACTCAGTGCTTTCTTTGTCTCAGTTTTAAGCACTGCAGTCAGTTGAACAGTGTGAGAGACTGCAGAAAATGATCACTGGCTCAAAACAACTAAAGTGAGGGTGGTTGGCTAGGGCAGGGCAAGTTCTGTGTAGATGGGATGGTGCACTGCTCCACAGCTCTCCCCTGGAGCCTCTAGTCCAGCCCAGAATGGCTCATAGCCACTGGCACACTGAAAACCCCATCTGAGGGAAGGGTCCCAAGAGACCAGAGCAGATAAAAGCAACTGCGCAAGTATACATGTGTAATGTCCCTGTTGTCTTGGATTTTATACCAGCTGAGACCACACTGGAACCAAGACAGTAGCTACATCTTTCTCTTATCTCTCTCCTTCTCCCTTTTTTTGCTCTTCTCAAAATCTGGGTAACCTAAAGTTAAGTGGGTTAGAGTTTATTAAGTCAATGCTTTGTGAAATGGTTTATTTTGATTGAATGTTGCTTTAGAATTTGCCAAGTACCCTTATTTTCTAAAGTTTGCCAGTAAGAAGTTTGTCTTTTAACCTCCTGAGTCACATTCTCCCTTGCACCTGACTCAGGGAGTACCTGAGCCCTCTTTAAGAAACTTGCTGAGCAAGTTTGGGGCTTTGCAAATGTTGGGTGCACATGAATTCCATTAGTCTTCCATTTGCTTCTAGTGTGCTTTTAGAAAGCTTTTCTTGCTGCTCTTCACGTTCTTTGCTACTTTTAACTCTAGCTGAACTTAAACTTTCCTAACTCCATCTTTGCATGCATATGTATTGTCTCACTGCTTCTGTCAAAAGTGAGAATCAGAAGGATAAGGATAAGCAGTACAGTCATGTTATTATGAGATGTGAGGACTTTAGGCTATTTATCTGAGGGTAATATAAACATAACATATCTAGTGTTATGTTGATGATGTTAACCATGATATAGGCAGTTCCTTATGTACAAAGAGGTGGAGTTCCTGCTCTGAATCCTGATCTCATGTAAAGGCATCTCAGTTTGCCTTTACTGACTGTAGAAGTTTGAGAGATTGAACTCATTAAACTAAACTTAGTCTTAAATGCAGATCCTGTGAACTATAGAAATGGCACACAGATAAAAAGCTATATGCTTTCTATTTTATATTTATCCTAGTTTTCCTGTATATATGTGTTGAATCTTGTAAGATTGCTATATTCTCACAATTCAGAGTATTTCTGTGACATCAGATTTGTTGAAAGTTTTAAAAGCAGTACAAAGTTTTTGTATTCACGTTTTATCAATTAGTTCTTTTGCATTAGAGAAACTTCCATTTTTATTAATTCAGCTCTAAACTCCAACCCTGTGTAATTAAATTTGGTAGCAACATACATACATGTACAAGACACATAACTACACTATGCATTATTTGTTTTTTCTTTAACTCTAGCTAATTTCACTATGAAAATGTCTTTTTTTTCCCCACACATTGCACAATTTGGATAAACAATGGCAATGGTGAATGAAAATCAGTTCTGATCAGTTGATCAGCATCAACTTGATTTTTTTTCTGAAAATTTTATGACTGTTACTCTGAGCCTCTTTTTTTCTAGGAATCTATAAAACTCAGGAAACATACAGCCTGGTTAAAACCCTTGACTGTAGGATTAACTTAATTGGTGTAGTTAAGTTCTTTATTTTTTGAGCACTGATTCTCTTACACAAGTTAGGGAAGTTGTCTCCTTGTCTCCCTGTGGTGTTGCTATGATCATCTCTTAAGAATTATTCAGTGCATAAATCTTAAAACCCGTAAGGTTTGGAAATTTCCCCTTGCATTCTTTTCTCTCTCATTCCCCTCCTCCCTGCACCTTCATGCCTTTAGCATCCTTCTCTTTCTTGACACCCAGTCGATTTTCACCTCATCTGTAGTACACTGTCATATTCTGTGCATGAAAAAACTGTTCAGAACCACATTAGAGTCCTTTGAGGTATAATTTTGAAAACTGGAAACCCTGGTATCTGCTTTCTCTGTTGTGATCTCTTCCTAGCATTTCATCCCTGTTCCAATTTATGACACATATTTCCAGTCAAACAATTGTAGATATAACAACAGGCTGGCTTCTATTTAGTGAATTTCAGGTTTTGGCACCAATAATGTCATGAATGCCAGTAAAATTTTCATTCATTTGGTTTTCATGTTTTATGAAACCTCTCCAAAGGCTGTCTTTTCAACAAATATAAATATACTTTTTAAAATATCTGGAAATATGCATGGAAAAATTTCAACCAGCCATATACCATATCAGTCTGTTAGACATTAGCATATATTCATGCTCTCTCTTATGCTCTGAACATGCAGGAACTGAGACAACCTTTGCAGAAATCTTGAGGAGTAGAAAATGGGATCTAACATGGTTCCATAACATGAAATGACCGACACAGTGCAAACAAAGGCTGTAAATTTGCCATTGCAGCACAGTATTAGTCCTGTTACATTGACCTTTACTCTTGCCTGTTGAGATATATTCCACATTCCATACCTATTACTCTCTTACACAAAAATTGTCCTTCTATATGTAATATTTTGGCAATTTGAAGCATTTGCAGTGCTGCAGAGAACTGTATCTCTGGAACTGAGAAGGCAAGAGGAAAAAAAAGAAATTTATACTAAAGTTAAATATAGACATTTAAATTCATATTCATTAGTAAGTAGTTAATGAATAAAATATTACTCATGGTTAGTATTTTATGGGAAATACTGAATATAATGAAGTGTGTTTGAGCATATGTATGTAAAGAATCATTAAGCTACTATTCAATGAGAAAAAAAGATGAAGTTGTGGTGAATATTATGCAGTTTAGCAGAGTAATTCTAAAAGAGAAAATTATTCACAACTGAATTTCTATTCAGGATTGGGATCTTAGTTGACTGAAATAATAACAGTTGCGAATTGGATTTTCTTCTTGTTAAAGAGAATGTAGCATACTTTGTAGCATTCCTGAATAAACTTCGATATAGTTCCCTTTATGTTTTAATCATTAAATAATTATTAATAAAGTAATTAATAATTACTATAAAAGGTTAGGAATGGCTGAGGGTTTCAGTAGTAGCAGGCTGGACAACATTTCAGAAGTGTTGTGAATCAAGAATCGGCAGGATGTGTTGGCAAGCTACTGAGTGAAGGAATAAATAGTATATCAAGGTTACAAACTGTAATAATGAAAAGGATGGTGGAGATGGGGAGTAAGAAATGTCATACAGTGTAATTGTATGCTTTTATCTTGTCCAGATTCAATCTATGACTGAACATTCAATTATAGATGACAGAAAAACATCATCAGGGTGAATAGGAGAAACCAGAGCCCTGAAGTCCTGAGCAATCCCTCATTCCTAACCCCATGACTGCTGATTCCTTTCATTTTGTGCTTGTTTTCACTCTGAGCTGTGAGGACAAAATAAAGAAAAAAGTGTAGTGTTAAATT
Organism: Corapipo altera; assembly: GCF_003945725.1. Classification (NCBI taxonomy): domain Eukaryota; kingdom Metazoa; phylum Chordata; class Aves; order Passeriformes; family Pipridae; genus Corapipo; species Corapipo altera. The sequence continues at coordinate 77,945,926 of NW_020884872.1, forward strand.
ATGATTGATTAGGGCTTTTTCTTCTTGTTGAATAAAGTATCTGGCTGCTTATTCCAGGCCTGTGTAGTGACTGTGGTTACATAGGGCATCAAAGTCAGTGTTTCTGGTCTTCCGAATGCATTAAAAAATATGCAGAAGATAAAGGTTTAAAGTATTTGTATTAATTATTATTTAAAATGGATATGCCCTTGCATAAAACTGAACTTATAATTTTTCTATTTCCACACAGCCGAGGCAACGAGAACAGACTAGCTCTACGAAGACAGACCATTCTCCGGGAGAAGGGGAGGAGGCAGGCCAGTCGAGGCCCAGCATATATGTTTAATGACCACTCAACAAGTCTTTCCCTTGAGGAGGAACGCTTTTTGGATGCTGCAGAATATGGAAATATTCCAGTGGTTCGCAAAATGCTGGAAGAATGTCCCTCACTCAATGTGAACTGTGTGGATTACATGGGACAGAACGCTTTGCAGCTGGCAGTTGCCAATGAGCACCTGGAGATCACAGAACTTCTGCTGAAGAAGGAGAACCTGTCTCGGGTGGGGGATGCCTTGCTTTTGGCTATTAGCAAAGGTTATGTTCGGATAGTGGAAGCCATCCTAAACCATCCCGCTTTTGCTGAAGGCAAGAGGCTTGCACTGAGTCCTAGCCAGTCAGAGCTCCAGCAAGATGACTTCTATGCATATGATGAAGATGGCACACGGTTTTCCCATGATGTTACACCAATCATTCTGGCTGCTCACTGCCATGAGTATGAGATTGTCCACACTCTGCTGAGAAAAGGAGCTAGGATCGATAGGCCACATGACTATTTCTGCAAGTGCAGTGAATGCAATCAGAAACAAAAACATGACTCTTTCAGCCATTCCAGATCCAGAATCAATGCCTACAAAGGTCTGGCCAGCCCTGCTTATCTGTCTTTGTCCAGTGAAGACCCTGTAATGACTGCCTTAGAGCTCAGCAATGAGCTGGCTGTGCTTGCAAACATAGAGAAAGAATTCAAGGTGAGTAGAGGGGTACTGATTCTGACAGACACAGAATTGCAAAGTTCAATCAAAGGTTTCTATCCCATTCCTTGAGCAGTAAGAGATCAGCATTATCTTCATAAATCAGCAGGATAATTTGGGAAAAGATATAATTGTTTAATCAATGGAGTATTTAAATCTTTGGGACTGTCTTATTGCTGTGTGCTGAGCGTAATTCTTGATCCTTGCGTAGAATGTGCCAGTGAACTAATTTTCTGCTTCCTATTAGGCAGGATAGTAAAGGAGGCCCTTCAAACCCATGCTTAAGCTGTCTTAGGGCAAGGGAAAGAGGAGACTAAAGTGGTACCCTTTGGTACTGTTTGGCAAGACAAGTTGCATGATTCTATTAAACACTTGCAGACTCTTATTATTTTCTCATAATTGGACTGAAAGCTTTCTCATTCCTCACAAAGTTTTGCATTTATTCACAAAAAAGGACTCTAAATAAACATCCTTCTCCTTTTTTAATGTCATGCTTTATTTTTTCTGGTATTTCTAGTGGCTTCTTCCTCTTTTTTACTTACTTGTGGTTCGTTACATGGGAACTCTCTAACGTTAAAGACTTTTTCAGTGTTATAAAGAATTTTGTAATATTTTACAAATGTATGATTTTGAAAAAAAGTGTGATTTATTGAGACGTGAAGTGTGAGTGTTCTTTGGTTCATTTTTTTTGTTATGTAGGTGCACAACATGCAGAAATATTTTCCACAGTTCGTTTGTGTTAGGACAAGTAAGAATGTAACTTTCTTTCTCTCAGTAAATGCAAAGTCAGGCTTTGTGCAAACATTGCCATTGTTAATTATGACTTAGGTTAGCTAAAATCACTTAGACTGGGTTTGCCTTATAGGACACTGTTGAAAGCAGATGCTACTATATAGACTTCACTAGCAGGAGATAAACCCCCTCCAAAGCAGTAATAGAATAATTTTCAACATTATGTTAGGAAGAGTTTGAAGTTGGCATGATCAATATTTAATGTTCATCTTAGCAGTGGCACAGCTCACAAGGCCCTGAACCTTTCTCGATTTATCCAACCTGATCTGAGATGCTGAAGTTCTGAATGAATTACTCCTGAGTTGTGTTCATAAGGGTGTCTTTATGGCACCAATCTGTTGTAAGAAGCAGAAATATTTCTTGGAGAGGGAAAGTAAGGAGAAGGAATGAGCAAGATGATCTTAAAAACATCAGAAATTGGAGCAGAGGAGAATTTTTATTTTATATCAATAAAAAAAATGGTGGGAGGACCATTTCAACTTAATGCAGAGGATGCATATCTGCCTCACGAAGTCCCTGACAGAAATCCTTAGGACCTCAGTGGACTGAGATTTCATCCACTGCTTTCATGTACAGTTCAGAGGAGAGAATTTAAACAACACACTCATTTCTTTCTCTTTAGCAGCTGCTGATGGGAACAAAAGGAGTTGATTAACTTAAAGAGGAGTAAATTTAGAACAGAACAGAAAACCATTTTGCATACACCATAAATGCAGCCTGTTAAGTTCACAGCTATGTTGAGATAATAGCATGTCTGATTTGTAGGAACTGTATAGCTCCTTTTACCACAGTTGGAGTGACACAAACTAAGATAATTATAAAGATAAATAAAATCATCATCTGGAATAGTCAGCAAGAACTGTCTTTCAAATGTATGCTGCACACACAGTCAGTGGGATGAACTGGGAGCACACTGTCCCTGGTACCACCAGGCAGGGAATGGAGTACACAGGTGAGAACAGGTGGGCTGGATCACAGAGCAAGCTTCTACAGCCTGCTCTGAAGCACCATGAGAAGGTCTTTCTTCAAGGACTTCTTTTTTTTCTAGTTCCTCTTTTGTTTCAGTTGCTTTCTTGAAAATTAGAGCTTAACTTCTAGTGCAGTGTTGTATAAAGAATTTCAACAGAGATTTTGAGGTACTGTCCCTCAGCAGAAACAGGAGGCTAGATGAGAGACAGAGCAGCTCCACATTACTGGGCATTAATCATCCAGGCTCTACTGGGAACATACATACTCTTTGAGTAGAGTGGAGGTGGATAGGAACTGTGAGGAGCAGGAGCAGTAGGCAACACAGAAATTTAACTCTCCCTTAATTTAAGGTTTCACCAGGAGCAGGAAACATAAGGTCTTTAGGGAATGTTTTTATAGGTACTAAAATCCCGTGGTGTTTCTGGATAAATATTAAAGACCATTCACATTTATACGTGAATTATTGAGAATTAACATTTACAATTTTGATAAGTGATTAACATTTACAATATCTAGACAGGCTAGGGACTTGACAGCAAAATGCCTGTCTTAGTTTCAGAGGAGACAGTACAAGTGTGTGCCAGTTACAGGAAATGGATGCTGTCAGCTTTACTGAGTGTGGGCTAGCTTGTACTCCCACAAGCTCGTATCCCTGCTTGCAGCAATTTATCTAACAATTGTTAACCTTGCTTTATTTCAGGAGTTTGCTACAAATACCTGGATAGTGTAGTTGCTGCATAAAAATGTGAGCTTCATAAAAATGGGTTACACGTGTTAGTGTAGTCAGAACAAGTATATTTTTAGTGCATAGGTAAGCTGGGCATGGCAAATCTTTAGCTCCACCTGGGGTTTACCTTAGCCACTTGAAGTATTTCAAACCTTACCTAAATGGAAATTGAACTTTCTGTAATACACTGTTATAACAGTCACCTATTTTATAGTGCTGATGGGGTATTGTTGCAGGGGAACTTTCAAGTGAGTGCCTACAGCAACCAGTGGCACAGATAATTCCCAGATCTTCCTCAGAGGCAATAGAAAGGGTCAGTGCTAAACTGGAGAGATGTGTCAATCACAGTGTAGGAATATTTCTGTAACAAAGAGCTAATTCAGGCTTCCCGAGTAATTCTGAGATCTTCAGGATTTTCTGAACACCATTTAATTTAGTTTAATATTATATATATATTTAGTTTATATATATTATATATATATTTAGTTTAATATTATATATATATATATGTTCAACATGGTCTTGAAGATCTTCAGGGATGGGGAATCCTCTCTGGACAACCTATTCCAGTGTCTCACCACTCTTATAGTAAAGATTTTTTTCCTAATATGTAATCTAAACCTATGTTGCTTCAGCATAAAGCCATTCCCTCTTGACCTTTTTCACATGCCCTTGTGAAAAGTCCTTCTCCAGCCTTCTTGTAAGACCCCTTTAGGTACTGAAAGGTGCTATAAGGTCTCCCTGGAGCCTTCTCTTCCCCAGGCTGACCCAGCTCTCTCAGCCTGTCTTCATACGAGACATGTTCCAGCCCTCTGGATGTATTCCAGCCCTTAGTGGCCCTTCTCTGGATTAATTTCAACAGGTCAACCTCTTTCTTCTATTAGGGGCCCCAGAGCTGGACACAGCACTGCAGGTGGCGTCTCACAAGAGCAGAGTAGAGGGGCAGAATCACCTTCCTTGACTTGCTGGCCAAGGTGCTTTTGATACAGCCCAGGATATCGATGGCTCTCTGGGCTGCAAGCACATATTGCTGGCCCACATTGAGCTTTTCATCCATAAACACCCTCAGTCCTTCTCCCCCGGGTTATTCTTGACCCATTCTCTGCACAGCCTCTGCTTGTGCTTGGGATTACCCTGATATGACTAAGTGTGCAGTTTTACAAGTTTGATGTTATATAGAATATTTTTACTTTTGGAGATTGTGATCATGTTTTCTGTCATCTCAATCATTCGCCCACCCTAGAGCTAATATCTCTATTATGTCCATAAAGATGTCGATGATATATGACAAATGTTGTCCTGCAGAGATGTGGCCTGGAGTTTTGAGAGGGACAGCTGTGTCCCAGTGCTGTTCAAAATGGATAAGATAAGCATTTAGTACAAAGTCTATTGCAACTATAACAGCAACAGATGGGTTTATTGTGTCATGGGATGGAATGAAAAATGTATTTTTAAGTTAAATATAGATATGTTACTGTTTACTGTAAATTACTTCCCCTAATAAGGTTGAGTTTGCTCTTCTGATAAGAAGCAAAATTCAATGTATCAACTCAAAGTCTGATTTTCTGCTGTTTTGATTTTTTTATTTTCTTTTATACAACCCCCATTACAGAAATTGGATCCCAGTCTTCATTATGGCTATTAAAATATGTCATACAACATTTCTGAAAGTGTTTTTTTTTTAACTTTAATTACCTCAAAAGCGAGTCTAGAGAAGTGACTGAGGTGCAGAACTTGATAAGGTAGATATGCAAGGTAACCAAGGGGAGACAAATCCCACTCTGAACATTTTTGGGGGGGGGGGAAGTGCATAACAAGATGCAAAGAAAATATTCACAGAGGTGTGGCTGGGATGTAGAACTGTTTCTGTCATGGTGGATCTAAACACCAAGTCTTCTTTCTTCTGTTTTCTAGAATGATTACAAGAAACTGTCTATGCAATGTAAAGATTTTGTAGTCGGACTCCTTGATTTGTGCAGAAATACAGAAGAAGTGGAAGCTATTTTGAATGGTGATGTAGAGATGAACCTCAGTAATGGAGAACACGGCCGCCCCAGCCTTAGCCGCTTAAAACTTGCCATTAAGTATGAAGTTAAAAAAGTAAGCAATTATGTTAATCAAACAGACATGTCATGATAGTGGTATTAAATTGTGCTATTATTAAATGTTTATGTTTTGGTAACCTATGACAAATGAACATTAGGGCCCTTTGCACAGTGTATTTTGCAAACAAAAGAATCCTAGCCCCAAATAGCTTGCAATATAAACAAGAAGAAGATATTGGGGGTGGATACTGGTCACAGTGAGTATGAGAGCAAATGACTCTAATACAATTTGTAGCTATGTGCAAAATAAAAAAAAAAGGCTTCAGGCAGTGTCAATTACAACAGTTATCATCCCTTCTTTGTCTTGCTTTCATTTCTACTGTCAGTTTAATACTATGGTCTCCATCTGAAATGCTCTCAGTGAATCTAGCTAAGTTAGTAGCTGCACAGAGACCCTTGAATTACCCAGGAAACTTGTCTTGGATAATACAGGTTGTAAAATTCTAGGTGGCGTGTGTGAACCAGGGAGAAATTATTTGCGTGATGAATCTTATACAAACAAAGAAGTAGAGCCTTTTTTACAAAAATTGAGCTTACATCTCCTACATGAGACATGTATTTATGTGTTCATGAAAGGAAGAAAAGAAGAAAGCTATTTTGGCTGAGCACTCACCAGTAAATGAAAACACTGCAAAACACTTGGCAAGTTGTGGTCACTAAAGAGAGATGAAGCAACTACTGAAGAGAACATGTCACAATGAGTTTGTCCTTCATAGTCTTAATCCTTCCCTGAATGTGAACTTTCTTGCAATACTTTCTCTTATCTCAATAAAGATATTTCTTGCACCTGCAGCCAGTCATCCTTTAAGTATAGAGAAGATTATAGAAAAAAACAAGCCTAGATTAATTTAAATTTTTAATTCTATTAACAGGTCTGGATATAAACATACACAGTGCACAAGGATCTACTATTTATTAATACCTACCTTTGTAAGGTTCTTCTTATACCAATTAGAGGACACAAAGGGTAGACTATAGGGTAGACTTCTCAGTTTTGCAGAGTTTGTCCAAAATATTCCAGAAACAAGTTATAAATAGTCCTTATCTGATTTCCTGCAAATGTGACAGCTGTTTTCTTATGCCAGCATGTTAGCATGTAAAAATATGTCAAAATCTTTCTTTCATAACTGAAGATTATATAGCATTTTTTTGCAGAACAAACAGACTTAAAGTTTTGGAATTTCTGAAGCAGTAAATTTAAAATTATAAATATAAGAAAGTTGCAAAGTTTGATCAGATAAATTTTATGTTTAATTAACCTTAGATAAAATTAATAGTTTGTGATTGAATAATAAATAATAAATGTGTCAATAAATAGTAGTTTTTTAAATTAATGTATTTATTGTTGCTGATGGCAACACGTCTGTTTGCTGGGAAATTTGGCCTGTCAAATAGTTTTTCTTATGACCTTGTTAGTTCTCTTTTGAACAATTCTCCTGAGTTGTTGCTATTCCAGAATTCTTAATGTGCTTCATATAGCTGTATTTTAATAAAGGTTATTCTGATAGCAATATTATTTTTGTGCTCTTTTTCTTTATTATAGTTTGTAGCACATCCAAACTGCCAGCAACAACTTCTCTCAATTTGGTATGAAAATTTATCAGGTTTACGGCAGCAGACCATGGCAGTGAAGTTTCTGGTTGTTCTTGCTGTTGCAATAGGACTACCCTTCCTTTCAATGGCTTACTGGATTGCTCCTTGCAGTAAGGTCAGTCTGTGAAATCTTGTAATGGCTTTTTATTAACTCCTGTATCATCTATACGTAGATTCCTGTCTGACAAAGACATGCTTAAACAATAGAAGTTATTTTAAAGCCAAGTTAGAATGGAATGGCTGCAAGACTGCACGTTCAGGCAACTGTAATTAAGACAGGTATATGTGTTGTGTTAAATGTAATATATATTAAATTAAGTTACAATAGTTGAGCAAGAGTTGCTTTGTAGAAATTCTGCTTTAGAAACAATGAGTCAAATTGTTATCGTTTAGTTCTTGCCTCTATAGGCAAATACCAAGGATACTCTTTTTCCATTGTTTCAGATTTAGACTAAGTTCAAGCAGGGGGTTGATTCCAATTAACTCAAAGGCAATTTTATTTTTCATGATGAAAAATAAATAGATAAAAGTCACTGAAATATGAATGTCAGAAACTAAAACAATCATCACTTTTCTAGAAGTCAAAATTAACTGTGTTGGCTTGACAAGATAGTGCTAATACACATCATATTTCATGAGGAGTCCAAAGTAGTCACACAATCTCCCCTACACTGATTTACAATGCACTGTCTGAACTGGGTGACAATCTCTGACCTCACTGAACTTTGTGTTGAGTCTCTGTTTGAGTTGGTCATTATCCATTTTGAATGGACACTGATGGCAAATTTCCCTTCAAAGTATGTTAGAGGGAAAAAATGGCATCCTATAAGGATAGTTCACCATGTTGCAGTATAATATCCCCAACTCTAACAGGTCAAATCCTTTGCACATGCCACGATTTCAGGGGAAGAGGAAGATTGAAAGAGAGGATTGAGGTCATGGTGGGAGTTGTTTTTGTTGTTCTCTGGAGGAGAAAAGTGGGCCTTTTTTGTTTTGCCATATTTTTTCATTTCTTTCAGTCTGGGCAATAAAAATCAGCTATATTATTTTCACTTTTCTGTATAGTGACCGGGTTTTTATGAATACTTATTTCTTAAGACACTCCTTGAGATTCAACACACTTCATTAATTGATTTTCTGCTATAGCAGTGACTTACCTATTTGTCATTTTCCATTTTCAATGATATATTGAATCTTAAACTAAATTTGAACCATTGTACATTCTGAAAAATATATTTCAGAGTAGCTTTTAAAGTCAAGGCACAAGTAACAACATTCATTAAATTTCAATTCTGTCACTATTTAATCAACTGGTCATGTGATTTGAATGCTTTTTTTCATTGTATTCTGCAAATATAAAATCTAATCTACCTTTTTCACCAGTTGAAATTTAATACTCTATGCTTCACTTATACTTCAGAAGTTTAATCTGGTTTTTGAAGACAAAAATTTTCAGTGTATAGTCTCAAGATAGGATGGCTCCAATATAGAACATCTTCTTTATCAAGAGTCCATTCTGTGTATGAATTGATGGAATTTTACGTCTTCTCTTCCTACCGAGATAAAGTACAGATTCTTTTTCCAGGTTTGGCAGTATAAGGCACAGTGACAGAAGAGAGAGAAAATGTTCACAGTATTTCTGGTGAAAATAACAACTTACAGTGGAGTTCTGACACATTTCTTTATATTCTCATGTCACGGCTCTGAGAAAGGCAAAAATGTGTTTATGACTTTTGCAACATCTCAGTCAGTTACCTGTAATACTGACCAGCTTCCTCCTTGGGAAAAAGTTAATTTGAGTTTGGACCACAGACTGAAGGTTTGAATTGAAAGTTTCAGATGTGAAAAAAATTTAATGTAAATATGTGGTCAGTCCTGTTGATTTGGAAGGAATTCACGACTGTCAGATACCAAAAGGCGTTAAGATTGCCTCTTATTTGAATTTCAGCCATTGATCCTCGCAGAGACATTTCAAAATTTTGTAAACTCTTTGCTCTGCATTTCTAATTGTTAATTCAGTGTAACTACTGACATCATTAACACAAATTTCCAGAATAATATTTTATTACATGACATGAAAGATTAAAACCTTTTTTCAGTTATCTGCAAGAATCTCTAATGTCTCTGCTGTTCAGCTGTAGTAATAGGATTTAGATTTTTAGCTTTATGAACTCACCTCTGGCCAAGATGAAGGATCTACATTTGAAACTGAGTCACCTTTTGCTGTTCCCAGTCACCTAAGGCTGGCATTTCTAAAGAAGTAACTTGAAAAATTCCTAAATGCTTCCTAGAAACTTGTTCTGAGAGTTATACACATACCTCTTTTGCATTGTGGTAGAGGAAAAAAAATTGAACATTGTGTCCAGTATATGAGGAGCTAGAAAATTGTTATTACTAAAAAAGTATATGCATAATCTAGGTGGGTTTTTTTAATCAGACCTTTTCTCCTTTGCAATAGCTGTGCTATCTGGAGTCCCATTTTATAATTTCTTTATCAATGCCATACTCCATAATATTACAATACTAATTGTTTCTGCAGTTACAAGTGGGGAATAATGTGAATCACTTACTACAGACCCCAGCAATTACAGGTGACCCTCTATATGGACAAATAAGTGTCAGTGTCCACCATGTAACTATTGTATATCTTGTCCTAACCCAAAACAACATATAAAACACTCTCCAAAACTCCATAGCAAACCAAAAAAAATAGTATAGAGTATCAGAATCCATAAAAGAACCCAAACCAAACCTCCAGATCACTTAAAACACAGAGAGATTCAGAGCACTTAGAAAATCATGTCCTTGGAAGTGCAGGGGAAGGAAATTTATTACATCAAAATGCGCAGTGAAAGTGTATGAGGGAGATTCTAGTTCATGGAAAAGTCTGGAGTTGCAAGATTATGGCCTTGGCTTTAGATGCTGCTTTTTTCATCCCAGTTCATATTTTCTGACCTATATCTTCTCCATAAAGAAATTCAGAAATTTAGAAGTGTAATTTCAAAATTTCACTGGATCATTGTTATATAGCAGTGTCATAATAACTTCCAGCAGTTTTGTAATCACTTCAACCAAAATTCTGCTTCTAGAGAGATTTTGCTATATATATGCAAAAAATACTTTTCTGTTTCTTTAAAAGGGACAGGAGGTGGGGTGTTAGGAATTCACTCTCTTAAATTTTATGTTTTTTGATCAAGGGATATATTAACATTAACCTACTTCAGTATTTTTTCTTCTTTTCTGGTTATGTCTCTCTCTGGCAACTGTCTCCTAACTCATCTTTATTTGTGAATACAAGAATAATGCATTTAAAAGGACACTGTCAAGGTACTTTATCGTTTTCCATCTCTGCTTTATTGTATGTTGTTTATGACTGTATCTTCCTAGCTTGAAATAAAATTTTTCCCCATGACAATTACCTGTTCTCTTTGTAGTTCATGCAAAATAATTGGTTGTTGAAATTCATCTCATGAGGCTGACAGACTGTTTTATTTAATAAAAGAGAAATTAATTTAATGGAGTGAGAAACATAATAAATGGCATGGATTTGAAAAGTAATATTACAAATCTTATGCCTGCTAATCTTGACAGTGTTCCTTTAACAGTATCTTATATTTACATTTGTCTAGTCTTCCTGAAGTGATTTGTATTTGAGACCTTACCATTGCATCCTTAGCTCCATCCTCTTATTCATGTTTCTGTAAAAGTTGACTGCAAAATTCTGATTTTCTGCAGCAAAAATGAGTACCGGTAACATACCTCTCTGTTTCCACCTACTTTTTCCAGACCACAGATTGTTATATGTTTTAGCTGAGATCTGTAACACTTGCTTTCAATCATTTCCAAGCAATTTTTTTAGATACAAGCACACTCTTAGTCAAAAATGAAAAAGTATTTTTCTGCAGCTTCCAACTAAGTGGAAAAGCTAAGACTTTTAATATTAATACAGCCACTCTCTAAAATAAAGTAAATAATTCCTAGAAGTTCAACCTTGTGTGAATTTGTATGGAACTTTCAGGTTTTTGAAGTGTTGCACTAAACCATTTTAAAGTTGTTCTTAGTCATGACAAAGCTGAAAACTTTTCCATTGTAGTAGTCAGGAGGAAATTAAGACTCTACATTGATAGAAACTTCTAAAAGCAACAGTCAACACGGCATCATAGTACGCAAATTTTTCTAAATATTTGTTCCTTTGCATTATTGAAATATATGACTTTCTGTGTTACTGCTCTTTTTATATATTTTTTTGTTTTGGAAGAAGTCAATGCAATATCTTTGTGTTTCATAATCTCTGTTGCAGCTGGGGAGGATAATGCGTGGACCATTTATGAAGTTTGTAGCCCATGCAGCCTCTTTCACCATTTTTCTTGGTCTGCTTGTCATGAATGCAGCTGACAGGTTTGATGGCACCAAACTCCGACCTAATGAAACAACAGACAATGTAAAACAGCTGTTTAGGATGAAAACATCATGTTTCACATGGATGGAGATGCTCATTATTTCTTGGGTAATAGGTAAAAAATTTTGCTTAAATTTGTCTTGCTATGATTTCAAGTGAAGCTGAACTAAATGAAATCCTCTGCTATCAATGTTTTGTGTAAAAATTGTGACAAAGGGAGTTTATTCAGTTGTCTGCATTCCCACATGGTCCTCATGTTTTATGCTGGATGTCATCAGGATTCACATGTTCCCAGCTGATCACATTCAGATTAAGGATTTAGGTGAAATCTACATCATCCTGAAATCTACATTTACATGAATTCAGTTTTACAAATAACAAAGCAAAGTGTCTACCAGTTTTCTGGGGGTTTTGAGTCACACTGCGTCAACTACAAAGGGGAAAGATTTGCACATGATGGGCCAAATTTTTTTGTGTCAAATTGTCTCTTTCTGCTAAGATTCTCTTTTTTTACAAGTATGTCTGCAGAACTAACAGTATTTAACTGAATGTATTATTGACAAAAGAGAAGAATATAGACCCCTGAACATTTGGCAGTAGATTTTCTCATCCCAACATAGGGATGACATGAATGCTATGAGTAGTACTCTGAGCTGACCCACTGAATTCAGTGATGTAGTACTATTCAGCATCAGAACTTGAGTTCAGGCCCTCCAAAATATTTTGGCTGTCAGATTCTCATTTACAAGTCTAATACCTTTTAATCCAGTGAGGGTTACATGCTCAAATATTTTAAGGGTCTGGATTCTGGCTGTTACTTAAGACAGTAATGTGTGAAAGTTAAATTCAAGCTAAGTATCTTTCCTTACAAGAGCTTACACATTTAAAATATTTTGCTTTTATGATGTCTCTTTGATTGATATTTGTACACCAACTGATTCTTATAGCTTTAAAAGACATTGGCAGCCTTTATTTATTTAATAGCAAAGCTATTTATAAATTAATATAGTTGTGTATTATAGGGATAATATAGCACTTAGATTTCTTAAGTCTATAAATATCAATATTTTCATCTGATAAAAAAGAAGGAAATAATAGTTTCTTAATTTGAAGTTCCAGTTTGGTAATTTAATCTATTTTCGTTTTTATTTATTTCAGTGTCATGCATAAGACGGTTTATGAAAAATTGATTCGGTGCATACAGACGTAACACTGAATGTAGTTACTGCAATTGACATTATTATTGTCCTTATCTGAAAATTATGAAAAGTTCCTTCAGACAATTTGATAAGTGAAAGAAGTATTCCATTCAGCTTTTTATTAAAGACTCTTTTTAAAATCCTGGAAGTGTAGTTTATATTTTTATATGAAAAAAGATTTTCTCCAAAAATAAGAAAATCTGAGTTTCTCTATTAGCTCTACCACAGATCACACCAGAGCATTTCTGCTCTTTCCATCTCTTCCTGTGTCTGTAACAGATGGTAATACTCACATCCCATTCCTCTCTTTGAAAACTTTTATAGTTGTACAGGAAAAAGAATTCTGAAAGATTGCTATTATTACTTGCATGAGAAGAAGTCTTGAAATGTATATGAATTTTCAGATTCAAGGATTTTATTTTGTGTTTGAATTCCCACTGATCAAAATTGTTTTGAGTTTGACTGCAACCAAGAGCATGTTCTATATATAATAAAAATATAAAATAAAACAATTGTGAAGATAAAAGAACACATTGTTTTTTCTGTTCTGTCTTAAACAGGCATGATATGGTCTGAATGTAAAGAAATTTGGTCTCAAGGTCCAAAGGAATACCTTTTTGAGTTATGGAATATGCTTGATTTTGGTATGTTAGCAATTTTTGCAGCATCATTCATAGCAAGGTTTATGGCATTTTGGCATGCGTCCAGAGCCCAGAACTTCGTGGATGCACATATGAAAGATCTGACTAGTCCAACACTGGACCCCAGCATAAAATACTACACCTTGGGTGAGTTGATTGAACATGGTTAAGATTTACTTCTGGGGCCAAGATGAACTGATTTTTCAGTAAATAAGTCTCCAATACCATAGTTCCACAATGTACTACTAAAGAAATTCCCACACCTTCTCCTTCTCAACCTTATGGTAAATTGAATATGAGTCAGCAGTGGCCTGGCAGCCAGGAGAGACATCCATGTCCTCGGATGCATAAGCATAGTATCACCGAAGTGATTGTCCCAGTCCACTCTGTACTGGTGTGGCCTCACCTGGAGTACTGTGTGCAGTTTTGTGCACCACATTATAAAAAAGACACTAAAATATTAGAGACTGTCCAAAGGAGGGTCACAAGGATGGTGAGGGGTGTGGAGGGGAAGCCATATGAGGAGCAGCTGAAGTCACTTGGTTTGTTCAGCCTGGAGAAGAGGAGACTGAGGGGAGACCTCATTGCAGTCTACAACACCCTCGTGAGGGGATGCAGAGGGGCAGGTACCAATCTCTTCACTCTCATGACCAGCGACAGGACTCAAGGGAATGGCATGAAGCTGAGTCAGGGAAGGTTTAGGTTAAATATCAGGAAAAGGGTTTTTACCCAGAGAGTGGTTGAGCATTGGAACAGGCTCCCCGGGGAAGTGGTCATAGCACCAAGCCTGTCTGGATTCAAGAAGTATTTGGACAACATTCTCAGGCACATGGTGGGATTCATGGGGTGTCCTGCACAGGGCCAGGATTTGGACTCAATGATCCTGATGGGTCCCTTCCAACTTGGCATATTCTATGATTCTGTGATTCTACTATTTGATCACAGTTCTGTTGGCTGTGCTCATGCATCTTTTGGGGAGTGTTCTAAACAGCAGGCACTAAAATGATCTAAGATCAAAATAACCTTACTGTCATCCCACCCCTTTTCTAGATTATTTTAATCTATTCAATTACACAACACTGTCTGCAAACCAATCTGTGTTGGTGCAGCTGTGAATTGAATCTACTGTAATGTGGGGACAAAACTAAGCAATGAGATGCATGAACTTCTTAAACATTCTATGTCAAAATAACCAATATGTCTTTTATATATTATTTTTTCAGAGACTCTGTTGTATTGGTTTAATATTTTTCAATCCACTCTCTTTACCAACAAGAGATGAAAAATGTTAATAAACTTGCTTCGCATATATGAGAAGTGACTAGAAGCTATTTTGCCTGAATGAGAAAAAATTAAACTCTGTTGATTAGTGTTCGCTCTCAACATCACCACATCTCTCTTACTGTTATTAAATTTTTTTTTTCTAGATGTTGAACTACATCAGTTTCTTTATCTGTTCTGTGCCTCAGATACTATTTCTCTTAAGGTTACATTTCTGCATTTTCCAGGCTGTAGAAAAGCAGAGCAATTAATATATAGATTCTGAAACACATTGAATTGTAAGTCTGACAAATTTTACTGGAAAGTTACAGATTTCACGTAAGTCCTAAAAGCAGCTGGTTAAATATTAATTCAGTTTTCAGAAACACACACTTGAAGAATGTGCAAACAGAGACTGTTGTTTATGTTCACAGTGTCTGCTATGACAAACACAAGTCTTGTAACTCATTTATGCTACACAATACTGCATCATTTAGGAAGGCACTTTCCATTCATATCAGTCATGGGTTGTGACTTTGTTATGCCCTGAAGAACAGTTGATACATTTTTTAGTGGATGCCTGTACACTGAAACCTGGTTGGAGAACACCTATGACTGGTAGTGCCAACATGGATAATGTTATTTAGTGCCACAGTTTTTTTCATAGGGTAGCAAACATAACTTGATGGGCACCAGGTTGAACATGAGCCAACAGTGGGCCCCTGTGGCAAAGAAGGCCAATGGTATTCTGGGTTGCGTTAGGAGGAGCATGGACAGCAGAAGGAGGGAGATGATCCTGCCCCTCTACTCAGCACTGGTGAGTCCACAACTGGAATGCTATGTCCAGTTCTGGGCTCTCCAGTACAAGAGAGATGTGAACATGTTGGAGAGAAGGGCCTTTACAGTAAAGTAGACACAGATAACAACACTCTCCTGGGACATAGGTAACACATCCCAGGTTAACCTCTTCTCTTTGTCTGAAGCACAATAGTGAATGAATTTAAACCTGCCACATCATGAGAGAATGCCTTGACTTACAGCAAGGAAGTATTCTGAAGGGTATTGCTTTGGTCTTCTTCTCTGACACTTTTCTGTAAATATTTATTTAAGTAAAAGTTTGAACTTAAATGTTCCTCTCTGCAGTTGAATGTGTCATGTTCCCCATTAAAAGACATTCAAGTAATTCATGAGTACATTAGCTTCAGCAGAAGATACTGATAGAAATGATGATAGAAAAGGTGATGGAAATGGGTGTTTGGTGTTTGCTGGGAAATGACCACTACAATTTCATTATAAGTAAGACAATAAAGTAGAAAAGATATAGAAATATTATTGTTCATGTAGTTTTGGAATTGTGAAGGCCATTTAATTAATTTAGATCCCCATATCAAAACAGTTCATTTTGTCACAGCTCAGTTGTCATCACCTGACACTGTAAGCTGAATTTTACTTAAATTCTATTATAGTCGAGGACTCAACTCCCAAAAAGTTACCTCAGTGATCTTACGGTCCACCTTTATGATCACTGGTGATCTAATGAATGTAGTCAGTGGAACTGTGGAAAGGTTTTAGAGTTAGTTACATGGCTCACTTCAGTCAGCTAAAACCTAAGTGACTAGTGCTGTTTGAGTTGCCATGGGTTTCTTCCCTCACCTTGAAATCACAGAATATCCTGAGTTGGAAGGGACTCACAAGGGTCATCAAGTCCAAATCTTAGCCCTACAGAGGACATCCACAAGAGTCACACCATGTGCCTGAGATGTTGTTCCAATTGCTGTTCTGACTTGTGTTCCAAAAAGACCCCCGCACAGATGCATACAGTTATCTTGAAATAATGACAGTTCTCATCTTTTGTTCCTAGCCAGAATAAACTGGGATCCGTCCGATCCTCAGATCATATCTGAAGGGCTGTATGCAATTGCAGTTGTGTTAAGTTTCTCAAGAATAGCCTACATCTTACCGGCTAATGAAAGCTTTGGACCACTGCAGATATCACTTGGCAGAACCGTGAAAGACATCTTCAAGTTTATGGTGATATTTATCATGGTGTTTGTAGCTTTCATGATCGGCATGTTTAACCTCTATTCCTACTATCTGGGGGCAAAACAAAATGAAGCATTCACAACGTAAGTACAACTGATTAAAATGTAGTTTTTTTTCTTAACAATAAAGCAATGAAATACAAAATGTGCTTTGCAATGCTACTACATTTTGGACACGGGCAACTGAGATCTCCTTAATAAAACAAGGGAAAATATGTCTTCAAACAGATGGAGATAGACAGGAAAAATACCTCAGAGATTTGGACTTCTATATATGTATAAACTGATTAAGAGGAAATACATGTATTTAAGTGAACTAACTTGAAAAAAAATCAGTATGCCCACACCATGGTTTTACACTGAAATTGTGTAATAGCAAAAATTCAGCTGGAAGATTATGGTCTGCGAGACTCATTTCTTTGAAAATTGATGAATTGCCCTCAGACATCCTGTCTTCTCACAGTTTCAGAATGTTTGTCATAATAATGGTGAAATAATTCATACAAAGTGAACTAATGATGCAATTTAAATAATTTACAGGTTAATTATTTTTTATTTACATTAATTTACATTCAGCAGGCTGTAGCATGTAGATTAGTTAACAAGTAAATCATCGTGACGTTCTTTCAAGCATGGGTATATAATTCCTAAACTGAATCAGATGGTTTTATTGTCAGTCCTAAGTTTTAGGCATCTTGTATTGTGAAACAGCCTGTATGCATGAAATTAGACAGTCTACTGTTATGCACTGTGGTAGAGTTCTGCATTATGATAATGGAAAAATTTGTACACCATATAAAAATGGTAACTGGCAATTTATATAATAAGAATATACAGCTTTTCTTCAGTATTGTATCCATGTGTTCGATTTCTCCTTTTAGTGTTGAAGAAAGTTTCAAAACATTGTTCTGGGCTATATTTGGACTCTCAGAAGTTAAATCGGTTGTCATCAATTATAAACACAAATTTATTGAAAATATTGGTTATGTCCTTTATGGAGTCTATAATGTTACCATGGTCATCGTCTTACTGAACATGCTTATTGCAATGATCAACAGTTCATTCCAGGAAATTGAGGTAAAAACTGATTTTATGATGAAGTATCACCATATTTACTGTTACAAATAATTGTATAAATCTCTCGGAAAATTTTCTTGTTGACATATTGTTTAAGAAAAGTAACACATAGGCTTTTGGAATATATTAGGAGAAAATACTAATTCCACTGTACATTTTTGTTATAAAATAAATGGAAGTTACCTGTGATTGCATTAGTAAGAATCAAACTGGAACAAGAAAGTGTTGCTGAACTCCATTATGTTCCTGAAGAGGATGGCTACATGGTGTGACTTTGTGAATTTTTCACTTGTCTCATTTGTAATTATTAGAGAAATGTCCCTCTTGCTGCAAGGATGTTCACATTCCTACACCTTGGCCTTGCGAGCATGTCTCTAACATGCTGTGTTCTTCTTTCATTAAATAACTGTTGCTCTAGACCTCTGCAGTGAACAAAACTTTACTTGACAAAGAAATCAGCAGGGCTACTGAAAATCAGCATGAATTTTGCATGCCATGGAAAACAGAGGGCTAAATCATTATCATTGTTTTGAAAAAAAGGAAGCAGATCTCCAGGAGCTAGGCCATCTCAGACCTTCCCAGACACCCTTGCCACACAACTGCATGTTCAGGTTTCACACCGCTCTGGTCCCCTGTTCTAGGCTCTGGTTTGGGGCCGTAGCATTGTCTGACTTGAGCAAGAGCAGTGCATTCTCTAGGGAGGTTCATATTCTTCTGACTTGGGAAGACACAGAGCAAACCTATCAGGTTTAGAGCATTAAAAATCAGTCTCTTATCCAAAAATATGCTGACTGGATAAAAACAGCTTCTAAAAACAGGCACAGCAATAACGAGTTATGTTCTTGGACATGATGTCACTCCTTTCTGCAGAAAACCCTCTTAAACTTTGCAGAGTGGAATAAAGTGATTGTTTTGATGATCTTAAATGTTAAACATAAACCATGGTGATGGTAGCATATCTGGTTTAATCATATATTCCAGCAAGTAGAAGGAATTATCTAAGAATCATCTAATCTTTTTTAACTTCATGTTTAAAGTAATAGAGTAATAGTGTCTGTAGACTATTAGCAGGGTCTCTCATTGTAATCATATATTGCAGACTATTTGCACTGACCCTGGAGTAAGCAATGTTTAAATTAAATCCATTCTGTTCTTCTGTAATTGCATTATTTTAAATGGATTATTAAGAACAATTCCATTCACTGAAATTTGATTTTCATGGATCATAAGCAAGTTCTTGATGTGTTAGAGATTAACTTCAGCCATTACATTCAGAACACACATAAAGTTTAGCTAGACCATCTTTAATAGTCAAAGTGGTATTAACAGTGTATTAACAGCTGTGTTTCCATTTTACAGGATGATGCTGATGTAGAATGGAAATTTGCAAGGGCTAAACTTTGGTTTTCTTACTTTGAAGAAGGGAGAACTCTTCCAGTACCCTTCAACTTAGTACCAAGCCCAAAATCTTTGCTGTATCTCCTAATCAGAATCAAAAAATGTATTTCTAAACCATTTCTGTGCCAAAAGAAAAACTTTCAGGAAGATGCGGAGATGAACAAGGTAATTTTGTCA
Organism: Corapipo altera; assembly: GCF_003945725.1. NCBI lineage: Eukaryota > Metazoa > Chordata > Aves > Passeriformes > Pipridae > Corapipo > Corapipo altera. The sequence continues at coordinate 77,965,312 of NW_020884872.1, forward strand.
TGTATATATTGACTTCTGATTTTAAAACATAAAAATAATTTTAACTTCATTTTTGTTGTTGCCCTGTTTTATTCATGAATTTCCCAATATACTTCATCCAGGGGTGCAAGAACATTCTAGAATACAGAGTTAAAAGCCTTGCTAAAGTCAGGTCAGAAGACATCTACAGCTCTCCCTTTATCTGCAAGTCATTTTATCTCAGAATGCTGTCTAGATGGTCAGACAGATTTTACTTTTCATAAATTCACACCTACTTTTTCCATTCACCATCTGTCCTTTTACATACTCCAAGAGGATTTGTTATTCATTCCAATTTTTTACCAGTGACAGAAGGGAGGTTGAGTGCCCATGTTTGCTGAGATCATAATTTTGACCTTTTTTGAAGATGGGTTTGACATTTGTCTTTCTTCAGCCTTTTGGGACCTCTCCCAATATCCATGTTTTTTCAGAGATGATTCCGTATTTGCAAGGGGTTCATCTGCTCTCTCAGTACCTGTGGATGCAGCCTTTTGGGTCCAAGGGACTTGCCTGGGTCAAGTTCTCTCAAGTAAGCCCTGTCTCCTAGAATCCCTTCACTGAGCACAGAGGCCTGAGAGACTGTTGCTGAAGCCTGAGGCAAAGAAGGCATCAATTCCCTCAATCTTACCATCATCCACTGCCACTTAAATCTGCTTTCCCACTAAACAACGGGCCCACATTCTCCTTGTTCTCTTTGTTATTGTAACAGTAGAAGTTCTTCTTATAAGACAAGCTTTGTCTTTCCTAACACCACACTCACATGCCTGGACAGTTTCTAAATTCCCCTTGATAACCTGTCTCTGCTTCCACGGAAAATGCAGCCTATTTTATCGTAAAGTATTTTTTTATCTGTTTTATTTACATGAGTGAAGTAAAAAGAGCTTGAGTCGATTCACTGGGCTTGCTTAAGGAGGTTGTAGTCAGTGTATTTTTCCTGCACTGTCTTGGCATAAACCAAAGTAATTGCTTTAGGAGAATATGGAATGTTAGGTGATATTGGAAATTTAAAGACTAGCACTATTCTAGCACTATTGTAACATGTTAGGGAAAAAGAGCCATGCAAGACAGTTGATCAGATGTAGCAAGTGGAAGGGTGAGCATGCAAAGAAAAAGAAGGTTAGAATTTGTCATGGTAGCAGAAAAAAAATGTCTTCTATGGAAATTCAAATGTGGAAGGATCTTTGTTAAAATGTACGGTAGTCTGAGCAGAGACCTGTTCAAGGTTACAAGTTCTTGAGTCTGTAGTCAAGAGTCATTAGCCATTATGAAAACAAACACAGGTATTACAAACACTGTTACCAAAGTCAAAATAGTTAACTTCAAATGTCTCATGTGTACTATTGGTAATTTTTCTAGTATCTCACAGATCTCACTTCATTTTACTTGGGAAAACTAATCCTAATGTATTTAAGACCTGACAGGGGCGATACTTCATTTGCTCAGGTTTTTAATGACTGACATTTACAAAACTTGATTTTAAAACCTCTGTGAGTGATAAAGTCATCACCGAAAAATCATGCAAATAAGGAGATGCATATAAACTTAAAATTGAGTGATGGTGAGAAACAACAAATGGTTCTTTTCTAATTCACTTGTGACTTTGAAAATCATATAAGTAAGTTAAATGCTTGTTTTAGTGACTTTTTAGCATGAAATTTATGTTCTTTAAAACAGGTACTCTTAAAAATCTCACTTATACACCCTAAGGAAAGAAGCTGTATTTTTATCACTCCTTTTGAATCTAGTAATTCAGATTGCTAGAAGGGTGCAAAGTGTAATAATTACCAGTTCTAGATAAAACAGTAACAGGTGTATTGGCTTTTACGGCAGTCCCTCTGAAATAGAGCTGTAAGGATGTAAACATCGTTTATCAGATTTTTTCCTAGACCTGAATTAAATTTTAGTCTTCAAATATTAATGCTTTACACTCACTGCAGGTTTTAGTGTAATTAATCCTAAATGAAATGTGCTTACTCTCCAGCCAAAGCAGCTATAAAACTGCAAATCAAATTAAAAAAAAAAAAGCTTTTAGGTTGAAAAACATAAAGCATCTGAGTTACATTTATTCGTTCACCAGCTTTTGCAGCAGGGTGACTGCTATTGCCAGATGATTACATTTTTACTTGCTTTTTGTACCACTGCATGCTGTGGAGATGACTTTGTCTGAATCTGAGATACTGCCATCCTGTGCACTTCTAAAAAGTAACTAAAATGCTTTTGTGTTACTTTTTGACCCACTGTTGTTAATTCGTTATTGTTGAGGCCAGTTTATGGCATCTTTTCAAAGGCATTCTCAGGCTTTTGGATTTTGACTTGGGACTCATTCAGTGCTGAGTGTGTTGGTGCTGCTGTGACTGCTGAGCAAGGAGCTACAACAAATGCAATGAGCTGTGCAAAGATAAGAAAAGATTTGACAAGATCAGACCCAAGACCCCAGACTTAATGGCTGTGTTTGTGCTAGTGAAATGTGAAGCGTAGCTTATCTAGGCATTGAGGCCAATTCGGGAATGGCTTGCCCCTGTTTAAGTAGTTTTCCTTGCAAAGGGCTGCTGCAAGCTCTTGTCGTCAGACCGTTCCTGTTGCCAAACCATGCCTAGGAAGGTAGAAAGTTGTTCTGAGGCAAGTCCTACCTGGAGGAGAGTAAAAGTTTATTGATAGAAGACATTGCATTGCAGGGCCCAATAATGTTAACACACACTTGAGTTTACTGATTCAGATCCAGCCTGTGGGTCTTTCTGCTGCACAGCCAGCACCTTCTCAGTGCAAAAACGCCAGCAGCTTCAGGGTGAGCATGAAGACAGGGATTAGGATTGGAAGGGGGGAAATTCTACTCCTAGAGCCAGCTCTGCCCTGATTATTGTTGGCAGAAAACAAAGCCAGATGCTGTCAGTGCTAAACAGCAAGTAATTTACATAGCTGTGTTCAAAGTGTACCACACCAGAAGTTAATTTCTTGAGACATATCTGCATATAATACTAAAAGCTGTGAAGATGTTTTCTTTTAGGCTGTTGATTAAAACTTGTAGATTTCTTGTTTCAGGCTAGAATTGGAGTTTTAAACATAAAGTGAACAACAAACTCAAACCAAAAAAGGGGAGAAATAAATGAAGGAAAAAGAAAGTTTTAAAGAAACGTCCTTTGATTTTTATTCTAAATTTTAAAATTGCCTTGCAATTGAGAAAGTTTATTGTTTAAGAGTCACAGAAATTCTTCATCTTCCTGAGCTAAAAAACAGTAGTTGCAGATGATGTATTTAAGCCTTGTTCTTGAAACATGGCCCTTCAGAAAAAAATTGAGGGAAAACTATTTATTGAAACCGCTTTAAACCTCCATCCAAATAAGAAAAATATGTCAACTTTTACTCTCCTAGTGCAAAACAATGTTTCTGGAATGTTCATGGGTGGCCTTTGGTTATGGGAGCACAAACTAGTGATTTACTCTGAACCCTCCCTTCTGGTCCAAGCATTTTTGCATTCCAAATCATCACCTGCTTCTGAAAATTGGGATTTAAGACATTAACAGAGTGGTAAACAAAACAACTACAATAATTACATTACTATTCTGATTACATTCAATTTTAAGTAAAACTAGAGAATAATAAAATGAGAAGAAAGTTTAAAGACAAAGGTGTTTTCTAAGATATGTGCTGCATAGAATCATAGAATCAGCTGGCTTGGAAGGGACCTCTGAAATCATAAAATACTCTTGGAGAAGAGTTATTTTGGGGGGGTTGTATCATTGTTTTATTTAATTTACATTATTTCCCCTCTGATCACTCATGTTCAAAAAATGTTAACTTGAAAATACGAATTCTAGTTCAGTTATCAGTATGACAATCTCAATGTACTCTAGTAGTAATTTTGGGGAAAGAAAAAAGCCATAGACATGAAAACTAAAGAGAATTTAAAAATGTTATTTGACATTATGATGAAATCTTGGCAATCTCTGCCACCAAGTGGTCATTCGGCAACGCACAGTAGATATTCTGTCCTGTTAGTGTTGCATATAAAGAGTTTTAATAAAGTTACACACTTATGATTTACCTGCCAACTTTAAGGTGCACTCTCTAGCTAAGTACATTATTCTGTCCAAAAAAAGTGCTGAAGGGTAAAAGTCAAGATAAATTTGTTATAATGTGTCTGATTTTACAAATTTGTGGTGTCTCAACTGATTTTGCCACATAATACCAGTTTTGCTATTTCAAGTGAAAATCAAGTTGTACTTAAGCATTTGATTAACTTTTGAAGTGAACCAGTGTAATATAAATTTGAGACTGGTAACCAGCATGACAGATTACTTTTAAAATATATAATAAAATACATAGTAAATACTAAAAATTTATAAAAAATAAATGAATCTGTAGATTATACATAAACTGGTAAATAACAGGATCATGAATGATATCGCAGCTGCAAATCAGAGATCTAGGAGTGCTGGGACACCAGTCACACATCTGTAGCCCAAGCTCATGGACTAGGGCAGCTTTACCCAAAGAAACTTCCCTCTGCTACAGCAATGAATGCATGCTTTTCCTCTTATTTTACTATATTATTTCTAAAAATGGTGCATGAGAAGTCCAGGGGATGAAATAGCAGGAAGATTGTTTTTCTCTTTTAACCTAGTAGTAAACGTGAGACCCAAGACTGTATTAATAGTTCTAAAATCCTGAAAGACATAGTGATTAAACAGTTGTGTAAACTCACTAGCCATTCCTTTTTATCATAAATCAGATACCTAGTTTAAGTATCAATGTTTAGATAAACTTATGTTTTCTAATATGTATTCAAAACATTTAAAGTAGCTTTATTCAAACAAGAAAAAGAAACAATAACTTGCCTTTTTTATACATATTCTATTTAATTTCCATCCAAATGTAGATTAATATGTAAGAGACAAATATCAATTATTTTATATTTATACTGTTATATATCTTCTGTCATTATTTTTACTTAGTCAAATAAACATAGTCTGAATAGAGAGATGTTTTTCACAAGAATGTGCATAAAATTTGTGAATCTTTCCAAAGAAACAATCCAAGTTCATTGTAAACTTTATATTAATTGCAAATAAATGTTTTTTACCAAAAGGTATGAACTTTTCTTCAGGAAAAAATATCAAAATACAAACCTGATCTAGTGGAAGGTGTCCCTGCCCATGGCAGAGGAGCTGGACTACATGGTCTTTGAATATCCATTCCAAAACAAACCATTCTTTGATTCTATGAAATGCTAAACAAAATCTAAAAGTATTTAAATTATTCCCAGTGTACAACTGCATAAGCATCTAACCCTTCCCTGCTTTCCTCTGTAATGAATTATATCCCAGCATATCCCACATAGTACTTAACAGGCTTCAAAATGCTCCAGTTTGCTTATCTGTAGGTGCTCTATGTGTTGAGACACAACATAGAGAATTTTACTGGAAGTACAACAAAATCCCACAGGATCTGAGACACTGCAATGATTGTCTGGTCCGTTAAAATCGTAAAAATTTTATTGGACCATGTAAAATTTCAGACTTTCTCAGTCCCACTTATTCCTCACCAAGATCAATCAGTATTTATATTTCACAATGTTTATGTTTCTAGCACTAGTTGTTGAACTGGCCCTGTTATTTATGTAAAGTAATAATATTTGTTTTGACAGTTGCTGTTCACTCTTACTGCAGCCCGGTCATTCAACTTGAGTCTCAGTTCACCATTTTGTGATTCTTTAGTCCTTCTCAAAGATGTAAATCAGTAATGAAGCCTACAGATTGCATCCTCCATGTTTCATCAGGGATTTATGCTCTTTCAGCATGTGTAGCAAAGAAGATGCAACTCAAAAATGTCAGCTGATAATCTCGTTGTCCCTGGTGTGAACTGCATAAGCAATTACATTCAGACAGTGAGGGGAGAAGCAAACTCCTTGAGTATTTTGTGGTAGCGGAGGTCACATTAATTACAGGCAAGTGTTATGAAAAAAAAAGGAAAGGGATAATGCTGCCACCCCTCTTTCCTTGGCTTCTCACACATCTGCCCTGATCTTCCCTCATTGGTTGCCTACAAGGCTGTGCCACACTAGTACTGCCTTCCTCCTGATGTGGATTCCCCCTTCTGTGCATCAGAGGAGCAGGATAAAGCCCAGAGTGACATGGCCACTCTATTATGGTCCCTTGGACGTGTTAGGAGCAGGTGAGAGGCAGAGTAAATAGAGAAAACCTACCAGTTCTCACTTTACTACAACACAGTCTGAAAGTGTTTTTTCTCACTCTTGTAATGAAATTCTGTACATGTATAAGGACATTACCACAATAAATTAACATTTCCCAGTTGAACTTAACAGTTAGTGTTCTGTCACATGATGTATGTATACACAATATATACACGATATATCTGTATTTTTCTTTTATTTATTTTGAATTATAAATAATCTTTCCATTTCAGCTTGGTCAAAGGAAGCAGTCAAGTATAAGAAGCTCAGATGAAATTCACTTAAACAGTTTAAACAATCCTCCAAGACAATACCAGGTAAAAACAGTTTATTTTTGAACAAAATCAAGAAGTAGTAGAACTGGCAGAGTGATGTCTTGAGGACAGTTTTGAATTTATGCTAAACAACATGAGTCAGGAATAAATTCACAGGCCTTGTATATATCCAAAATAAATGTGACGATTTAGGTATTTGCAGTACAATCTGGACGTGTTTTTCTCTCCTCTTTGTTTCTTAAATGCTACCCTTATAGTGTAATATTTTAAAGCGCTTGAGAAATGTTTTTAGTTTTAGAGACAGGATGAGTCTTCAACTGTACAATGGAAATTGAGAAAACCAAAAAAACCCTCAAAAACTTCCCATTCCATCTGCTGAAGCAGATTATTGTTCCACACTTCTGTATACAAATACTACAAGCACTGCAAATATCTGTCAGCCTTTATGCTGTCAATACAGTCTGTTTTTTCTTTGCCTCCTAAACAACTGCAGTGAGCCTTTGCACAGTTAAGTATAAAGAGACCCAGCACAGTCCACCAAAGGACCAGCTATTCTGATCCAAAGACTGCTACTTTCCTTCCTGAAATACTATACAGCAGGTGGAAAGGAAGAAGCAAGAGCTGCCTGGTAAATAGAATACGACAATCTGAATGAAAAGGGTATAGAAAACAAGTATACTTTATTGACCATAAGACAGAAAAAAAGCTCTTCCCCCTGGGCAGAGCTAGGTCTGCTCCATTCTTATGTTATACAGTGTCTGCACAAGTGTGTTCCAAAAACTACCTCACTTTTTCACAGCCAATTTTGTTAGGACGCAGTGATAGATATTAAGATTAAAATTTTACCCCATCAACATGCAGATATGTGGCTTTGTATATGAAACCTTCTTGGATTACTAGAATAAACAGTACAGCTGCTGACCTTGCAAGCATGACTGTAGTGATGGTCTGGAACCACTAATCTGGGATGACTCACCACACAACCAGCTCTGGCTGGTTTTATTACTGTACAGACAAAAGCAGATACATAAATCTATGTACATTTTATATCTTATGGTGAAAAACAAAAAGTATTTTGTTGTGATGGACTACACCATATGAAAATATTAAACCCAAAGACAGAAATACAGCTCCTAAAAAGTGTTTGGATACCTTGTTCTTTTTCGAGTCATTTGAACTAATGGGAGAATCAGGGGCAGAATTCTTTTTTCCTAGAAGGGTAAAATTTACAATAAATTTGCTGGCCTGGGTTCCCCTTATTATTAGTGGAGAAGTTAGCCATTCTCATGATGTGATCTATTTGATCAGTTTTAGTTGTCTGAGATAAACTGTGCTCTCAGGTTTGCTCTCTTTATCCGTAGAAGGAATTAAAGGTGACAGATATGTGTATTTGCATAGATGCATATGTATTTGGTTAGATGTGTATTTGCATATGTATTTGGTTAGATGAGTCCCGGCTGAGACACTTAAATGACTCTTAGAATTGTGGGTCCCTTTTTCTCTAAGCCCAACATTGGGAAAACATAACTTATTAAATATAATATCAAAATAGTTTAAAATAAACTGATGACAAAAGGGTTTAGCAATTAGCACTGCTAAACAGGGTCATTGTCACCTTGTGGTAGCAGTAAAGGTCAGATAGTGTCACCTATGTGGATATCAAAGCTACAACTGTATTGATCATTCTTATAGACTCCAGTTAAGTAAGTTAAGCTTCATGAATTCTGACATTTGTAAAATGTGTTTATTTTTCTATTTTTCAACTACATATATGTGCAGAATCATAAAGTTTCAATATCTGCTATAGATGAAAGCAGAGATTTTTACATTCTATTTCTTTAACCTGTCGAGTCCTACACTGAAATGTCTGAATGCAACAGAAGGTAACAGAGCTGTTGTAATTTAACCTGAGCTGTCAACTAAGTACTTCACAGTTGCTCACTCACTCTCCTCATACCACCCCCAGAACCCCATGGGATGAGGAGGAGAATTGTAAAAGGTAAAACTTGAGGGTTGAGATAAGAAAACTTTATTAATTTAAATAAAGTAAAATATAATAATAATAATAGTAGTAGTAGTAGTGAAAAGGAGAGATAGAGAGAGAGAGAGAGAGAAAGCACAGTGATTGGCCATTTAAGGCGAAGTCTCCCCAGTTTGCATACTGAGCATAACATTCTATGGTATGGAATATCCCTTTGGCCTGTTTGAGTCAGTTATCCTGGCCATGCTCCCTTCCTGCTTCTTGTGCACCTCCTTACTGGCAGAGCATGAGATACTTAAAAGTCCTTGACTTAGGGTAAGCACTGTTCAGCAACAACTAAAACACCAGTGAGTTATCAACATTATTCTCATAATAAAACCAAAAGTCACACTGTACCAGCTAGTAAGAAGAAAACGAACTCTATCCCAGCTGAAAGCAGGACAAGATCTCATATTCTGAAATGTTGTAAAAATAATAGTCCAACAAAGAAAACTTTTTTCTTCCTTTCTTCTCTTTAGAAAATAATGAAACGTCTCATTAAAAGATATGTATTGAAAGCTCAGATAGATAAGGAAAGTGATGAAGTCAATGAAGGTGAGTATGTTGATTAATTGTATGTTTAATCAGATAATCAAGACAAATTAAAGTGGTTACATATGCCACTTGAAAAAAAAGTTTCCAAAATACTTAATTCACTTTACATGTTTACAAGTGTTAGATATAAAATTACCATGAAATTGAAGTTAAAGAAGAGATAGGATTCCTGTCTCTTGCGTCCCATCAGAAAACATCAGTGATCTGATAAGTTGTCAAAAGTGTTGCTACTCTAGTAATAATAGAAACATAGGATCATTTGGATTGGAAGGGACCTTAAGGATCATCTAGTTCCTTAAGGATCATCTACTTCCAACCCCCTTGCCATGGGCAGGGACACCTTCCAGTAGGCTAGGTCGCTTAAAACCCCATCCAACCTGACCTTGATCACTTAAAGGGATGGGACATCTGCAACTTCTCTGGGCAACCTGTTCCAGTGCCTCACCACCCTCACAGGAAAAAATTCCTTCATAATATCCAATCTAAACCTACCCTCTTTCAGTTTGAAACCATTCCCTCTCATGCTGTCACTGCGTGCCCTTGTAAAATATCCCTCTCCAGCTTTCTTGTAGACTCCCTTTGGACTTGGGAAGGCTGCTGTGATGCCCAAGGCATTTCCCATAGTGAGACTGCATTTAATGCAGCAGTTGATTTGAGGCATTCCCATATGAATTTTCATTTGTGTCGGGATGTGTTCTTATTGTGAATTCATATATGGGGATGCATATGTTTCAGCTTTTTCTGTGTTTGATTTATTAGCTGGAAACATCTAGTAAATGCACTTCACAGGGATGTTCTTGTCTGTTTGCACCCATCTGATGCTAGAAAGATACTTAGTGCAGTAGGAAAAGGAGAGGACTGCTCTCTTTTGGACAATGAGAAGCTCTGTTGCTGGCCAAGAGGACTCAGGCAACACCAATCTGCATGCTCTGCAGAAAAGGACCTGGGGGTGTTGGTCAACAGGGGCTGAACATGAGCCAGCAGTGTGCCCAGGTGGCCAAGAAGGCCAATGACATCCTGACCTGTATCAGCAATAGTGTGACCAGCAGGACCAGGGCAGTGATTGTTCCCCTGTACTCAGTACTGGTGAGGCCGCACCTCAAATTCTGTGTTTTGGGCACCCCACTACAAGAAAGACATTGAGGTGCTGAAACATGTCCAGAAAAGGGCAATGGAGCTGGTGAAGGGTCTGGAGCACAAATCTGACGGGGAGCGACTGAGGGAACTGAGGATTTTAATCTGGAGAAAAGGAGGCTCAAAGGTAGACCTTATCATCCACTATAACGACCTGAAAGGAGGACGTAGTGAGGTGGTGATTGGACTCTTTTCCAAAGTAAGAAGTTACAGGACAAGAGCAAATAGTGTCAGGGAGAGATTTAGATTGGACATTAGGAAAAACGTCTTTACAAAAAGGGTTGTGAAGTATTCAAACAGGCTGTCCAGGGAAGTGGTTGAGTCACCATCTCTGGAATTATTTGAAAGGCATGTAGACATGGTGCTTAGGGGCAAGGTTTAGAGGTGGACTTGGCAGTGCTTGGCTAATGATTGGGCTTGGTGATCTTAGAGGTCTTTTCCAACCTAAATGATTCTGTGATTCTATGATTCTGTGATGTCTCTTGCAGCAGAACAGCAGCTTCCATATAAGAGATCATGTGAGTTTTGTGAACTGATGTGACCTCTCACACTTTTGCCTTCAGATTTGTTTGATTCCTGAACTGCATCTTCATATTCCTGTCTGTAAGCCACCATTCACCAACAGGCAACAGAGCATCTGCTTTTTCTGTTTCAACAAAGAAATACAGAAAAAACCTGTGATAATTGTGAGATATTTGGATATGGTGGTTTTTTTCTTTTGTTTCTTAATAGTATGATCTTCTAATATCTGTTACAGGTGAACTGAAGGAAATTAAACAGGACATCTCAAGTCTCCGGTATGAACTCCTTGAGGAAAAATCTCAAAATTCTGAAGATCTGGCAGAACTTATAAGGAAACTTGGGGAAAAACTGTCAATTGACTCTAAGGAAGAAGAAAGCAAGAGATAACCGAAATGTTTAAGAGATGCAACAGAATGTTAACAATTCACTTAAAGCCATATTTCTGTTTTTCTCAAGTCTAGCTCACGTTTATACAGAAGATTCAGAAATTAAATCATTCCAATTCTTTATTGAAAAAACACAGTGACAAGTCCTGTGGGTGTACAGTAGGGAGGGGATGCCACTTCTGTAAAGATATTTATTCTTTACTTGCTGAAAAAGAGTTAATTTGAGATAATTTAGATACTCAATTTACCTCTTTTAGAGTTCCAGTGGAATCTTGATAAGGCCAGTCATGAAAGACTAAAAGCATAGATCTAAAATTTTCCTACATTACTGTTTCTGTTTATTTTTTGCAAATTTCCTTTTGTAAAGATTCTTACATATATTTTAGTGAAGCAAAAGAGAAAAATTCCACGCTTTTACAGATATGTATATATCTATCTATCTCAAAAGCTATTTAATTTTTCCAGCATTCCCAACTGGGGGGGGGAGGGGTTGAATTCTTAAAAATGAATGGGATATTAAAATAATTTAGGAATGTTTCCATGCAGAGGTAAAGTATCAAGATATGCATAGCACTGTATTACACTTCTCCCAACTTATCCCTGTCGCTGCTGGACTGGACTATCCTGAAAGATCCCTAGGTTCCAATGGGAGTCAGAGCATTTATAAATAAGTATTTTTCATCAAGTTTATTAAGAAGCTATTGCTGAGACCAGAAGAAAAATTTTTTTAATCCATGATATTTAATCATTGATGTTCTAATCTCTTTCAGAATTCCCAGGCTCTTCAGCTTTTATGTCTTGAACTGAACCTCCCAAACTACAGGGTGGGGGGTTGAATGTAACAATTTTATTTAAGGTAGAAGATACTAAAATGTTAGTTGAAACCTCTCTCTGAATTCTGGCGGTAGCATACATGGGGGACCATGTTTCCCCATAGTTAAATCTGTTTAAATCATAACATTTTCTTCAGATCTCTCCATAGTAAAGAAAAGCATCTTGTTTCAAAAGTTCATGAAATCTCATCTTCTTTGCATCCCTCATCCTTTTTTCCACCGGAGAAAGCTCAGTTCTTGTGCTGTGTTCTTTAGGGCTCCAAAGAAGAATCTCCATGCCATCAGCAGAGGCCTCTAGTGCTTTCACCCTACCGACTGCAATACTTCTATGTCTCTTTCTGTTAAACTGGAGATGAGGTGTCTGTCTCTGGCTGTTTGTTGTGTCACTAATATGCCCATGCAGGACAGTCAGCTAGTTTCTCTCTCTCCAGGTAGATACAGCATAAATTCCAGATAATTTTTTCCCCAGTTAATACAGTAATTTGTATTTCTCACTGATTCTGTGACTGTTATAAACATATATTGGGCATCTCTCCTCTCTTTAAGTTTGGTTGCGATTAGTGAAAGGGTTGTGAAAAATTGCAACAGGGACATCAAGGTGTAAGAATGCACCTGTAAAAGACTTGTATGTTTAAGAAACAAGGATGGAAATATCAGTAATTGCTTTAAAATTAGCTTTGTGAAATTTATTTATTGTGGAATGTATCTCAATATAAATAACCTCAACCTCCTTTTTAGGCTGAGGTTATTTTTTAATGAGTTTAGATTAGTTTCCAGCTGAATTTACTGATAGTCCTTTTTAAAAAAATTTCTGGTGGAATCACTGTATATTTTCAGGGAAAAAAAACCAAAACAAAACGTGTATTAGAACGGGTTTTGAAATCATATGGAGACAGGTGGAGGCAAGGGTCTGAAGTCAGCCTGTCCCGAGGTTGTTTGTCACGGTGTGGGGGAACTGCTTGGCACGTTAGTTTAGCCACCTGTGGAGCATGTGGGACAATCTGTGTCCTTGGGCTCCAGGCATAATGAACTCAGGGTTTATAAACTCCCAAGGCTTCTTATTCTGAGGGAGAAAAAAGAAAGTGAGGTTTTCAAAGATAGTAGAGCATGGGCAGTTGGTGCGACCTCAGACTGGAAGGCAATGTGACCATAACTTCACTGCCTTTTGGCTCCTGGACAGTTCCTGGTCATCTCCCTCGGGCAGGACTGGCCACTGATTTTGAGTTCCCACTTGAGTATTTTGGACCTGGTTTTCTGAAGCAGTGAGCAGTTAGTTCAGCACCATTGAATTACTGTGTTAGAGGCCATGCTGCTCAAAGCGTATCTTCCACCTGTGACAAGCTCCTCGGAAAATCTGTTGGTCAAAATTTGAGGTAACAGGGACAGTCAACATTTGCTTTTGGTAATCAGAAGTCTTTAGTTTTGGTCATTGTAATGTGCAGTTTGGACCTGCTATAGTGCTAGGTGATGGTAAACCTTCACTCTCCATAAACTCACTGAAAAGAAGTACGTGAACACAGTTTAAGATCCAGGCACTTCTAAAGATTTTTATTACAGAGGTAAAATGTACACTGTGAATTTGTTTAAGCCCAAAATTTGGCTTACCTTAAAACAATCAGATCGTAATGTATATATTGTATTTCATTAAGAAAATACATATAGATTTTTTATTTCAATGAAGATATTTTATACATAGTTATTACTCATGGAACAATTTGTTAAATATATTTGAAGAGGTCTATTACCAAATGTAGTGTGACAAACAATGTAGTATTCAAAATGAGCACAATACCAAATATATTATTCTGTTTAAAAAAAATTAAATGTATCAGACTCAAAATATCTTTGTGATACATTGTATGAACATGTTGGTATTTCACTGGGAACCATTGGTTGCTCTTGCTTGGAAGACTAATGTGATAAAATACTTTCATTTGCTAGCAACACTAATACGAAAAGAGTTTCAAAGAAGGTACAAGGGTCTTTTCATACTTGATTAGATTCAAGGCCAAGTATTTTTTCTGCTGTGACTAACTGTGACTCATGCCAGATGTTTCAGAACATCTGCAGTAGGTAACAGATAATTTTCATCTTATATAGTTCTTCTTTTGGTTTCTAATAAAAAAGATTGATATAACTTTGATGAGGAAGTATTTCCAGATTTGTTTGTCAATTATTAAGATAACAAGATAGTCTTGATACCCACTTATTGTTTCTTGAAATTTTTTGAGCTCAGCAATTCAGTTTCTGTAGCAGCAACTTCCACATCTAAACCAGACCTGCTATGAAGAAGTATTGACTTTAAATATTTTTTCCCCTGAGTATTTCTTAAGCTTGAATTATGAGGTACAGTGAGTAGAATCTGTTATCTCTTAGACATTCTTCTTTCTGTTTCTCCAAATATATTTCACTAAAAGATAACAAAAGGCTTAAGAAGCTTTGAAGATAAGAGAATACAGTAAGAAAATCCACAAATAAACAAATCTTTATTCAATATTTTCTCACACTTTTCTGGATGAAATAGTCATGTCTAAATATTGGGAAAAAGCTTTATACATTCTGGAGAACCATGAATTTTATTAGAGAGTAATACTGCAATGCAAGCTTAAGGTACTCAAGATTTACAGTGAGGTCATGAATAAGAGCTGCAGGATTTCACATGAAAATTCAGATATGACAGGTAAAAATCTGCTGTATTTCACCCTATCTTAGAGCACTTACATGCCAAGCCAATGAATCCTACTGGTTTTAGAAGTGAGATCTACAGGTTCATCTGATTTTAGATGCCAGCCATGAAGACTTCTGCCTCTGAACTTGTCTAGAATTTCTTTGTATTCAGTGAACAGAAGCGGTCAAAGGCAGGATTTTGTGTCATCTTAAGGTAGATAAGTATCCCAGGTGAGTCACATTGTAGAAGTGATCATTTTTCTCCTGTTACTCTGAAGAAGCCACTGTGACTGTTTATATTGTAGCAATGTTTATATTGAAGTGTGAGAAGTCCCAGCTTGACAGAAATGAGCACTGCAGCACACTGCAGAGCCATAAACAAATGCTCATCTGCTTGTAAGTGCTTGAGCTGATGGGGACACTCATTGAGAGGGGCAGGATCTAACTTGCCTTCAGAAAAATGTAGCCCGTTCCAAAGAGATGGTGGGTGAGTAGGATCTTCTTTACTCTGCAGGAATATTTCATTTTTTCCTTCATTAGTGTTACTGTGTGTATGCATAAATGAAAATACCCATTAACCAAATCTGTCACAAAGGTGAGAAAAACTCTGTTAACAGTACACATGGCAACTAAATTCTTGTTGATAAACTAGGAATTTTATGACAGAAGTTTGTATTTCGTGTTTTAGTACATTGGGGTGAGCATATATTTTCAATAACATGTCTTCAAGATTTACAATATACAGCTTGTTCTTGGCAGTACTTCAGCTATAGCAGCTGTATCAAGTAATTTACTAAGAACACGTTCTCATAACTGCCTTGTCCCAAAATGTAATTTAGTCCAACAAAATCTTGCATTTGCTTCTTAGAGATTTCTCTCAAGCTTGAAATTAGTAGCTGAACATTGCAATTAATATGTTGTAAACCACATAATGTGGAACTGTACTCACTTGCAGAACAGTAGAACTTGTCCTTATAGTGCAAATTGCTAATTTTTCATGTAAATATTTAATGCTTTGTAAAATCTGTTACAAAATGCCTAGTGTGAATAATATTTCTAAGACTTATGTTCTTAGTTAAATATTAATTTGGCCTGTGGAAAATAGAACTCACAAAGTTTGTATTTGGAAAGCTACTTGTACTTCAGGAGCTTATACTGAAAGAGAAGTTAAGCAAGGCTGAGGAGTGTACAATAAACTCCATAGGCTTAGAAATCCAGGGAATCCCATGCACTGTTCTTCCCTGGTGTATATTACTTTAAGTACCTCGAAACATTTCTTTTTTTCTCTTTTTTTCATTGTTGCAAAAACCAAATCTCCTGTTTCTCTTTTTGTTCCTGTCACCATCTGTAATATGACAGTGCAGTAGGGATCACAAAGTACAAACTTTCAGTGGTTTCTCTGTCCAAACAAGGATTTTAGTAGAATCTAGTTTTGTTTTAAGCTTTTCAGTATTCTGTGATTCAGCTCCTTCACATTTATTCTTTATTCCTTTAATTGATGGACCTCCAATCAAAGCATTTTAAGAAGATCAGATCATATTGTATGCAAAGTGCATTAGATAAATAATTATCAACATTAATAGCAATGTTTTTATGCTTTTTTATACATGAACACTTTTATACCACTTCGATATTTCATTGTGCTCTATAAACAACGAGTATACTCTAATAGATTTGCACAGTCTGTCAAAAAGGGCATAAATAAAATGACAACTGGTCCAAAACTTACTCACTCTCAAATACAAATAAATTTAAACTCCCATGACCTTTGTCAAACCAGATCAACTCTTTGTTTCTCAGTTTCTTCCTTTATGCTAGAGGAGAATGATACTAACTTGTGACAACATGCTCAAATAAATAGTTTGAGGAATTTATGAAAGAGAAAACTTCAGTTCTTTCTCAAAGGGAGCATTTCCTTGTTTCCACAGAAGATTTTGCGCAACTTTACCAGAACTCTGATGGTTTAATCAACTTCAGTAGAAAAAAACCCACGAGATTTCATGAGTTTAATGTCTTCACAGCAAAAGGCACTGTTATGGGATTGTTCCTTAGAACTGCAGTTCTGAAAGTTCCAGTTAAGACAATCTGTCCTGTCAGTAGCCAAATTTAGTCCCCATCTTCTCATGGTAAACTGAGGCTCTGCAGCTGGGTTATAACCTACTCACTTTTGAATGGAGAAATATCACTGACAAAGTAAATTGTTTAAAAAACATGAACATGAGCAAGTCTTTCTGGTGAACAGAAAATAAGGTACAATGTCAGGTTGTTATCAAACCATGTTGGCAGTAAAAGATTCAAGACTACTTTATGTGGCTTGTGCTACAGCACATATGGTCTCTCCTAACATGTAATTCTTCTTTTCAAAAGAAAATATTTATCCTAGAAGTGACTTTGGCTTGAATTTGTCAGCATCATTTAAGAATTCTGTGAGTTTCTTCCCTCTGAAGTGGACCTTGTACTATATTTGCATTTTATTTGAGTAAACGAAACTGCCTGATAACAACAGCATTAGTGGCTACATTCCTTCTGCAGAGGCTTCTCTCTGACCCTACAGGAGGCCACTGATCATAGTACTATCAAGAGTGTTAAAGACAAGCCCTGGCTGGACCAAGAAATATTTCTCAGTATCAGACTGGGAAGAAATAAAAAGAAAATCATTCCCAAAGAGTCTATGGTTCTTTTAATGTTGCAAGTTAGCCTGTATCCAACTGTCTGGAAATTTTGTCTCTTCTAGTTTAGAAATCCACAGCACACATAACACAGCAAGCTATCCAGGTTCCCATTCTAGTCTCTGAAAACATATAGAAAATTCTATGACACAGTTTTAGATATCTGTAACATAGCAAATCTTGCTTTCAAAATACTTCTTTCCCTCCACTGCTCAGATAAGTCCCATCCACTGCCACAAACTCCTAGTTGTGAATGTTTGTGTGGACACAAGAGCGCAGGTCACCAGCACCTTCCGCTTCAGGGCCTTTGCTCAACACAGGCTTTTATTGCCTGAATGTTGTTTCAGAAGTAAATATTTACTTTGAGTGGAAGCACAGCCTTGACCCAATCTATTGTAGTTCAAAATCTCAAGAAAATGGGAAATCCCTTGCTGGGTGACCAACAAGGTCCGCATGAAGCTAACAAGAACTGCTAGCAGTTGTACGTAAAAATATGATGAGTGCTTTTTGCAGATGTTCGCAACTTCAAATGGCGTACTTTAATAAGACTCAGATTTTAGATAATTTGTGAATGTTACAAATTAATCCCCATTACACTTGTCTTTAGACTATAATTTCCAGCAGTTTCAGTTGATCTAGTAGCTGATCACTCAACCTCAAATTATTCAATTGTTGCATTAGGCAAGCACCAAGATGTTGTTATTTCATGCAGGTAAATTTTCTCATCACCAGCTAAAACTAAATATGAAGGAGACTGTGTTGGGATAGGATGTTTATTGATGATACCAATGAGGTATCCTCACCTCCCTGCTCCACCATCAACTCATCGGATGACAGCATGTCATGTCCTCAGAGGTCCTCAGCTCCTCTTAGGAGCTCGATATGAGAGAATACAGATATAATTAAAAAGATTGAACAGTATTTTTTAAAGATGGCCCTCTTGTCAGGCTTCCTTGAAATTACTTCAAATGCATGAATTTCTTTTGTTTTATTTTATGGAGAGAAGAATACTCAAGCTGCAGAACTGCAGTCGGTGTACTGCAGTAGCTCTGGAACAAATAATTCCAGTTCTTCTCTTCATTAAAAAGAAAAAAAAAAGACTTGAAAAATTTGGAAGCTGTCTTTGCCACTGCAAAACTGACGTATATATGCCTCTCCAGTAAACTATTTCTGTTTTACTTACCCCTTTGGTTCATCTATCACTTCTTTTGAAAAGTAAATTGTTAAGGTTACCCATTTATTTTTAGGTTTATTGGTTTACATACTTGGTTTAGGCAGGAATTCAACTTTAACTAAAACAATTGTATTTCAAGTCATCATTTTCAATGCCTATAAATTTTATGGTGTTGGTGAAGCATAGTCAACAACTGCTAACCAAGAGTTTGTCATCCTGGGCTCCTTCCACGCACCATGAATACAATCGGTTGATGCAATGATAAGTAAAGCCCTCTGTGTAGCTGCAGATTACAGGATGTATGCCAGGAAATGAAAGATGGTGGTAGATATCCATCTTATTTAACAGATTACAGCAAAGATAGCCTGGGATTTCTGGCAGGTAAATGATGTTTGGATTCACAGTGTACCTTGTAGAAGAGCTGCTACTGCAGACTTTGCAGACCCTAGGTGAAATTAATCCATTCCAGTGACTTAGAGTGAATTTTTCTTCCTCTATACCCAGACAATTTTAATTAACTTTATAATGGGACTGAAAAATATCTATATGCACACTGTTCTGTGTGATACAAACCTGTAGATGTTTGTCTAAAGTAAATTCAGTCTAATAGCCAAGGTGAAAACAACCTGGAGAAATTAGTTTTCAAATACAACCTCAAGTGTTTCTCAGTTCAGGTGAATTGGCAGGTAAGAGGGAACTAGAGGGAACTGTTACAATGGGGGTTGATTTACAGTGAAGTTCCTGCAGGACTCTGGGTAGGCCCCCAGTAACAGTTCCAAATTTCTACTGCCAAAAATTGCAAAACAAAGCCTTAGAATATTTCCAATATAACCAAAGTATTAGTGACTGCCTGAAAGACAGCTTCTAGCAACTCCTGAGGTTTATGGTCCACCTGACATCTTAGGACGATAAAAAAGCCCCAAAAACATGCAATAGTGGGTGTCCATCTGTGGACAATGGAAAAAGAGACCATTGACAACTCATCATCCACTTGGATGAGTTGCAACAACACTTTTTCTAGTAGTGCTATACTACTGTTATATAAATACAATTACTGGATCAAAGAGAAAAGATATGATGTAGCCCAGAAGCATATCACATTTTCTCCAGTTTACGAGAATTACATTCCCTCTTGCTACGTTAACACTGTCCACATGAGTCCCATTAAACTCTACTTCTCAGTTCACCCTTGTAATTATCTTAACTGGGTATGTAAATACATGAAGTATCATTCTCTTTCCAATAAAGCAAGTATTTTAACAATTTTATTTCTCAACTGCATTTCCACATTCCTTCTACTCTTTTCCAAATAACAGTGAGCTTGAGAACAATAATATCCCACATCATTGCCTTGGCCCTGCCACCATAAACTCATTTTACCATGGCCAGAGGTTTGAATTAACAGGTACAGTTAGGAAATAGATATATTGATTAAAAATGACTACGATATAAACTACTTATCCTTATGCAGTACATTTATCAAGGTCATAGCTAATTGAATTTAGTGCATCAGGTTTCAAGAAATCTTGCTACAAAAAGGGGAGGAAGCACAAAAAAAACCCCCACTTGTTTGAGCAAACTAAATTCTGAAAGTCAAAACCACTGTCCTCATTCTTATTTCTTGTTTAAAGTATAAAAGGATTTGAGTATTGCAAACAGGCCCTTAAAAGTCCAGTCTCTGCTGGGAGAAGTTATCTTTAGTGCTACAGGTGGCTGTATTCATGGCTAGGCTTCACAGATGAAGATTTAGGAGGCTCTATCCACGTTTGTTACAAGCACGCTGGTGGCTGTGAACAACTGCAATATGGATAAATCCCCTTCAGCAGGATGCATCCCTATAGAATTAAAGTCTTATAGCCCTGTTCATATTTACGTGCACCCTCAGGCTGTAACATGGATGCCCTGTCTGGACATCGCTGTAAATAAAATACATCAGCCCCTGATGGCTTTCTCCATCACTGCAGTCATCAGCTCCGTTTTCCTGGGAGTGTGCATGTAACCTGCCTGCCAAGCATGAACACCAACCTTGATGCAAGCCTAAAACATGCCACCCATTGAGATAGTTTGGATGAAAGTGTTTGTTAAGAAAAAAACAGTCACAAAGGCTGAGCCCACATGTACCTCCAAAGTTCAAGATTATTCCTAGCTAGATATATATGGACCTGACACAGGAATATGATGTTCGCCTGGCCTGAGGTCATTTTTATGATGCCCACAGTACCATCCCATCTTTTGACTCCATATGGCTCACTTGGACAAATAGATTGATCTATAATCAATCAAATAGATTGATCTATAATCCTGTAAATCAGATAAAATCAGGCCTTATCAGTCATGCAGGTGAAAGAATTGCAACCATCTAAGGGCAGCAGTGATGCACAGAGCATATCAATGCACATGCTTTGGGTTACATGGGCCTATGGGAAAACGGTGTGACTAGAGCTAGTGCCTCTGTGAGGTCTCTAAGGCACAAGAAGACTGACTGACCAAACCACAGGAAATTACAAGCACAGACACCACTTTCAGTGAATGTGCTGAACAATCTGTGTTGAACTGATTATATTAATTTGGAGTATGTTTTTCTGTGTACGACTTCTTAAATAAAAAGCACAGTATGGCTCTTTTGGAGCTGCATAGTTAAAAAGCACACCTATTATTTGAGGTTCAGACAAACTGAAGTAAAATTAAACCAAAACTCTGTCTGAATTTGTATTGATATGGTAAGGTTTTAAGGACAAAAGCGAGATAAAGTTCAGTGAATTCAAGACCTGCAATTTTCAAGGCCCTTGCAAGAGCACGATCCACCACACTGGGGCAGTAATGTCCTGGATTTGCTTAAAAAGTAAGTGATGGACTGGCTGTGCACAGCCCTCCCAAACCTGCCATCTCATCTCAAGGAGCAGTGCTGGCAAAACACATTTACACTGACACAAACACACATGCTTTGTTTTATACATGTACACGTATGTACATGTAAATGTACACATATTACATACATAGGTGTATGTTTGTATATACTACATATATGTATGTATTATATGTACACACAAACATACATACATTATACATATGTACGTATTATTAGATGTACAGACACCAAACTTATTGGAGTTTTACAGTGCGCTGAGCATTCCCATACAGTGTTTCCTATAAAGCAGACTATCAAGTGAAACTGTGACTGCAGTAAATCCACTCAAAGGCTGTGGAAATAATTTCAGACTTACATCTCAATCACATGATAAGAATAAGGAGCAATGGACACAAGGTGCAAGACAGTAAATCTGGATAGATATTAGGAAAAGTATTTTTCCACTGGACATGTTCAAACACTAGCACAGGCTACTCCTAAAGGCTATGTAGTCCTCATCTTTTCAGATTTTAAAAAATTGACTGAACAAAACCTTGAACCACCTTAATAGAGTTTGGATCTACCTTGACCAGGAGACCAGTCCAGAAGAACTACTGAGCTTTCTTCAAAACTATTCTATAAGTCTCTGATTATTATGGATACCTTTAAATGCATTTACAAGCCCCAGAAACTGAAAGTGCTACTCTCTGGGATCCTGGGTTGGCCTTGTTTGTAAAACCTCTGGTTTGCATTCCAGTAATTGAATGGATACAAGAAATCTGAGATTTCATAATTTGATTTTTCCCTTGGTGAGTTTGGGAAATTTATCAATTTTTATGCGTGTCTTCTCTGTCTGTGAATAATCACTTCCGTCTTATCTAAACACAGCAGATTTACAGTATTTGTTTATTTTATTTCCCCAGCCAAGGAAAATAACCAAGGAACAAGCAGCCAAGCAAAAGCTCCAAATAGACAAACCAATATAGGCAAACAAACAGGGGCCCATCCCTATTTGGGAAGGCTGGAGACTGCAGAAAGTAACATCTGTATGTACCATAAAAATTATTATTCTAATCTGATGCACCAGGATTAGAAAGCTACCTAGAAAATTGCCTTAACAATTCTTTAGAAAGATGCTATATCAATTCTTTACAGTATCATGAAAATGAAGCTCTGTGAATAAAACCACACCTCGAGTATAACTCAATATGAATGTTTCAATCCCTGAACATGGAAACTTTTAAGAATTAAAACACATTTGCTGTCACTCCTCAGGCTAACACTTCAAGTGTGAAATAGGTTGTGCTCAATCTACTCCACCTATTTTCATATTATCCTCTTTCTAGGATAATAGAATTATTTTTCTCTTGTGTCCTATCTTGCACCATATTTTTCCAATAAACACTTGATCATCAATGTTTAATATTACTTTTTGAATAGGTGAGTGGACATGGGAGTTTGATGGAGCTTGTTCAGGATGGCAAAAGCTAAGGGAGAGAGAGAAGCAGAGAACCAGCTCTGGGTTTACAGAAGAAGGTCAAGTGAGTTGGATTTTTGATATCTTAAAGGCCACAGATCAACTTTATTAGGTTATAGGTGAATACGAGATATATTTTGATTCCTTCTTTCCTTTGTTCCAAGAGTTGTACTAGATTTGTTATTTTTTTGTAAAAAAGAAGATACTATACTATGGTCTCAATTTCTATTCATTATTTCTTCATTAATGCAAATATTTCCTGATTCCAACAACTAGTCAGTGTTGTAGCTTTGTACAGGCCTTTTACTGTATTTTCCCCATTCATAAAAGATGGAGCCAGAGGTTTCTGAGAGAAGCCCCTAAGTAAATGGCCTCTTTGGGCATGTATAAGATTTAAAAATAGAACAGGAAATTTGACCCAGCAGCCCTGGAGCTCAGGGACCAAACAGGGTCCTGGCCTCTGCCCCATGCAAGCAGTAAAACTTGTTGACCTCATCGGAGAAGGTGTGAGTGCCAGAGCCAGTACATGTTCCAGCTCTGCACATATGCCATGGCTGGTACTCCTCACCCCAATTCTCGGTTGCTCTGGCTTTACAGAGTAGTCATTGAGAATATAACCCTCAGCTCCATGCTTCTAACTCTTCCATGCTAGACATGTTTACTGACTCCCAAATGGCTCTCATATCAGAACAGCTGTCTTCATTTTATTCACAGAAAATAAAACATTCCAGCCACCTGTCCCACCATCTTGAAAAAATCCACAGTGGTGGCACATGTCAAACATGCTGCATGATTTTGGCTTGGATGTATTTCCTCAGCTCATGTTGCAATAGTGGATGCTGAACACTCCAGTGCTGTCAGGCTGTGTTTTTATATTTCTCATCCTTGCCATCCCACATATGCTGATTGACTGCCAATTGCCCTCATTTATATATACAAATTTTCATTTTAATGTTCCTTGTACTTGTGACTCACGTTTTATGTCTAGTTTCTTCTTTTGGGGCTGGAACATCTACAGTCCTGGTAGGGTCATGAGGGTTGAATTACTTCAGTATCTGGGTTTGTTCTGCAGAAAAGTGATTAGGTGACACAGCCTTATGTCTATTTGCTTTCTTCCCTTGCTCTTAAGCATTGGCAGGCAGAGGAGTGATGTGAGTAAATTGACTGCAAGTTTTCTATGCCTGCTAGAAGATAAGCTAGTTACCTGGAAAAACCACAGTAATTTATTGCTGTACTATGTTTTAACACTTTTGTTTTTATAAGTAATTTTTCCTAAAGCCAGTGCTGCAATTTGCACACTGAGGTTCAGAAAGGTAGAAGTAAGCAGGTGGCCTTTTATCAAATTTTGTGACTTATCTTTCCCCAGGAGTTTTGTATCTAGCTGCAGATAAGGTTTGTGAAATTATGTGGGATATAAGGAGGACTCAGAAGAACAGAGTAAACACATTTCCCTATTTATGGCTGGGAAATGTTCTTGGTTTTCCTAGGTTTTTGGGAAGGACAGGTAGACAATAATATCTAAAAGGTTTGCACAGCTGCTTCCCAAGCCCTGAGCGAGGGTAGTTGTGTGGAACAAGTATATGAGAAAGGACATGTCCTCCCATTAAAAAAATTACCAAATCAGTTTACCTGATGGAATTTTGGAAAAAAAATAATTTCTTTAGTCTGCATCAGAGAAATCAGGGCATGAATGTCTCATTGCTGTATGTTCTGCACAACACTGGTGCTCAGTAAGGAAATACAAACTGATCCCCCCCCCCCAGCTATAAACTGCAAGGCTGGGGCTTCTCTCTCCCAAAAGGAAGAGTTGACTCGCGTTTGGTGTTCGTGCTTTGTGATGAGCAAAATAAAGGGCATTGAAGGCTTTCATTCCTGAGACAGAAAAAGTATTACTTTTAAAGCGAATAGTAAGCTCTATTTACTGCCAGTGTAGCCCAAGGCATGGTGCTGTCACCAGCTTCTACTGTCATTAGTGCTTACATGACTGTCTGATTTCTAGCATCAAAAGGAGCCCCATTGGATTAGGGGTACATTGGGAAGGGGTCTGTGTGTCCTTTACTGCCAAACAGGACTCCCAGCAGCACAGTCGATGCCTGTGGGAATCCACCCAGGACTGTCTGCCCCAGAGATCCAGTTGCTCTTCCATGGGCTGTTCCCGAAAAGTCTAAAGGTCCACACCGAACTTCCATGTTCTGGACCTGTTTATTCGATATGAGGGGCGAAAAATATATTTTCATGAAAAAATAGTATTGCTTTCCTTCACATTATTATTCACTGCATTTTTACATAAAGTTCCTAGAATCTGACCTCAGAAAACATCAAAATTAAAAGGGAGGGACTGGAGTGAAAACCTGCCAGCACTCTAGAAACACTCAGTGTGTTTTTTCCCTGCAAATGGATAAAATAGGCTGAAATGAAAGAGTGAAGGTTTATTATCTGTCTTTTTATCAAGAGAAAACTTTTTTTTTCTCTTCACTAGCACTATTTCCTATTGCTTCTGTATAGCAAAGGTCAGAAACTTTATATAACTACACTAGATCAAATTCCTTATTGGTAAAAATGTACTCTTCTCCCAATGCTCTTTTTAACCTTCTCATCTTCTTATAACTTTTGCATGTTTAGAAACATGTATATGCAATAAATATGCCCTCAGGTACACATTGTGACTTTTGGAGTTGATCCTGTGCAGGGCTAAGGGTTGGACTCAATGACTCTTGTGGGTCCCTTCTAATGCAGCATATTCTGTTTCTGTGATTCTATCTCTGGATATATGTATCTATATGATGTAATTTGTTTAACTATATCTGCATCTGTATTTGTATAAAGACAATTTTACACTTTGAATTTAATCAAATGTTTATTGCGTTCAAAATATTAAGGGTGTATTACTCTGATTAAAAATCACTGGATTGTTAAATAGTTTTCAATGCCAAAATAGCAGAATTTTCACTCTGTGGTTAATTCAAACCAGGAAAAGAAGGTACTTTCCCTTCTTAGTATGAACTAAATGAACTATGAATTGGTTCTTCTATGAGTAAAGTGTTTGACAAAGTATATCTGTCTTCTAGACCTGAAATGTCACCAAGATGTTTGCTCACAGGATTCTTTTTTTTTTTTCCAATCCATCACTGTAAATCACAATGGAAGGAGAAAATTCCAAGAGCAAAATACATCTCCAGTCAAAATAAATCCTTTATTTTGTGGTTGTTGATGTTATTAAAACTGATTGAGACCCACAGGACACAAGATGATTGAAGTTGTCAGAAAAAAGTCATTAACCCTTCGAGAACAGATACAGCTTCTGTATTTTGGCTACTGAATAGGTTACTCACTCTAAATGAACTGCTAGACTGAATTGCAACTGAAAATTCAAACGGGAGCAGGTTTTTTTCTGACTGGAGCTCAAATCCTGTAATTTCTTAAAATGTCTTGGAAACCTTTCCCCAACCAGCTCCCATTGACCTCCATAGCATCACTTTGCCATGCTCAAAGTAATTCTGTAAGGGACGCTCAAAATTATCACTATTTAGGGAATAAACATGTAGGGAGTTAGCTCTTCTCAGCACAGGGTAAAATATGTACTTATGGATTAAACTACCTGTTATGGCTTTTATGGAAGTGGTTTCAAATCTTTGTTCAAAACTCCCCTGCCATGGGCCATGGTCAGAGACACCTGCCATTTACACCAGATTGCTCAAAGCCCCATCTAACCTGACCTTGAACATTTCTAGTGATGGAGCATCCACAATTTCTCTGGGCAATCTGTTCCAGTGCCTCACCACCCTCACAGTAAAGGTCTCATAGCCCTCATTCGATACTGGAATGTTCTATGTCATCTCACCTCTACTCCAGGCAGAACAACCCCACCTCGCTAAGTCTGTCTTCATAAGAGGGTGCTCTATGCCTCTGATCAGCTTTGTGGCTCTCCTCTGGACTCTATCCTGGAGCTCCATGTCCTTCCTATGTTCAGCACCTCAGAGCTGGATATTGCACTCCAGGTGGGGTCTCACAAGAGCGAAGTAGAGGCCCTCGACGTTCTGGCCACATTGCTTTTGATGCACCCCAGGATATGGTTGGCTTTCTGGGCCATGAGATCACTTTGCCTGGTCATGTTGAGGTTTTCATCCACCAAAATCCCCCCAAAAGATGGGTAGAATTAAAGTTCATGCCCCTGGAAATGTCAGTGCTGATGTATCTCACACTAGCTGCAAATACTTTGATGCCACAATGAGGTCAACGTGAAGTTAACAGTGGAGTTTTTCGTTTCTCTGGAAATCACTAGAAAGGTTTCACACGGAAAATTTCAGAGACTTAATGTTTCTGTGTCTGTTTCTTTTTTGGTATGGGAGAAACAATAGCCTGTTTTTCACTCCCATCTTATCTCTGATAATTTCTCTAGTGACGGTTTTATTTCGGGTTTTCTTATATCTCACACAAGTAGAAGTCTAGAGGGTTGGAAAAAAACACAAGAAACGTCCACAAAATAGGAATAAATGATGAAGTGCAACACTATTACAAGTAAACCACGTGGTCAAAAAGGCTTCTTCAATGTTTTTTGAGTTCTTGTCATTGTGATGCTCTAAGCTATTTGCTGGGGCTAGGATGAGGGAATCACTGGCAGCTGCACCAGCAATCCCTGTCAAGACCTGGTCAAAGAAGTCATAAGCCAGAAAGAGGGAGGCTTATTTGCTTTATTTGTAATTTGTTTTCTGTTCATATATTTCCTTTGGGCATTATGGAACAAGATGTGAATGCAAGTGGTTAAAGTGAACTGTTGTTTTCCAATTTCCAGACCGAAGACTGGAAACCAACCCCTCATCCTGACGTGGGATCAGTTTTATAAATATCTTGTCTCAATCTACTTTTAAAACCTCTGATGCCCACACCCAGGCTCTACTGTCCCTAAAAGTAGATTTTTTTTTATTATTTTTGTCATCTGAAGTTTTCTTGCTGCAGTCAGGTCATACTGTCTGAGCACAAAGAGACAGAGCATATTGCTCATTATTCTCTTCCTCTTTGCCACTGTCTCCTATGCATTTAAGGACAATTGTCATTTCAGTCAATTCTTTTCTTCAAAAGTCATGCTTTTTAGATTTTTCTTATTTAAGGTAATTTCTTCTGAATTTTTTATATCCCATAGTAGATGTGACTGTCCAGCTAAGGCCCTGCCAACACAAAACAGAGCTGCAGTATGACTGTCTCTTACAAGTTCACTTTTCAGTTTATGCTGGTCTTTTCCTCGAGAGCACGTCACAGGTGACATTCATTTAATTCCTCATCTACTGTAACCTTTGGATCCCATTTTTTAGGCAGAATTCCCACCTAGTCTGTTCCTTCCCATAATGAGTCTTCAGATAAATGTAGATTTCTGCTCACTTTGTAATTGAATTATATTATCTTTGGAGTTTTCCCCAGATCATTTCTCTAATTTCTACATATGAGTCTGTATTCAGCCTGCCTTCCAGAGGTTCTGCAGTCCCTACCATCTCTGGGAAAGGACCATCCTGAACTGAATGCTCTTTTCTTTAGCAGAGTTGATGCCTGAGGACCTTTCTGAGTCCAGGGAAAGCTATTCTGTGGTATAACACCACTAACTTCAGCTGGGGCCTGCTGTTCCTCACGTTGTCAGGCTCAGAGCTTGAACATCTAAATCAGGTTTTGTGAGAGGTCTGATGACACTGCTGTCCAGCTTGCCCAAGGAACTCCTCTCTTCCCTTACAAGGCTGGAGTGACCTAACACTCCTCTGGTCGCTTGAAGAAGGGTCTGCTGCTGGCCACACTCCTGTTCAGGCATTTGAGATGTGCAAGATTTTGTGCAAAGTTAAAGGGACAGCTGCTGTTTGCACAAATTTATATAGTGGGTTTGGATGGTGTGGAACGCTGACACCTGCTGCTTGAGGTTCTCACAACTTCTTCCTGGCTTTAAAGAGAGTGTTTTCTGCCTTTGTTTTTGTATTGGAAATGGACAACAGTTCTGGGGAGACCAGCTGAAATCTTGGGCAGGATTGTTAACCCCTTATCTCATTGGTATGTAGTTATTTACACATGGAGTAACTCCACTAACATCAAAGTTTGTTTGTTTGTTTGTTTGTTTGTTTTTGGTGACTAAATTTACCTTGACTGAAGCAAGGTCTAACTTTGCCAAATACATAAATAAACAAAAAATTAAGTTTCTCCTTCTTCCTCCCGATATGTTTGAATTCTAATTATTTTACAGCGCACTTGTAACAGCAATTAAAAAAAAAGCAAAAAATCCAACCAACCAACCAAAAGCAAATAGATCAGATTTAATTTCCTCTAGGTTCTGTTATAGCAGGCATCCCTTCCCAAACCTCATGGTTTTTAGACCCAATTTATAACTGTTAATTGTTAATTTGTAGTGTTTCATGAGAAGCTTGCTGTTAGCTGCATTGTTGAAGGAATGCGATATGAATTTTGAAATCTTTCAATGCTGTTCTTTACAAAGCAACTTGAATTCACATTTCCAGCACCACAGTAGAAACAGAGGGTTAAACTTACAAGAGTTATGATAACATGCCCTCCAATTGAGCTTTTCTCATTTGTAAAACTGATCTAGTTCCATCCACTTTCCTGAAAGACTTTACTGATATACATCTCTTTCTTAGACAATCAGAAAAGTCCTAAAAAGCTTAGATACTAAAGCAGGATTAAGATGAAATATCGACACCTAAAATCCAAACTGCTATCATAAATCTTTGCTCAACTAATGCCTGAGATCTCCAGGTGCCTAAAATCACCAGATCAACTCTTTGCTTTTCTGTCAGTATATTCTGCTGAGTATACTTGTGAAATTCATGTTTGACAGCAGTAACAGTGCAGCGTTTCACGGACTTTCTAATGCAGCCTCATGTTATTTTCTGCCCATGTAAAGAGAGGAAAGACTGTCTCCATTCCATAACTTTAGTGGTGCAGTGCACATGTGTTTTCTTTCTCCTTTGGGTGATGAGGAAGGTGAGGGTGCTGAAACAGTGTGAGACCCATAACCAGCTGCCACTGAGCCTTCTTCCAGGTACTATCGGTGACCACAAGAAGGACTGCTGTAGATTTCCCTGGTACTGATATTGCCAGTTAACTTCATATGCTGTCTTTCTCAATCTTTCTGCAGTTTCTAGAACAGATGATTTCCTTGAAATACATCTTGTAATCTCCTGCAGTAAGACCTAGTCTCTCCTTGAAGCTATATTTAGAGCCATTATTCCATCATGTTCTATACTTTCTGTACCCTCCATTCAACTTGACTTGAAGGGAATCAGTATAAGATGCTTGTCTCTACCAATACCTCTCAATAGCTTTGCGCTTCTGTGCACGCTGAATTGAGGCCAGAAGCCCTATTAAGTTGTTAGAGCTCCAGTCTGGTTAGCTTTTTACAAATCCAGATCATTTCCTGGCAGAACAGACTATACAAGTATTACCACAGAAAATAATATGTAATTTAAGACATGAGATCACTCAAGAAGAGCTAAATATAGCTCAATCATGTATCTGTTGAGGAAAAATCTTTGCAAATCTGATGTTTTTTCCCCTGCAGTCCAGCTTTGAGGATTCTTAATTTGGCAGTAGAGTGTGGTCTATGAGAGAATTGTCCTTTTGTCTTTCTCCGAGTATCATACACTGATTTCTTGATGAAATGTTCATAATCATTCTGAGGATTTGAGGAGGTGTTTTTCTAGCATTCTCTGATATTTTTGGGTGGGAAAAAATCCAGAAATAGTTTTCATAGTTCACTGTTTCCGTTACCTGATTGCACAGATGCTCTGTTATAGATTTATGCTACTTTATTAGTTATCTTTTTCCAAATGTAACATAGAGCAATGTCTCAGAAATATTTTAGGACTTTCATGTTTTATTGAGTTGAGAGCTTGCTATGTTATCAGTGTGGAGGGCCTGGCCTCTGCTTTAGTCGGTGGCCTTGGCAGGGTCCCTCACAAGATTTGGATATCATTTTTGGTATGGGTTTTGTGTGGTGTTGTCTGCTAGTTAGATGTGACCTCTGCATATTCTACAGTTTTTCTCCACTTATTTTTGTGAATTACAAAACTCAACTTCCTCTTTGCAAAGGATAAACTGTTTGGGAAATGTTCAGCTCCTGGCCCTGTCCTGCTGTTGTCACCTTCTTCTGGAAGATCACTGTTTTCTTTCCCTTCCCTTACTTTTAGCTGAGTCAGAAGGAATTGAAGGTAAGCACACAGAGGATCTGGTAGTTTAAGCAGCTTTACTTGCGCCAGCTGTTACATATAGATTTTCAAATATCCTGCTCCTTGGACTTCATGCCCCTTTTGCACCAGCTGAATTACTTTTAGGAAATGTTTCTTCCCTGCAAAAGCCCCCCTCATATATTGATGGCTCATCTCAGAAGATCTCTCTTGGTAACTCTTAGGATACAGATCCCCTCTGACATGGAGTGAAAATATTTTTTTTAGCTCTGGTGTTGGGAATGTGTATATAGATGGATATGCTACTGTTAATGTAAAAACACACACTACAAAGCATGAGAGATTTTTTGCATATAGGTCTTCCAATACTTGCTATGTGTTGGATGTTTCTCATGTAAATCCTGACTGGGATACCAAGTTTTGGTCCTGGATATCTTCCTGGCAGTCACATTCATTTGTGTTCATTGGAAACAAAGCTGCCTTTCCCCAGAAAAATCCTTCTTGGAGATATTTCATCTTGAAGAATATTTACAGTTCAGGGCAACCATAATTTACTTCTGTGGCTAAATACGCCCTGATCTGTTTTGGTGGGAAAGAAGTTGAAGGATTTGTCTGTCTGGTGGATTCTACCTTTTCTCATAAATGAATGCTCTTTTTTTTTAATTCAGAATAATCATCTCATCACTTCCTATTGCCCTTTACAATTTATGAGCATAAACATAGCAAGAAAATGAATATAACTGTTGTTGGGATTTGCACTAGAAATGCTAATTGTGGTATCATGTACCTCCAAGAAATCACATATCTAGTAACTGGAAAGCTGCCTGGTGGAAAAGAACCTGGAGGTGTAGGTGAACAGTGGCTGAACATGAGCCAACAGTGTGTCCAGGTGGTCAAGAAGGCCAATGACATCCTGCCCTGTACCAGCAATAGTGTGACCAGCAGGACCAGGGCAGTGATTGTCCCCCTGTACTGAGCACTGGTGAGGCAGCACCTCCAATCCTATGTTCAGTTTTGGACCCCTCACTGTAAGAAAGAAGTTGAGGTGCTGGAGGGCATCCAGAGCAGGGCAATGGAGCTGGTGAAGGGTCTGGAGAACAAGTCTGATGGAGAGTGGTTGAGTGAGCTGGAATCTGGAGAAAATATTTTTTTTAGCTCTGGTTTTGGGAATGTGTATATAGATGGATATACTACTGTTAATGTAAAAACACACACTATAAAATATGAGACTTGGGGGAGACCTTATCACTCTATACAACTACCTGAAAGGAGGTTTTACTGAGATGGTGGTTGGTCTCTTCTCCCAGGTAACAAGAGATATGACAAGAAGAAAAGGTTTCAAGTTGTGTCAGGGGAGTTTTAGATCGGGTATTAGGAAAAATTTCCTTAAGGAAAGGGTTGTGAGCATTGGAAAAGGCTTCCCAGGGAAGTGGCTGAGTCACCATCCCTGAAGATATTTTAAGACATGTAGTCAGGGTGCTGAGGCACATGGTTTAGTGGTGGACTTGGCAGTGCTGGGTTAATGGCTGGATCTGATGCTTTTAAAGGTGTTTTCAAACCTAAATGGTTCTACAAGTCTATGATTCCGCAGAAGTGAATCAGCTTGGTCAGCGTTAGGGAGAAACACTAGTGAAGTCCTACCATAACTCTAGCTGCTTAAGGTCCCTGAGCCCAGGTTTAGCAGTATCTTATAGCATACAGTAGATTTCCCTAAGGCATAAGGTTAACAAGACATTTGGGAATTCATTCTTTGCCTTCAGCCTCAGGCCTTCCAGCTTTGGTTTGCTCTTGGCCAGCTGGATAATAGATTCTACACACTACCACTCCAGAAAATTTCATCTGATTTCCTAGCATCAGCAGATTCTCTCCAGTATAGCAGTCTACAGATACTTTAATCAGGAAGAAAAAACTGAAAAGAAAATGGTTTTCTCTAGTTCTGTTGTTTTTAGCATGTGATATGGCAAGGATGATACATTCAGGAGTGTTTAGTGAGGAAAAACAACTTTGGAAGTCATGCTTTCATAGAATGGATACACAATAATTTGACTTGGACAGCATGACATAACTACTGAAAACCAGCAAACATGCCACCAAAAGCAGTGTGAATAACTTGTAGATAATTCACAGTATCAAAAATATTGATGAAAACAAATAGCTACTTTTTAAAAAAAAAAAAGGTCTCTAAAATCATCTCTTATGATTAGGGGAAATTATTTTTGGCTGAAGACCATGGAGCACATAGACATATGTGGCTTATACAGAGGTAGAAATATTATTCTCAGATTTCTGTCCCAGATTTTAACGAAGAAACACCCAAATGGAGATGGTGGCTTCACCCCTTCACACCAGTTAGTACTGAGAAATACGTTCAAAAGTTCAAGCAAAACTGTATTCTCCTTTTCTTGTTCTCTTCTGGCACAGTTAACTAGCTAGTATGCTCAGGAGTAAGGTACTCCTGAGTAAGGTGCTCAGGTCACATTAAGAAGACAGTTCAGTTCCTGTAGAAGAGAGGCATCTGTTGTCTCTTTACATAGAACAAAGGCCACAGTCCAGGTAGGAGTCACAGGTGATCTGAGGAAGCACTGGTTACTCCCCAAACACCTGATCATCCCACATATCTAAGATTCTACAAAGCTACTGTGCTACAAGCACTGATACAAGTCCAGTGAGCTATTTCTGGGACTTCAGAAATGCTTAACAAATAACCCTACTAAGTAGAACTGTTAGGTAAGCACTGGGGGAGAACAAGGGTCTTCCCGTAGCTAGGGCAGATCTGTGTGTGATATGTAGGAAACCTGGTTTAGATCCTTGTTCTGTCTAATTGAGTGCTTTCCACTCTGGTTTTCCCCTCCTGTACCTTAGGTATAGACTAGCTTTTCAGGTATTTGAGATAAATGCCATCCAATCATTTTTATTATTTTTGTCACATCAAGCATCGATGCTCACAGGAGCAGGAAGCCACAGGAGCATTTAAATTGCACCTCCTCCATCTGAAATTAAATCTTTGAAAGCTTCACAATCATTTCCATGACTGCCTAACTCTCCCCAGGGCTGACTGACCTGAAGATGAGAATACCCTGGACTCAATCCCCCTAAATGTTGTTCATCTCATTGTTGCAAACCTGAAGGACCCTTATGGTTTAGCCCTTAATCTGTCTTCTCCATTCATTCCCTGCAGATTTAATGAAGTTCCTACTTCAAAGCCCCAGAGTATTCTGAGGAACAATGTATTCTGTGCTTGTGAAGAGCTCGGTTACTATAATAATGGAGATAAAAGCATACAGACTGGTGGGTATTGTATAGACATTTACCCCAATAGTACAGGGCATTGCATACATGTTAAAAATCACTTTAATTTATTTGAGGGCGAAAGAGGTTGAAACCATACCTATTGAAAATTCTAGCCCACCTTCCTAACAGAGAGAGATATTGCAAAGAATTCAGTTTCATATTTGATTAGATTAGCTTGACATGCTTTCTGAAAATCAGAGAAAAATATATACAGATCAGCTAGAATAAAAGTTACTTAGGAAGCTCTTACAGGAAAGTTAGACTGACAAGAACAGCAATAGGGTGCTTGAAATCTCAAAAGTGGACTGTGAGAAATTACAATTGTCATGACTGCAAACTTCAGACAGGAGTTTTCAATGCTGAAAATAATGTCAAGAGAAAAAATGTTGGATTTTGCTGATTTTAATGAATACAAAAGTGTTAAGGCATGAATCAGCCTCAGAAACAATATAACTGTTTCTGAGTCTTTTCCTTTGAAACAATTGCATTTGTACAGGATTCAAAAATTTAAACTGCAGGCTATGAGTATCTTTAGATAAAGGTACATGTGACATAACGTGTGTCTCCCAGAGATGAATCTACAAAACAATGGTCCAAGCAGGTGACTTAATTCTTGTTATCAGAGCACTAGGCATCCAAGCAAGAAAAATTAACTTATTACCTGTTATGATATCAGTGGTTGAGTCTGGAAACATCCTAAAAAAATCTCTGGAAATTGGAAAGCACTTTACAGGACCTTGATGAAATACAGAAAAGCAATTGCTCCACAGAGCAATGAGACCAGTTTGAGCCCATCTATGACATTATGATTCCTCCCTGCCGTAAATATTTCCTCACAGACAAGTGTGATCAGGAGACTTGCCTACTGGAAAGGATGCCTCCTGTTTTTGTATCTCCATGCATGCGGGTGAAGATCTGAGGGTTCAGATTTTAAGCCATAAATCTACAACAGGAGTTAAGATCCCTACAAGTTAACTCAGCCCTTTTCCCTTCTGAGAAATTTTCATTTACTTCAAACTATCAAGGAAGACCATACGGAGTAGCAGCTGGGGCACATGGGTCCCATTCGGTGTCTTGATCACCAAGAAGCCAAAGAATAAAGCACATCTTTAGTCACCTAAGACAGAATTACATCTAAACCTAAAGTTAAATCAAATTGTTAAAGTGCTTAAAGGTCTAGAGTCCTATGAAACAATCAGATTTAGGGATGTGAAAAAGCATAAGTAGTTTTATAATTTCCGTGAAGAAAACAATCAGGAAAAGGCAAAAAAGGAGTGCAGCTGAGTAAGTCACATGTACTTCAGTGTGGTAAACTGTGATAAACCGTGTCTTGTTGCCTTTCGTTGAACAATGTCTGCCTCCACCACTGCAGAATCTTATTCTTGATAAGTGATGAGGGTAAGTGCAAATAATGATAGTTTAGGTACCTCAAAGCTTTCATTGCAGCCTTTTTAGTTCATGAGCCTCATCATTTGGTCCTGCTGGGGCTCAAGAAGAACAACATTTTTAAGGGTCAATGTTTGCTGTACAAATGCATAACAGACCACTGAAATACAATGTGACAATGAAAAACTAGCTTGTAAGAATATCATTAATTGCTTCTTAGCTTATTGTATTTTACTACTATAAATTATTACTGGGCAATAACCTCAGAAATTATTGCTAAGCGATCAAAGATGATGTCCTATGGATGCTTCAGAAAGCTCATCCTCTGGCTGACAGTGATGCACAGAGGCACAGTCAGGCCTCAGAATGAGAGGAACATGTGCATTTTCAAGTCGGTGGCATTTAATGAGCCACAAATCTAGCTCGATTTCCACATTCTCCTTCTTATGTCTTATGAAGATTTCAAGCATTTTTCTTAGCTTCAAATAACTCTTCCTCAGGGGGAGAATGGGGGTGGGAAAGGAGAATGTCTTTGACAAACTGAAATTCAATGGAAAGTTTGTTATCAGAGCACCCTGGCTTTGTTCCTACATGCAGCTGGCCATGTCCTTACCTGATGAAATTGCAAGAGCCACCCTTGTGAACATAGCTGCAAGTGTGCACAGGCCAGTACTGGTTTGAGCAATACTTGGTGAAGTGTAGTCTGCTACCCTCCAGAAACTGCTGGAATTGCTTTGGTTAATATCTGTTTCACACAACATATCTTCTGGGAATCCTGCCTTGGTGGCATAATCCTAATAAATTTTTTATTTTATTGCCTAATAAAAGGGACTTTACAGACCATGTGGATCTGTGATTGAAGATTCTAGGCTTAAAGAGAGAACAATTTTATAGGAGCACAGGGACATGGTGTTTGTTATGAGAGCAGAGCCTACCCACATCATAATTTCTGCACAGCAGATGTGGAACAGCGTGATACAGAGGAATGACTGGAGATAGACCCCTGCTAGCCCTGGATTGATGCTGAAAAGGTAGGAACAAAAACAAGTGAAAGAAGCCTTTCCAAAGTTTTGCCCCTTGTGAGCCCCTGGCAAGTCACCATGACTCACCGACCCCTCTCCTGCAGCACCAATTCAGTTGTGTTGGGGCAGCACAGGCACCTCACAGATCAGCATAATCCCCAAATGGCTCCTTCATCTCTGGCAAACTGAGCTGAATAGCAGCTTAAATCTGGGCCCTTTCTCACCCTACAAACATGCACCTTCATTTGGCTCCAGCAGAGAGAGCAGGGTAGGAGTCTATGGGAAACATCCAGCATGAACATGATGCCCTGCTACAGGCAGGCTGAGTTCAGGTGTCTGGCTTGAAATGAGACTGTTTCAGAGGAGTGAGGTGCTTGGCTATGACAATGATGTTCTCTATACTGCGTTCTTAACAATAACTCAAGTGATGACCTCTCAGTGCATCTTTACCAAGACTGGAGACATCTGCAGAGTGTGGTGGGTTTCCTTACACATCCTGCTGCTGAGCAGGGGCCTCATTCTGTCCTTGGCCTGCATTTTAAAAAATGCATCAAAGTCAGCCCATCCTGGGTCTCTTAAGTCACAGGCTTTCACATTTAAAAGTCCTGCAATCCAGTTGAGGCTGGTTATCTGCAAAGAGAGTTGATTGATAAAGTATTCCTCAAGTAATCTTCTGTCATTGAATATGTAGTTAAAGTATACTGCACAGGTCTGTTGCTGTTTTAGAGAGGTGAATTATTGTTCTTTTCTTTACAAAAAATGACTTTGTTTATAATTTTTTTTCTGACACCACACTGTGCCATCTTGTGTTTAATTAAACAAATATGGACACAAGTGCATCAGGGAGAGGGTAGATTTATTCATAACAAACACATTTCCTATGTACCCTACTAATTCATGCTTTGTTAGTTTGTATTTCACAAAAATTTCCTGATATAATTCTGTTCTGGAGGAATCTTGACTGAATTACCCTCAAGGGTTAAAAGATCACAAGTTAGTGTTACACATCTTAAAATACAATTTCAACTATGCTTCACTTTGAGTTTTTTATTATTTCAGCCTACAGTTCAAAGGAAATATTGGAAGGGAGAAAACTGTTGCAATCTCCTCTTCATCAAAATCTGCTAGCCTGATGATGTTATCCGATGTCAAGATGATACAGTGACACAAAGACTGCCTTTAATGTGGAAAAAATGGAGTTCAGATTAGAAAGTGATCAAGAACTAAATGAAGTGGAGACTTTGTGGACTGAGCATCAAACAGTTTGATTGAAAGTTTAGGGTGAAATTCTTGAAGGAGCTATTTTAGGTTCTATTTTTATCAATATCCTGAATGATTTGTCAAGATACAGGAAGATAAATATATGAAGGACAGGAAGAAATACCTCGAGGACATGTTATTATGTTTTAAAAATATAGTTTGGGAACAAACAAAGCTAAATGGCAATACTGGCACAAGAACGCATAGGTATAAATTCACCAAAAAGAACTACAGATTTCAAATTAAAATAGTGTTTCTTATCATAAGTCCAGTGAGGATCTGGAATAACCTGCCATTTGGAGTAGTGGAGACAACAAAATATACACACCTAATCATTATAATGCTTTTTAATAAATATTGTCCATTATCACCCTCAGTAAGTGAAAGTACTTTTTCATCTAGAATGGCATACAACTACTTCTTCCCAGGACCACAGCAAGATTAATTTCTGAGTGCTTTCTCTTGGTTTCTGGTATTATTCAATACTACCTTTTTCTGGCATACATTAGTTTTATGATTTCTTCTGTGCCTGACATATTTAAAAAATGGACTTAGGTTATACTCAGCCCTGCTAGCACGTTTTTCTACCTGATGATACTTTTTAATTTAGAACAATAATGATATTTTTATTGTGTCATTCTATTTTATGCACCGGGTTCTCCTTTAACTTTGCACTTGGATGAAAGAGGAATTCCCAAACCTGCTTTGGTGAATCATTCTACTTCCTAATAAAATAGACTGGCAAAATTCAGTTTACTTCCTAATAAACTAGATGAGAAGAACTGTAAAAGTGGGGTCAGGAGGAGGAAAAAGCATGCAGAGACTGGAGCTTCTGTCATTAAAATCACTTTGCAGGTGGCATGCTGTAAAACTATTTGTGGGTGTTGTTTGCTTTTACCATGAGTTTATCTGTTTCTGTGCCATGGAGATGAATAACAACAACAGTCTCACCTTTGCCTGCCACTTCATGGCAAATCGTG
Source organism: Corapipo altera (assembly GCF_003945725.1). NCBI lineage: Eukaryota > Metazoa > Chordata > Aves > Passeriformes > Pipridae > Corapipo > Corapipo altera. The sequence goes on from NW_020884872.1 coordinate 78,004,193, forward strand.
ATGCCTGCCCGAGCATCCAGAAAATTACCATAACTTGTCTCAAGTCAGAATAACTGTTTCCAAACTGTGCTGGAGTCAAAGTCACCCCTCTGTTTCAGGTCTAACAGAGTCCTTGAGCAACTGTTTGTATTTACTGACTGTGATAGTTGTTTAGGTACAAGTGTTGCCTCTCTACAAGCCTCGTCTTTCTTAAAACTGCCTATGAGAGCTTTAAGAACGAGAAGAACGCTAAAAGGAGCAGAAATGTGCTTTTATGTGACTACACAAAAAAGCACAGAAAAGAATTAACACTTAAATCATCACGGGCTAAAAAAGTTCATTGGTTGTCCCACCTGCTCTCCCTTCCAAGCTCACAGCTGTCAAGGTTCTGATGGCATTTATGAGATTCCTGGTATTACTCCTTGCCATTTAGAGCAATGTGTCCACCTTCCTCCCTTCAAATGAGAGCAACCTAAGCTATAAAAAATTTTGACCACATGTGCACTGCATTGGTTGAGACTCCACAGCCTCACTCTGATAAATGTCTGTTTTGAAGAACCACTCTCACACATTTAATGCAAGATGTAGCCAGTGCTGGATTCATTTGTGTCTCCTTCTTATGTTTCATGCCTGCAGAAGTCTTTGCAAAACAAGTTTGCTTGGTCTCTGACACAAAGTATTTATCTGTACTACCAACTCCAACACTGCCTGGGAGTTATCACTTTAGAGATACTCAAGTTGTTCAGCTTGACACCATTCACTAGTTTAGAGTCAACCTACAAAATTATTCTTCAAAATCCAGGAAACTTGAAATACTGAATACAAAATAGAAGAGGCCTTAAGAATGCTTGTTCAAGGAATCAAACCTAACCAGATGCTGTGCCCACGTGCTGTAAAATTACTTGCCCTCAGAGAAACAAATAATCTGCTGTTGCTTACATGACTGATTTGCCAGCAAAATCATATTATTGTCTCTGCCTAGTGAGACGTGACATCAATACAGTGAGTCAAATGTGAGGGACTCTGCAAAAATGTAACCCCTTCAGTTGAATAAGTCATGAAACTTTCCACTTGTTCATCTGTATTTCTGGCATATGCTGTAGCTATAACTTAGAGTCAGTGATCTGTTTGAAGTGTTAAACTGTACATCCAGGTAACTTGCCATAATCCCAACTGACTGAAACGCAGTACATTTCACAAGGAAAATACAGAACACAGTGACCTGTAAAGCTTTGTGTTGGTAGGCAGTAGATCCTCATGGCAAAACATCAAACAGAGGGGGTGTTGGGTTTTAACTCTGTATTGGTAATATTTTATTACCTACTGCAGCTCCTCTCCCAAGCAGTAACAGAATGACAAAATGATGAGTCTCGGCAATTTTAAAGTGACATCCAATTGCTGTTTCTGTTAGAACAGTTTTTATTAATCCTCTTTTTCATTTTTTTCTAATTAAAAGTTGTATTCAAGTAATGCACATGTAAGCAAGTATTTGTTCTGGGGTTAGGACAAATACTGTGCAATGGTCTGTGCATAACTGCACAATCCTTCAAAGGAACTACCCTCCCTTGCCACCCTATTTCCACACCCAAGCATGCCCTGGGGAGACAAGCAGAAATGTGCCCACTTGTTAAACCATGACAATTCAGGACAGAATGGAAATCAGCTATCAGCCCCTTTCCCATCCAATGAAGGTTGGCAGGAAGAAGGTTTTCTGGATCTTGTTGCTAATTTTTTGGTAGAAAGTATGGTGAGATATTTTCTTATCCTCTTGTTCTCTTGTACAGCTGTGCTGTCTACATCATGCTTTAACCCTGAAGAATTAATCTCCTGCTTTGCAGAGGATGTTCAGGAAGTAAAGCTGGTAAAGACTGAATGTCAAATGAATTTATCCTACCCACTTCCTGAAGCAAGGTCAGAGAAGGATGAGAAAGTGATTAATTTATATGGTCTCAGAAAACAGAGCCACCACTGTAATTCATTATTTTAATGTGTTATTTTTAATTACCTGGCTATAAGCACCCATACTATGAAAGCAAAGTGGTTGTAAATGCAAAGTCAAGGCACCCACAAAGTCAAGTACCTTGATGTATTACAAGTAGAGTGCATTTTGATAGAAGTCTGTCAATTTGCAAAGGGAGCTAAAACCCATTACCAGTCTCCTTTTCTATTGCCTTTCCAACCACATGATCTATGAAAAGCATATAATTTTGAAAGCCATCTTTTCATTTGAACCCTGATATACTTTAAATGTATATCAATTACATACCGCTAGTACAGTTTTTTTTTTTCACAGTAAAACCCTAATGTCAGTCTTGACTCATCAGCTCCTGGCTGCTGACATGTACTTTTTTGCTTCCACTACCATTCATGTAGCTATCAGATTTGCCAGACTAATGACCATTAGCGTATTTAAACCTAATTTCTAAATGACTGCTCAGTAGATGTTACTGCACAGGTAGTTGACTGTATCAGCAACACAGGATTTGTGGGAATTCAGTTCCTGGAGGAATATCTAGCTGCTGGTTTTATGTATATTTTTTAAAGTTTTTGAGTATTTTAAAACTTTTATAAAAATGAGAAAATTTTGTAAAGATTAGGAAGGAGAAATTTAGTTTTCTATTTCTTTCTTTTTTGTTCAATTTCTACATCAGTTTCACTTAGAATAGATAAGTACCACAATTTAATTTTTCTGAAAAAAACCCAACAAACCTCCAGCAAAGGAAACCATGTTCATTAATCATTTACCTTTTTAATACTTTTTATCATCTCTTGAAGATGCTTGGAAAATCCTTGAGATTACCCAACACTGAGTTTAAGCACTGTTTCTGTTCACTCTATACACCACAGATCTTTGAAATCACTTTGACCTTACTTGTTGCATGTATTTATTTGGATGTCTCAACAATTAGAAAAACAGTGAGTCACTTCTCCACATATAAAGTGACTTCATACACACCACCATAATCTGAGATAATACATATCTATCATCTCTGGCTGGGGCAATTAGAAAGTTAAGAAGAGATGTCACAGCTAAACTAAACTTAAGATGACAGTACTTTAATGTAATTTGGATACGTAAACTGTTGTACCTAAGAAGTGAATAAACTTTTTTTTCTGACTTCCACCACTGTTGGTGCCCAGGTCTTTGTATTTCATAACCACTTGGGGCTGGTTTCTGAACTAAACAGAATCCAGGAGTTTGGACACATCCCAGAAGAGATCAGCTTTAGAGATTCAGGAAGGAGTCCTCTATATGAAAAAGGATAAGATTGACACCCCCAAAAATTCATTGTATAGATGTACCAAGTCATACACAAGAACAGCAACACTTATTGATACATCTAGAGGTGGAAAGGAGAAACCACACAGGAAATAGATAATCATATCTAGATTATCTGCTCAGCAGCTGTCACAATGGTTGGTAGCCTCGGCATGAGTAGACGAGAGCAGATAGCACTGTTATACCACTGTCTAAACAGTGACTGCAAAAAAATGAATTTCAGTGTGAGAGGTCAGATAAAACGTCTGCAAACAAAACACATAGGTTATATCTCCAAGCTTTAAAAGAATTGGTTTTAGGAGGCATAAATTTGAGCAAAAGCTCTATATAGTGTTAGTGAAATCATCACTAGATGATATTGCAGTCTGAAAGATCACACATCAGGGCTTCATGCTAAAGTCTGACTTAGAACACACAGTTTGATAGCTGCCACACATAATGTAATTTATGCATTTTATTGTTATAATTTTCTAATTTACTCAAGAGTCTGCAAGAGAGGGAAGCTTTCTTAAGTACACTTTTTATTTTTTAAACTTGTTGAACAAGCAAGAGAAATAAGATAAACTACCTTGTTCTAATCTCCCCAATCAAAGCAATACATTCACACTGGAAAACAATCAGAAAACTATTTCCTGCTAATCACTTAAGAAACTCAAGTAACAAACTGAGTTTGAATTGTGAAAGTGTTTTTCCAGTATTCCTTTACTGTGGAATGCAAGAAATAAATAACACAAATGATAACAAGAGCATGTTTGGAAATACTCCTTAAAATGTCTGACCAAACTGAGGACATGTAGAAACTCCATTAATACCTCCATTCTCTTGTTGTACAGATAAACTGTATGGATTATCTTTAATACACTATTCGTTTTCAGTAAATTAGGTTTGAAAAAGACTTTTTCCTTTTTTTTTTCCCTTTCCAACAGATGTAGGTTGAGAAATGGATCCTACTCTGTAAGTATTTTCCCATGGATTATGTAGGATTTTTCAACATAAGTAATTAAGCATAATGAAATGCTGTTTCCAGATGTCAAAGATAAGAAATTCAGTCTAAAAATACAGAATAAGTCCACAGTGGTGAATTAAGCACCACTTAATCTTTAGAAAAAGATGAGCTTTTTCTAGAAGACTCTTCTTGTAGAGGAAGTTCTATGTCTAATATGTACCTACACAAGTGTGTTCTCAGGCTACCTAAGGTTTAATAATGTCTGTTAAACTCTCTGTTAAAAACATTTTTCTAAGCTTTGGTCATTGATATAACACTTAAATTAGTTCTTAGGTTTAGGAGTTGTGAAAATTTCTTTCTTCAGACCTGAGGGGTACTTATGTTTTCCTCCCTTCATCTGTTATGATCAAGGCACAGCTTACCCGTTGTTTAGATGCCCCAGGTTAGTAGCACTCTATGCCTTCATATTGTTGGCCAGTAGAATACAGTTCTTCATCCTAGTGACTGCAATTTACACTGTGGAAGTCTTTACAGAAGAATATTTATACAAAACACAATGGTCAGAGTAGAATATGTCGTACTCCCTCATGGATGTAAACTGTGTGTAGTGAAACATTCTATGTGCTGTACTGAAAAAACAGTATGCGGATTTGAGTAAGAAGGTTAAGAGATGGCTTATGGCATATTTTTAAGGGGCAGAATGACATTTGTAGTTAATGAAAGTAGAACGAATATTTTTTAATTTAATGTACATTAAGAGAAAATATAAAAATAAATGAGGGTGTACTGACCCCACCACATGTTGCTATTTTCATTGAATGAGCTGTCTTGAAAAAGAACGGGAAGATTTATGAAACCAGCAATACTCATACACCAGACACATCTTAAAATAAGTAGACATAGGTAATCAGTGACCACTTCTCAACCTCAAAGCGCAGTATTTGTCATTGTGCCCTAGCTCCAGTAAGGCACGTTTAGGCACCACTTACTCCTAACACATTGTTACTTCCCCAAAATATCTATGCTACCTGTCTAATCCTTAGCCAAGAGCCCTTGCTCTCCCATCAAATATTTTAGAAAACAGACAAAAATTAATTAGAAATAATAGGGATGTTGAGAAATTTTTTCATATTTTATTATTCTAAAGGATAAAGTTGATTTAAAGCACTTACTTTTAAAACAGGTATGGCTGAAAAAAGCATTGCACTTGTAGAGTTTTCCATTAACATAGGAAAAAATCTTTGTCTAGAATCATCTAAGTGTTGAATCAGCTGAGCCATCTGACACGTTATGTAGTAAACGCTGAAGACATGAGAGGCAGTAACACTAGCATGAACGAGGGATGGTGCTGTGACTGAACCCACTGTCCAAAATGAGGCTGGCAGAAACCCCTTACTTAGGGTGAATCCGTGTTTGACGTAATCTCTATCGAAAAAAAAGATCCATGATGGGATGGCACCCAGCTAATGGGTTAACTCTCTGTTCATTTTTTAATCCTGAGAGAACAGTTCATCTGCCCAGCCATAAGGTATCCACTATAGGAAACCTAATGGACAATTTTTTTTTGTTTACTGGTTTACCTTTAAGTTACATTGACATCCTCATGTGTTGGATCTGGTTGACATGGTGTTCATTTCCCCATAGTAGCCCTCACAGTGCTCTCTTTTGCATCGGTAGCTAGAAGGGTGTTGATAACACACTGGTCTTTTGGCTACTGCTGAGCACAGCATCAGCACTGTAACATTTCTTCCTCAACAGAGGGCAAGATTCTGGGAGGGGACATGTGTAGGCCAGCTGACCCATACTAACCAAAGGGATATTCCATGCCATATGGTATCAGCTCAGATATAAAATCTAAGGTAAGGAGCAGGAAGGCAGGCATTCACTGTCTCCAATGGCTGCCTGCTGAGAAACCATCACACGTGCTGAAGCCCTGCTTCTGGGAAGTGGATGACCATTGCTGCTGATGGGAAGTAGAGAACAAACCGTGTTATCTTTTGCTTTGCTTTTGTGCCCACAAGCTTTTGCTTTGCTTCTGCTTCAATAAACTCTGTTATCCATACCCATGAGTTGTTTTCCCTCTTTCTCCCCTGTCCAGCTGGATAGGGGAGTGATAGAGCGGCTGGGTGGGCACCTGGCATCCAGCCAAGGTCAATCCACCAAGCCTCACAACAGTAATTTAGAAATCTTCTCAGTAGCACAAGGACAATAGCTGTTCCCTTTAGTTTTTCTCCCTCTGTTCCACTAGCCCAGATTATCAAGTACAGTGTCCAGTACAGCTTAACTGGACAACATAGCTCTGTATTTATAGGAATTTTCCTTTTGACCGTTGGTTCCACCCTGTGTTTGATTCTTGAAACAGAATGATAAACTACCAGCTTTACTTACACGTTCCGTTGCTTGCCAATCTTCCCCTCTGTCATTTAGCTCCCACACTGAGAAAAGATGTTAGTGATAACTCATAATATGTTTTCCTGATGATTGAACTACAAACACATGGCACTTTGCCCAGCATTTAAAATATTTTTCAGTTGAGCCACAGTCCACTGTGGGATCTTTGCCTTGCTCTAGAGACATATCAGATAGAAAGACTCATAACTAATGGTCCACATATGGGACCAGCAGGACAACCCCTTTGGCTTGTGAGTTGCAGAAAAGATATCCCTACACTCCAGGCAGCATCTCACCGGCTGGTGTGATGAACCTCGCTGGGCAGAGGTTGCATGCAGTCCCAGCAGCTACCTGGTTGTCCGCCAGCAACACCAATGTCCCACTCGTGGGATGAGCTGAGCTGTCTCTGCCACTTCTGTCTACACAAGAGCTGTTAGTCCCTGAAGGTGGGTTACTGTCCTGTATGAGAGATACAGCTTCTGCAACCTGCCCAACTGCAGACCACTTGAGTGCTTCCCACATTTCCCTTTCACCAGCTGCCGTCTATAAATTCAGGTGTTCTCTCGATAAACTTGAAGCAACAGGGCTTTTTGTAAGGTGGTTCATCCATTTTGACCTGAAGTATGACAAAAGGTTTTCATAATTTTCTACTTAAATTTAATGCAACATTTTTTCAAGTTTTTAGGAGGGCTTTTGTTAAAAACCCTTCACAGGCTGCTTTTGTGCTGCAAATCCAACAAGTAATGACTACTTGTCAAGCTGAAACAATGGAATCCTTCCTTAGGTAATGGTGTTTCACATGGTTGCCATTAAACTGCAGTCTTACTTAGTACTAATTTAATATTGATCCTACTCTGACAGCCTTGTCATTTTTATATCTATTAATGCTAGGAAGAATTGAAGAGAACAGCTTATCCAACTGATCTAAGGAATTAATAATACTAATAAGATTAAACATAAATTACTAATAATTTTAGTTTTATCAAGGCTGTAATCAATCAGCCTTACAAACTTACATTTTTCCCAGTTAGAAGAATGCGGTTTTTTGCAGAGCTACAACTATGCAAGGGAATAGAGTGATATGACTTTAATGCAGCTTTAATGGACTCATACTCACACATTTTCCCCTGTTCCCTGGTACTATTCATATTTTCTTTATCTTTGTGTCTGAAATAGTGGGCAGGTTTTAAAACAACTTACACATCTTATTCTGGGCATCTGTTACTACTGTCTATATATTGTTCTTTTGGTAATAGATGTATGTCCAGTCATCAGTACCAGACTCAGGAGTCTCAGTGGCTCAAGTGCTAGTGCTCTTCTGTGTTCCAATTTAGCAAGACTGCTAATAGTTATTATTCAAAGAAAAACTTTCAAACTAAGCCAGGATAATGTAACATTAAGTATTTTTGTGATTTGAGAGAAAAATTAAGGCAAGAAAAGCTGCTGAAAATCTTCCATGCTGTGGTTATGACTATGAGACAGGACCCTGCAGAAAGATACTGGCTATGGTGAAGGTATAAAAGTCACTTTGAAGAGCAGTAGAATATCTTACATATTTTTTCTAACTGGTGATCAAAACTATTCCATGTAGGGTCAACCCACAGTCATATTTCCATTCAGGTCAATGAATGTCACCTCCAAAAAGTCTCAAAGTGGAATATGACTTAATGATAACAGTATCTCTTGTTCAGCAACACATTTATTTCTCATGTAAGTCAACAGGACTTAAATTAGTTCTTGAATGCTTGGCTGATTGGGAGCTTGCACATCTGATTCTCCAATTCTCATTCTTGCAGAGTAATACTTATAGGGTCAGACCAACTGAAATTATGTTAATTTACCCTTAGAGGAGTAAAATTCAAGACCGGATATGTGGACTTGGTGAGGTCTGCATCCTTGCTTGTGAGCTTCTCATCTCCTGGGAAGCTGGATGGGGTGACAACTAAGATGGGCAAAGCCTTGGGCATCTCAGAGCACTTAAAATATTTCATGATAACTGAAGATCAACAGGTTTTTCCCAGGTGGTTATTTACCAAGTCCAGGGGTCGCAAATGGGTTTAGCACTACCAACTCCACTGCTGCAGAAGGACAGTTAGTATAAAGACCCATTTTGCTTTTGACTGAAACATAATATGCTTGTCCACACAAAAGCTTCTTCAAGAAGATGGTAGAGTGAACTGATCACAAATATTCAAAGCAAATTTTTGTATTAGGCACAGACAATATTAAAATGACTGAGAAAAGGCTCTTGCCCTCGAACTGCTTTTACTGCTTTTCTCCTGAGATAGCACAGACCACTGTCAGAGACAGGATAAGGGCTGTGTGTGTCTTTGACCCAGTACAATTGTTTTATGTCCTCATGACATCCTTTGACTGCAGATAGAAATGGGCAGGTGCACACAAACAATCCCCAAATAAATGAAAGTCCCTCGACCATCTGTTGTTGGAGCAGTTTCTGCTCTTTCTACAGGACTAAAGCCAACATTTGCAGCTGCTTTATAATTTTCAGTAAACTTGCTGTTGCTTTTTCATCACCCATGTCAGGGCCTCTTCAGTTTCACATCTTCAAAGCCAAATTCTGAAAAGTCCAGAAACAATAATTCAAGCTCTTATGCAAACCTGCAAGTATGGACCACATGTTAAGTTGAAGTAGAACTAATTCACTTCATGATATTTGTTTTTTTAATTTTCATTCATACTTATTAATAAAACATAAAGATAATGGAAGAAATTATTAGTTCAAACCCCATCTGTGCTAAGAGTGTTCCCAGGCCTTCAACGCCAACAGCGTCACATTCTCAGGATTCACACACATTCCCTCTTTCCTTTTCCTCTACCATGTGAATTTAGGACAGTGCTAATCCTGCAAGTCACAGGGTAGAGCAGAGGTGTGTGAGATAGTTTTGAACAAACCAGCTGATGTACTAGAAGCATTCTTGCTACAGCAGCACTGAACTGTGCACAGTTTGATTTAACTTTCTCATTTCCAGTGCAAAGCCTGCCAGAATAGACCTCAGCAGTCAATAGAAAATATTTCAGCACTTCCTGAAAGTGTCAGACCATGTACAAGTATTTGAGACAAGCATTACACACATTTGACTGTGGTTTGTAGAATTTGATCATCAGACCTAGAGTTGTGGGTACAGCTCACCACAAAATTTCCACAGTCTCACAGGAACTTGTTAGGATTTTGCATTGGACTTAAAATGGTTATTGGGTTTAGTTGCTGTTTAAGTCTGGATTAATAGGAAGAGGAAACAATATGGTTTTCAAAATACAAAGTATTCTAACTACAGGAATTTACAGTTCTATTAAAATATTAATTCTGTAAAAGAAGAGATTTACAAGAGCAATCTAAAAAAATTTGATTTGAGACATGATAGGTATTAATATGTGTCAGTAGACTTTCCATCCTCAAATCTTCATTTGCAAAGCCTAACCATGATGAGTCTTTCCACAAAATACAGTGTATATATATATATATACCTCAATTATTTTTTTATGCGGTAATCTTAATAAAACACAACCTGGTGTACAGAAATTAACTTCAATCGAAATGAGCTTTACACGTGGAAATGCCAAAGCATTACACACAGTATTGTGATAAACACAAAAAGAATAAAATTGACATTTCAAAACTTCGCGACTAAGTCAGATATCTTTTAGCAACTCTAATAAATGATGCTATTGTCAGAATTGTCAATGCCTTTCAGATCCCAATGGCTTAAGTCTATGGATTTTGGGCACAGGTATTTAAAAATGGCAGCCTTTGCTCTTGTCAGCTAAATGAGAACTACATTCATTTCTCTGGAAAGGCCTTTGAAACACAAAGCGGGTTTTTTTTTCCATTCTATCATTCTAAATGGAAGAGGAAATCAATGGCTGAGAAGAATATCATTGTTTCACATATGACTTTCCAGAAATAAAATATAGCTTCATTCTGGATGTAATCCTGGGCATTAAAATCCCTTACATGACACATATAAACATGCCAATGCTGTAAGCATTGATTCTGGAGAATTCTTGGATTTCTCTTATAACTTTCACACATATCTCGAAACCACAGTTGTTACCTGGAAGTTCTTAGGTTAGAGTTTTTATATTTGCAGCAAAGTTAAACTAGGACCAATTCTTACGCAAATATATCAAAGATGATGATGCAAATGTCCAAGTCAAGAGAAATTGTATTTGGTAGTATAATAATCAGTTCACCTCTTCTCTGTGATCCCTTTTCTTAAATTATTTCTTCCTATCAACGTCTTCACCATTCCTATATCTGTCTCTCTTATTTCTTAATCATCACTCGGTCCTGTGTAGTTAGATTACTCTGTCACCTACCTTTAATACTTAGTCACTCTTCTTTGTATTCCACTTCTGTCTTTTCACACTGTTCTTTCTTGATGTTCTTTTTACTTTTTTTTTTTTTCAGAGAACGAACCCATTTCTTTTAGTTCATTTGCCACTTTGCTTTTTCCCCTCACTATTGTTTTCTCTATCTTCTTCCTGTCTTGGCTTATAATCTTTTTAAACTCAGCAGAAGTTTACACATTCACTATGTTTCTTCAAGCTATTTAACTAGAAATTCTTCCAAAACACATGGCAGAAGCAAGGCATTACCCCCTGAAATGTGAAGAGGAGCAGACTGCCTCATAAGTGATCATTTGTTTTCAAGGCAAAGCAAATGATTGAATCACACAGACACACAGAAATATTTCACTGTATGCTTGAAGCAATCACAAAGCAAACAAAATCAAACCAAAAAAAGGATATAACTGAATTATTAAAAATGTTATCTCCCAGTCAAGAAAGAATACCTAATTTACATAAGAAACAACCGTATTTGGACTCAGTACTTTCCTGTAAGAGGAAATAAGAGTGTAATGTAACTGCTCAGGACCTCAATGAGATAGTTCAGAGTCCGTGACTCTCACAGATTTTCTCTCTCCCTTGAAAGCTCTCATCCAAGAATTCTTCTCCCTCCCTTTCCAGTTACTTCCCATCTTCCTAGACTTGATCCAGCTGCTGCAGCCACTGTATGCTCTGTCTGCCACCACAGATCTATGCAGATTTAGTGTTCAGAGCAGCAGCAGTGCCTTGGAGACTATTAGCATACAAGAGGGTTGGATGAGATATGCTCATGTTCTTCAAAATAAGCGTGGAGCTTGCAAAAGTGCTGGTCAGATTTAACATTTAAATATGTCTTATTAAAGGAAAATTAGCACAGAAGATATCGGTTGATTTATCTTTATGGGGCTACTTGAAGCTGTCAGCTGGTATGGAAATGTTATGTATTCTATTACTGCGTCAGACAAAATTCACCGAAAATTGCCTCCTTACACCACTGGCATGCAGAGGTCATAGACACATTCAGACACATTTCATTTAAGTTCACTGAAATAAATTAGCATAGTGAGATACACACCATGAAAATACCACGAATACCCTGAATAGTCTTCAGAAAATGGAAATAGTGCTGCAGAGCATTACAGCATCCTCCAAAACTTTCTCAAACAGGGGCATGGCTGGGCAGATTTGGCTAAGTCTCAGCCAAGGACAAGACCTGTGGTTAAGTTTACAGTTATGGAGAGCCAAAGCTTGAGGCTTCAGTGGGGGTGCAGGTGCCAAAGAGAGGGGTAAGTGTCCAAAAATAAATAATTTCTGGGAAGTTTTTTAAGAGCAAATATTGAGTGGGCTATGGAGTAAAGCACAGGTGAGACCAGAGGACTCGTGGCATCAACTGTATCCTTAACCCAAGGTGCTCAACACTATAATGTGGAACTTTAAGGTTGTCTTTAGCCCATCCTCTTTCCCCTGATGCCTGCTGCATCCCTGTACCAGTTAGAGCTATGGGCTTTGTCTCTGTACTAAACACAATCTTAACCTAGATCCTATGCCCTAACCTAAACCCTAAGCCTAAAGATAAACTTATGATATGTCAGTGACTGATCCTTACCCCGAGACCCTCAGTCAAATTCTCAAGAGGGACATTTTGAAGTCCATCTCCTACTTTATCAGGCCTTTGTGACCCTGTTCCATTATAGCCCCCAACACTTGAGCTGAAGGCTTTGGGCTTCTCCGAACCCCAACCCTGAATGTAACCCTAAACCAGGTTTCTTGGCTGAGCTTTAGCTCAAGACCTCCTTACCTTCTTGGTTTCACAAAGTTCTAACAGGACTTTTTTATTCACTGCCCACTCCTTCCTTGAGCAACAGTTTGCAGCTTTAGTCCAGCTGAAGCCCTAGGTTTTGTCTCTCACTTAGTCCCAAATCTAACTAACCTTAAGACCTTGGCCTGGGCAGAACCTAATCTCAAAATTTCTACCTATGGCACTGCCAAAGAAGTTCCTATGAACAATTTGGCTTTGCAGTCTATCAGACTAGATCAGCCCCTTTGAAACGAAACTCCAGCTGAAGCTATGCATATTTTCTCTCTCATAATACTAATCCTAAGGCAAGACCACAAGTTCTTGGCCTTGGTTTGGCTGTATCCCAAGATCCTCAGTCATGACCCTCTTGAAAAAGTAATCAGATTTCTCTCTGCAGCCCCACTCCACCTGGAGCCCAAGGCTTTGTCTCTATGCTAGCCCTAACCCTTGGCCTAACTGTTGACCTGGGCTAAAACCTATGTCAACACCACTGTGCCATATCCCTGTTGTACAGGTTCTTTGAGGGAAGTGATTTTGCAGCCCAGCATCCCCTTTGCACTGACACTCCCACTGGAGCCCAACACGTGTTCTCCTTACTAAATCTGACATTAAATATCACCCTAGGTCTTGGAATTTGCTGATCCTTTGTCGTAGAACTCTTGACTGAGGTCTCAAGGGAGATGTTTCCTAAGACGTTGCTGTAGACACCTCCTTCCTTTTGAGCACCTTTGAAGCTTCTGTTGCTGTAGTCTTATATATAAACCTAATTCTTGGCAACAGTGGAACCTTAGCACCTGTTTTTCAGCCACAGACATTAACTGATTCTCATGGGAGGAGGCTTTTCATGCTCTCCTCCCTCTTGTGCAGTTTTTGTGCACTTAGAATCAGATTTGGAAAAGTTTTAGGGTCACAGTTAAAAGACTGACAAATCCTAGGGCTCCAACTGGAGTGAAATTGCAAAGGGGATGACCAAGGGTTGAACTACAGGAAGAAATCTCCCCTGAGAATTTGTTCAAGATTGTCATGACTAGGAACATGGAAAAGGTTCAGCCAAGGTCAAAGCAAGGGCCTGGTGCTAGGTTTGGGATGAGGCGAGAGACAGAACTTTGCACTTGTACTATGCAAAAATGAAAACATGCAGACAGGAACAGCAGTTCTGATGTGTGTGTAAGAGACTGTATTTGTATCTCACTGGGTTATTTATTAATTGTGTTGAATCAACCAACTTCTGAGTGTGTGTTGGGGGAGGAGGTCAGGCCTCCAGTATCAGAAGGCACATGGTCAGCAGCTCACATGGAAGCTCAGAAGGCACATGGCACAGGAGCCACGTGGGTGGCATGTCAATCAAAAAGGTCTGCCCGGTAGCCCACCCACATCATGCCCTCTGGAGCCTCTGGTTGGCTGACTCATCCCTCACTCCATCTAGGAGGGCACTGAGTGGTCAATGTCCCGCCTGGGACAGGGCATATAAATATATGTGCAGAGGGACTCCATTTAAGTTCAGCCTTTCTCTCCCAGGACTTGCTATGGTGACTCTTGATGGTAACTATTTTTCTCTCTTCTTCTCTCTTTCTTTACTCCTTTCTTCTCTTAATTTCTTTTCTTCCTTCATCCTTTTCTTCCTCTTGTGGGAAAGAGGGGTTGTACTTTCACTAGGTTGTGAGTTGGTGTTTGCTGGGTGCTTTAGTGTAATGATTGCTTGTTTCTCCCATAAAACCTTTAGCCAAAATGCCTATTTTCTCACTAAATTAAAAGAAGTCTTACAAAAAACACTTGTGGCATATTCTCCTTGTGTGAATTGAAGGTACTAAATAACTTAAAGGCTCTGCGAAAGTTCGATGGGTGAACTCTTGAAATCTAAATAAAACTAATAATCCCAGTAAAGCTTGAGGTCTTGGGACCACGGTGTTACAATGGGTCGAGAAGTCATGGTCCACCAGATGCCAGTCAAGAGTTGCTCCAGCCAAATCTGTGCCCCACAGAAACAAAATCCATCACATCCTGAACTTCAGCCAGTCAGAGATGTACACAGTGCCTTGACTAACACTGACTTCAGAAAGAAATGGTCAGACATGAAGGGCTGCAGACACACTGCTGCGGACACTATAGGCCAAGGGGGCAAAAACAATCCTGAGGTCTGTGGGTGACTCATCCTGAGTAGGGATAGGACAGAGGCCATGGGTAACCCATGGCAGGCAGGATATCTCGAGGGACTGGGGCCATGGGTGACCCATGCTGGGGCAGGTACATCCCTGAGGGACTGTGGCAGAGCCCAAATACCACTGAATCTGAATTTATTAAAAAAGTGTTACAACTTCTTGTCAAGAAATGCAGCCAGGTGGTTTGTCTTTAAAAAGCACAGTTCCTTGATGACAGCAATAAAATGACCCCTTTTTCGAGGGCAGCATTAGCAGAACTTTGTTTCTCAAGAGCAAATGGTTTCAGATCCCTCATTCAGTGCCACTTGTGTTGCAAATGTCACCATGACAACTTGAAGAAATCAGCCTGACCGTCGCCAGGCAGCATGACACCCCAGTGGGGTCGCCTCTGACCTCCAGTCACCCACTAGCTCTCCTGGACCAGTTGTCTGGGGTGTTCATGCAGCTGCAGTGATGGTGCCTGTGTGGAGATGCCAGAACACAAGAAGAAACTCTGAATGGTGCATTTTTAGATAATGACTGAATAGCTGTAGCTGGCTTACAAGCTCTGAAACTGATAGCAGTGTGATATCGACCACTCGAGACAAACAATAATTTTCTAAAGATGGGCTGTATGAAAAAACATGTTGCCCTTTCAAAATTGAATTTTCCCATTTGTATTTACAGACAATTTTTAATATAGACAAGAGTGAAATGGATTATATTAATATCCTTTAGAAAGTGGTGTGAGTGTTGGGAAATGAGTAAGTATTTGCATGTAATTACACCTTAGGGTGCCTGTAATACAAGCAGCTGCCTGTAAAAGCAAGCAGCTGGCAAGTAGTGGAACTGGGCATTGCCAGCTGTTTTACTCCCCTGTGAAGGGTTCCACATCATTATGTTTCCTCCCGGTCTCCATGGTACTTTATAGATGACACCTGTGACAGTAAGATAATACCAGAATCTTCTACCCAGGAGATTTCTTCCTTTCCCACCATCTCTACCTCTAAGAAGCAATGCATGTTGCAGCTCTGAGGAAGACACATCTCTTTGGGTGGGTGGTGCAGGACAAAACCCATCTCACCACGCAGTCAGCCCCTACCTGTAGAAATAAGTGGAACATGGGGAAAACATCTCATAATCACTCTTGACCTAACATTGAGCTCATGCTGTCTGCTCAAGTGTTCCTCAGTGTTCCTTACATTGGGGCAAACACAGAAAGGACTACAGAAAAAGAAAACCATTTTGCATTGCCTGTTTGCAGTGGCTGGTGTCTGGATCTCTCTCTGCCCCAGCTGAGAAGTGTGTGCTGGGACCTGTACCTTAAGGAGTTGCAAAACCAGGAAAGGACTGTTCTCCTTTAAAGGCTGCTTCTAACCCAAAGTGTTCTATGACTTTATAGTACTATGGTTCTATGATTCTTACATTTCTTCCCTTATCTTAATACTCTTCCTCCAAACTGTGCCATGTGTTCTCCCTCCCTCAAAGAACTGAGTATGACTGTAAGGCTTAAAGTGTTATTTACCTTTGGATACAGACAAACCAATATAAAAAAGCAGAACACGGAGTTTTTAAAAAGTATTTGGTAAGGATGAAGATCAAAAATAGTATCAAAGCCACTGCTAGGTATTTTATAAGCAAACCGATATAAGCTGGTTTAGGACAGGTATTTTAAGGTCTTCACAGAGAGTTTTTCCAAACAATTCCTTACTTAAAGTGACATAAATTGTAATAAAAATAATTTTTGACAAAAATGGTATTATTGATCTGATTCAAATCTCAGTGGGACTAGAACTATGAAGTAGTAAATCATAGAGTACATTTTTTCTGGTTTGGTTTTCTGCCCAACTGTACATTTTCAACATTCCACTTGAAGAGAAATATTTTAGTGTTATTTAGTGTGTGGAATTAGGAGATAGCTACAGATCAAATTAAGATGTGTGTTTTTTAAAGAATATTGAGGTTATAAATATTTAACGGAAATCAAGTTAACAGGATCACTCAGTTACATACAATTTACAGGTACAAAAAATTGAATATATACAATTGCAATTGGATACCATCATTATTTCAGACAATAAATCTTCAGGAACACAAACTTAATTTTATATCTGAAGGCAAACAATTTAAAATAAAGTCTCAAATTATCTGAAGAGAAAGTATGTAAAGGTTCTTCTCAAAACATTATTAAGATTTACAATATCTTCATTGGGACACAGTGCAAGACATAAATGGGAGGTTTTTATCAGTGATATTATACTGGATAGATGTTTATTCCAAGGTAAACAAGGGAGAATATTAGCCAAAGAGGAAAAAATGCAAATGGAGTAGCATAGAAAATGATAACCAAATACTGTTAAGATGATATATGTTTTGACTTTATACAGACTAATGTAAAATCTCTTCTAGAATCCAAGGTGAAAATATGAAAATGAAAAATATCAAGAGAAATATGTCTGTGGATCTCTAGGTCAAAATCCTTGCAATATGATGAATAAGAAAGAATCATGATCATGGTCTGATTCAATGGTTTCATTCACTATCCATCTGCAACTATCTCTTAAAAAGCACTTGCAAGAAAGGAGAAATAAATAGATAGGACGATTACCAGAGGACTAAAGAGAAGGTCAGCAAAGCTTAGTTTTCCTTCAGACTTTGGCTCCAAGTTGGGCAAATCACTCTCTGTCCTACACCTTAGAGTCCCTTCCCACACTTTGTGTGAAAGGATCAGCTATTAGTTTGGGATTCATCTCATTTGACTTCAAATGGTACCAGTGGAAATAGTGACACCTGAGCAGCCACCCCAGGCTCCCTCCACTCAAAGGAGAGAAGTTGGTGTCTTGTGGGCTGAGTTAGTTGTTCTACTTCACATTAGAACAAGTCCTTTCATTAGGATGATTTGACTTTGTGCCCTAAAAGTACTTATTACTCTCCTTATGTGTGGTGGGGGAAAAAACAATTTTCCCCCTAGAGTTATAAAATGGTAACCCTGCCGGGGGTGGTGTCCCTTAGGGTTGAGCCAATGAGCGCTTCTGCAAAATATAAACATATCACCCAGACCGGAAAAGAAGGGTAGTAGTAGTTGTTGGTAGAAGTGGCCATGTTGTAAGCCATGAGGAAGGGGCCCGGAGCCCCGTTGGGGGCTCTGTCCCCACCCCCAGCCTCCGACTGGGGGGCTACAGGGACTTAGAGCGGTGTTAGACTGGGCTAAGTATCTGTAGCTAAGAGCTGCGAGTTTTTCTCCACTGTAAACAGCAGCAGGAGCAGCAGCAGAAACAGCACTGATTGGAGAACAGTGGCAAAGAGCCAAGAGATAAGAGAACAAGCAGCAAAGACAAGCATGCAGCAACGCAGAAAGAACTCCTGCAAGGAGAGAAAAAGAGCTGGCACAGAGCAGATTAATCTCTGTGGACAGAGTTGTTGGGTAAGAACTGAAAACCAAAACCCCCAAACTCCTTTTGAGATCCGTCCTAAAGTGGAGGGGCTGGACTCCTACTGGATGGAAGTCCTAAAATGCAGTATGCACTGCAGAAAGAGAAGCTGAGAAGCTCAGGCATCCTGGAGCTGGACCGGGATGGCCAGAATGGAATTCGAAGGAGGGCTTCACCCCCCTCCCTGTTACTGCTAAGCTAGCAGCCTGAGATCAGAGCATGGGAGCTCTGCAAGGGAGTTTGAATCCCCTGAGAATAGGGACCATCACGAAGGCTTCTGCACTTCGTTGATATGATGTGGTAAAGTGACCTTTGTCCTGGTGAACACAGCCCACGGAAGAGAAAGACCCTCACCTGGAGTCGAAGGGCTGAGAGGGGCTGGAGGCCTCCCTTGTGTGTAATGATAAAAGATCCAGCCACAGCTGCTGCATGGGAGAGAGAGACTGCTGCCCTAGAGAAACTGCTGCTCTGAGAGTGGAAAGGATCTCTTCCTTCTTCCCTCCTGGACTTTTATTTGGAGGGAGAGGAGATTTGATCCATTGTAAATACTGCTTTATCATAGAAGAGATAGTTAAGATTGTATATGATGTGTTATAATATCTATATGTACAGTGTTTGTAATATAATTCCCTTTCCCCCCGTATTGAGTCACGTGTTTGTGTCTGGAAAACCCATCTCACACTGGGTTGAGATGTGGGAGGGGGCTTGGACTAGAGAATTAGATTTTGGCGCTCTCAAACCATTACATTATGTTTCAGCAGAACAGATAAAACTGCCCACAATTCACATCTGAACAGGTTAACTCTATCTTTACATATGCTTCCAGCGTAACTCCAGCCTCACTTCAGGTTTCTAAGGCATTGTGGTTGGGCAGTTAATATATGAAATTAAAATAAGAAGATTTCCAGGCTTTTCTGAGTTTCTTCACTCTGACTTGTAAACTGAGCTCTTTTAGGCAGGATTTGTCTTTATTCATAGAATCAGAATCAAACAGGTTGGAAAAGACCTCCGAGACCATCAAGTCCAACCCTTGATCCAGCACCACCGTGTTTACTAAACCATGGCACTAAGTGCCACATTCAGTCTCATCTTAAAAACCTCCAGGGGCAGTGAATCCAACACCTCCCTGGGCAGCCCATTTCGATGTCTGATTACGCTCTGTAAAAAATTTCTTCCCAATATCCAACCTAAACCTCCCCTGGCAGAGCTTAAGCCTGCTCTGCCTGGTACAGTCTTTAGCAAATACTATTCTATGAAATAGAATTCTATGAAATTACCTTCAAAAGTTCTTTTAAATTTTTGGTGAATCACCTGATCTTACACATTTTTTACTTGGAAAATGCCATCAAAGAAAAGAGATTGCATGTCTAAAATAAGTCTCTAAAAATATCTGGCAGCAGCAATCATGCTGACTGAATCTTAGAGGCAAGTCTTCTGATGGACAGGAGAGTATGAAAAAGCAAACAGGCTTCAGAATTGTTTACCTCTTTGTACTCATCATCACTGTGAGGGAAAGTGAGCTCACCTCACAAACCAGCTGCACATGACAAAAAAGGAGTGAAAATACTTTAAATCTCTTTAAGGATGAAAATTTTGTTAAAACGACATAACCTTGATAATACTCACATATGAATAAGGGCTTGAGATGGGGAGGGAGGAAAATGAAAAGGAGACCTGTGGTTGTAATCTAATTCCAGAATACACACAATTAAATGCCTGAGAAATAGATAAGGAGAGAAATTGTAAGACTGATGGCCTGAGCAACTTTTGGCCACTAAAGCTACAGCTCTACATTGGAACAGACAGACAGGCAGACACATATTTCTTTTCCTTTTGGCCTATGGCTATCTCTGTAGATTGCATTATTTACTTACAGTAATTGTGTGAACAAAAAAATGGGCTGTTTAGTATTATAGCTGAGTGTTGTAAGATTATTGGCAATGGTAGTCAGCTGGATTTGTAGTCAAAATAGTCACTCACTCAGGAAAGTGAGTGTTATGACACACAGATTTAAACATCATCAAAGTGTTGCTATTTTGCATTATTATTATTTGGGAATTCAGGATGTATTTAGAAAATATACATGATCAGTTTGTTATCAATTTCCAATTTCCTCTGGACTAATAAAAAGAGTAAAAAAAAAGGCCTTGATTTTAATTTCCAATCCTGACTCAAATTTGGGTGACAAGCTTAGGATCTTGATAACTGGATTTTAAAATGAAAATGTCTTTGAGGATAGACTTTAATCTGGCTTAGACTGATAGAGAATAATCAAACAGTGGATTTTTCTTTTACCTTAACCCAGTCCAGGAAAAATCAGAGCTATTCATTTTTTGCTTATAATTCTAGACACCCTTGTGAAATACTTCAAACTTTCTGAACTGTTCTAGGGTTGGTAGGAAACAGGTAGCAAAGCACGGAGATCAGTCTTGAACTGCAGTGAGGGAGGTGTTTCTAGGAAAAACATGACTTCAGAAGACCATGCCTGGTTCCTTTCTTTTCTACCATGCATACAGTTTACTGTTTGTTTCCACAGCTGTTGAACATCTCCTGTAAACCTGAAGCAAAAGATATATATCATTTAACATTTCAATGAAAAAAAAAGATATTTTTTACCCAGAAACCTGTTTTTTTCCTTTTTCTGAAATACTAATCCACTTTTATCCAGGAATCACATGAAGCAAAAAACTCCATCTTGTTTGCATCTGCACCAAGAAATCACAGAAGATTTGCACAGAATTTGTGCATTTTCTGCACAAATAATCTCCAATTAAAAATGTTAGTGACTTGTTAAGGGTAACCATTTAAACATTTCATTGTTTTTGCTACAGGCTACCATGCAGAACAAAAATAATCAGTAGTGTATATGGGTTTCATATCTAGAAGATCAGCTGTACTATTGATATAAGTTTTACATAAATGTTTAGTTTTGGATTATGATTCCCAGCAGATGGTGTAGCAAGTGCAGACTACTGGAACATGTCTGTAATGTTTTATTTTATCCAGTTGAATGTTTCTGAACAGATTCAGATATTGTTTATAGTTTTTTGTCACAAAGAGACAATGTCAAAGCCCCAGATTTCTGACTAGGACAAGGGAAGCTTGGCAGAAATTTAATATGTAAGCTTAATATGTCAGTTTAATATGTAAGACTTCAGCAGGCTACAATACAGACATAAAATGATGGAAGTCATGTAATCAGCAATCAATAATCTATATAGCTGGACTACACAATTAATGATTCAGTGAAGGATCACTATCATCCTGCTGCATAAAGCTGTAACCACACTGCAGTCCTGACAAACAGCCTTGCTGTTTGGCTCTGGTATTAGCAGTTGAAAGCAGAGCAGGATAGTAATATATGTGATTTTGGAATTTACTACGTTATAAATGAACTACTTGTGTACTGAAGAACTGACTGATAGTCTGCACAGTGTCAGAAAGTCCTCAGCCTCAAAGAGTATTACAGTATTTGTTTTTCACTTTTCTTATCAATGAACAGTTGATGGAATGGTAGAAAGAACAAGCTGGTATATTGAACAAAATCTGTATTCTCTTTTAATATATCCTGTTTTGAAAATATAGAATTATATTGCAGGAAAATAAAACAAGCATTATGTCATTGGTTCTGGTTGGTGCCAAGATAGGTAAGTACATATTTACAGTGATGCAGCATTTCTCAAGTAGAATAGTATCAGTGCCTATTCCATTTGTACTTTCTTATTCCAATGTGGATATGTTCAAATAATGTAACATTGACTATATTTTATCATCTTATTATAGTAATTATATGTATGGCAACTTGTAGCAATTATATGCCCAGACATCTCAGATAAAGTAAGACTTTCCTTATTTGAAACCATGCAAACCCAGAACAGACTTCCCTCAAAGAGATAGTCATTATTCGTATATTATTACAATTATTTAATATACTACATGTAATCAATTATTGCTCTTATGAGTGTTAATCGTGGCAGGTTTAAAAAGCAAATTCATTCTAAACAGAGGTAATGATTTAATCAGCTCTAATTTAATGATTAATTTAGAAGAAAGTAGTCTGATACTAATTCTTTCTGTCCAATTGTTATTAATTTGAGTAAATGCTCTTTTGTACAAAATGATTCTTTTACCATCACCATGGCAAGAAGATTAAATTAACAGAGCACAATTTAATTGTGATAAAATTTTTATGTTTAAACATATTAATATGAAAAAGAAAAAAGAAACTGAAAGCAGACATAAGAAAACTGTAATGTCACTCCATTTTCTTCTTCTTCTGCCTATTTAAACTTGTATATTATGTTCTGAGTGCCTCTTTATCCCAAAGCATTTATTCAGATGCTTTGTTTATTGGTTTATTCTAATATGAAGGAGCAGCCAAAAGTATTTTGTGTCAGGTAGATTTACATGTGGTACAATCAGCTGCAGTGGACACCTTGGATAGTCTCTCTGAGGCACCTCTCTCTTCTTCTGACACTGAACATAGGATTAGTTTTCTCCTGGGCATGGAATTCTTTTCAGGAGCAGACACCACACAGTTTGATGTTCAGGCAGTAGAAAACCACTTTAAATTCAGGCATAAGTAACCAAAAAATCTTATGGCTTAGGCCTGTGTAATTTCATAGTTTCATAGGGCAAAATCTGGTCATAATTATTAGTAGCAATATTACTGTCACTGCTAATCATAAAGTATTAGCAACAACAATATTATAGGTCCATAACATCATTGTCACTGGAAAGTGCAATAGTTCACCAGTGAGATATGCATTACCTCCTTAAACCCATGGGAGAAAGTTTTATGTGAAGGACTAAGGAAACATTTTGGAAGATGCACAAACAAAAAGCAGAAAATGCATAACTCTGTCTGTGTTATTGCTTTTCTTTGCCACCTCACTTCTTTTCTGATTCTCTGTCATTGCCTCTTGCCAGTGCCTACTTTTTCCTGTAATAGAGTTCACAGGTGCAGTACTGAAATTATCACACTAAATTCTCATTTTGAAGAAAATGAAAGGGAGAATAGAGATATTATCTAAAAAGACTAATCAAATGAGATTAAAAAGCACACTTCAGTGTCCTGTAAATCTCAGGGACTGAGGACATTTTCTGTGATGCAGTGCTGTAACAGCTCTGCTGCAGCATGAATTCCAAGGGACAGCCTTGGGCCAGGATGTAAATTTTAGAACCACACATTAAACCCACCTCCAACCAGTGAATCTGAAGCATAAATGTGCCTGTGGAAATCAATGCTGAATCATTCAGTGTTTTCCAAGTTCTTTATTCACCATCTGGAGAGTAGGCTAGATTTCAGGCAATGCAAGATTGCATGTCTAATGCACAACTGAAATGCAGCTTCTCCAAAAGCCACAGGAAATGACCCCAGTTCAACTCCAGGCTCACCAGCTGTTGGCTCTTTTTCTATTCAAGAACTTGATTTCAGCTCTGAAATATTAAAGGGCAAATAAGAAATATCTATTTCCCTCTGATATACTCCATTTTTAAGCACTCAATGCTGATTTCTAATGCGTAAAAGGGAGAGCCTAGTCACTGACACTGAAATGACACGTCTTAATGTAAGGAGAGGATTTGAGTCAGAAAACCTCTCAGAATGGATCCTCCTCTTCCTCCATTATATTGATTTTGCTAAATGGCTGATTTGGAAATGGAAAATCCCACAGCAATAGCTATGGAGCTAATATTCTTTAACTTTTACAGCTTCTGAATTTGTTGTTCTTCTTAGTAGCTACTGTTCCTTGTATCTTCTGATGTTCATAGGGAAAGTATACATGAATGGACTGACATTTTGGAATGGACATAGACATATGAGAATGTTTAGATTCTGAGTTTTATGGTTTGGTTTATTGTTTATTGTTTATTCCATGCTTAATCCACAGTAAAAAAAACCAAATCATATATAATATTTACTGTCTGCTTTCTTTTGATGAACAGAATAAATCAGAATATATAAATGTAAAACCAAATTTTCAGGAGCTGGTAAGAAGCAAAAAGGAAACTGCAATACAGGAATTTAGCATTCAAAGTTTTTATCAGGCTAACAATGGAAAAAAATTGTGCAGTATAGATGATGTTAACCATTAACACAGCTGTGAAGAGATCCTACAGCTCCATCAAAAGAACTACTAAAATTGAGAAAAATGTGACTGAGGAACAGAGGGGTTTGATAGATGTCCATTAAAATATGAGTGTCATTGAAAGGGGAAGAGGTTCACTTGTCATTTTCTTCTTGCGGTACAAGAATAAGGGGTCATCAAATGAGTCTATTAGGACTCCTGTTCAAAATTTGTAGTTCTTTTCACATGGAGAAATAGAACTGTGAAGCTTAGATCAGAAGAGACAGAAAATTATTAAAGTTGATATAAAGTCAAGAGGATACTATATAAGCTCCTGAAAGAGAAACATATGCTACAGGTATATATCTAAATAGAGCCTATATATAGTTATTAAACATAAAGGATAAAACTATAACTGGATTGGTGTATATTTGCGATCCCTGTTGGAAATTCATAGAATCATAGAATGGTTTGCGTTGCTAGGGACCTTAAAGATCATCTCGTTCCAACTGCTGTGCCACAGATGAGAACACCTTCCACTAGCCCAGTTGGCTTAGAGCACCATCCAACCTGACCTTGAACACTTCCAAGGATGGAGCATCCACAATTTCTCTGAGCAACCTGTTGCAGTGCCTGACCACCCTCACAGTAAAGAATTTCTCCCTAATAGCTAATCTAAATCTTCTCTCAGTTTAAAGTCATTCCATCTTGTTCTATCATTACATGCTCTTGTGAAAACTACCTCTCCAGCTTTCTTGTAGGCCCCTTTCCAGTACTGAAAGGTGCTATAAGGTGTCCCTGGAGCTTTCGCTTTTTTAGGCTGAACAACACAAACTCTCTCAGCCTTCATAGGAGAGGTGCTCCAGCCCTCTGATAATCTTTGTCACCCTCCTCTAGACTCACTCCAACACATCCATGTCCTTCTTATGTTAGCAGCCCCAGTGCTGGACACAGCACTCCAGGTGGGGTTTCATCAGAGCAGAGTAGAGGAGAAGAATCCCCTCCCTTGATCTACTAGCCACACTGCATTTGTTGCAGCCCAGGACACAGCTGGTTTTTTGGTCTGCAAACACACATTGCCAGTCATTTTCAGCTTCTCATTAACCAACATCCCCCAAGTCCTACTCCTCAAGACTGCTTTCAATCCATTCACTGCCCAGCCTGTACTTGTGCTTGGGATTACTGGATGCAGGTGCAGGACCTTGTATTAGCTTTATTCAAACTCATGAGATTCACACAGGCCCACGTCTCAAACCTGTACAGATCCCTCGGAATGGGATCCCTTCTCTCCAGTGTGTTGACTGCACCACTCGCCTTGCTGTTGTCAAATAGATAAACATGGAAGGGGGATGCTGGGAAACATTTTAACACAAGCATAACTAAAGCAAAGAGGGAATTTTATGTATATAGCAATAGCACTGAGTTTTATGATCTATTAGCCTTTGATCATGAAGTGCTTGTGATTACTGCATGACCTGAAAAAGTCCCTCTGCTCCTGTGTTCTGCTACCAGTGAAATATATACCAGCAATTGTATCCTACACAGTGTTGCTCAATCCTGTTCAGTTCTGAAGCTTTAACTTTCTACTTACCTGGCAGCACAGACGAATTAGGAGATTCTCTTAGATAAAAAAAGAAGCTGATTGAGAGAAAATGACTTGGTCTCTTTGAAGAAGATAATGTTAGGTTCCAGACTGTCTGTAAATTTTTAATGATGCTTTTAGTAGATTCTGAAGTTTCATTTCTGAACTCATCTTGAAAAGAAATAGTTTCCAGTGACTTAAATGTTCCATCTACAGGGCACAATTATCCAATGGTTATATACAGCTCAATTTAAAAATGGCATTATCAATCACTTCTGGTTTAGACATACAATTAGTTAATGATCATTACAAGAATTTCACAACAAATTTACAGTAAAGACAACTACATTTACAGAATTTGAGCTGAATGACAGTAAACTTCCTATAAATGGTGTTTCAGCTGATAAGCATGAAGCACTCTGTAGATAGAACTACCCTAAGAATATGAGTTTTGTGCCCATGACTTTATTTCTTGAGTACTGTCAGCCTGTTTTTAGCTTAAAGAATTACAGTCCCCAACAGAAAACAACAAAATGAAAAAACTTTTTGAGAAGCCTGAAGTAGCTCTTAGAAATGCCAGCACGACCTCTACAAGGCAGTAAAAATCCTCAAAATAGAATCGTTCTCCATAACTACTGGAGAAAAATTCTACTCATTTCCACTCTTCTAAAGTGATAAGATGGAATACAGAGGGGCTGGGAGTATTATGCTTACAAAGAACCCTTTGTAACAGCTAATATTCTGAAATAATTAGGGGGAAGAAAACCTTTCTTGTTTCTTGCCGCTCAGCAGTACATTTTCAGATAGATAAGTTTTAATTTGATCAGAACTATGCATTCTCTTGGCGTGGTACAAAAATGTTATTCTGGTTTACTTACTGCAGTGCTGTCCAAATCCTGTAAAGGGGCCATGATAAAAGAACATGGCATTTCACTCTAGCTAAAAATCCTGAAAAATAATTTTGCTACCATTTTTAGTTCAAGTGTCTTAAGGCAATGACTTCAGCTGATAAAATCAGCAGGGTGGAATGGTACTAGAAACAACCATGTGACAGGGAGGCACAGATTAGGAGAAGACATTACAGTTGGACTTGGAGGAATAGTACTGGAATATCGTTAAGTGAAGACACACAGGAAGGCCACAGGGTGACCACAGCTGAGACAGGATATCTATGGAAGACCGTCCCTACAGATTGAGCTCTTGCGAGAGGAAAGAGAGATCTTATTTGAATTCCCTGAGTGACCGAAAGCCTCTAAACCTGGGCTTCAGGATAAGAATTAGAGGTCTCTGAAGGTGCTCAGCCTCCATTTGAGGGTTTCTTTACACTAGCCTTGCCAGCCTGCAAAATGGAAATGCAAAATACATACAGCTTCTTTCTCTTTGTCCTGTCAAAGAAAAACATCTCCACTCACACTCAGGAGGACAGTCCATTTTGATCAACTGCATTTTTGATAGGAAATGGTGTTCTTTACACAATGTGTCTTTCTACCAGTCGTGTCACTGTCACATAAGCCTGAATGTCCTCACACTTCCCAAACACGCTGCAGGTCATCCAAAAACAAAATAACAAACACAATTTGAAGTAATCAGATGATAAATGTAAACCAATAACAATTCACTCTGTTTTATAACTTTCATCCCTGCATCTGACTCTGGTAAATGAAGTAATATATACCACAGTTAATGCAGGATGGATGTTAGGAGCAGGTACACAACAATAACAAACCTCCCATGCTGGAGAGGGCTGGATCTCAAAAACAAAAATCATGTCTTACATCCCATGCTGTGTCACAGGAAATACAGTGATGGAGGACAAGTGGCATTATATGTGTAAGATACATTATACATTTAAATATTATTTATTTCCAAAGGGACAAACACAGTAGCAGCAATATTTCCCAGTTGTCTCATTGTCAGCTGGCTGGATTTCACAGCCACATTATATGTCTACATTATCCCACTCTGGTAAAACTACTGAACAATCTAAAAATTTTAACTGCAATTTCAGATATGCTAGAAGGCCATTATCTTCTGGATTTAATACTGCTCCTATTGTATGCAGTTTTGCAATCAAAACTCCAACAAATATTTGCTAATACTCTAAATCCTAGCTCTCAATTAATTAAATTGATTTTTTTCAGGGACTGCCTGTTGGGTTAAAGGGGAGGGAGAGGGCAGGACCTAGAATGTCACTTGTATTTTGTTTTTAATTATTTTTAAAAACTGAAAACTCTCTTATATTCTCAGGAGAATACACATATTGCATAAAAGAAGGCTTTAAGGCTTTGCCATTAATGGCAAGGTCAAACTTGGTACTTTTTGCTCCATTGATTCAGGGATTCATGACCCAAGTGAGGTCATTGCTTATGCACAGAGCACAATTAAATCAAGGTTAGACAAGCAGGATTCTTTAGTACAAGATAGTGTGTTAGTATATTACACAGTAGAAGGAAATTTGTGTTTGAATCATGCTTTTTGAAGATTATCTATTCATATTCATGAGTAAAAAAACCCTGTAATTTTATCACTATAAATAGTTCTGTTTATAGAAAACATGTTAACCAAAATACCTAAAATCTAAGGGTGATTTTACATGTACTCCTATAAACATGAAAACAAACAAAAATTGTTTTATACGTTGGTTTATGTATTGTTTACACACATTCAAGATAGCCTTTCTGTAACAAATGAGTTGGAGTAACCTCACAAACAAAGTAAATACGTTTTCTAATCAGAATTTAACCTAAAACTGAAAGGTTCCTTTACACAGCAAGAATTTCCTACCTTAATTCTTCCATAAGCACATAGTGTGCAGTCCTTCATGTGTATGCTATAAAGACAAGGCCTTAGCTGAAGTATGACGTTTAGAAAATGAAGTAAAGTAATATCATCTGATGTCAGAAAATTACTAATATGCTGTCTATTTTTTCCTAACCAAAACTAAATTGATTGTAATTCAAGGTTGATATTTCACTGAGTAAAATAATTAATTGGAAGCTTTCCACCTGAATTATTTACTGAATGCTGTCAATGAGTTAGTGTGCTTAAGCTCTCAGAGGACTACTAAGGCAAAAGGTCCACAGATCAAAGGCATAGTATTCAAACAATTAATGTAGTTTCTTCCAAGTGTGTTAAGTTTACTTGGTTTGTCAAAAGTCATCATGGAAAAAGGTAGTTTTGAGAAGTGACCTGGAAAAAAAGGAGCAGTATCCATCAAGTGCATAAGTGGGGAGTTCATAGGGAGGATGTAGAGAGGTTAGAAATGTAGACAGACTTGGAGAGAGTTGACAAGACACAGGACAAATACGTTAAAACGCAAGGCAAAACTATGAATGTAAGCTGGGCTCACTTCAAGAAGTTAGTACATTATGTTAGTTACTACTGAAAGAAAATCCAACCCATTCAGTTTATGATTGTGACACGTCTGTACATTTTTACAACATTCTTTGTTTTTTACTATTCATTTTAATAGTAGGCACTGATCCAAACTTGCTGAGGTGACACAGGGATAGCATGGTCTAGCATCATCATTTATATTTACTTAAGTATGTTTCACTGGGACCCTGAGACCACACCTGTGTGCCTTGGGAACACAGTAACTACTTCAGGGAGCAGATTACCTGTTCATCATGTCCAGAATCTCTTTAAGAAAGAAATAGAATTGTTTCCAAGAGATGCAGGGCTGAGCTTGTGAATCCTCTGGCATCTGGATAATATGATATGGTCCAAGACAGTTTAATTGTCTCTTCAGCATGCTGTTATTTAGATTTCCATGTTACATTTAGTGTACTACTTAAGCACCTGTATGCCTGAAATTGTCTTGTTCTGAATGGAACATTCTTCCTTTTGAAACTACTGCCATTTTCAGCTCCAAAGCCACTCCATTTCTTTTCCCCTCTGATCCTAGGCCTGGAAATGTTAGGTGTGGTACTGGCTCATTCAAAACACAATTGTGACCACACATACATGACAAATTGCAACAGTATTGGTGAGATTTCAGAAAAGACTTATTCTTGGGACGATAGAATAATTCAAGTTGGAATGGGCCTTAGGAGGTCTCTAGCCCCCTCCTGATTAAATTTTTTCTAGTCAGATCTTGAAAATGTTAAAGCATGCAGACTGCACAACCTCACTAGGTAACCTGTTCCAGCGCTTAATTATTCTTGTATTGAAAGGTTTTCTTTTTCCAGTCTGTACCTCTCCTGTCTTCCTTAAGAACATTGTCTCTTTTTCCCCAGCTGAGCACCTGAGTAAAAAGGCTTGCTCTGTCTTCTTGGTAATCTCTTCTTCAGTATTATAAGGCTGCTCTTAGGTGTCCCCAAATCCATCTCTGCTCCAGGTTGACCAAAGCCAGCTTCCCTGGTGCTTCCTCATGGGGCATGTGTTCCAGCCCCATCATCTCAGTGGCCACCCCTGAACACCCCAAAGTACCTAGAACTGTTCCAGAAGTTCTTCAAATTCCCAGAAGACCAAGAAGATGAAGAAGCAATGCCCTGACTGCTGGAGAAACTACAGGCTCCAGCAGTGAACAGCAGCCCAAGTGGTGTCCCACAACCCCTGTGCATGCCCTGCTGTATGAACTGCCATGCTGCCTGCAAGGTCCCTGTTTGCAGTTCTCTCGATTGCTACATTCCCTAAGGATCACTTAAACAGGAAAAGAAAGCCAGATATTGCACCGTCCTCTCTGCATGAGGCTCGCCCCCAGCACCAGGTCCCTTCTTTCAAGACCAGGAACCCCCTCAGATAGCTCTGGGCTGTGCTTCACCTAGATCACAGATGCCATCACTACCTCTGCCTAACCACTCTCCTGACCATTTTACTGACTTCTGGAAACAACCTAGAGGAGGACTGTAGTGATTTACACTCCTTGTGAAGAGTTTACAGACTCTCATTCACAGTATTGTACAGAAGGACAGGCTGTCACTTCTTTTAGATTTCTTAAAAGACTGATTGGCAATAGTGCTCAAAGACTTGGTGCTGAATATTGGAGGTTTACAAAATAAATTAATGCAAAAGAAAAAGTTCTGAATACTCATTCTATCACAGAAATTAAACAATTACAGTTGCTTATATTGAGGCTGACAAAGGCCACATCCTAACACCTCATTTTCTCAGATGCATGAGAAAATTAATGTACTTAGAGCAGTGACTCCTTGGTTAAGGTGAATGCATCCATAAAATTACTGTATATCTAGAAATGCACCTTTTTTGAAGGTTTGTTAGAATTTCTATAGTTTTGTAGGTGAACAAATCAGACTGAATTTATCAATTTATTTTACAGATTAATGCCTGGATTATTACCTGGAGAAAAGGAGGCTCAGAGGAGACCTTATCACTCTGTACAACCACCTGGAAGGAGGTTTTAGCCGGATAAGGGTTGGCCTCATCTCCCAGGAAACCAGAGACAGAACAAGAGGACGTGACCTTAAGCTGTGCCGGGGAGGTTCAGGTTGGACATCAGGTAGAATTTTCTTATGGAAGGGGTTGTGAAACATTGGAATGGATTGCCCAGGAAGGTGGTGGAGTCACAATCCCTGGAGGTGTTCAAGAAACAACTGGATGAGGTACTTGGTGCTATGGTCTTATTGACAAGGTGGTGATAGCCAAAAGCTGGACTTGACGATCTTGGAGGTCTTTTACAACCTAAATAATTCTGTGATTCTTTGATTATTTTCCACTTGTTCATCATGTTTCTACTTGTACAAATGCACATAAATGCTCACCTAAAGTTTCCTGCAGACTCTGTTAATCAAACTTCACCTCAAAATGCCCAGTTCAAATAGTCTAGTGATACTTAAACAACAAACTTTTTAAATGACTGTGCGTTTTCAAAAAAAAAAAAAAAAAATTAAAGGAATGTCCCTCCCTTTTTTTTTTTTTTTTCCTACTTATAAGTCATACCAAAACTTGAGGATATGAATCAGAAAGAATAAGGAAAAGGAATTGTCAGTTTTGGACACTCTTGCAACCTGCATTTAATTGGGTAGCCTTAAGATCGTCTTCGCTTTATACAAGTAACATTGTCCTTCGGTTTAAGTCATGCCAAATTAAACTGACCAGGACATGCGATATGTTTTGTGACATGCATGTACAACTTGTCTAAGACAAAGCACATAAAATGATTGCATAGATGTAGAACATTCAAAACTTTAAAACAACAAAAACAAAAAAAAATAGTGTATTATGAATTCTTCCTAGAGCCCTGTTTTAGTTTGATAATTGAAAAAAAAAATAGGATAACTAATTTCAGTGTTGGTCTCTATGCTTAAATTTACAGAATGTTTCCCTGCCTTGCTGGATGAAGACTCTTTTACTACACTGTTATTAAACGTGTAATAAACAGCCAAGGTCAAGGTAATGAAAGTAGGTATGTAGATGCTATTGTTCTCTGAGAACATAAAGAAGAAGACTATCAGTTGGGGCCAAAGTTGACTATATCTTGACATTTTTCACAGATATTGAGATATTAATAATATCTTGCAGTTCAATAGCACCTTTTTACCACAAACCCTAGCAATTTATAAATATACATTTCCCCTACCTCAGTCTAGTTTTGACAATTAACTGTTTTCTTCAACACTGCTATAGTTTAGTGAGGAGTGTCCATGTTGTTGATAAAATGTTAGCACTATGTCCACTTTGTTGCTAAATGAGGAAATACAAGTTTATGAAAATGCTACAGTATTTACAATCTGTTGTTTCAGAGCCAGAGCAAGCTAGCAAACACTGTTCTTAAAGACGTGTTGACATTATGAATGTTGTTAGTGCAAAAAAAGCACTTTCCCACAAAGGAAACAAAGCCAGCTTGACCAGTGCTTCACCTCACTCCTGCTAAGTGGAACAGTACAGAAGCAACAGGGACAAAAAGTTATACTTAGAATTCTGAGCACACCATAGTACTGCTGACCATAAGGATAGTGTCAGTGTAGAGTTTACATTTACCTTTACTGTAGATGTTGTTTTGGAATTCCCTCAGCCTCTGAAAAAGGAAAGCATCAGTTAGGCAAAAGATATCACCCAAGTGGCACCAAATACAAACAATGGCTCTATATTTAATGCATTGCAAAATGCCTATTACCAGTGATCTGTGGGCAAGCAGGATGTCAAAAAGCATGAAAAGTTTTCTTAGAGTAACATTTGTTTCTGTACAAACTGATCAGATTTTTTTTGTGTGTGCTGTATGGTGCCAACTTTTCCTCCATTCCTGGCAGGTGCCAGGGGCCAGGCCACGCTTAGCTTGCATGGCTCCCATGCATGTGTGCAATAGTCCCATTCATTTCAGCAGCCAGCAGTAGGGGTGTCTCCTATTTGGCACTTCTTTTAATATTAGTGATAAAATGATACTGTATGTTCATACTAGATACAAAGAAAACCTTTTTTTCTTTTTCAATATTGGTGGTAAAACACTGGAACAGGTTGCCTGGAGAGGCGGTAGAAGCTCCCATCCCTGAAACGTTAGAGACTGGGTTAGATGAGACTCTGAGGAACCTGATCTAGTTGAAGATATCCCTGCTCAGATTGGACTAGATGACCTTTAGGTCCCTTCCAACCCATATTATTCCATAATTCTATGTTTGCAAGTAACATCCATGCTATCATCACCTGCTTATGTTACAACATGATTTGGAATAATATGTGGTTGTAGTTATGAAATGGAGAAAATAACCCTCATGTTTATGTGTAGACACAGCCCCAAAAAGGGTGTATGTCAAGGGCTGACCTGAAAGGAAAAAACATATAGAAGAGGAAGAAAGTAACATAACTACCAATAATAGATAACCTAAACCTTACAGGTTTTACCTTGGTTCCTACTGTTTCTCTTTCATTTCTCAGTTGGAAAAAGAAGAAAAAAAAGACTATTCCCTGTCATTAAGAGATTCCAGACCCCAGTGAGATTTATGATCCACTTTCTCAAACACTCTTCTCACATACTTTCCTTAGCATTTCTTGCTCAGAATACCTGTGGTTTTGCAAATCACTATTAGTGCCTGAAAAATTCCACTAAAGCTAAAGGCAGTCAGGGATAGCTGCTGAATAGTGATGCAAAGGACTGGCTGTCTGGGTAGGAAAAATGCCAGCCAGAAGATCTGGTAAAAGATAAAAAAGGAAAGGAAAAAAAGACTTGTTCACCCACTCAGAAGAAGGCAGCAAAAGGAAAGAATTACAACAAGAGTAAACCTGATGGTAGCAGGAGTCTTCTGTCTTTGGCAGGTACTGCCATTAGTGCCAAAAAAAATCTCCTGTTCCTATTTTTCTTTCTACAAAATTCAATCACATTTTCACATTTTCCAGTCATGATACTGATGTTCTGGCAAACTCAGAGATGAAGGCATGACCTGGTTAACAGCGATCATAATGCTTTGTTTTATTCTGCACCTCAAAATGAAGTGAAAATATAAGTGACCTGAACTGATAGATACAAAAATAGTAAAGTGGGGATTCTTATCTGTGCAATGCTTCATTAAGAAAACAGAATGCTGCATTGTATGTGTATTGCCTACCCCACTTCCAAAGCAGTCAGCCTTGCTTTTACTCACTAATATGTACCTTGCAAATATTTATAAATTCATTTCCTACTTAGCTGTCTTATTCAATCTCTCAGTTTGTGTTTTCAGATCCAAAGAGTTTGACAAACTAAGCTGCCATCAAGAAACTCTGAAAACAGCAGCTCAAATACAGCAGCTGAAAACACACTGTATCTTTTGACCTAAGAAATACTTCACACATTTCAGTGAATAAGGGCTCCCCAGAAAAGTCTAGCCTCAAAAATCACAGAATATGTAGACTGACAAGTTGTCTAAATCATAAATGTAATCATACTTGAACATTTATTTCTCCTCCTATAGGACTTACTGGCTTTTTAGTCAGTGAAAATGAAGAGGGCATCATCCATACTTTGTGTATGTGTGCATATTGTGTATATGCTTATGGAGGTATCACTAGAGCTTGTGCAGTTGTAATAAAACCAGCACGGCCTATCGAGCTCATGCCTGTAATACTGAAGGCAAGACAGTAGTGGTTGGTAAGATGGCCAAGGTGAGTTATTTTCATATGAAGACAGGCTGAGAGATTTGGGGTTGCTCAGCCTGTAGAAGAGTAAGCTTCAGGGAGACCTTATAGCACCTTTCAGTGTTTGAAGCAGTCTAGAAGAAAGCTAGAGAAGGTCTTTCCACATGGACAGATAGTGACAGGACAAGGGATAATGGTTTTAAACTGAACTAAGGAAGGTTTAGATTACATATGAGGAAGAAATCCTTCGTTATGAGGGTGGTTAGGCACTGAAAGAGGTTGCCCAGAGAAGCTGTGGATGCTGCATCCCTGGAAGTGTTCAAGGCTAGATTAAATGGGGATCAGGAGCAACCTGATCTAGTGTAAGGTGTCTTTAAGGTCCTGTCCAACGCAAACCATTCTATGATTCTATGACACTATGACTCAGTGCTGTTGACTACACTAGAACTTTACTTCAATGCTTATATGTTGTTTACACTCAAGAGAACTAGATGAAGCCTGTTTGGGTTTTTTTACACTGTAGTACTAATTGCTTTGTGAACTCACACATGGCCTGGCAGTTGTTTGAAGAATTAAAACACAAGAGCAGACAGACCAGAGCTTTTCCAGTTAATGCTGCTGACACTCAGTCAAAATGACTGTCTGCATGTCCTGAAACCCTAAGCCACTCCCTTATCTACTCAATTGCCAAAACTATAACTCCTGTGTGGGGTCTGGTAAGTTCTGGGAGGGCTTATGACCTTGGGCTTCATGATGATGGAACTGGTGGTACTCTTGAAGAACTAGGCTGCCCCTGGAAGCAGAGAATTGAGTTTGCTTGGTGTTGCACCTCTGCCCGTACCCATGGATAACAAGTGAGCTGAGCATCCCATCCTTATATCTGATAGATGGCTGTATAGCACTCTAACTGTAGATCACAGCACACTGTACAATATGCAAAGACTAATGACATATTTAAAAATAAAGAATGTAAAAGCATAATATCAACCTTAAATAACCAACATAAATGAATATAAAAAAAATAAATACCACAGCAAAGGCATATTATTTCAGTCATAAATAGACTGTGTCTCTTTGCATACTTGAATTTTACTGTTATGACTAACTAGAGATGAGGGCAAGAACAGACATACTTGTTTTGCCACATGGCAGGCTTTTTAACATTTGAGCCCATGTAGCAAGAGACCTACAACCAGGATCGTGAGACTTATCAGATGAGAGGATATGCGTCAGCTGAGACCTATGGAAAAGATGCTGAAAGCAACATATCCTTAATTTGGTCAGATACACAAACGGAAAAAAAAAATAATGACTGCCAACCTCCCTTTCTCAGATTCAAAACTGGAAAACTTGCTAGATTCATTTTATCTTGTCAGGGTGTAAAACACCTACATACTCTCATAATTACACACACACAAACAGACTGCAAAACCAGTTGCAGTTAACATTTCTTGAACTGATGACTTCCACAGCTTCTACTGTGAGCATAATTTAATTTGTTTGTTTTATTACTTTTGCCTACAGCTTTAACCAGGTTATTTTTCAAGGTTAACAAAATAAGGGAAATAGAAGATTGCAAAAACATTTGATCTAGGCTTTGGAAAGTCTTACTGTTCATAAGATGAATATACAAGAGAGGAATTTTGGAAGATGGTGAGCATTAGCTGATATTACATGTTCTGGAATATTTAAGAATTTGGTACATTAATTTAAAGTGTACTTTGTACAAATGTCTGTCAAGAAAAGGTCTTTTTGGCTACATGGGAACTGAGGCACAGACAGCAGTACTCAGAACTAAGCTGTCTTATGGACATAACTGAAGTAGTTTGCATAAAACTTAATACTCCCCTTATATGTTCTTCTCTGTCAGCAACAAAGTCCTTACAGATAACTTAAGATTTTATAAAGGAGAAAATACATCCTGTTCTATAACATGTCTACCAATCTTTTGCATTTGCTGTCTCAGTCTGTGAAAATTTTTTTTTCTCATGGCTTCCGTCATGTGTTGTTGAAGGCTAAAAGAAGCTCAGTTCTCTAATA
The DNA here is from genome assembly GCF_003945725.1 of Corapipo altera. Classification (NCBI taxonomy): domain Eukaryota; kingdom Metazoa; phylum Chordata; class Aves; order Passeriformes; family Pipridae; genus Corapipo; species Corapipo altera. The sequence goes on from NW_020884872.1 coordinate 78,041,202, forward strand.
CACAACTTGACTTAGAGAAGCGTGCAACAGCAAAACCGGGTCATCTGTAGGAAGAAGAAGCAAAAGAAGAAAAAAATTCCAACTATTTCCTTTGGCAAAAGAAGGAAAAGGAGAACTAAACTGACTGTTAAGTCACAAAAGGCCTTTTAATATAATCATTAAAAAGGAAAAGATGCATATAGTATTTCTTCACTTTGGAAAAAAACTCTTAAAAATCAAATTTAAAAGGCAGTAATCATTAAAAAAGTTGGAGAACTTACTTCTGACAAGGTCTTACTATTTAACAATAGTATTCAATTCTTTGCTCAAACATCAAGTTCTCAGTCCAGTATTTCAATCTAATATTTAAAATACCTTTTTAGTGGATCTCTGATAATTATCAGTGCAACTTTTAAAAAGAAAAAGAGTAATGGAATATTAATGAGGAAGAACACTCTGTATGATTTACAGTCATAAATAATTGTGCCAACTCCCAGGTTCATCAATCACAATTTCATTAATTAATTTGGTGGCTCAATTCTTCCCAGGAGCTTAATTACAGAACTTTAATTTGTTACTTTCCCAGAACTTTTCCATCCTGGAAAAGGAAAGAGGTGTGAACTTTCCTGCCAGTACCTCTCGAAGGTTGGTCATCCTTTTCTCATTCAGCAAGGCAGAAAAATCAGCTCCACTAATAATTTCGTTAGGTCTAATTCTCACAGAACAAAGATCTTCAGTATCTGGATGACTCAGAGATTCTGAACAATATCAAGTGCAACCAGACCATTGGGTGGCACCCAAATAACCAGACATAGCCAGGAGAATTTAACTGAGCACCATTCATTTTGATTTCAGAAGGATCTTTCTGGTTTGCATTGATCTGTTTCCCTTAGACATCTTGAGTTCTATTTTCCCTCTCCTTTGTGTTCCACTATTAGAGATACCTCTACCCTAGTATAATATTTCTGAGTAGAAAATAGAATGTTGGTTTTTTCTAGAAAACTGAATATGACATGTATTATTGAAAATTGATTTCTAATTAATTCTTTTTCTTGGAGATATTTTTTATATGAAAAGAAGTACTCAGTAGTTCTTACTTTTTCGTGGATGTCAGAAACAAAGAAGCAGTCAAAAACTCGTATAGCCATGAACAAATTTCAAAGACACCAGAGTAAACAAAAATTCAGCATATGTACAAATATACAAGTATACATAAATGTTGTGACACAGTTTGAAGAGATACCTAGTTGAGAATCAATGAGTATAGATTCAATGAAGGAGGCACTATATCAATTCAGGGCATACAGAATGACAAATAATGAGGCTGAACCAGCAGATACCAGTGAAAATATCAGGAACAGATTTTTACATTAGAATTCTGCCCCATTGTTATACATAACACAAGCAGCATAATAAAACTTTGAAGTGAAATAAAGTTTCTGGAGTTATTTTACAACTTCTCACAATGTCCTTAAGTCCCCAAATCACCAGGAAACTTAGGCATGTCTTTGGTTTTCTGCACTGCATTGCAATCTGCCATGGTACGTCTCTTAATCAACAGCCAATATATTCTGTTAAAAGATTTCAGACCTGCTACGAGGTATTTTTCTTCTTTTTTTCCCTTCTGATGAGTAAAACATATAGGAATTATTAAGATTAGAATAATCCACTCAGACAATTACCCAAAAAGGAAGTAAAATAATTTCCATTCCAGTACATCTATTTTTTCAACACATATAGTGACCCCTGCCACATCATCACTACTCTATAACTTATGTTTCCATAACCAGCAGGCTGCTTTCTCACATCTCCAAGTGACTGAGCTGTAACAAAGACTATACACTATGAAACATTTAAAGTAAAAAGGCAACTGCAGCTTCCAACAAAGATATGGATGGTTTTGTTCAGATCAACTTTACGACAATCGCCCTTGATATGAAAGTGCAGTTTCTAGTGAGTATAATTTCTTATCTGTTTAGAATGGCAAAGCCGGTCTAAGAAAAGAACTATTTTTCACTTCACAACTGCCACAAAGTGTTATATGTTCAAAACTTAAAAGGATAACAAGGAAAAACTTCAAGTCTCCTCCCTTTTTTGCATTTTCTTACTGTTATGATAGATTAAATTGCCTCTTGATTACTTGCTCCTTGTCCTCATAATTCACGCATTCTTGATTGTACAGGGCCTGAGAGTGATAAATATATAAAATCCAACTGCAAGCCTTAATTTACATTTTTAATTTTGTTCTTAAAAATTACTTTTGATCTTTCTGTCTGGCTCCCTCCTGAACAGTGTACATATCTACTGAGTCACTATGTCACATCTTTAATATCAGTCATCATTTAAAAAAAAAATAACAACCACTGCTTTTGCATGGGTCAGGACAGCAGTTCTAGTGCTGTGACCTGGTTCTTATTTTTGTAATTGCATTCTGTACTCTTTGAAAGCTTTTTAATGTTCTGATGAAATGGAACATTCTTAATATCTTTTCTGAATAACAGCTAATGCTTTGGAACATTTACTGACTGAGGTTTATACCAGAGAGAGAAATCTTTTCTGATGAGTGAAGTCCTGCATTAGTAACAGAAAGCATGATAACTCTATCAGTCTATGTATGAGAGGCATCTAAATACATCAGTCTATAAAGTGTTTTTTAAACATCATGTATTATCCTGGAAATTGCAACATTAATTTTAGAGATTATATATGATTTTGATAACTTTCATATCAAACACACCAGCTTCTCATCATGCTTTTTATATTCCATCTGTTGTAATAGAGCACCTTCACCCAAGTACAGTGTTAATCACTTTTTTGTTAATTAAAAATAAGGACTGAGCACTGTGTTTTGAAGGACCTGAGAGAGAGTATCGAGTTGAGAAAGCAAACAAACTGAAGAAATTAAGCAAATATAACTCAAGGCAGAATGTTCATGCAATAAAGCCTAGGGCTAAAGACTAAAGGAAAAAATACCATTTACTGATTAAAAAAAAGTACAAATATAAGAATAGATATTAGGTCAAGTAAAAAAGGCTTGGATTATATTTTTAACCTAGAATGGTGCGTGTTTTGCTAGTAGATTTTAACATGTATCATTCATGTATATCATTCATGTATTCTGAATTTGGGTTTTGGGAGTAGGACAGAAATTTTCTCTTAACACAGGGAGGAATGATACAGTTTGGACACCATTGGGTAGAGTCAGGGTATTAACAACATTCTTTAGACCCATAGTAATAATTCACAGGATTTTAATTTACATTTTTTTATATAAAAATTATAATAGACAAGTTTGTATAATACATAATTTACATAACTATATAACATGTAAGAATATTTTAATATTTAAATTATTTGTCCGCATCCACTTTTTTTCTAGTGTCTTCCAATAACTCAGAACAAGTGTCCTGTTAATTTATTGATTGTATTCTATTAAAAATTGTGCTTACACCCTATTTCAGACAGAATATATATTTAATACCTTAATGTTAGCAGTTTTGTGGTGGTCTACTTGCTGGAAAGGTTGCAGAAATCTAGTAGTTCTGTTTTAACATGAAATTTGTTGTCAATAAGTGATGAAAAAGTTTAAGATGAACAGACTACAAAAAAGCAAAGACAGCTAGGCTTCTGTCCCTGCAGCAGAAGCTCCCACCAGTGCCCAATATGTAAACATGACATTGGTTCTTTCCATGTGTTGCCTCCTTCACCCCTCCTACCACTCACTGCCACCACTCTGGTACTCTAGCTCCTACCTCATTGACATATTTTTCCATGACCAGTGATAACTTTTTTTAAATTTTATGGCAAACAGCACCACAGATAGGACTCAATATCCAATTTTTTTGCCCTGTGTGTGCACTGTCCCCTCAAAGTGAAAATGTAGCAATTATTTTTTAGCCTAAGGACAGCAGAAGTCATGAGAAAGTCAAACCCTACAATATTCCTGTAAGATGAGTTATGGTCAGAATTTCAAAGCCAGAGTATCGTGAGATTAATTTTAGGGCAGAGTGATTAACAGCTGTAGCATGCTTCTGGTGTTGTGATTAAGTGAACATCTCCCCCACATGAATCTATAGTTCTACAACAAACTACACTATCATCTTAACATTTATCTTTTGGTTTGGATGACCTTAATATCATTTTCTGTGGTAGGTTTTCAAGACACCTTCTTTCTATTAAATACTTAGCATAGAACTGGGGACTCTGATCAATAACAGATACTTCTGGGGATGAACACAACACCAGCAATAACAACTAATAACAGAACTAGCAAGGCTATTTGACAAAGGAAAATTTAGGCAGTTTCTCAAAATCAAGACTAGAAAGTCTGGAGTTAACATAAAGCAGTGGGAACCAGGTGTTTTATGTCTTTCTATGTCTAGTTAAGGGATTAGGGTGCAAATCATCATTTCAGGTAAACATAAAAATAGTTTTTGTAATATGAAGGCTCTGTGGTAAATAAAGTTTTATCAATCTGTTAAACAGCCCAGGATTTATACCAGTTTATATAGACAGCCTTCTCATCTTTTAAAAGTTCCTATTTAATTGAAGTGGTGATTTGTTATTTTTCATATTCCAGACAAATTTCACTATTGATTTCGTTTGTAAAGGGCATGCAGTAATGTTAAATTTCAGTGACGAAATTTAAGTTGCTCTGATTCATTTAAGAACATGAGCAACCATGATGCTACAGCCGTATATCTTCCCTTCACTTCCTGTTGTTTAATAATCCACATCCAAAACATTGCCTAGCAAGCTTGTGGCTTAAATCTAGCTCTTTTTTTTTAATTGAATGGTGAGTAATAAATTACAATCTGCAGAGGTTTAAGTTAAGTGTTTTCATAACAAATCTCCACTTCTGAGTTTCTTGACCATATTTTTGCTGCTCTAAATTCAGTCATGCTTCCTTTCCCTGGAATTCATAATAACTTAGCTCTTTTCAGTCAGTCAAATGTGAAATACTGGTTTTTTTCTGACACTTTGAGAGCAATTTACTAGTTAGACAAGTATCCAGACCCAAAGGTACAAATATGATACTCTTCTAGGCTTCCTGGGAGACAATGACCTGGTATTTATTATCCTCATATGACACGCTCTAAGGAAACTTTAGAACTGGGAGAATTAAAGAATATTGGTCCTTTGACAGTTTTTAAGCTTGAATTCCTTCACTGGATCTCATGCAGCTGTGCTGATTGATGGCATTCAAGTATCTGATGCAAAATTCAGAGCCTAACATTCCAGTTCTTTAATGATTGGTCAATTCAAAACCAAATGACAATACTTTAAGTAGATTTTATTGCAATACAGCGTCTGGATAGAACCTCACCTTTCAAAAGGTGAAGGATTTCTACCTCAGTCTTTGCTTAATTTTCACATCACAGAGCATCTTCCTTTGCATCTTACTATTTCTACTCAGAATTGCTGAACATATGGACACCTTCACAGCTAATCCTCATACAGAGGCAGAGTAAATCTTCATCTTGATAACTGTTTTCCTCAAATGGTACTGTAAAATAATAAAAGAAAACAAGTTACTATTTAAAATTATCTTATCCAGTGAGAAAATTAGATCAATTAAATATAAGACAGAGAACAGTGTCACGAATGATCTGCAAAGCCCAGTCAAGAATGTCAACACGCAGCAGAGGAAAAGATGACAGTTGTTTCAACCAACAAAAAACCTGAAGAACTATTTTGCTACAGTAATATATCTTATGATGACACAGAAAGACCAAAAGGCCATTTAGATGAAAGCTTGGAAGCAATGCAAAGTTTTATACCTGCTTGAAACTAGAAAATTACTATCCACCCACAAGAGATTCTGTATTTGTACACACACAGTTTTTTATAAATTGTTAGGAAAATGGATTTTTCACAGACCTATCAGTTTTCAAGAAACAAATAATTAATGCATAGATATTAACTATTGCACAATACAAATTACTTATATTCTTTCTTAACAAAAATTATGTTCTTATAGGAATGTGTAACTATAGCACAATTTGATTTATCTGGTTTAATTCAGTGTATTTGAACCAAGTAAACTGGCGAAATCATCAAAGAAAATACTGTGAGAAATCACAGAACAAGGAGACATGAAAAAAACTGGACAATTGCTGATTTTCAAGAATTTAATAATGATAACTTAAGAGTTAGTCTTTATATTCTGGACTCAAATTTAAGATAACAATGTGTCCAAGAAAGAGCAAATAAAAGCTAAATGGAGATCAGTGTTACAACTTTAGATAAGTACCACATGGAGATCTGTTGTGTTCCGATGACAGCCTAGATATGCAGTGAGTATGATTCATTCAATGTAGAATCCAAAGCCCAACTACTTCCTGTTGATATAGCTCCATGTTCTCACAGCAGGACTTTTAATAATGCAGCTCATTCTTGTACAGAAAAGAGTTTGGTCTGATCCTTAGTTACGTAATATTAAAAAAAAATTAATTTTGACACAGAAGCTGCTAAAGGTAAGCAGACATAGAAAATATTTATACCATTTTAAAATTTACATATTCATGTAAAACCTTTCTCTCACTTAAGAGACTGAGCAGGCTCACATCTAATGCAATAAAATTTCACAGCAGAGGTACAATGTGGTGCGACTTAATACACAAGCAATGCCTTGGGAGACATATTTGTGTTTCTCTTTTTCATAGATTACATGGCAGATGAATATTTTTCTACAAAATTGGATTTTGCAGAATGATAGCACAATTTTTGAGATTTGTTCTATAGTAACGATTATACAGGTTATACTGCGTCAAAGGGGCTTATGAATTTTGGAAAAGTAAATGTATGTTTTGGAAGATTTGAATAATTTTATTGCTGAGCTCTAATTAGGAAATGAAATGAAAAATGATATAATTAAAGTAAGAGCCCAAAAACTTTCTAATTCTGTGGAAAACAAAAAGGAAGGAAAAAACAGGAAGATTTGTATCTCATGCGGCATCCATGCGAAGCAATGCTCTTTTTTTTGCTATAGGTCATATTACGGGTATTAATTTCAAATGATCTTCTAATACAAAATATAAAGAGCTTTATCAGTTTTGACCCCTCTTTTAGCACCCAAAAGTAATCTAATAGAAGTCAATTCACCTGCAGAAATGTGAAAAAGCAACATACCCTCACCTGGAGTCCCAGATCACTTAAATTCCTGTGAAGGATGAATCAGACAAATGTTGGCACTCAAGTCTCTTCAAGTGCTTTGGCCACCCTATTCTGGAGCATGACCCAAACCTCTCTGAGCCACTATTTTGAGACAGGAAGTTTACTGTTCCCTCCCTCCTGTTGCACAAAACCTTGTGCAAGAAACATGGAGATAGGTACGGGCACATTAGGCTTCTCTGCTTTCCAAAAGCACATCTTCAAGTACAATCTACACAGTTTGTCAGACAGAAGAGGACAGACACAGAACAACATGTAGGATGAGAGAGAAAGAGTAAATACAATTACCTGGAATTCCTTAAAAAACAAAATTCTTTGGAAACTTATTATAGAGTGGATGGAGTTTTAAGACTCCATGTAGTAGTGATGGAATACAACAAAATAAGAAACTGAGATTATTTTTTTATAAGTTTGATATGACATTTAGCCTTTTTCAATTAATTTTGGGATAACTAAGTATGATGCAACTTTTTAATACCGTATTTCTTATAGAAATTAATATATGACTTTAACAAAAGGTTATGAAAAGAAACTGATAATTCAGACCAGTTTGTGAATATTCCAAGACCAAAGAGTCAACTTTGAAATTTCTTGGGACAACCACATGCCTATTGGGCAATTAGACCATGAGCAGAAAGAGGAATTTTGGATTACAATAAGTAGATGGAAGATTAAGCCTTGCTAAAATACTTTGAATTTGTGTAGGAAGGATGTCTTTTATTAAATTGAAGTTGGCAGCAAAGACTGCGCAAAAGTAAAAGCAAATTATGCCTACTTCCACTTACAGTGTGGTTCAGGTTCAAGATCAGTTCTATTTCGTTCAGCTTTTGAACTCTTAAGAAAATGCCATAGTTTTGTTGAACCCTTGTTTTATCTTTTTCATATCAATTTGGATCTCCAAATTTACTTGTATATGTCCTGAGGTTCTATCCAGTTATCTTATTTTCTATGATTACTTAGGAGACACAATTTGATCAGGATATTCGTTTTAATACTTCTGAAGATCTATTGTCTACTTCTTCCTGAATTTCAGAGATGCTAACAGCTGTTTAGTATCACTGATTGCAACTTCCTACTCTCCAGCCAGCAAACGAACCTTGCTGCAATACATTGACTATCATGAATGTTAAACTGCTGGGAGTCATCTTTGTCCTTAGGCTAAACAGCGGCAACAAAACTACACTGAGGAAGATGACGGGTTTGGGTAAAGGTCCCCCAGCTAGGCCCAGAGGGAAGTGTAGTGTGTGCCTTTTGACACTCTGAGGTGATGCATTCATTGAAAGATAAAGAGCAATATATTTGAGAAAGTTTTTGAGGATGTCATCTATCAAGCAATAGCATTCTCTATGGGGCATAAAATCAGGAAGCTTCTCTTATTTTTTTCGTGCCTCATGCTTCTGCTTATTTGCTCAGCTACAAGTGTATTATATTCTGCAGTTCAGTGAGGGTTAGCCAAAGTATAAACAGACAAAGAACAATAAATAAAATATATTACTTCTGTGCCAGAAGTATTTATCACCTTCTCAACTATAACTCAGTACCCGTCTGTTTTGCCCCTTTGGAGAATTTATAAAGATAAAAGTGTCTAAAGCCCACTATGCTTCCCATATCAATATTATCCCTGCATCAACTTTAGCACCTGAAAGCAAGAAATGTAACATGCACTGTGATTAGCTTCCTTTCCCTTCTCTCCTTTTATAAATCTATTGCTTACTTTCTTTGTCATATACCTTGCTGTTTGCCAATCCCTTTTGCATCTACATTTCTCCTAACACACCCTCGTATTTTTTTGATAGTTTTTAGTAAATCTGATGGTTTACCTCAAGCTAAGAAAACACCTGATAACAGACCACAGAGATTAATTACATTGTGGCATGCCTTTTCTTAGAGGAAAAGAAAGTATGCCTACAGTGCAGTTTCTGAAACTATGATTCCTACAATGTTTTCAATTATTGTTGTAGAGCACATTGATACTGCATTTTAAGGATTTAAGACTAGATTCAGACCTTTTCATGTAGACATTGACACTGCACTGCCAAAAAACCATGGCTTTTAGAGTGCTTCGGATCACAGAAGTCCTTTATGTCTTTAATAAAACACTAAGTGTCTCTGAAGAGCTCCAGAAAATGGTCCCTACAGACCCCTATGACTCTTACATGACTACAGAAACCTGATCATCTTAGATGTGTGCATTTACCATCAAATCACATCCCTGATGCCCAGTGCTTCCATGGCTTAGCTGGTACTTCAAAATCATGATCTCCGAGAAGTGCATATTTAATGTCTGCTGGCTTCCCAATTTAACTGAACTTTAGCCCGTTAACCAGGGATCTACATTTTTACAGGATAGGAATGCAATCACAGAAGTACATAGCTCCAAAACCTGTAACATAACAAGAACATGCTGTTATTTACGTGACACTACGTTTTAATCCTCTACACCACACACTGAAAACGTGGGGGTTTTTCACGGTGGAGAAATTGCAAAATGCAATAGACAGAGGTCTATTTGTTTTAAATAAAAATGTTATTTCTCTGATAGAAGCAAAAGCCTCTAAACATCTCCTTATACAAGCTGCTTTTTCCATTTTTTTTTGACCATGAGCTCATAAGCTATTTGAAGAAGATAGTCTCTCCTTCTCTCTGTTTACAAAAAGTGAATCACATTTTTGGTTGTACTATATCCTAAACAATGATAGTACAAAATTGTGAGGCATTCATTAACTGTGGAAAAAAACCAACATTATTTTTAACTTCTAAGTTCTGCTTTCCGACAGGCTGTGCAGAACAATGTTGAGGTCATTATAAGTAAAGTCTGTATGGACATTAACTTTATGGCACTGTTTATATGGAGTACTCTCTACACGCAAATGGAACACTTTAATCTGAGAACAGGAACTTATATTTTGTTGACTTTTAGGCCATGATTCAAAAGTTTTTAAGAAAATGTCATCATAGAAAAGGTTTGTGATTTTGATCTTTGTAGTGTTCAAGGAGGCTGTGTATTTGTCCTGTTTCTCACCCAGCATTTTTTGGTTTTATTTAAGCCAATAACATTAGCAATATTTCAAAGGGTCTATCAAAAATTTTACTGCTTTAAAGTGCACAGCTGAACGGTTGAATGGTCAAACAAATACTTAGGAACTACTCAAAAGTTAAGTGCAAATCTACGGCTTTACAATGAGAGTTCTCAGTATAGTTTTATTGCTATTCTTGTTGACATTTTATATAGGAATTGTGCTGCAAAGCAATACAGTTTTGTTAAGCACATCTTTTACTCATCCACATTTTTTGAACAGAGCAAGAAAACGGACACAAATTATTTGAGCTCTCCAGTATACTTTCAAGTTCTGACTGAATTTTAAAAAATGCAAGATTGTCAATCAAACCCTCCAAAGTTTTAGTTTTTGGTTCAAAATAGGTCTACTCAGAAGTATATTCATACTGTTTGGTTTTTGAAATTTTTATATTCAGTAAAATCTTATTGAATATAAAAAATGTCATTTTTAGATCTGAAATGAAAATATCAGTTTCAATTTTAATAGCTTGCAAATGAAAATCAGCTGTGGAAACACCATAAGAAAACTTGTTTTTCTGTAATGTTGATTGACACAACAAAATGAATAAATCAAAATTAAGAAATGACAACAGCAGAATGTAAAAAATTTTGATAAGGCATACTTTGAAATGTTCCTAATTAAAAACTTGTGATATCATAGCAATATCAGGTAAAGCATCCAAGTGATGTAGGAAAATCTAAGAGCAAAAGAAACAAATGGATCACAGAATCATTTGGATTGGAAGGAATCTTAAATATCACCTCTTTCTAAACCCCCTACCATGGGCAGGGACACTTCTTACTAGATCACATTGCTCAAAGCCACATCCAATCTGGCCTTGAACACTTCCAGGGGTGGGGCATGAGGGTTATAGGTAGAATAATGTAAAGAAAATACTAAAAGTTTCCAGTGAAAGTTCATAGAAATCACGTGAATCCAGTATAAATTAAAGTAAAATAAATTTTCTAAAAATAACCCAAAATATTTTCCTTAAATAATGGCAGTTCAGCATACCTACTGCTACTGTTAAAGAAATTAGTATATTTGTCAGGTCATAAAAATGAAATCAGGACAGCAGAAAACCTGGACAACATTTATTTGCTAACATTTAGACAAATAATGCAAGTAGTAAACATTTATATTTCTGGTGAACATGTAGGTGTTTACAGTCACATGGCCTTGTTAGTGCAGAATTTTAGCAGACAAGTGGAAACTACTCAATGATGCTTTCCTTTCAGGACCCCTCTTCAGGCCATCTGTGGCTCTTTACCTCTCCTAGTCCTGAAGCAGTAGGAAGAAGGAAAGTCACTGTAAGGAAACACGTCTGTGGAGCACATGTCTGTAAAGAAGCAGACCATGAATGCTGGGTGCATATAGGGAAGTGGAAATGAGAAAGCAAGGCAGTGGCAATAAAAAAGCGTGACAACTAGCTGACTAAGCATGAAAACATCAGGGGAAAACCAAAAAGAGCATGGAGATGAACAGTACTGGAGAGGAACTTCTCTCCCTTCTGAGAAAAGGCGGGTTTGGGAGAAGAGAGAAATATTGTAGCATGAAAAAGAGAAATTTGGTAACCAGAAAAGCACTTCAAATTATTTGTTCAATGTCACCTCATAACAGAACTGGGTAGCTCCCCAAATAATTCCTTTTACATTGGTTCCACTGACAGGTTTTGTGAAAACATCTTCAACTCTCGGTACTTGCTGCTCAAACTGTTTTTTTCCCTGGAATATCTACAGAGTGAAATACTGCTGTTCGAGAAATACTCCTAATAACAAGTATGCTTGGAGGTGCATTATTCTGTAGAACCCCCTAAATGTATAGAGAGGTGCCCACATAACATCTGAGGTTTAAAATGCTAGTTATTATCACATTGCCTTAATTCTTTTAAATACTGAAAAAATAAAGATTTTCTTCTCTTTATTCTTGAAGGAATAAAAGTCAGACTCACAAAGCAGTGCATAAGCCAGTAGTATTTTACCAAGAATAAAGTAGAAACTACACACCACATTGCAGAGTGTTTATGTGATGTCACTCCTTCTATAAACTTGCCCTGTATGATTTCAAATGCTACTGAAATAATTTCAAAAAGTTATGTTTCTTTCCCCAAGAAGCTGTCCTATTCAGTCTGAAAATGTTTTGAAAGTAAAATAACAAAAGCAACTATTTCGTGGTGATCACAGCTTTTTGGAAAAAAGATTTTTTTTCAGAAAAGCATGCTATACTTACAGATCACAGTCAATCATGTAACAGCGTACTTTTCTCTACATATGAGAAATATACTGATTCCACTTAAAGTCACCAGGACTACTCCTCTGCCAATCTATTGTTTGTATCTTTCAACACAGGTTTCTTTTCTGGATTTCTATACAATAAAAATATACTAAGAGTTGTGTTGCCTTTTGTTCCCCCTTCAGTTAGTAGCTGTATTATTGAGCTGAATGGGTTCTGCCACAAAGCCATCATTTTACACAAAATGCCAGGCAGCAATTAGCTCGTGACAGCTTCTTGGTCAGAACTAACCCGGGCTGAATTATAACTTGCTATATGCAGGCTAGCCAGCCAGCTCCTGTAAACCAGGTCCCTTTTCAACATCCTCTCATGCCCCTGATGAAGTAATTAAAGTTTAGAAGCAAAGAATGCCCCACTTTCCAAACCTTTTGTAGAAAAGACATTGTTCTTCTTGGAGCAAAGGATGCTTTGAGGTCCCTTAATGTAATTTAAAGAGCTTTACAATGCCTCGGTTTCTTTGCTACTGGAAAATGGATCCTAGAAGAGGATTGGTAACAGAGCTCAACCACGAAAAACTACAGTGAACGTCTGAAGGGAACAGTGAAAAACAGACAAAAGGAAGACTATACTATTGTCAACTGCAGATAAGTAAAGCTTGTCTTGTTCTCTGCTCTCCAAAACAGCGACCTAACCAGAGGCTTGCACTTCTGGGGATGGTGAAGCGAGAGGACGGAGCACCGACCCTAGAGGTGAGGGAAAGGGATGAGAAGACAGAGAGAATGACAGGATAGGCCAAAAAGCGCAGACCTAAGGCACAGGGTGCCGGATGAGATACGAGAGGGATGCGCGTACGGCGAGCGACGGGGAGGACAGGCAGGGAAGGCGGAGTGGAGGTGGAGCCGGTGGAAGTGCTGCTGGGGGAGCCGCGGTGCCCAGAGGCAGCGGAAAGAGGTGGGAGCTGGAGGGGCGAGCCCGTGCCCTGCAGCGCAGACCCTTGGTAAGGCACCGGGCTGGCGGCGAAGAGGGGCGGGGAGGGAGGGACGGACGAGAGGGCGTGGAGCCGGCAGCCAGCCCGCCCGGGCAGTGGGAAGCAATCCAGGGACCAGGGGAACTCGGAGCCGGGGGGCAGCGAGCGGCATCCCGCCCGCCGCCACCAGAGCCTGGCGGGAACCCTGCCTTCCTTCCTGTCCCCTGCACACGCTGTCACCGTTTTTCCTCTCCAGGCTGCACCGCCTCCGGCTTCGTGTCACCCCTCTCCCGGCGGCAGGAACCGGGGCTGAGCCGCCCCCGCGAAAGCACCACCATGTGAGCGGGACCTGTGCCGCGGCCGCAGCGGGCACGTCGAGGATGTGAAGAGCCGCCCGCATCCTGCACCGCCCGGCCGCCCGCCCCCCGCCACTGCCCAGTCGCCGACTCGTCGGTGTTCAGCGCTACCCGCGCCAGCATGACCGAGGTGAAGGCCAAGGAGCCCACAGCGCCTCCGCCTGCTAGAGACGGGGCGGTCCTGCTGCAAGGACAGCCCGGCCGAGACCCCTTCCGCAGGGAAGCGGAGCCCATTGACATCTCCCTGGACGGGCTGCTCTACCCCAAGAGCAGCGACGAGGAGGAGGACGAGGAGGAGGAGGAGGAGGAAGGGGAGGAGGAGGAAGCGCCGCGGCAGCAGCAGCTGGGACAGGAGGAGGGCCGGGACTCCTTCTGCTACCGGCCGGGGAGCGGCTCCCTCTCGGACAAGGACTCTCTGGACACCGTCCTGGACACCTTTCTGGCTCCCGCGGCTCATGCCAGCTCCGCCGTGGCCGCGGCGCCCTGGTCGTTCTTCGAGGTGGAGGCAGCGGAGGCGCCCGACGGCCCGATGAGCCGTGGCTCCTCGCAGAAGGCGAGCGAAGCGGCCCCAGAGGCGCCCGGTCCGTCGCAGCCCCCCCCGCGGCCCGCTCCGCTCTGGCCTCCCGGCGATGCCCTGACTGCCGCCAAGCTGCCGTCGGGGGGCGGCGCGGAGGGTCCCGCCGCGGCCCCCAAGGACGACATTCCGGGGTTTGGAGCGTTGCCTGGCGGGTCCCGGGAAGGGGACCCGGGGCAGGAATACCTGCACGTGCCGCTCCTGCCCCTCAATTCGGCCTTCCTGGCCTCCCGCACGCGGCAGCTGCTGGACGGGGCGGAGTACGAGGGCGGCGGGGTGCCGCGATGCTCGCCCCCCGCCCCGGACCTGCCGGGGTACGGCTTCCCCACGGGGGATGCCAAGGAAGGGTCCTTCGCCTACGGCGACTTCCAGCCCGTCCTGAAGATCAAAGAGGAGGGTCTCGGCCTCGCCACCCGGTACCCGGGCGGCAGGGCCACCCCCGCGGCGGGCTGCTCCGACTACCCCTCGGCTCCGCGGGCCGGGCAGGAGTCCTCGCTGGAGTGCGTCCTCTACAAGGCGGAGCCCACCCTCCTGGCCAGCGCCTATGGGCCTCCGGCTGCGCCCGACAGCCTCCCTTCCACCTCAGCCGCGCCGCCGGGGCTCTACCCGGCCCTGGGGCTCAACGGGCACCAGCCGCTGGGCTTCCCGGCCGCCGTGCTGAAGGAGGGCTTGCCCCAGCTGTGCCCGCCCTACCTCGGCTACGCGCGGTAAGGAGGGCGACGGGGGCAGCGGGCGGGGCGCTCGCCGAGGGACGGGGCCGGGGGGTCGCGCTGAGCGGCGGGAAAGCTCCGCGCATCCTCCTGCTCCGGAGAGGCGGCCGTGCCGCGGGATGGGCGCTCCGGGAGTGCCGAGACAAGGATGGGCGAAGTTTCTCTCGGCTAAGGCCTTTTTGGGTTTTTAGGCAGTACCTGCAGCCCCCGTTTCCGTTCTCCTCGCTGTTCGAGCACGCCGGGGTGTCTGGGGCGGTGTGAGACTGGCACAGTGTCAGTTTAGCAGCTGGCACCTCGCGGCTCTTTCAGGCGCAGTAACGCTGCAGGAGACGATGGCTTGTTGTCGCCGCGGTGCTTCAGTGCCGTCCGATGACCGAGCCAGTGCCCGGCTCCAGAAAGGGGGTGCACAGTGTTCTCCAAATTGCCCTCACTGACAGCGAGACCATATTCATCAATACCTAAATATCTTCCAAAACTTTATTTCCGATTTGAAAAAAAGCTCCAGTTGATTTCACACAAAAAAGAAAACCGAAACGCTTCTATATTGATTTGCTAGAATGAAATTGCGTGCTATCATGGCGAGATGTTTGTTACCTAGAAATACGTGCAAAAATATGTACATATAATGTTACATTTTCAGCAGAAATCCCTTATTTTTTCTGAGTACAGTGGTTACCTCGCTTAGTCTGTGCTTTTTGATGGAGAGAAATTGGAAATATCCTTGATATATCCCCATCAGAGTTAGTTACTGCTGAGAATGCTGCAGCTGAATGGGGGGTGGTAAACGGATTGTTAAAGACTTTTCTAGCTGAGATGAAATTTAGTTATTTCCCATGTGAAAGAGGCCTTTGAAATTCAATTGACTTCTATCTGATTCTGTCTCTGTACAGGAGAAAAGAGTATCAGTCACTATGACTCCACTCACTAGAGTTGTTGATCTGAGGAAGATGAACATTTTAGCAAAAAGTTTCTAGATTATACCTTTTTAAGCTAAATGGATTAAAATATAACTTTATGCTTTTTGCCCACTGCTTTCCTATAGTGCATAGTAGAGACAAACCCTTATGCTGAAAGGCAGTCATACTTTATGTTTTTCTTGTCCTTCTGTAGCTTGATTACAAATTTTAAAATAAAGTTTTGAGTATAAAATTGATCAATACAGGTAAGTAGTTAACCATGCAATGCCAGATCTTTCATTTGTCTTAACTCTCTTTTTTTTGAAGGCCAGATACAGAAACCAGCCAAAGTTCTCAATACAGTTTTGAATCACTACCCCAGAAGATTTGTCTCATCTGCGGTGATGAGGCTTCTGGTTGCCACTATGGAGTACTTACGTGTGGAAGCTGTAAAGTCTTCTTTAAAAGGGCAATGGAAGGTACTATATAATACCATTGTTCCTAATTATCTGAAATATAACTTCTAGGCACTGCTAAGGACATACTGTTTATTTATTGTTCGTCTTTATAAATATTATCACTGTAGTAAATTCTTTTTGTTTTGTTGACTGTTTAAATATTACAGTGAATACTGACAAAATTATTCCACTTTTGATTTTTCTAGTATTACTTGTTTTACTTTACTTATTTGCTATTATATGCTATATTACTGCTTATCAGTTAGTCATTTCAGGTAGTTTCATAAAAATGTTGTGTATTACACAATTTGTTTTAAAAAGTGTAAATACTGCTCAAAGGAAAATATTGCAAATATGAACTAACGATAAGCAGATAATTTATTTTGGCTTTGTTTTCTTTTTGAAGTCATGGAATTTTTCTTGCTTGCAGGATGCAGAGTTTTGGTTTCCTGAGAATCTTGGAAGTATTTGAAATTTCACTGAACTATTTCAAGTAATAAAAACAATAATTGTGTTTAAATTTTTTTCTAAATAGCCGTTAAATTACAAACTCAAGCTGTAGGTTTAGTAAATCAGTAGCAATACCTATGTTTATTATTTTCTTTTTGGATTGTTTTATATGCCTTGTCCACTGAGATTTTAAATATTAATACAAGAGCAGACTGTTTTATATAGTTCAACAAATGAAGCAGTACAACAAAGTCTTCTACTTTTTATGCTTTGTCTCCTTTTTTGATTTTTATTTGATCCTGTCAGAACTAGGATATTCAATTTTCTGTTCCATATACTTATCAAAACCATTATTACAATGGATAGGATTCCTTCAAATAATAAAATTGTATGATGTATTTTCTTGTTGTGATACATAGTTTCTTCAGCTTTATGGAGTTTATTACTTTCCAAATTGGAAAAGTAAAAGCTTAGCAAACTAATGTCATTAGAATTTTTGTTTCAGTGTGGTGTTGCTTTCTACTTTAAGCTTATGCTCATGTTCCTCTTTTAACATATTAGATATTTGCAAGGTGATAACATTGGACTAAGTGGTCTAGGTGAACTTTTGAGCTAGTGCCGCATTTTCTCTAATACATTCAAATGGGTTTCATGAGAAAGTTGTTAGAAACATATGTGTTAGGCTGCAAGGCTCTAGAGTACAAGTCTCAGGAATACATTAAAGTTTCACTGACTGTGCTAGCTGGTCCCTTGGTTTGGCTTCACATTTTTTTGCTATGTTTTGCTACGTCAACCATACACTTTTTATAAAAAAAGTCAGGAAGCTGAAGTTTTAATACGGAGTGTAGTGTAATATATGAGTGCCATATTTTAAAATAGGTTTTATTTTTGCTTTTCACTTGTAAAATAATATTGCAATTTTTCTTTGAATTTGATTCTATCACTTTTAGATTTCTTCTCTTTCCTAATTTAGTATCCAGTTGTGTTTGTGCAGTAGGTGAACCTGCTCAAAAACATATCTTATTATTGTTTACCAGAAGTATTTTAATGGTAAATGTCAAGAAGGCATATAAGTTGATAACAGAAACCTCTTAAAGTTTTTTCATGGACTATTCAAAGTGTGTAGATAAGAAACTAAAAAATATAGTAGTATTAAATTTGTTGGAAAATGTCTGTCGTTTGTCTTAATTACTTCTGTGATTTCAGATCTGTTGGCTGTTTCAAATCAAATAGCCTATGTAATTTTTGTAATTTTTTTTTCACAAAAATTGTCCTGTTCATACGCCATTTATTTTATCTTCCGTGGTGTGTGTACTGTATTGGTTAAATGCTTCTGTTTGGATAAAATGGACTGTAATGTTATCCAGAAAACTCTGTTTTTTCCATCTCTAATCTTTTTGAAATGAAACCTGAGCTGATTTAAAATACTCAGACTGAAAAATCATTTAAAACTGTGTAGGCTAACCTAGAAATGTTTCTATACTAATTGTGATTTAATCATACATATGAATGCAACTAGTAGAGACACATGTAGCTTAACAGGGGGTCAGAGTTGTGTGAGGATCACAAACATTACTTAGAAAGTTTGTTGGCACTGAATTCTTAAATATATATATGATATTGTAGGTATTTACTGTCTTTTGGGTTATTGGTTCCCCATATGTGTCTATATATACATGAAGAAAAGGTTGGTGTTGATATAATAAAGATATTTTTCTCTAACCAGAATCTTGAAGTAAGGTTAAACAAAAATGCAAGTAATTTTTTTGGGAACTTGTAGTACAGCAGATATAAAAAAAAGGTAATATTGCAAGTGGGTAGAAGAAAAAGGACAAAGACATTAGGGTGGCATTTTTTTTAAGAAACATTTTTTTTGCATTTAGAGGTGGTACATTTTCCAGTGGACTCTTACAAATAACTGATTTGCCAGTCTGTAGATTCACTTAATGAACAAACAAATTGCAAGGCTTTTAAAAAAGCTTTAAAGTTCTCCTTTAAGTATCTTGAAAATAACAAAAGATAGTGTTATTTTTATTCAGTTAAGAAATTTGAAAAGACAAAATTGGATTCAGTATTTTGATGGGGTAGTACCATTCCTTATCAGTGAGCTGAGAGTGACGAGAAGTTTGTAGTTAGCAATCAAAAGAATTCATAAATAATATCCAAAATGCTTTCAAGTATGTAGAATTACTATATTTGCAAAGTAATTTGCTGTTGGTGATCAGGCATTATTTAAGTGCTACCAATATACCTCATTCATGGCAACAAAAAATAGAGGGCATTAGGAGAATGAAGATTTTTAGCACTAAATTGTCAAACAGTCATTAGTAATGTCTTACAAAATTCCTTAATGTAAAACCATGCAGGGTAATTATGATCAAAGTGGTTGTGGACACCATGGTAAAATGTCTGCCCCTGAAGAGGAACCCAATGTTTAGAGTTTTGGGATTCTGGAGTTACACTGTTGCTAACATGTGATTTCTTTGTAGCCTGCATTCTTGCCTTCTTGCTGAAAGGGCCTCCTTTGCAGCAGTTTTAAAATTAAAATTTGAAATTACCGAAATCCTGAGAAAAATTTCAGGTCCTGTTTTTCCTATAATAAAGTTCCACTTCTCGTTTTTGTTCTATATTTATATGTGCAGTTTCTTATATTATCAATGTCTAAGGAAAAGCCGTTGCCCAAACCCGAAGAGTTTGAGGCCAACTTGAATGGATGATATTACTGCAGGTTGGTCAGAAACTACCTCTTGGTTTGTTTAAACCTGGGAACCTATTTCAAAATTGATCAACTAATTGAATAGCAAATTTTTCTAGTTTTAATATGTGCTTCAAGCTCAGCGTAGCAACTCTTTGCAGACAATGGCATCAGGGAACAAGCTCAAGCATGTGTAGTAGGTAACATTTAACTGATCAAGTGTAAACTTTGCCTCTGAGATCTGAATTTGATAAACAGATAGTAGGATTTCCATGAGAGTTTTCACTATCTGTGTATGGAGAGGTACGGTGGAGGAATTGATGATGAGCTACACCTACACAGTAAGAAGGCTGTTCATGACTTCAATCAAACTTTCTGATAAAGTTTGTCTAAATTTTATCAGTGTTATGATAGGCAGTTTTGTTATGACAGTGTGATTCACTATGTAAGTAGTGAAATAATATGCATAAGGAAAATTACTTGTCTAAACAATTGTGCTTTTCCATAGCTAAAGAATGTAAAATGACACAACATGCCAAGTATTTAAAAAAAAAAAAAAAAAGACCAACCACTAATAGAAAATCCTTTTTGAAAACAAAGAGAAATGCAACACCACAGAGACCTTTTCAGCTGTGAAAATGAGGAGAAAAAGGAACCTTTAACACCTGTCTCATAACTCTGCAGGGACTTCTAATTTTTAATCCAACTTTTCAGACTGGATCTTGGGAACAGAATTTGGTACAGCATGTACTGTAAACCTATAGTGATGAAATTTTCATGAAATAGAAAACACACAAACACACAAAGCATACACTTGGCAAGTTGAGAGATAAAAATGCTTTTCACTCAGTATGACAGATTTAATGTTACTGAAGTTCTTTTATTTTGCATGGGGCCAAATTATGTTACTGTGCAATAACCTAAGTGTATTTTCAAATTCAAATATACAAAGTAATACAAGTGGAAAATGTCACTTTTGTGAGTTCAAAGAATTTGCATCATGAACAGGAAAAGAAGAAAATCTGCATCTGATATGTAGTTATATATCTTCATCATACTTCTGACTTCAAAAATATTTGCTGTCCAGCTATTTGATAAACAGCAGTTTGATGAATGGATTTGTATGAGGCACAATGATTGAGCGAGCTAAGGTAGCATTTTTTCTGGTACTTTGGCTCTTGTGCTAATACTGGGCCTCCTACATGACTTACTAGTGTTTTCCTAATAGACATGACATAGAACATAATCAGCTGCAGAAATGTCAATTATTAAATTTTTCCGTTTAACTTTTTACAGTATTTTAGAAACAGTATCAAATATTACCTTAAACATCTTTTCAGGTGGAATACTAGTTATTCCGGGTAGTGTAAAACTACGTGCTTTAAAGAGCACCAGCAACTGACTGGTCAGAGTTGTTAATACTCTGTTCTAATTTCACATGTGCCCAATGTGAGTAACCTGAGCTGCTCATCTGAAGTTCACTTTATAGTGAATGGAGAGAAATGAAATTTTAGGAAGAAATTCACTGACTTATTTTTAATACATACTTAGGGTGAAAATAGCAATACTTTCACAGTGCTGCAGTAACTATTTCTCAGCACTGAGTATAAAGAAGTGTTGGCTGAACATGCATCCTGTCTGCATTTGGTGACATGATCCCACTGATTTCACCAGAGTAGCTAATATGTTTATGTAGCATAGAAAAGAAATATCATAAGCATATAAAATACTCCCTTAGTATAACTTATTTTTAAGTATTATATATAAAATATTTTAGATTATAATTATATAATTTCATATATAAAATAATATTTTAAGTATTAAAATATTTATATATTATATAACATAAGTATATGAAATATAAGTATTTATAGTAAAACTTATCTGTTAAAAATAAATGTGGGGTTTATGTTGTCCATCTCCCTAAGCTGTTTATCTGTTCCACAGTACTCATGATGTACTACAAGTAAGGAGTGATTTTTTAGAAACTGCTAAATGGAAAGACTTAACAGATGGTATGTTACAATTTGTCATTATGCAAATAATGATATAGTGACATATGACTGCACTTCAGAGGTTTCCTGGTTATACTTAGCCACAACTTCTGCATTTAAGCTGCTGCTTAATGTCAGTTAACATCTGAGGACATTGCAACAACATGGAGTCTTTTGCAGTTAAAACATAGGAAGAGTTACATGTGGACATTGAGGTCCAGCAGAATATTACCCTATTCTTGTCCTATTGTTGTGATTGCATCTTCCCTTATCCTCAAAGACAATATTTTATGTGAGATTTGTTTCACCTAGGTGTAGGCATTACAATGTGAACATCTGTATTTGGGCTAATCTCTTTCAATGTCCTTTGAAGAGCAATAGGCTATTAAAGAACCAAAATTTAGACATTTACTCAAGGTAAATGAATCCTGAAGTGCCTGTTTTGCTCTTGTGCCCAAGAAGGCAATGTATGCTGCTTGTTTGATGGATGTCTATGCTTTAGAATCTAATTACTCAAATAGAATCAAATCAATCTAAGGTGTTTTGGTCAACAGGCAGCAATAATTGGGGATTTCTTGCACATTGCTTTTTTCTGCTGCTAATGTTTCTGGATTTTTCTACCTTTATTGCATATACACCTTTACTACCAGTGACCCTGTCCCATTGGTTCAGTTGTAGGACAAGTCAAGGAATATAAGGAAAATATATATGAAAAAACTTATCATGGCAATATGCTATGATACTTCCAGTAAAATCAGAATAATGGGATGACTAAAATGCAAATGTAAAGCTTATGTTGATAAAAGAATATCATACTCAGGGATCAAAAGAAGAACAAATTGTACTTTAATAATGTATACTTCTGAAATAGCTGGTGTGTTTTTAAAGTTTGTTTTGTGTCCAAATCCCATGTTCTGTATTTGTAAGAAATAGACCCTTACTGACAACAATGCTGACACTTCCATCATTTTACATATTTATATCAGTGATGTAGTTAATTAAAAATTATGACTAAGGAGTACTTGTGACAAAATGCCATAAAAAGAACTGAAAATACTTACTTGTAAAAGCCACCATCTCTTCCTAAATGGTACTAGCTGTGGAAAATGTTTGTTGTCAGTTCCCATATTTGGACTCAAAGACTTTATGAGTTTCAAGTTGTTACAGTGGTAAACAGTTTGGTCAATCCAACTGAAAATCAGTATGAAACATCATTCTAATTTTGCAGTTCATGATAGTTTCTCTGAATTATTACTTAATTTTACTTCATCTTGTTTTTCTGTGGGTTTTGTTTTGTTTTTGTTGTTGAAAGTGACGGAACAGACAGGGAAATGTAAAAAGATAAAAACCCACAAGGATTGCAACTTCTAGCTCTGTCCAGAAATGAATGAAAACAGGATAGGCACATTTAATTGCTCTGTTTTGTAGATATCATGAAAAAGTTGCACAGGTTGCTCTCTTGGAGAATTGATTTTGGAAGGAAAAAGACAATGGTATTGCAGGATTCACAGAAAAAGGTAGGAAGATTTTTCAGATCAGGCTACAGGAGAAGGAAAGAGTCAATCAGAGATGTTGGAGACACTGAAAGTAATTTGTAGACTAGAAGGAAAACAGTGCAAGGTACATGGTGCTTTGAAAATGGTGCTTCCCTTCTACATAAATCAACTTTGTTTTGTCCATTTAGCAAAAAAGCCTGACAGATGACTGTAACAGTACCTGCTTAAAGCCAGCAGTCAATGGAGTGGAAGAATACCGAAAGTTTGTTGTCAAACATCAAAACTTACTTGTAAATATGTTCACCAAAGCAAAATACGCTATAGGAAAACATCAGGTTTAATTTAGCAATGAACATTTTGGAGTTTTACATTCTCTTTGAACAAAATATCTTTACTCAACACTTTTTTCATCACATGTGAGTAAGGCAAATGAATGAAAGACTAGTTTCACAAAGATGAATTACTACCTGTTGTAATCTTGAACCCCACTGCAGAGTACATAGATTAGTAAAGGCACTCTCTCAGGATACAGGAGTTACGTTTGGCCTCTCCAAATGCCTGAAGGGAATAAAACAATCTCTCTATTCTGCCCTGACCATACAGTTGGATTACCTGGAATGAAATCATTCTTTATTGCTTTCACTTTGAACTATATTATTATGAAGAAAGAAATTCCACAGTATTTCAGTTAGACTTTAGGATGGAACATATTCATAAGTTACTCTGCTATCACTCTTTGTCCTCTTTGGTCCATTGAATCCTAAATTCTTTGCTGTGAAGCAGACTTGCATGAATAGCAGGTCTTTATGTCAATATGGTCTACAGAGTAGTAGTCATGACACCTGCTTAAGACTTGGGAAATGAGAATTTTACTTCAGTGGGCAAAGAGGGAAATGGAGACTGAGTTCCTCACTAGCTACTGGATGATGTATTTTTTGGGTAGGTGGTTAACGTCTGAAGTTTTTGTTCAGTGACTTCTTTATTTTTAGAGAAAACATTACCACAGAAATGAAATTGGTATTAAATGATTAAAAAATTGTTATTTAAGATGTGTGGAATCTTGGAGACTGTAATGGCATATAATAGTATACAAGGACATTAAGGGTGCATTTTCAGTATTACAAACTCTGTAGTATAGATTCCTAGTTGTCCAAGACCAAAGCTTATAAACTCATTTAGTGAGAGGTAAATTCAACCCACATTTGCTGTTTTGCAGCAAATTTGATATTGAAAAAGTGTAAATAGAAGGGTGTTACATTTAGATCTGGGCAAAAGTCTATTTAGCTGTGCTTCCCATTTTATAGGTCTGGACTGTTTGCCTAGTTGTGGAAAACCTGACTTGTCAGAGCATGTTCAGGGTAAGGATTACCCTGTATTTCTCTGACAAGTCAGTTTTTTGACAAGCTAAGGACTAGCCTAGTCCTTTGTCTTAGCTTCCAGAAGTCAGTTTTACTAAAAAGCTACATCTGCATCATTATATTTAGTTGAGGTATACAGGTGAACTTATTTTCCATTTTTGAATTTTAAACCCATGGTTATTGTGGGCTTCCAGAATTCATTTGGGGTTTTTGTTTGTTTGTTTGTTTGTTTGTTTTAACCTATTGATTTAATTGATTTAATAATTATAATTTTTAAAAAATGGGTTAATCAATTTAATTAATTGATTAACCCATTTTTTAAAAATTATAAGACGTAAAACATACTGCTAGAAAATTATTGAGCAAAACCTTGAGGCTAGCATTCAGGAAGCAAAAAGTTGACATTGGGAGACATTTGACAGTAAAATAATTTGCAATGAGATTCAATACATATCTGCAGTTTTTAGGCAGAAATCTAAAACTAGACTAAATAAAACACCATGATATGTTCTGCAAAGAAGAATTCTCCAGAGGTTGATGGTTTCATACAAAAGCATTGCAAATTAAGAGAGATGCAGGGAGACAGAATCATATATGGGAGAGAGAAAAAAGAATTGAGAAAGTACGGTTCTTAGCAGATAGGAGGAACTGAGAGTGTACAAATCAGTGCTTTGCTTCTGTGCAAGGTTACAGCAGTTCAGCACAGATGCACTTGCCCAAATAACTGACTGCTGCATCTGATACTCCGGGTGCAGATAAAGCCTTATGTTTCCAAAGTCTCTGCAACTCATGAGTTTACTCAAGTGATTCTAAGTGACTTACAGCATGTCAGTGAACTCAGTTAATAGTGCAGTTTTTAAAGACATTGTACATGCTACTTCCAGCACTATTTGGATTAAAAACCTCCCAGTATAGCAGTAGTCATTACAGTACTTAAAATCGTGTTTGCTTGTTTCATTAGAACTTACACCTTTCCTAACACAAATGGATTTTGATGGAAGGTAAGAAAAATGGTATCCTACAAGAATTTGGAGCATTTGAGCAACAGATGAAACTGGATTTTCTCAGCCAAGCTGGTCACAAGCTGATACATTGATACATTGAGAGGGACCCTCCATGTGCATTTTCAAAAAGCGGTGAAAAGTAAACATGAAAAGTAAACCTTAACACTGGGTGAAGCTTTCTGAAGATGCGGTAGTTTCCAGAAAGTTCTCAAGTTCATATTTTTGTATGAAATGCAAATGCCAACCTTTACTTTCAAACCTATTCTCTAGTGATTATATTACTATCCTGTTTTTTTCTGAGTTTTTTGGTTGGTTAGTTGTTTTTTTTCTTTTTCCTGGTTACAATTACAGTAGTCATATAAGAGATACTGAATGTCAAATGACCAATTAAAGGGTAATTTTACCTAGACGGTGGGTTTTGGGTACTTCGTTAGTACATGCATATTAGTAACTTCAATGCTCACGTATTGAAGACAATTAGTTCAAATATAGATGATCTCAAAGACTGAGCTATAGCAAACGTGTTTTCAAATAAATATTTTAGCATCCCATGAAAACATTCCAAACATCTTCATCTAACTAAATATTGTCCAATAATTTTGAAATTAACTAAACATCTGGCATGTGTTCTACCTTTTGCACCACCTCTCCTTCAGACGGCTGCTGCCCCTAAAATATTAATGTCAAGTAAGTAACAGTTTCCCAGAACCCTGTTCTGCACAATGATAGAAGCGATTTCAGATGAGTATGTTCATGCAGATTTTTCTATTGATATAAGATGCAATCAGATGACTGAGATAATAAAAAAAAATCTTTGACAGATGAGACTATGAAAAATACTATATAATTGAACCTTACATGTTTTTTAAATAAGTTGAAGCTGAATCAGAATGAGTGGATTACACTTAGGGATGGAAGGTGTTGGGGAGACTTGGGATAGAAATCAATGGAGTGGAAAACTCACATATGAAGGTGTAATTCAAATGCAGGTTACGACTGTGGTTTTTTAATAGTCCTGAAAACATGGAAGTGGTTAACATAACCATCAAGAAGTGCCTGAGATTTTGTCACCACAATCTCATGGGAGGGTTGAGTTGGCAGAGTTTTGGCTTTTTCTTGCTGCTTTTTTTTTTTTCTTACTAGTATTGTGGAGGAAATAAACTAGGTGAAGACATCATAAAGATTAGGTCATTGGTCATTATTAGAGTTTTAAATACAGTTTATGAAACAAATGGGAATGAAATAATATTAACATATTGAAGACCAAAGCAAATTTTACTGTGCCTGAATTCTAGTAACAGATTTTCTTTCTTGCATAGTATGCATTGGGTAGAGAGATTATTAAATCTTGTCTAATTTGAAACTTTACAACATATGAATATCAAATGATTTGTTTTGCAAATGGGAAAAAAAATTTTCAGTCTTAGATTTATAATAAGCAGTTTTTGGGTTGCAATGTGATGAAGAAGTAATTTCTGCATTTTAAATTGAAGTGGAAGCTGGCTTTACTGATAACCCCTAAAGTATGAAAATTTTTTTGAGAGATGTAGCTAAACTTAAATGTATAACTGTAAATTTAAAATTTTGTAACTTGATTTGTGATACTTTATCTTAGGTATGCAATATTTGAACACTATCACGTAAATAATACAGGCGAATAATACAGTGTATCAGTATAAGTCAAGGTGTTAATTTCTGTTTTTCCAAATAATTTCGTGTTCCAGCAGACAGTCCTTAGCCTCCGTAAGTAGTTAGAGCATGCACTTGGGTATTGAGTACACAAATCACATACTCATCTCAAAAGTGAGTCCTAAATACTGACATACTTCTAGAATGTAGAAACAGTGTTCATTGGGTGCTCAAAGAGTAATATTTCCTGAGATGGTATTGGCTTTGGTGGATCAGCATTTTTCTGTGTCATTATAGGAGGAAAAGTACAGCTTGAATACCTATAGCACTGTGAGTTGCTTGCAAGTATTTAGTGTCATACTGGAAATCCATAGGCCATTTTTTGGTCCTGTAATGGACACAGGTTATATGGACTCAGACCATGTTGTGTAGACTCAACAAATTCCTTGGAAAAGCAGTCCAGAAGAAATCACCTCTCAGGGGACCAAAGAAAACCTCCCAAGACAAGAACAAACAAAACTTTAACTACACTTAAGCATTCCTTTGTAAATTAAATGCACATTAAAGCATCAGAATGCCTCAGTGCTAAGATAATCTTCACAGATTTTAATTAAACTAATGGAGTTTAGAATTGTTGTTGCTTATCAAAAGATTGAATACCTTTTCCAGCTTATAAAGGCAAAGCAAGACAAGATAAAACTGCAAATAATCCCAAGGAAGAAATTTTCAAAATAAGTGCTTTGTTTACCGATCTGCTGCCAAAAGCAAGACAGATTTTTATTCATTCAGATACTTTCAGTAATGTTTCCTCTTAGAAGGAATCCAGGATTAGAGTTAATGGGAGAAAGTAAATGAGAATTTCTTTTCATTTGCTGCATTACTAAGTACTTTTTAGATGCCAGGCAAAGGGTGAGGCAACTGTTTTTGTTTACTCAATGTTTTCTAAGCAAAACAAAAAAAGAAATTGTTATGAAAATTAATTTGAGATAATCAGGTTTCTTTCACTAAATCCAAATAAGTTGTTCTTAAAATTATGGGTAAGAGTAAATTATTTATGTTTAAAAATGTTAGCACAGAAACAAGTACATTGTTTCACATGGTTTAACACTAACTCTTTAGTTAGAATAGAATGTTTTTTCTCCTGTATTTTCATTTGAGGATTAGTTTTTAGTTTTTGTTTCTTCTGTAGAGAAAAACCATGGGTGAACAGTTGTTCATTTTACTCTGTGGAGAGAAATGGCAGAATAGGGTTATAAAGAAGGCAGAATAACAGTATCTGAGTAGAATAACCATCTTGGATTTGTTTACTGTTAGTGACATCAGATGGCTACCTCAAGAGTAATACTGATCTAGAAATTAGAGAAAATTTAAAAGGATTAGCACTGATATCTGTCTGCATCCACAATATTCCATGAAGAAAATATTCATGATACTGGTACATCTGAGATTTGTCTTTAAGTTTTTGATCCAATTTATTGCTCTCAAAATAAAATATTTTTTGTTGTTGTTTTCATGCTTTCATGCTAGGTACTGCTAAGAAATTGAATAGATGATGACGTGCACAAACAGGCAGGATTTTAAAATTAAACCTTAAGGGGTAAACCTGGGCTTAATTTGAATTTATATGTGAATGTCTTCTTACTTATGTACTTAGCTCTGTTTATATATTCAAAATTAATGCTTCATTGATAATTTCTGTGACTGATTTTAGAGAATACATTTTCATTCTCTTGAAATGAAATTTAGAAATTTGGGAATATCGTTGAAGCATGTGTTCAAAAAAATGAGAGGGTATCAACTGAATTCAATTTTTTGCTTTGCTGAAAGCCAATTTCATTTAAGAGAGTCCATTTTAATACAGTAATGACAGACTGTTTCTAAGATAGTCCTTCAGAATTAAACAATAACTAAGAGCTAACCTAAACCACAAAGTTACAGCTGCCTTCTATTTGTCTTTGTTGGCTGTGTTGGCTGCATCTGGTCAGCCGGTATTTCATTGGGTTTAGCACAAAACTGCCTCTCAATCAGAGAATAATTTACTCTTCTTAAAGGCTATTTTTGCACTGCCCCAACTTTTTCATTCTGTTTTCTGTTGTAAACTCCACATCAATCCAAGCAAAAGTTACTTAAGTTCTTTAAAACCAGGAACAATAACTTCAAGGAAAAATAAGTTTTAAAGAAACAAATTGGTCTGTCCTCATGCTCGATTTACTTAAGAAATGTTGTTGGTAGAATAATTTAAGTAGTTCGTGCTGCCTGCTAATGTATTTTGGAATTTCGTAGATGGGGAGTTTCACTCTTAAACGGGCCAAATGAGTTATTATAATCAAATAGTAACACATGATTATTCAGAAATTAGCATAAAATGAAGGAGTCCTTTAATGGTTCAAGTATACTTTTTTGAATCTTCAGTTATTTTTGGGACATTTATATGCAGAAATAATTTTGTCCTGTTAGAAAATGTAGTATTAATCCTGTTTTTCTCTTGCCTGCAGGGCAGCACAACTATTTGTGTGCTGGAAGAAATGACTGCATAGTCGATAAAATCCGTAGGAAGAACTGTCCAGCATGCCGCTTGAGGAAGTGCTGTCAAGCTGGTATGGTCCTGGGAGGTGAGCTACTTTTCAAATCAGATCTATAAAAATAGGCAGT
This sequence comes from Corapipo altera, assembly GCF_003945725.1. Classification (NCBI taxonomy): domain Eukaryota; kingdom Metazoa; phylum Chordata; class Aves; order Passeriformes; family Pipridae; genus Corapipo; species Corapipo altera. Next base: position 78,070,884 of record NW_020884872.1, read on the forward strand.
CAAGTACACTACCTTCAATCTTTTGAGCTTAAACAACATTACTTTGACACTGTGAAGGAAAGAGCCACATTCAAATGTTATTTTTGGAAGAATTGCTAAATGTTTTATAATTTCTGAGAATTTTTCTTTAATGGTTCTGGAAAACCTGAAACAAAAATGCCTTTCCGTAGCAATCTCCCTGTGCTATTGTGTGCCCTTATACTCATTTTCTTGAAGAGGCAGGAATTACATCTTTGGTTTGAATTTATTAATAATTTTGGATCAGAAAATTTGATTTAGGAAAAAAATAAAGAAGCAGATTGAAATTGAGACTAAAATCAGGAATCAGTACTGTTCTCTTCTCTTTTCTGTTATACTCTCTAATTGTTTTGAGAACATGTCAACGAAATCGAATCCTTCTGTTCCACTGAAGAGTGCCAGGCAGTGATTGCACCAACACTACAGACTTTGCATACTAGATGCTGGGAAATTCCATCTTTGTAATAATTCTTGCTGTAACATATTTGCCTCTTTTTATACATATAACATTATTCAAAACAGTATTACTACAAAGGCAGCTTTGGAAGAGGAGAAAGCCAAGGGGTCTATAGTAGGCCACGGAAAATAGAGTAAGAATGAAGACTCAGGAAAAGAGAAGTTGAGAGATATAGTGCCTGCCTTTTAATATTTGGGAGAACTTGTAAGGTTTGATCAACTTGATCTCTAAAATATATCCTTGCTTGTGACGGGGGGGTTATACTAGGTGATCTTTAAAGATCCCTTCCAATTCAAACCATTCTACGATTCTAATGGGTGTAAATTAGTACAGATAAAAATTCATTCCTGGCTGTGAGTTTTGCACAACCAAGTGTTTGGTGACGATCTGACCTGAATTTTCATTTTTGATAGCCTGGATAACTCCAATAACTAAACTCCACGCATTTTAATATCACAGGCAGCAGTTTCAACAAGCATTGTGTCACATAGTCTTTTTGCTTCAGCACTGCTCTGCATAATAGTGTGACATAGGAGAAGTTGCCAGCAGGGTTGACTTCATTCCACATTTCGTATGCATTTATGGATGCTAGTTTTACTAGTGTTTTTTAATATATACATTTTCCTCTGGGTGTAGGTACTTAAAATGGAAGAAGTTGGACACTTTTGCTAGCAATATTGATGAGATGGTATGTCCTCATTGGTGTATCCTCATATCAGGTTGTTATGTCCTCATATTTGAAACAAAAACCTGAGGCTTAAGATGCTCTGATTCTTTGTTCTTTATTATAATCTATGAAGAGAGTAAAGCCTTCCTTTTTCTCTTTTGATCACCTTTTTTTTTTCCTCAACTATTACTAAGCAAGTGTGACTAATTTCTCTGTATTTAATGCTAGGTTGTTCTATCTAGCCAGTTTATTTGTTTAGCCTTTTTCTAAGTATACCTAATCATAGCTGTCTTTAATTTTTTTGAGGAGACTGTTGCAATCCTAATGCAGTGCTTAATACTGAAAGGAGAAGGAAAGACAAATGTAGACCAAAAAATGAAGAAAACTGGAGTGAGATTATATTATTTATAAATGATGACTTAAAATTCAAACCAGCAAAAATACTGAAGGTTATGTTAACCATAATGCTCTTTCCTATGGTTACTCTTACTCTTTTTTTTTACTCTTCTGCCATTTTTTAAACCTCCTATTGTATGAGCTGTATTTCCTACCCATGACTTGATGTGCTGATCAGCACAGTATGATTCATATATTGGGTACTATAGGGTCACATTCCCCTGGACATAAGTGATCAAAGGGCTGGGAAGCCTGCCATATGAGGAAAGGCTGAGAGAACTGGCTTTGTTCAGCCTTGAGAAAAGAAGGCTTAGGGGAGACCCTATCACCATGTTTCATTATTTAAAGCGTGGCTAAAAAGAAGATGGAAACTCCCTTTTTACAGGGAGTCACATGGAAAAGACAAGGGGTAATGAGTGTGAGTTAATACTGGGGAGATTTCAGCTGAACACAAGGGGAAAATTTTTCACAATGAGAACAACCAGCCATTGGGATAGTCTCCCCAGGGAAGTGGTGGATTCCCCAATACTGGACACTTTTAAGATGCAGATGGACAGAGTTCTGGAACATGTTATCTAGACTATGCTTTTACCAAGAAGGTTTGGACTGGATGATCCTTGAGGTCCCTTCCGTCCTGGTATTCTATGATAAGTGTCCATAAGCAAATTTCCAGTTCTTGCAACAAATGACATACTTAGATACATCCTTGATTATTTCAAATGAATCAGAATTTGCAATACTTTAAATTGCTTCTTGTGTTTACAGCCTGTATACCTCAAGACTTTTTGTGCATTTTGTGATTTCTGCCATTCAGAACTTACAGAGATACATTTTTGTTCTTTTGTCCCTGATACTTAGTTTCTCAATGCTACTCTTGAGTTCCTAAACTCAGACCTCTAATATTGAATTACTTGAGTTACTAAATGCAGACCTCTGATATTGCTTAATTAATGAGAAAGATTTCATAGGATATTAACGATAAGATTCTAAAAATTATACTAATTAAATTAAACTTGGAGTGTACACTTGGAGAGTGTGCTTGGAGAATTACACTTATCTTCCACCGAATATTACTGAGCGACAACCGTATAGAGAGAGTGTAATATCATATGACATGGACAACAGTTCCATTTTTTGACCCTAATTTCAAAGCAATAAACCCTTGAATTGTTCTAGAAGAAATTGTAGACAGTTTTAAGTAAATTATAGAATAGCAACAAATAGCTTCAGTATATTTCTCTATATGGACTGTTTCTTCTTTCTTAATATATAGAAGGAAAGTATCAATGAAAGTGTATATTCCGTAGTACCTTATTTGTCATTCTCTATGCAAGTGTTGTCTTTGAGTTTTATACCTCATAGCTGGTGACATTAGTCTGCCCCCTTTCTAATCTTCTACCTAATAGGATAGCAATTAGCTGTGTCAGGTCCTTGAATAAACATGTATTTGACTCTTTTATTTACTGTGAGTGAATCTGTAGTTTTCCCAGGCTGATTATCAGGCTGGTTCAACTGTACTGTATTGCTAAATTACTGTGTTCTTCATTGTTTCCCTCAGCTTTCAGTCTGCAGTGCAATGATTACATGCAGAAAAATTTGAATTAATTTTCCAGGTAGTGTTTTCTGAGGTAGGATCAAAGGGTTTATTAAAATCTGCTTGTATTATTTCTGCTTTGCTGGTTTCCTTATTTTGTATACATTCCCCCTAAGGTGTACACAACTTTTTCTTCTACACAAAATGTGAGAGCATAGTGACCTGAAAGGAAGGGCCATAGTGTTCTGTCAAGAATAGTAAATTGCTGATGCTTTTCACCTGATTACAGAGTAAGGAGAAGGATAGTGAGATTTTAGGCTTTTACTAGAAACACAGTGCTTTTAATATAAAATGTGTACCATCAATAATGTCTGATTGTCAATATGATTCTGTATATGTAGTTAAAAGAATATTAGAATACAAAATTATGTAGTAAGGGGAAAATCATAATATATTTGATGATGAGATTTTATCTTTTATGTTTTCTAGGTACATGTAGCACGCAAACACTATACACATGCTACTCATAGTAATCGAGGGTAAGGGAGCAGTGAGTACTGAGAAACTGCTTGAGTGGTTGGCTATCTTAAAACAAAATAATGACAATGTTACAAAGAAAATTCATGCTGTCTAAATATGCAGAGATAGGTTGTAGTATTAGGATGAATAGTTGCCAGAGTAGATTAATGTTCTTTACACTTTATAGGAACAAGTGGAGATATTTATTTATCTTATAGCAGGAACTTACCTGGATGTTTCTGAAACAGCAAAATAAAAAGTAAGCTATTGTAGTATCTGTGTTGTTTTCCTTACGTCCTTAAGAGTTTTTATTAATTTGTCATGGTCTCCTTGTGGTAGATGGGAGAATTTTATTGTGAGTTATTAATAGTCACCTATCCAGTAGATAGGTAGCAAGTGGAGTTGCTTTACTGGTGGCTGTTAAGCAACATAATTAGAAATAAACACATAAGTAATTCTGCAAACCACTGTGACATTAATTCTCATACATTTAGTCACATGGAAACATGGGTACTTATTAACTACTAACGTTTCCATGTGATAAGCACTCTGTTTGGTTTCTTTCTTTACTTGTTCTCTGAACTGTAAAAGTATCTGAAGCTATTATTTCAAAAAATACCTGAAATGATTATTTATAAACTATCAAATGCATTGTTCCTTCTGTTTTCCTTCATGCCTAAACAATGCTTAGTGAGAAATTCCCAGCATGTTTAGGACTATGCATAGATTTGTTATGACAGAAGTTGGCTCTAGGTCTTTTGGCATAATAAATTGTCTATTCTTTTGGAGGGTTTTTTGTGTGTTTGTTTGGTTTTTGTTGTGTTTTTTTTTTTTTTTTTTTGGTTCAGCTGTACCATAATGTGTAAGTTTTTGTTTGGTTCTTTACTAAGGAGTCTCTAATCAGAAATATTTTTATTCTTACCACAAGTGATGAAATGAGCAGAAGATTGTTGGGGCACTTGATACCAAACTAAGTAAACCCACAATTAAGTCAGTGGGAATATGACCCCTGATTTCATTGCATAATGAGTGTTACTGAAGGCCTCATCACTCGTATTCATACTATCATTAAAGTATGTTTCTTGAAATTTGGTTTAACATACTTCCTTTTGATTTTAAATGTTGTTTTAATTAAAATTGAGGTATTGCTCTTTTGCGTATAACTTTGTATGTGAAACGCATAAACATGCATATTTATGATGAGATAAAACAAAAATAATTTTTATTAAAAGTAGATGTTGGCATTTTAGATTGTGTTCATCTTATCTATCTTGTCTGGTTCAAAAACAAGAGGATTGATTCTGCCTTCAGTTATGCCAGTGTACATAAAAAATACTTAAGTAATAGCGTTTGTTCTATTTAAAATATTTAGAAATTACACTGGAAATCTCTCCACGTTTGAATTTTAAGTCTCACTTGAAGTTATACTACTTGTGTACTAATGAATGTTTTGAAAAGGTCAGTTTAATTCTCTGATGTGTACAACCTAGGTCTTCCTAAGTGGAGACACTGGATTTTCATAAAATTTTACATCTTCTGTGATATGGGAGCATGTGAAACAAATGGAATAGACATGTCCTTAAGTATAACCATTTTTCTGATTTAGCATGTTGTTTGGAAGACTGGAACTTTCCAAGGAGAAAAGTAATAGATGAGTCTTACTATACTAGTATCCCTCCATTCCTCTCATAAATAGTTGAGAATGAATTAAGATGTACCAAATTTAGGCCCTACTCCTGTGTCCTAAGGCCTCTTTGGTGCACTGGTTGCATTCCAACAGTGCAGCACTACTTTCAACTGAAATAAAAAGGCGGCTGTAAGAGATGGAGAAGTCTTTATTCCCTTTCCTTTAGGATCTAATAAATTTCCTTGTCTAATTGTGTACTTGTAAATAAAAGTACAATTTTTCAAAGGAAAATTTGATATACATATTAGAAAGTTGATTTTAATTCAGCCAAATAGATGCAAAGAATTATGTTTCTATTACCTTTCACCTTCCATAATTTTAGAGTGGTTTTTGCTCATTACCATTTTGTACTGCAGTTTCTTGGTGGTTCAGCAGTTTGATAGGCATGGATTTTCCTTTCATCTGGTAAAATTTGATGCATCTCTTTTTCTACTTAAAGTATGCAACACCTCAAGAAGTAAAACTGTCCACATGATTTCTGTGGAAATCACAGAAATTTTTTTTGAGCAAAACCTTCTCCTTCCTTATTTTCTTTAAGGTTGAAACATGTAAATTTTTTTTTATATTTTTGTTAGCAGAATTATTTACTCTTTTTTTGCCATCACCTACATCTCTCTTACTGCCCCATTGTGATATAAATCAGACCATAACTATCAGTATCTTTATTGCGTTTTTTATCCCTTTTTTACCTAACCCAAACTTGTCTGGCAGAACTAATGATCTAGCAGGATTTTTATCACCTTTGAGGATCTCTTTAAAGGAAGTGTGTTCCATGCAGTCATCTCTACACAGATTTACCTTTTCATTGAAACTTTTAATATGGTAATATGTTACTGAGGGTTACTGTCTTTGAACCTCTGAAGGAAGGTTTGATTATTTGTGACTAAAGTGTGCGCTGCTATGTGGACTGTTTCCATGAAAGAAACTTGAAGAGTTGCTACCTAGAGCTCTATATATTTCCATAGCCATACCACATGTATCTGTGCTTATTTTAGGAAGGGAGTTCAGCTATGTATCTTTCTTTTTACTTAGTTGTTCATAACACTGCAGTATGGAAATAAGAATTGCAAATACTGAGAAAGAGAAATTAATCTTTAGAAAGTAAAGTGTTTTATAAATGGTTTTACAGGATTTGTTGACCTTTCATTCATCCCCTGACCATCAAAACAGGATTCATCCATGAGACTGAAATGCTTTTAGGGCACTGGAGGAAAGGAATGTCTGTGTGTAGTAATTAATTACTAACATTTTTGTTTCTGAATATTAGGGAGTAAAAGAAACAGTATCCTCAATTGACATTAAATAGAAACTGAATTGTAGAGCCAGCTGGCTCAGCTGTTGGCATATGACAGAGCAGTGGGAACTGAACCAGAGAACGTTTTATGAGGTTACTGTAACCCAGAATTCGTGTCAGTAATTTTAATGAGTGGGTGCCATTCATCTCTTAGTGAAGGGAGGAGGATATGAAGGGAGCTCTTAAGAATTTTCCATTATTATTTGTGAATTATATAAATAGTCAAAGAATAGAAAACTTATTCAGGAGACAGTTCTAGTTTCCTTATATAGATTAAAAGCATAATGCAACACTAATGGAAAATACTAATGTTACTGATTAATTCTTTCTAACAGATCAACAATTTTCTTTTTCAGGTCGAAAATTGAAAAAGTTTAACAAAATTAAGGTTGTGAGAACATTAGATGTTACACTCCAGCAGCCAACAACCCTTCAAGATGAAAACCAGTCTTTAACCCAAAGGCTGTCCTTTTCTCCAAATCAAGAAATTCAGTTTGTTCCCCCAATGATAAGTGTTTTACGAGGCATTGAGCCAGAAGTCGTCTATGCCGGTTATGACAATACAAAACCTGAAACACCAAGTTCCTTGCTGACCAGTCTAAATCATCTTTGTGAGAGGCAACTTCTTTGTGTAGTCAAGTGGTCTAAATTGCTACCAGGTAATGTCATATATGTAGTGAATCATAAATTAAGCAAATATATCATGGAATGAGCAATCAAGGGAGAATATTATTGTCTGCATGCTAACTAATTCTTAACAAATTCCAAAATTATTAAGCTTCCACTTCATCAGGTAATATAACTATTCAAATAAATTTCGATAGGAGGACACATTTGAAGGAATCAATCTAAATATTTAGGTTTGCTTCAAGAAACTACAGAAGCCCAGTGGGTTCTTGCATGTAATAGTTATAGCAGCCTTTCCACTCCCATCCCTCCTACTCTGTTATTTATTCATTTGGTATAAGAAGGGTTGTATATCTGCATATTCTTTATTCATATTATTACTAAAATGAATTTTTGACATCAACAAAATAAAATTGTAATAAATAGTACCAACTGGGACTAAGAAGCTCATGAATAGACTGGTAATTAGAACTAACTGAATTTATGAAGATCCAAGACTGGATTAAAAAAAATCCATGTTATGTATGTACATATGTGTGTATGTATGTACACCACTCTATGGTCATAGGGGCTTGATCCTGGAATATATATAAAACAATATTTGAGCAGAAAGCCTAGAAAATACAGTTTCATGTGAGCTCAGTTTGACACTTCACTGCTGCAGGAAAGGGTAGTCTCTATCACTGCTCTTCTTGTTGGCAGTTTGCACTTATCAGACCTCTTGGATGAACCAATTCATCTCATTAAGTGAGAAGAAAAGAAACCTTTTTTTTTACCCTCTGTCATTTTCTGATGTTTTCATGAGCTGAACCGGTTCCCTGAGGGGTAGCATGAGTTCCAGAGCTTGCCTGATGGAGGTAACAGGACCAGGTGATAAGGAGCAGGAGTACTGCTTTCAGTGGCAGGAAGCTGTTAGTTTGACTCAGATAAGTCGTGGCAATCTTTAGAGTCACCAAACAGCAAAAATTATCAAAGGCAAGCACACAACTGAATATGCTTCTCTTTAGTTGAGTGCAATATGGACGTTTATTTTATGACAACTGTATCTTCTGTTAAGAAACCTAAAGTTCAAGCTACCTATGTGAAATAAGAGTTGGTTACAGTGATCATGTTACAAACTCATATTTTTACCAAAGCAAAATAATGTGCATTCCTATTCCCTGAAACAGCCATTTTTGCTAAAGTTAATTTTACTGAACCAGAACAAAAAGACAAGAGGTGAGATAGCCAGCTATCACAGCAAAGTGAGATTACTGAAACATCTGAGAGCTACATCCCCAAAACCACTTATCTTTCTGGGTGTTCTCAATTGTATAGCTCAAATTTGTAACCTCAAAACTCAGCTGCTGTCTAAATGAGAATTATAAAGTATTTTAACTTTTAATTTCATTTCCAGGATTTCGGAATTTACATATTGATGATCAGATAACCCTCATCCAGTATTCCTGGATGAGTCTAATGGTTTTTGCAATGGGATGGAGATCATACAAACATGTCAGTGGTCAGATGTTATATTTTGCACCAGATCTGATTCTAAATGAGTAAGTAGACTCTGCTGTTGCATTATGTGAATAACATTTTAAACTTATATGTGCCAGTGGGAATGTGACTCCCTTGAGACCAAGATTTCATTCATTATTTGTTCAGTTTCAAAATTAACAGCAGAGGAAAGTCCTCTGATCATATCAAAGCTCAGTAACTTTGGCAAGCATTTTGTGGGAACCCCAACTATTCTATTTGCATGTTCAAACAAAAGGTGTTCAAATAGTATTCTAATTTTCCAAGGGAAAAATAATAATAATTAAAAAAAAGAGTGATGCTGTCAGAAAATTTACTGAATTCGGCTTAATAAGATAGGAGTTAATTTTTAATAAATGGAACTGACTGTGATTTTCTTTGGTTTTGTTTGGGTGGTTTTTGCAAATAATTTGCATATAGTCTAAATACTCAATTTTGACACTTTCTGATAAAACTCTGATTTTTTAAAGTACATTTCATGCTGGAAAAGTACATTTCTTGTTAGAAAATGTAAAAAAAATTCAAAGAAGGAATTTCAATATCAAGGAGAAAATATGTGAGACTGCTCTTTCATACTAGGGGGTGAGGGGATTGTTGGCTTAGATTTTCCTTCACTATACTATTTAATTTAGATAATCTTCATTTCAATCTGTGTCAGATTTTCAGTTCTGCAATATTGTTAAACTTGTAATATTAGATACTTTGTTTATAGTACATGGGAAGCTGCCAGGAACAGTAAAACATAATTTAATCTCTATATCTCCTTAATACATTTTTCTTAGTTTTTGGGGTTTTTTTAAATCTTAAAGAACTGCTATGAAGCAAGATGAAGATGTCTTTTTGTAAGACATATTGTATAAGGATTAAGAGGTTGATTTGCAGAAGATCTAGACACCTAATTTTAAAATCTATAGTGTGCAAGTTCCTGCCAGTGAAGTTCTTTATAGAAAATATTCACTGGAGGAGGCCCTGTAGCTCCTGATCTTTTGTCTTCTAGATGACTGTAAATCACTGTGAAGTTATTGAGTAATGAATTCTTTCCTCTCCCATTTGTATTAATTATGGTGTACAAATTTAAATACTTAGAAATTATGAGCTTGAAAGAAGTTCTGACTGTATGCTGTCCCAGCATAATCAGACATATGATAACATCCAGAAGAAACAAAAAGTGAGATGACTTAGGCAGTAGTTTCACATATTGAGGTATTACCCTGCATGTGGACCACTGCTGACACCTTGTGAAGAAGACTTCAAGTACTTTCTTTCAGAATAGTGTTGAGATTTATGAACCCTAATTATAATCCACTAGAGACAGTTTTTTAATGGCAGTTTAAGACCATCTACACTGAGAAGGAGGTGGATTGACACCTCGTGGTTGCAGAACATCTCATCAGGGTCATATTAGAAACATTATAAACAAAGATGCATGTAAAGTAAGTGGCACACTAAATTGTATCTGCAGCTGTTTATTGGGAAATAAGTTAGCTTTTAGATAGTAAAATGTAAGCAACTTCATTGTCTACGATGATGTCTAAGATTGTACTTTCATAATCACTTTAAGCAAAGGTAACTGCTGAACCCTTCCAAAAATGTTAACTGCCCTGGTCATGCATCCCCATGATTTCATTTAAGCTGTATCAAACACTATCTGGCTGCACTGTCAAACAGATAAGGAATTTATATGCCTGAGAATTACCCCCCAAAAAAGCCATTCTTTAGCAGGTGGAGGTGATCCCTGACTTGACTCACCACATGGGAGTGCAGGGACTAATGCCAGAATTGCAGGAGTGTGAGCTTAGAGGTAGAAACAGATAATAGAAATTCCTTCTACAGGGGCAATGTACACCTTAGTTGTTTCAAAATGGCCATGAAACCACAATCCAAAGATTGTTTCACAACCAATCTGTTGTTTAAAAAACTGAGTTGTTGTGCTTCTTGAGAAGGACTTGTTTGGTAGTATCAGTTTCACACCAAGAAAGCCAGGGGTGTTAGTTTGACAAAGATTTCTTAGTATTAGCATCATACAATGATTTACTGTTACTTTTACTTTTCAGTCTCTGAAAATGTAAGAACGGCATTTAAGCATACCCTGAAAGCTTTGATCACTTACCCTGATCACTCTTCGTAGATTATAATTAGGAAGAGATGCTACCAGAAAGTAATAGGAAGTGAGATTTAAAGCAGATATAGAAATAATGAGTCCACTCAGATTTAAAAGATTAAATTTCTATGTTTACATCATTTAAGAACTGGTACGAGATATCAGATGTTGAGCAACATTGAAATAATTTTTGTTCAAGATAACGGTAGTGCTCTGAATAACAAGAAAAAAGGTCATTGCATGGAGAAGTCTGTTTTCATTGTTGAGAGTACTATCTGCAGTCAGGTTGGAATGCTCATCTGAACTTCCTAGGGGACGGAGAAGCAAAATTTAATCTTGTTGTACATAATTCATCAGGATCACGATGTAAGTTTGTAGAATCAGTTCTAGTTACTGGATCATCAGGTTAATGTGCAATGACTTCAATCTAGATTATAAAATCTGTAATGCTATTGTTACAATCATTTCAGTTGAAATTCCTAATAAATAAATGCAGTAATATATACTCGTATACCAAAATCACAGAGAGAAAAGTAGTATTGAAATGCTGCAAAAACACTTAGCAATTTTATGTATTTCCTCTGTGATTTGTTCTATTTACTTCTCTGGGAGTTTAGATAGGACTGTATTAATGTATCTGTTTACTTAATATGTAACATTTTGAACTGTTTCTTTAATGGTATAAAATGCTACAAAATAATCTAACTGCTAGTGGAAGTAAAATGTTAGAGTTGCTACGAAATATTTTGATGTGGACATTTTTGCAAGAGCGAAGAACAAGTTTATAGAAAACTTTCAGGTTTATCTTTAGCTCTATGCTTTGAAATCTTTTCAGAGATGCAAAAATCTATCAACCTCTAAAATAAAATAGTACTTTATATTAATCATTAGAGTATTTTTAATTAATAAAACACCCATGTTTTTGGTGGTTAGCGTTCAACTTTGATAGTCTGGATACTTCTGGACAGCAGTAACAGATTAAACATACAAAATAATATCACTTTCATTAGGTATAAAAATTCAGAAAATTGTTTATGTGTATAACCTCTTCTTTAATGTCTGTAATGTGATAATTAAACAAAGCATTCTCTTCAAACAGTTAGTACTGGAGCCATTCTTTTTCTTTATTTTCATGGTTTTTAATTTATTTTTTTGTTTACCTTTTCTGGGTGTAAGACAGAGGATGAAAGAATCATCGTTCTATTCCTTGTGTCTATCCATGTGGCAACTCCCACAGGAATTTGTCAGACTTCAAGTTAGCCAAGAAGAGTTCCTGTGTATGAAAGCACTGTTACTTCTCAACACAAGTAGGTTCTTTTATTTCTTTGTAACATATCACTACTAAAAGAGTTTTGAACCACGTTGTTTAATTTCACAATCACTGAGCTGTCTGGCTTAACAAATGGAAACTCATTTAGGAGGAATGTTAGTATATCAAGGCTTAAAAATATTTTTTCTAGTGTTTATAAAGAACAAAGAATTTGTGATTCATTGTTGGTTTTATTCTGTATAAAGACTCTGGGGAAATATCAAATCTCTTTTGACATATAGCTATACTGCATTAACACATTTTCAAAACAAGTGTGTAGTATTTCTGCCTGAAAGCATCTGTTTAAGTGACTCCACATAGATAAAAAAACAAACCAAAACCAAACCAAAACAACCTTAGAAGTATTAGAAATATATTTAAAAATATTTAATAAATTATAAGGACTGAAGGCTTTATCTTGGCCAAGATCTTAAAGCATGTTTACTCAAAAGAATTAGGGAAGTGGACATGACGTACAATACTAACATTTATCCAACTTTTTATAGTTATAAATAGGTGAAGTTTAGCACAGACATTAACAAATGGAAATGTTTTTCTTTGCTTTGTTTCTCTGGAACCAAAATCCGTTGTCACTTTTAATCGGACGTATTTTTTAAAGAATGCAGCACAAAGTTACATTACACTTTACTTAGGAAGTGAGGTAGTTGGTGAATTTATCTTCCAAAACCTTTTCCGATGTTCTAAAATATGCATCTGCTGAGGTCATAATTGTTAACTATGAATCCCCAGATAAAAAGTTTTAAATTTATACACCTGTTATTAGAAATGAAAATAAGCACTTCTGAGAAATATAATTGAAAGAATGTAGAAGTTTAGTTCTCAACACACTTATGGAGTCAAAGGAGAGATGTGAAAATCCTGCTTAGCCTGCTTGTTAGTTGTACAAAATTGAAGTAAAAGATAAGAAATTAAAATTCATTCCATCTTGAACTGTACTTGGCTGGAATTTGCATAAGCTTCATGCTTAAAAAATCTGGTCTCAGAAAAGCATAAGATTAAAAAGGTTAAATTTACCTCACATGAACATAGAAATTACTAAAATAATAGCAAGAGACCACAGACTCTGCTAAAGCAATAAAAGTAATGTGGATAAAAATCCTTCTCTGATGTAGGTCCAGTTGCTTTTTTGAAATCTAAATGTATTCCTGTTTTAAATGTTTCCACCTTGTTTTCAAAAAAAATGAACTCCCTCATGAATTATTGTCTGAATCTTAGAGGGAACTTTAAAATTTCAGTTAAATTTAGATAAATTTTTTGATATTCCAGCTGTCCCTTTCTGTTCCAGAAAGTTCAGATGAAATTTAAAAAATCATTGCAGTGATCGGTCCAATCCCTCTCATTTCTGAGTTCATCAGTTTAGCAGAATTCATCAAGCTACCATTCTTTGTCAATTGCATTGCACTCAGAAGCTAATTTTTAAAATATGTTTATGCATATACAAGATTTTCTTTTTTTTTAAGAAAGTCTTTCTTCCTGTGCTGATGAGTTTTGTTTTTTGTTCTCTCGTACACTTAATTGTCTTATAGGAGAAAACAATTTGAAAGATCTTTGGGAAAAGGAACACAATTGTTTTTGCTGAGACATTTAGTAAACATTTGGTACTGTATAAATATAATTCCACAAAAGTATTTCCAAAAAGCCATATAACCTCACTGTTGCTCTGAAGTGTTTTTAAGACTACTTTTATTTTAGTCATGATATTCATCATAGTTCTCTTCAAATGTGAAAATATGGCTCTTTCAAGCTTTTTTATAATAACAGTAAATCAAGACTAATCTTTTAGTCTCTCAATGTGTCTTCTGTTCAATATATTATTTAGAAACAAGTCATTTGTATTAAAAAAAGTAAATATATGTCTTGAGACATTTTTAATTCTGAATGGACTCCCAGAACCTGTTTTAACATCATTTTTGATTTTACAGTTTTTTTCTTGGAATTTGCTGTGACTTAAACATTTGCTTTATAATACACCTGTGACAATCTTAAAGCTGTCTTGAAAGCAGAATTAGTCTTTGCAAAAAGTGGACAAACATTTTTATTTTCTGCAATTGTTTCCATTTTACAGGTCTTTCTTTATTATGTGTATCATACTGTGTTGTGCTAGTATCCCCTAACTACTCTTGCAGAGGCCACATCCTTCTCAGAACTAATAGTATGAACAGTTTAGAAAGACTATGATTTAAGAAACTAGAGCTATGCCAAAGGAGAGAGATAAATAAGTTCAGTTCTACAATAGCAAGTTCAGGTCTGCCTCTAACACTTTTCATACTCTTGATTTAAAGGAATTTCAGAATCTTGTTGCATAAGATTTTGGCTTGGTTCTTGCCACTGAATAAAAGCATCCTCATTCTTTGAATACATTCAGCGGGAGGGAACATTTGACCTGCCTGTGTTTAAGTTGTATTTGCCCATGTAAGACATTGTAATTCTTCACTAAGATAAATAGCTTGGTGGAACTTTTGGTGACTAAGTGGGAAAGTGACTGTGTTTTTGCAGAATTCAAAGGGAACAGACCAGATACCTTTTAACTTAATTGACAAGGGAAGTATAAAGACTTAATTGCTATTTTAGAGATGTAAGTCAAGGCTAGCATCCACATAACCCAAAACTCCATCAGAGTGTCACAATATATGAAAAAGATTTCCTAGATGTCTGTAAAACTGTTGATAAGACATACCCAGAATCATCCAGGCTTTGAAAATTAAGCTATTCTTTTTCTGTGATATAACTTTTCCCCACTGTGAGTATTCCTACCTGCTTTTCTCCTAAGCACGCTGCATTGTCCACAAACCAGAAGGTGTCCCTTCTATTCAGACTCTTGATGGATATGTGACAGGCACACTTTCAGATACCTTCTTTATCTTTCTGGACTTGAGAGGTCATACCAAGTCAAACCAAAAGTCCACCTCATTTCATCTCCATCAGCTTCCAGGTAGTGGAAGTGTAAGTACCAGGTTAGATATGGTGTTATAAACAGACTTTCTGCGGAAAAAGTAAAAATTTCTACTTTCTATTTTTACTTATGTTTGAACTCTGTCTTAGTTAAGAGCCAGACCCTCTCTTCCATAGGCCAACTCAGTACTTAGGCACTTGTCTTTATAATAAACTTGCTATTTTCTGTCTATGTGTCTCCCTCCTTTCCCTCAGACATTCAGTTGTCTGAGGTGAGACTGAGTGAGAGACTACCTAGGTAAATGGGATCATTTCTCTCTTGGGCCTGCTTAACTCAGGTAGAATAGAGAAATGAACTTCTCTCTTGTCATCCTTTCCGGGCTCAGGCAAGGGAATTTTAATTTTAATATGTTTCTCTGGAATGTCTTCTTTTCCCTTACATTTTTCTGAGGAACCAGGCATGACTTAGGTGACTGATTTCAGAATAGCATTTCTGGTTTCGGAATGGAGAGCAGCGTTGCTGTCAGTGCAGGGTTTGCTACCTAATCCTCTTTCAGGGAATGAGTTTAGATTGACCCCTGTTCAACTGTCTCCTTTTTAGGTGACTTCTCTCTTAAGAATTCCATTATGAGGTATCGAACAATGTAGTGCATTGTACAGAGAGTTAGTACACACATTTATTTGTATTTTAATTCCAGACAGTGACAAATCACTTGGAAGTTAGGTTTCACTATAAAGGGAATTTATTTAACAGTGAGATCCAGTATCCATGACACTCTTTTAAAAGAGTCTGTGGAGAAAAATAAGCATAAATAATTTCTTTCTAAGGATAATTTCAAACCAGTGAACATTCCTTATGCCCAAGACTTACCTGACTATTCCTACTAAAACTACAGGTAGTTATGGTAACTAATAGATGAAGATACCTATACTGTGAAATACCTAAGTTTGGTGAGGTGAATCCTTTTCCTCATGGTTGTCAGAATACAAAACATTAAATATGATGTTGCAGTGTGAAATGTCATTGGCAAGAGAGAAAGGAAAGGAGAAGAAATTCAACATCTCTTTTGAAAACAGCCTGTTTGAAACAAGACCATGTTTTGATGTGTGATTATAGGGAAGCAAGGATTTAGATTTGATTGCCAGATGGGAATAATTTTTTTTAATTTTCATTTCTACAAGTTTTTCATTTCTTAGTTGCCTTTGACAACACAAATAGTAAGACTTGTGGATTACACTCTACCATGTCAAGGAGAATCTTATCATCACTGATCAAATATACTCTTATTGCTAGCAGTTCCTTTCTCAGTGTTGTCTCCATGTCCTCATTTTGATCTTAACACCTGACCATTAAGAGAAGAGGAAGTTCAACCATTTTCTCCTCCTTGCTAATTTTTCTAAAAAGTTGTTCACATGTAAGACTCTGATAGTACATCTGTTCTGTTAAGTGAAAGAGGTTCAAATGGGAGGCCTGAGCTCTGGATGCTTTATTGTTGACACTACTTGAGAGTTGTTTGTTCGTTGCTTGAATCCATTTTGAAGTACTCAAGCTGGATCTCTCTACCATAAATTTGCTGTGAAGAAAACTGACCCTCAGCAGTGTAAACATGAATCAGTCCATAACATGTTTCCTCCAAGATGGCAGTGGTTCTTTTGGCCATATTTTTTTTTCAACAAACATGTGTAGCTGAAGGTTAGGGTATTTCTAGATCTATTAGCAAAATTAACGGATTATTGCTGGTATATCCATTTAACTAATTGTATCACCGTTTCTGGAGTAACTTTTGAATGGGAAAAAGTGCCTGGCATATAGTAATGAATTGCACTGTACAGCATGAAATACTATAATTTTTTCCTGTATTTTAAATTTCTTTCATTGCCTTCAGAGTAAATTCTAACACAAGTCTTATTTTTGTTTAGTTCCTTTGGAAGGTCTAAGAAGTCAAAGCCAATTTGATGAGATGAGAACGAGTTACATTAGAGAACTGGTGAAGGCAATTGGTTTGCGCCAGAAAGGTGTTGTGGCCAACTCACAACGTTTCTATCAGCTTACAAAACTGATGGATTCTATGCATGATGTAAGTTTATTTGTTAATGTGTTTTGCTTTTTATGTAAGAAGGAACTAGTATTTCTTAAAAATAATTTTACAGAAGGAAGTAGTTAACATTTATAAACAACAAAAGAAAACAACAAAACATTTTTCTTTTATCGTGTATATTTGTGTGAATAGATATATTCAGCATCACTATATATATTGTGTCTATATTTTATAGTATACAAGATTTAAGTATTCGTGGGAAATGTATTTGAATGCTACCATTTTGTTTCATGCTGCCTACCATACAGTTATGGGCTTCGGTAGTGGGTGGTGTGTACGTGTGTGTGAGCATGTGTATATGTGTTCAGGAAAATAATAATGCACAGGATAGGCAATTCAAGTTGCAAAGTCAGGCTACTAAGAATTAGAGAAAGACAACCAAGATTGTCTTTGAAACCTTAATTCAACTACTTTATGTGTATATTCTGTACCATTTTTCAGGATCTGTCTATGTCTGAGAACTGAGTAATCTTTAAGAATTCTAGTAGTGATATGATAGAGATTCATAGGTGTCTTAAAAGATGCAGCTGAATTCTTTCCACATCTCTGAGAATCCAACATGTTTTTAAATTCATTAAAATTGAGGAGTGACATTTCATATAAACTTTTAATCATGTGAATATCCATAAAATGATAGAATGGATTTGGTTTGAAGGGGGACCTTAAAGATCATCTAACTCCAACCTTTGCTATATGAGGGGGGAAGTGGACTAGGTACACAGAGCCCCATCCAACCTGGTCTTGAACACTTCCAGGGATGAGGCATCCATAACTTCTCTGGGCAACCTGTTCCATCCTCACCACCATTCCAGTAAAGAATTTCTTCCTAATATCTAATCTAAACCTGACCTCTTTTAGATTGAAGCCATTCCCTCTCATCCTATCACTACATGCCTTTGCTAAAAGTTCCCTCCCAGATTTCTTGTAGCCCCTTCAGGTACTGAAAGGCCACAATAAGGTCTCCCCACAGCCTTCTCTTCTCAGGTTGAAGAACCCCAACTCTCTCAGCCCGTCTTCATGGGAGAGGTGCTCCTTTGTGGCCATCCTCTGTACTTGTTTCAACAGGTCCACATTGTTCTTGTCTTGGGGGCCCCAGACCTGGACCCCACCCCAAAGATGGAGTCTCGTGAGAACAGAGTAGGGGGGCAGAATCACTTCCCTTGACCTGCTGGCCACACTGCTTTTGATGTAGCCTAGGACATGGTTGGCTTTCTGGGCTGCAGTAGCACATCTGCGAGTCATACTGAGCTTCTAATCAACCAGCACTCCCAAGTCCTTCTCCCCAGGGCTACTCTCAATTCTTTTTCCACTCAGCCTGTATTTGTGCTTGGAGTTGCCACAGCCCAGGTGCAAGACCTCACACTTGACCTTGTTGAACTTCGTGAGGTTCACACAGACCCACCACAATTTAGTGTCATTGGCAAACTTGCTGGGGATGCACTCAATTCCACTGTCCATGTTAAACAGCACTGGTCCTGATATGAACCCCTAAGCACTTTTGAGTTCAGTTTTGGTTGTGAGGAACTCTCAGGGAGTTCAGGGTGGATGGAATCTTTGCATCTTTGTACTCTTCAACACTCAGCAAATTTACACTTTGTTTTAATTCAATCTCTTATTTTCAAATATATAAAGTAAAAGAGCCAGGGAGGGAGGGAGAGAGGGAGGGAGGCTTACTGCAAAATAGCAAAGTGATGCGTGGTCCATAGAGTAACTTTGTTCAACCCCTGTTTCAACTCAGGCTGATAAAGTGATGGGAGATAGAAGGAAAAGATAGATCATCACACAGAGGAGACTGCATGATGTTAAAGCTTAGGGTAGCAGAAATAGTATGTTATTTGACAACATAAAGGCCACTGGTCTGAAAGAAAAATTGGACCCTCTCAGAAAGAAGTGATGAAATAGTCACTTGTATTGAGCAGTTTCTTTTAAGAGACAAGGGCCTATGGAGTTTAATGTTTGCAGCATACTCAGATATGATCGTAATCAGAACCATGGAAAAGCTCACAGGTAAGTAGTAAATGCTGTCTCTCAGAGCAGTGTTTGAATGGCATGTAGTGAACAAAGCACTGAGTCATCTTGAGGGTGATGGAAGATTGAATGCTTGTTAAGTAATTGCCATTGTTCGTCGCAAATTTCATGAGTGAGAATGATACTACTTTGTAATATTAGTGAGGCAATGTTTTTATATGACATGACATTTAGCTATATTTGTGATTTTGCCATCAATAGGGAGTGACAAATACCCTCATTATTGATTCAAGAAATGACAGAGTAAGGTCTTTATAATGATGTCAGCTAATGAATTTATGAGCTAAGTTGTTGACAGCATGTTTATCTGGCTGCATTACTCTTAGCCTGATTGATCATGTTTGTATTTTATTAAATCCAGCTAGTGAAACAGCTCCATCTCTTCTGTTTGAACACATTTCTCCAGTCCCGTGCACTGAGTGTTGAATTCCCCGAGATGATGTCAGAGGTGATTGCTGCCCAGCTACCCAAGATTCTAGCAGGGATGGTGAAACCTCTTCTTTTTCACAAGAAGTGAAATGTCTTCTCTTATCATAGAGGTGATTTCTGGGTCATTTTTTGTTTGTTTACTTTGGTCAAGATTTTGCAACATCAGGACGTCAGTATATTTGTCATACTTACCTTGCCTCCTGCTGTATACTTGTAACATACACAAGCCATTTAAGCTTGTTGTACATATTGTGAGTTTCTGATTCCTTAACTGCAAAAATCACAACAGTCATAAGAAATGTTTGGTAAACTTGGCTAGGCTGCTTTTTAGATATGCATATGGATGACAGTGAATAGACTTTCCAGATTTCTAACAACAGTTATACATTTTTCTTACATGTTGCACGCTCTTGAATTTCTGATATGACATGGTGCAAACTTTTTACTTTAGTACATTGTGTGCTTGGGTACCTGTGGGTATGTGCATAACACAAGATTTTTTAGGAATTAAAATAAATATAGCCCACATTTTCTCATGGATATTTAACTTTTTATTAACTAATTAGCCTCACAGAAACAGCCTTTCAAAGTCAGCCATCCAGGATTAAGCACACATTGCTGCAGTACCTTCATGAGTAACTGAAGCTCTAGGCATAAACTATAACACTATATATTCATATTCTTGTCTATGCTCATGATGCATTGAAATTCTGAGTCCAGCATACTGTTTTCTACAGCGTTCAGTGCAGCTCTCCTTCAAAAATCAGAAATCTTAGGAAAATTTCAGTGTATATTACTCCAGAAGTAATGTGTATGCAAACCCACTAAGCTTTGGTTTGTGTTATTTTCCTCAGAAGTCCAGCACTTATTAAAGCTAAATCACTTAGCTGCAATCATAAATTCATCAGCTATAACATTCTGTATTTCAGAAGCTTTAAATCGAGATGTTTTCACTGACTACCACTCTTAATAATCTTAATGTTTTGAACTCCAGTGCTGAATACTCAAACGGCCATTAGCATCAAATTAGAATAAGACTAAATGCAAAAAGAAATGGAAAAGATGACTGCAAATATTTTGATACAACCAGACTCATTTCAGTACTATTTAGTGGAGCTACATATTTTATATTTTAAATGCATGCCATTATAATTAGGGTAACTGTAAAAGAGGAGTTGAACTAAATTAGCTTTATACATTCAAGAAGAATGACATGTTTTACCATGGAAATGAATATTTTACTGAAAAATTACAATGTGGTGGTTTTTGTTCCCTTGATATGGATATGAAGCAACTCATGCATTTAAGGCATGTAAATTGTAAATTGTAACTATATTCGAACAACAGAGACAGAGATAAAGCTTAAGAAGAATTTATGAGTCTATTAAAATATGAAAAATTATACCAGTCACTAGAAATGATACTTAAATGTAGGAAACGATGAGTTTTGGATACTTGCTGGTTGTACGCTTTTGCTTACCCATTACATGTTGGATGCATCAGTTATGTGAGCATGTACTGTTGGTGGTGTGTAGCTTGGTCTGTACAGATATACCCTTGTCACATGAACAAAGGCCCATGGGACATAAATTCAGTATCCCTGGTTAAACCAGGGTGCCCCTCATTAGAAGTATATGATGTAACTTGTTCATAAAAATTACATCATGATTCTTGAAAAAAATGTTGACAATTGACAATTAAAGGTATATCTAAAGGTATCCTCACTGGTCATAATTTCCAAAAGCCAATGAAGAAGAAGCTACATTACAACTGAGGATAAAACATTTTATATATTCCCCACATAGTAGTACAAAACCCACTAGAGCTGATGTAAAGATGTGACCCTCAATAAGTGGTATAGGCAGACTTTTGTGTTAGTTGAGTAGGTTTATCATTACTTGCCCAGACAAGCAATTTCTTTCATATTCAGTACAGTCTGACTTTTAACTGTGATCCTTAAAGCAATTATGTTTTAATAAATACCACAAAATTCTTTGTTTCTAAATACTGAAGTTTTGTTTTATTTATTTTAATTTGTGTTTGCATTCAGTAATTGTGGATCTCTGTAAAAAAATCCATTTCAACCATTCCAATTTTGTGTAACAACATTTCCAGGCATTCTTTTGGAATTCAAGCATTGCTACATGATTTACCATTGAATAAACAGACTGTCTATGTTACTGTTTAGATTAAACTGTTAACAGAAACTTCCCACACTAAAAATTACTCTTCAACACCCTAATTCTGAAATCAGAAGGTAGAACAGGCAGTATGTTTCCCTTAGGAATGCACGAATCAGCCTACGCCTGCCTTTTACTTAATCCCTAAGTGGCTGACATGTCACCATGTCCCATAAATATGGCAGACTAGTCTGAAATGCACTATATTTGTCTCAAAGGCATAGTGAAAAAGGAAGAAAATATATCTTTTGGGAATAGATAACAAAGATTAAAAACATTTTAAAATTATATTTCTCAAAGGTCTTGAACTCATGGAAAAAATTCCCAGAATTTCATAGTCATGCTAAATGCACTATACAAGATAGAATGAGTTTGGCTAATTGTGGCTGCTATATTAATTTGAAAGTCTTGTGTTCATTATGCAATTATCTGAAGTTCGAAAAAACCCAATTAATTTGAGAACTTCCAGATTTGATCCCAGTTTATAAAATTGCCTTTAGTCTCCATTTTGATATTGTGATTTGTAAAGGACTTGGGGCTGCTGGTTGACATGAACATGAACATGAACATGAACCAGCAGTGTGCTCAGGTGGAAAGAAGGCCAATGGCATCCTGGCCTGGATCAGCAATAGTGTGGCCACCAGGACCAGGGCAGTGATCGTCCCCCCTGTACTCAGCACTGGTGAGGACACACCTCAAATCCTGTGTTCAGTTTTGGGTCTCTCACTTCAAGAAAGACATTGAGGTGCTGGAGTGTGTCCGGGGAAGGGCAATGGATCTGGTGAAGGGGCTGGAGCACAAGTCTTACAGGGAGCAGCTGAGGGAGCTGGGGCTGTTTAGACTGGAGTAAAAGGAGGTTGACAGGAGACTTCATTGCTTTCTACAATACCTGGAAGGAAGTTATAGCAAGTTATAGCATCTTCTCCCAGCCAACTAGTGACAGGATGAGAGGAAAGGCACCAAGGGAGATTCAAGTTGGACATCAGAGAGAATTTCTTCACTAAAAGTGTGGTTAAGCATTGGAATGGGCTGCCCAGGGAAGTGATGGAGTCGCCGTCCCTGGAAGTGTTCCAAGAAATGACTGGACATGGCACTTGGTGCTGTGGTTTAGTTGATAAGGTGGAGAGCAGTCCAAGCTTGAACTCAATGAACTTGGAGGTCTTTTCCAACCTTAATGATTCTGATTCTATGATTCTACGAACACAGATTGAAACTTCAGATTGCTTTCTTCCCTATAGAAATCTTGTGTACTGTGACTTTTCAGCACTGCAGCAATGTTCAGAGAGTAATTATCTCATTATATGAGGCTTAATAGTTGTCTGTGTTTCTCTGCATTAATATTTGTTTAAAGATCAAAGCATTTTTTGACCTGAGCTGTATTAATAGGCGTAAATAAAACGTCTTGTAGTGCTTCTCGATATATTGAACAAGGCAAAACCGCTGGATCTTCTTATGCTGCATTTTGCACAATAGAAATAAGAGGTTTCAGCAAATGGAATTTTTTGTTTTCTGACATTTATGATGTGCCTAATTATATTTTAAAGGTATGAAACCTGTAGTTCTAATTAGAATGCTTGCCAGCCATCTTCTACAGGTTTTTGCCCAAGCTATCACTAAAAGTTCTCCATACACTAAATATGTAAGCAGTGCCTGACACTAAACTTCTTCAGGTCTGTACAGTTGAGGTACTTTTGACCCAAGCCCTTCAGCATTGCCTTCTGCTGATACTTCAGTGAAGCAAACCAACCAATCCATGAAGCCATCAGTTTTCTTTGAGCTCTGCTGTTGTGATTCAGCTCTGTAGAGGCATCACATTTATAGTTTTTAAGTACAGTTTAGGAGATTGAAGTACCTCACCATGGCAGCCCACCTATGTTTGGAGAGCTGTGACAATGCAGTGCAGAGAAGAGGAGACCTCCAGCCCCAGCAAGCTGCCCTCTTTGTCTACAAGCTGCTTCGCAGTTGTGCTTGCTGTGGTAAAAGAAACACAAAAGATCAAACACTTGGCTCATGTTTTCAACAATCTCAGCTGAATCTACAGTTTTGACCAGCCTTTAGGGAAGGGGGGATGTGGGTTCCTTAATTACTAGTGCATGACAGAGGGAAATGTCATCTGAGAAACTTTCAGTCAATTTCATGGGGCTTTGGACTGGCCTGGTTACATGTGTGCATAATAAACAGAAGCTTAGGTATTTTTGAACTGCAGCTGTTTCTTCAGCTGCACTACAGTTATGATTCTTGTGCTCTATCTACAATACAGAAAATGGGACTTAAATTTGTATTTTCTGACCAGTCAATGCCTTATTAGTACCTTAGTTGGTGTCTTTTCTTTCTTTTCAAGGACAGTTATGTGTCTATTTCAATTATAATTTTTGGGAAGATAAACTGCTTTCCTGTGTTCTTGTCTACATCCAAATATTTATCTCAGTTATCAGTAATGTATCAGTAGGGATCCTGCAGCGATCTTTTCTTCCCATACTCTCCTACCTGCACAAACTTAAGGTTACTTTAGTTGCAGAGCAGGAGGGGATGGGACTGCATTCTACCCATGCAGCACTGCAGCTCCAAGATCACATTTCTTGCCTTACATGCTGTTTGTGGCACGCTGACCTTTCTTTCCTTCCAAGAAATCAGCTTACAGCCACAGAGCTGATATACAAAGCCCTCCCATCTTTCCATGGCTCATAAGCCTGTGTGCATACTGCCAGGCTGGATTGTCAGCATTGCTGGATTTATTGGCTTGTACTGCTTTGTGTCATGGTGACCTGGCTTAAACAGATGGTTTGTTTTTAGTTCAGTTCTCTTTTTCTCCTTGGAAAATGAAAAGGGAAAAAGGAATATTTTAGGTATTTTTTTGCTGTAAAATTTATGGGTTTTTTTTTTCAATGAATGCTATTAATTTATTGGGTTGACATTATTTGCATGCAGAATGGTACTGTAGCTTCTCAGTTAGCAATACCCATGCAGTCACCTTTTACTGCGTGCTTCTGTCCAAGCATCTAAGTTAAAATTTAGCTGTCTGTTTGCCTTAAAGAAAAAATAAATAATCCTCAGAAAATAGCCCTTCAGTGCTGTTGGAACTAATTCAGCAGCTGCATAACTTTAAGTACATGAGCAGTGCTGCACCCTTGATGTATTTTTTTGCTCACATTTAGGAATTTTTTTCCTGAGTTGAGCCCACAGTGCTCTGTATGAGGTATTTAAAGCAAATAAAGTATATCAAAAAAGTGGTGAGCTTACATTTAATTCTAGAATATCCTTTAAAACTGGCAACATTTCTGTTTCTTGCCAGTGTGGGGTGAGCTCATTATAAAAATACCATCATGATTCTTTTAGCCATAGATCATTTTTTTCTGACCATGAAAATTAGGTTACCTTTTCACCTCTGCAGGTACAATAGTTCCACCAATTAAGCATTCAGGCATATCAGTGAGGAAGTTCTCACAGTGTCATTTAAATAGTCTCACTCTATTGGATTTTCCCACACTCAATTTAAATACCCACCCAGCCAGTTCATTACTAAAATCTCTTTTTGCTGTGTTGAGGAAAAAAGAAATACATCATTGTCAGGAATTCAGAATACTGCATCAGTGAGCTTCACAGCTGTGTACTTTCAAACAGGAGGCTAGATTGGATGAAAAACAGCTAGTGAGCACAAAAAGCATCTTTGACATCAAATCAGAAGTAGCTGGGCAGACTAGTAGAGATGCTTTTGTGTTTTACAGGTGAGATTTATATGAATATCACCATAAGTTGCTCGTTCCATCTTGGATGTACAATTTTCACATGTGCCTATTTTTCTAGATACTAATAGAGCAATGCTTTTACACTTCATACCCTGTATTGTTGGTTTATGTCCAGCCTGGGACTCTAACCTGTGATGTCTCCAGTTGAGAATAATGTTCTCATCATGGCACTGCTCAAAGAAACTGATTTATTCCTGCAAGACTGTTTTGAGCATGAATATCGAAGCACATTGAGCAATATGGATCGTGAATAAGGAAAGCACCAAACCAACATGCATGACAGTATGCATCCAGAAAGGTGTGTAAGTGGCCTTAGAATACTTGAAAAAGAAACACCCAGCAACCTGCAATCACTATGCAGTTTTAAAAGTAAATTTTTTTTCAAAGGAATATACAGTTATATTATATAGTGCCTGAATAAGACTCATTTTATACTAAAATTAGAAGGATCTCTAATTCATTTCCAAAAGAAAGGAAGCTCCAAGGAGTTACATAATATTTGAAAACCATAAATCTGTGTATTTTACAAGTTCCTCCAAATGGACACATCTATTCAAAAGGCATTTAATTACAATTATTGCCAACTTATAGGAAAGTTGGCAATTCAACTCTATGAATAACAGTGTTTCACGCACTATTTTTTCTGACAGTATATATCCTTTGTATAAATGCATTTTTAAACATAGCATCATAATTCACTTTATGCATCATCACAATACAAAAGCAGTTTGAGTGGAATGAGTTTTCACGTGCACCTCAGAGTCAGTAAGAGTCACAACTTTGGTGTTCAGGGAAGGAATTGAAACATTGGGCTAGCAGGTGGCAGACTGTTACATGCAGGAATCTTCCTTTTGTTAGAAATATTTGGAGTTGTTGTGTCTGAAATAGGGACAAAGATGCCTGTAGTGCAATTAATAGGTTACTGATATGTAAAATGTGGATTTTGCTGGTCCGCATAAGCATATTCTATTATAGACAAAGTACAAGACACTTGACAAAAATTATACGATGTTAAATAGAAAAAAATGTGACATAATACCATCAGGACAGACTCCCAGCCTGACTGTGGGCCATTAACACACAATGGATGAGAATATTGTTTTTTGGGACTGTCATCACTGCACATCAAGCATTGGTCACCTGATGATGACAAGGCTTTTCGCTTAAAAATTCAGAAGTTTTGTAATCCAAAGTAGAGCTTACAATATAGTCATGCTGTGAGTTGGCCAGTTCACTTCTTAACAATAATTTCACAGAATCACGCACCCAATTGCTATTAGATGTGGTTCATAGTGATGGCTACAGCCAGTTTAGATTTTACTGGGAGACAGAAATTGCTCCCCTTTCTCAAGCTTCAAAATACAGCTTCATGTGTCTGTTTGGCTGCCCACAACCAAAAGGTTGCACAAATGATTAAAACACAACATTTAAAAAAAAAAGAAAAATCCAAACATCTGAAATTCTAAAAAAATTACTTCATGAAGATTTTCATTTAAAGTATCCTTAAAGCCTTCCCTGAAGATAGCTATTAATGTTAAGAAAAACTATGTGACAGAGAAAAGCACAGCCTAAGGTTGGGCACTCGAGTATGCATGACATGTTAAAGTTTCTGAATTTCACACAACCTCTAAATCCCAGTTCCCATATTTGTAATACATTTATTCTCCCCTCCTTCCTATGCCTTCAACACACTTTCTTTCTCAATGGGTTACTGGGATGTGTAATGCATTAACACTTTGCAGAGACTTTGTAATCCTAAATGGAAAAAATATGTAGAAAGCCAAATAATTCTTAAGTTTGAGATATGTTTGGACTGATGCTCATATTTCTCTGTATTTAACATTCAGGATCATGATGGATACAATTTACAATTTGCTGCCATTGTTTTTATTTTTGGAAAAAAAAAGGGCCTTGTATAAGATTTCTGTATTTTCCTCTTGTGAAGAGAAGCTTTCATCTCTATATTTGTACACCTGAAATAATAGCTTTCAAGTATTTTTGTAAAAGTGTTGTCTAGCTAGGTTGTGTCATGTCCAATAAACTGGGGATATGCTTACTTTGTCGTAGTATGAGAAGTGTTTAACTCTTCAGTTATCAGTAGATGCAAAAAAATCCACTAGATTGACTAGGAAGTAAAGCTACAGAATGGTTCTGTGCTGGACATGGATCTGCAGTCACCAGTACCAGGCTGATGGAGCCACTTTGTGCTTGCTGTCCTACAGAGCAGCTGCCAGGAGGCTGATTTCAGTGGGGTTACTTGGGCAGCTCCAGATTAGAGACAACACACATTGATGATTATTTATTGATTTGAACCCATATGACTGAGGAAGGGGGCAGAATTATTTTCCATTTTGTTTTCAATTCAAACCTTCTACAAGACTCAAAGAACAGGAGATGATAAAATTTTATTTATTTATTT
Source organism: Corapipo altera (assembly GCF_003945725.1). NCBI lineage: Eukaryota > Metazoa > Chordata > Aves > Passeriformes > Pipridae > Corapipo > Corapipo altera. Next base: position 78,098,825 of record NW_020884872.1, read on the forward strand.
ATACTTACATGGAAGGTAGTGACTTTAATGAAAACTGCAACTGCCAAAACTGCCAGCGTATAGAAACATGCAGAGAAGTTACAATGCATTCCTGATCTTCTAGCATAAATACGTACAAAGGAAAAGTTTTATTAAAATGTCTGCCATGCCATGGGGGGCAGTAGGTGCAGAAACAGCAGCACTAGCAACAGGTGCTGACATGGGAGCAGAGGCTGTGCCACTGTGAGAGCAGAGGTGATGGCATGATGCTGCTGGTCCAGATCAGAAAAAATATACCTGAGTGGAGACACAATTAGCACAGCAACCAACACATTAAGTAATAATTTATTTATATGTATTTAATAGCCATGTTTTCAGAGTAAATTGTCCCTAGACTTTACAGAGGCAGTGCCTGAGCTCATGATCATGTCTATACCAAGAGCTGAAGCTGTCCCCTACCAAAATTGGTCACTGCCAGATCTGCCTCCCAGGGTGCAAGATGCAGTGCTCTTCAGGATATCATCCATCCATCCACCCTACCATCTTCAGTTATGGGGCAGAAGGCACTTTCCTTGTTGCTGGTCATTGACTTGGCCTGGTGCAACCTTCCCTTGGCTGTACCACCAGGGCACATCACCTCTGGCTTTTGAGGAACTGCAGCACTCAGGTGATCCTTTCCCCGTCCTTAACATGTCCCACTTCCCACCATGCTGCCCTCTAATGTGGTATGCAATAGGCAAGGAGTGGTACTTGCACCCTGGTGAGGGGCAGAATAGCTGGGAAATGTAACATGTCCTCCATCAACTGGAATGAACACCCCTCTCCCTTCTTATTCTAAGGAAGCACTGGCAGCTCAGGTCTGGTCTGCTGGTTTGGATGTAGCCCCTTTCTAAGGATGTGCTGGAATGTTAGTGTGCCCTCAGAGAAGCACTAGTCATACCAACAATGTCAATACTTGTGGACATTATTTCCATATAATGTGGAACATCTTGAAAGTGATGTTTCATTTTCATTTCTGAATGCCTTTGTTCTTGTGAATTGATCTCTTGGATATTATCAGTACTCCATGTGTACATCACAAACAGTTTGACAAGGCTGGGATTTACCACACAGGTAATTTTTTTCCTAAATTAATTTAGTTTTAAACATTCTATGAAATATAAAACACCAGGAGAAGACATTTAGTCAATACAAAAATACGTAAGTTACTTTCAAGTGGAAGTTCTATTAGGAGCTATCATACAGAAGAAAATAATACAAAAGTCTTTGAGATATTTTGAGACACTTGAACTACAAGGTGTCAAAGTTTAAGACTGTGGTCCTACTTATATGTGCATTCAGTTGAGCACACCTGCATTGATAGATTTATTTAGTCCTGAATTATTTATTTACACAATGATGTCCCCCTGGGTTGAGTGGAATGACTTCATATGTATATGTTCTGTCCCAATTCAGTCTCAATGCATATCTCTTTTGCTCAAAAAGAGTTTTGTTTATTTTTCTTTTTAACAGACATGGTAATGGAAGGGTATAAGGAATGAAATAAGGTTACTCATTATTTGACATACAGTGTTAAACTCTTTGAAACAGAAGTTTTTGCTTTGACCTTTAGTGAATAACAGCTCGCCTAAATGAGACGGGTGTTTTTATTGTGACATCTCAGACTCTATAATGACACAACTGCTGTCGAGCCTGACTCATCTCTGCACAGCACAGGTGAGCTTCCACTTAAACATACTAATGAGTTCATGCAATAATCATTGTCTGCTCACAGCGAAGACAGTGCTGCTGTTTTGTGATTATCTAAGTGAGAGAAAGAAGTGGTGTCAGAGATCCTGCTGTGCAGGAATTCATATGAAACCATCATTTCCTTTTGTATGTGTTACCAATAAAGATGCTGCAGTGCTGGAGAAGGCACCAAACTGAGCCAAGGGTGAGGTGATGCTATGAGAAGGTCCACTGTCCTAAATCACCCCCTGTGCTGCATTGGGTTTGGTGTTACCACTGTTTTACTCAAATGTTCCTGCAGGGAAGGTTGGCCCAAACAAGGGTCTTGGAAACCGAAAAGTGAAGAGATGTGTTTGTTCCTGCTGCCTTCAGGAGAGGAGATGTTTGTGAGAGATACACACAAATAAACATGATAAACACTCTTTCTTGATTTTCCCTCTGGATAAAAACTATCCAGAAAAGCTAATTGTGTTAGCTAAAAAGTCACACTATTCACCTGAGTTTCTCATGCTGATATGTTTACAGACATCTGGACATTTGGTTTCGTAGTTCATTTAGTCAGGAAATATTTCAAGGGATCATTTAAGCGAAGAAGAGAAAAAATTATTAAGGAAAAGCTTTGTCAGTGGCAGAACCTGAACCTCTTTGTACAACTTGGTTCTGTGTTGCTCTGAAGGTAAAATTAATTGTGCTGGTTTCTTTTGCATCATCTGAACTTCAGAAGGATGGAGAGGGCAGAGAGAAGGACTCATCTGGAAACTAAATAGTGTTACAAATCACAACTGGGTGCTGGCTGAAACACTCCTATGGCATTCACTGCAGGTTTCTCAAGGAAGGTCTGGAGAGCAGGACATTGTGCAGAATAACTATTTTTCCCATCCAAGGCAGGTAATTTGTCATAATTACAGAAAAGAAATAGCACTTTACAGGACAAACATAAACGTTGCTCAACCAACAGCAACAGCACGAAATAACAAACTTTAAATGACCATGTAAGCCAGGGTTTTATGTAAGGATATATTTGCATCACTGCTGCCCAGCACAATTTGTTTGCACCTAAATGTCTCTGAGGTCTGCTGCTATATACCTGCTTCCTTTACATGTCCCTGGAGGGTGCCACTAGGATTGGGGATTTTCTCTGCTGATAGGCATCCTGTTTGTTTTGTGGTAATTTGGGCCTTGCAGTTGTCACTGCTTCCACAGTCTCTGTTCTCAGCTTCCTGGTTCAGGTGCACTGAAACCCTAATCTTTGTTATCTTCTTGTGAGGCCCTTGCAAACAGTATGTGTTTTACTCCAGGAACCAGTTTTATCCTGTATGCCAATTAATTTATTTGGAGGAACATCTACAGATTGGTCAAGCTCAGGTTTCTTATCTTTTCTTCCGCCTGGGTTTGGGAATTGTCATTTGAAAGGTTTCTCATGGGGCTTCCCAGCACACAGCTGTCTCACCTGCTTACAACTATGCTGATGTTTCCCCAGTGATGACATGAGCATATGGTCACATCTGGACTATAGAGCCCCCCAAATGAGCGTGGTTGAAGCCTGTGGCTCCTGCTCTGCTGTGGCGTGACATGTTGCACGCCCTCCATAACCCCATCCTGTCCCAAGCCCACTAAAGGCTGACTCCCCACCCCTCTCAGCCTCCTGCACCTGCTGGTGGGGATGGATCTCATGACTGCCATAGCCAAAGCATGGCATTTCCAACTTTATTTTGAAAATACCCCCAATCCAGATGTGCTGCATGTTTCCCTTTGAATGTTTTTGTAAGAATAGAAAAGCAATGACCATCAACAAAACTAAAACGCTGATCTTTTTCATTCCGACGGGACTCTAATCCCTTGTAAGGGCACCGGAGAGCCATTAACAGTAATTTTAAATGAAATACACCTGTGCTGGGTCTAACTAATCAGTTGTTCAATTATACTGGCAGAAAGATGTATTCCAATTATCCAAGTACTTTCAAGTGAATTAAGACTCCTTTCTGTACTGGTTGTGGAGGTCACTCAATGTTCCCATGAATCCCTGCATGTTTACATTAAAAAAGCACACCATGATCTTTGGCAAAGGCACTTGCCCTAGGTTAGTTCAGCTTTTGAGCTTGTTGCCATAAATACAATAGAAAAGCAGCCAACCGTTGCACAAGAAGCCAAGAATATCTTTCAGTACTTTGTTTCCCTATCAGTAATTAATCCAAATGACACGGGAAAAGCTTTACAAATGTGAAATAAAAGTTTAAAAGATGAAAGTGCAAATACCTTATTAAACATGTTTAATAAGCACAATGTTTGTGTTAGAAATATAGGCTGTTTTTGAAGGAATGGATCATGCCCAAGTAACATGTTCTGAACTGGAATATGAACTGACTTTGTCACCTGCTCAGTTTACACCTGTGCCATTTCCTTGCATCACTGAAGTTTCTCCTCTTTAGGCAGGAGGCTGTGGACAGCCTGGGTCATGTCAGCACACATTCTATACCAAAGCTATTCCATACATCATTTTCTCAAGAGTTCACATTGAAGCCTTATCAAAAATAAAGCCATAAAGACCCACTTTTCCAAACACATGAGAATCATGCCATGTAAGGTGCCTTAATACAACCAAGTAATGAAATGTGTTTTCACTCTTTCTGGTAAGAAACAGATGTTTCATCCCCCGAGAGTTTTCAATTTGGTGTTAACATGGCAATGTTGTGTTTGTTTAAGAGCAATTTAAGTATTTTTATATTTAAATGCTCGCTGAAATGTCAAAATTTATCAAGCCAGAACATTTGTTTCCCAGTTAGTTATTCCCTGCTGCCAACTAAAATGGAACAGTAGGAAAACGAGTGATGAGATCTATTTTAGAGCTTAGTCTAGACCCCAAACTAGTATATGTTCACTTCTGCAGATCAGAGGATCTAAAGCCAAAGAGACTGCATCTCAAGGGGAAAGGGTAGAAAACTAATAGAAACCCCAATCCTTTTATTTTTAACATAAAATCAGTGATGAACTATCATTTTTGGTGAAGTATAAAAATGCAGATATTCTCCATTTCCTCTTGTGCCTATTTGCTGTGCAGAGCTGGGCATCCGTGGCAGCTCCTACCATGCCTGCTTTCATGGTCCTCAGCAGGAACAGGAGGGAATCCAGCCACAAGTGCTGGCCCCAGATGGAGTTGTCGCAGTGTGGCTGATACAGGCACAGGCCCATCCTGCCAGGCACAAGAGAGCAGCAGGGCAGGGCAGGTGCCTCCAGGTACCCACACGCAACTGCCCCTGCACTTACCCACTTTCTGAAAAGATCCAGTGGTGCTGGAGAGCGTTGCAGGGCACGAGTGGTGACAGGGCCCATCACAGATGTCTCCTCTGGGTGAGAGCTTATATTGTAATTGTTACACACCACACCTCAGGTGCAGTTCTGTACGCTTTAAGTAAGGGCACTAAGTTTCAGCTCATCTCTAACCCCTTGTTGCAGCCCCTCTCCTTCTCAGGCTTTTCCAGCAGGACTAATAAGAGGATTTGTCAGTCCAACCGCATCCCTCAGTCCCAAGGGGAACCTTGCCTTCTTCCCAGACCCATCCTGCCCAGGACACCAGGACGTCAGTAAGGTGCAGGTCACGTTTGGTGACTACAGGCTGCAGGTGACTTTTTGATTCCTGAAAGCAGGCTCCTCATCTCTCAAATCCTCAAGCAGGGAGAGCTGTGAAATAGAAGCTTCACCTACAAGCAGTTTTTAGAAAGCAACAAAAGGGAAAGACTGTTTCTTCATCTGATCTGTGTTGCTTTGCTTCTCCAACTACTTCATTTTTATTTATGGCCACAGTATTGATGTGTTGTTTTCAGATGTGTCCGATGTCCCCCTGAGCAGGGCTGTGGGTACAATGCCTGTGCAGAGGCAGCAGGTCCTCAGCCTCCTCCCAGAGGAAGGCAGCCAGGGAGACTCTGGCCAGCCCAGGGGCTGGCAGGTAGGAGCCAGCAGCAGCCTGTGAGTGCCTCGGGCAGGCAGCTGGCAGCCAGCAGCCATGGTTGCAGGGAGCAGGACCTATCGGCCTTGGGTCTCCTGCAGCAGTTTTCTGCACTATTCAAACCCAAGCACACAGTGAAAAGAGAAAGAGTTTTATCAGCTGGCTGGTTTGATCTCTCTGGTTTAAGAAACACAGTTTTTTTAAGTCAAGATCATTACAACAAAGGCTGATTGTTTCAGGGATAAAAAGTCTCCTAGGTTTCTGCCCAGTCCCTTCAGAGAAAAGACAAGGTAGGCCATCTCACAGCTCCCTTTGCCTTGGGTACAGCTGTAACTCCCTCCTAAGGGCTGGGAAAGCTACAGGTTCCTGAGGCAAAAGGTCTTGGAGAAATGCTGGGGAAGGCATGCAAGGGAACTTTCAGAGGCCACTGTGCTCCCCACACCTGGCAGTGCCGTTGGAATGGAGCCATCAAATCCTCCTTGTGATCCTGCCCACCTGGTGATTTTCAGAAGCAATGACCTCATCACTGACATTTTGCCACACAGGGCTGTGCTTCTTATCTAACATCCAAAGCTGTCATTTTCTTTTCCTCAAAAGCCACATCTTTGGAAACTTCCACATGACCAGGACAGTGGATGATATACTATTGTCTGGTATTCACATACCCATTGCTCAACATTAGGAACAACATCCTCTTTGTAAAGCATCCTCAGGGGTGAAATGTTACTCTAAAATGCAGGTATGGGTAGAAGCAGAGCCAAAGTGTTATTACTTGGAAAAAAGAAAAGGCTGAACTAGAGCCCAAATTTAAAAACAATAAAGAAATCAGTTTGTGTAGAAAGTATTTTTATTCTGAAAAAAATTTTTTCAAATTTTTGAAATACATGTAAAGTACAACATAGAATTATGTCTGCAAGTCAGTTTATGCATGTCATGCTAGTTATTTACATGTAGATATATACAGAGTGCAGATAATTATTGAAACCACACTACAAAATAAACAGAGAGTTCAATAAGATAATTTAGAAGGGCTTTATTAAATATATAGTTATTGATTGTATATACTTTCCTATTAAAATACCATATAGCATCTAAAGTAACCCCTATAAATTCTAATACCTCCAAAGTTGTCATAAATATGATCGAAAATTTAAACTATCTATGTGCCCTGCTCAGCTGCTTTGCCCTTTGCTCCAACAGAAACTCTTGCAGAGATAATGGTGCTATCTTTAGTGCCAGAACTTTGATGACAATTCACAATAAAAAAATTGCAGAAAGCTCAGATGCAAAATAGCTTTCAGCTGAGGCATCCAAGGATTGAAGAACCATGCTCTATACTTAAGAAAATAAGGATAATTCAATGTCTTATTAAATACTGCCACACACAGGACAATTAAAAAAACAATATGATCCTCAGTGACTAAATTAGTTTTGATACTGAGCACCTTATTAAAACAAAACAAAGCAAACTCCCAAAGCCCATGCAAAATCTTAACCAAAAAAACCAGACCTCCCAATGGATACAGGTACAGCCTGATTGACAGTCTGACTTTAGCACGAGCAGGAACTGGAAGGGCTGCTGCAGCAGCAGCTGTCAGGGCTCTGTGACCAGGAAGAGAGAGACTAACGTTGCCTGCAGCTTGACCTCTGGTTACTAAGTGATTCATACAGGGCATTCTGCTGAAGGAAAGGACAATGTATCATAGATTATCCCATTAACAGAATATTCCATCTTCATTCTGGGGACTTCTTGCCAACAAACCCTCACTATAAATTGTCAAAGGTCTGTCTTTGACTTCACTAGAGCTTTGAGAGTTTCCATCAGTGGAGAAGATCCACCCCAGCCTGGAGGATGTGCTCCCCTACTGGGATTTCTCTTCTTGCTGCTCAATCCAAAATTGCACAAACTTCTGCTTTAAGAAAAGGAGTATAAAGAACAATGTGCTTTTTAGTTTCATTATTTATTCTGATGCAATCTTATTAAGTAGAAAATAGGTCAGGGGAGAAAAGTTAACAACAAAAAAAATCCAATTACTGCCATACAGTACTTTTTTTTGGTTGTAATAATTGTTCTGAATTGCAGAATTTTGCAACTTTTCCTCTACTATCATGTCTTTCCTAAAGGCATATTACAATTCAATCCAATTACAGCCAAAGAATAGAGGTTAGCACCAGAAAATATATAAAAGGAAAATAAGTTACTATTACTATCATAGAATAGCACTGGTCAGCAAATCTGTGCATCTTTTTTTCATGGAAATAATTGTACAATGAACATTATAGATTAGTTAGGGAAATAAGTGATAGCTATGGTTTAATTTAAGAGTTTTGTTACATATACATCTAAATGCCAAAATATGGCAAGGACATTTTAATACTGAACAATTTAACACAAGGAATTACAAAAAATTAATCTTTAGAATAATTAATAAAAAGTGTGACTATAAAATATTAATATACTTTACATATTTATCATACAATATATCAGTCCTTCACACTATTAATTTGATTCATGTTGTGCTGCAACATGTATCAAAAGGTTTGACAAAGAAAAAACGGCTAATTATTTGTTGTTATATGTTGTGGGTACAGACATTATATCCACAAGACAAACAGCAATCACAATGTGTCATTACCTTGAGTTCTACAATCAATTTTGGAAAAAAACCTGCTGCATCCTTTTAAGAAATATAAGAATAATTATTAAAAAAAATTGAAACCTTTCCTTGTACAGTAAATCTAACTTTCATAAAAAACATTAAATCAATACTATGAACTAATTTAGTTCAGATTGCCTTATTTTCTGGTAAGGCACTATCAAGATATTATATCTTCATTTAAATGCTATATGGATTTCTGATTCTTTGCTATTATCAGAAAGGATTTTTGGTCAGGCCCGAGAGTGTCATCATTAGAGAAGCTTTGGTGCTGTCCTCACCCCCATTTCAGCCTTTGCACCCTACTTACTTAACTTTCTGGTTCACTGTACAGCTTCTTGCAGAGATAAACTCCCTTTTGAAAGTCAGGGAAGAGTTAGGGCATCCACAAACCAGCAGTGAGATTATACAGAAAGTGCTACTACCTGTTGCAAAGCAGAGTAAAAGAAAAACACAGAAGATTTCAAAAAAAATGAAAACCCCTACTCCTGGAGAGTGAGTAAGTAAGAATGGGCATGACCTTTTTCAGGTGGAAATGTTATTTTTAAGATAAACTACTTAAAAATTATGGTTTGTTCAGAAGAAGGGCCTGAAAAAGCTCCAGAGTCTTAGGGAGGAAAATACAGATTTGTTTTGTGAGCAGCACATGAATGGAATCCAGTTTCTTATAAAGTTGTCTTCTGCAATCCAAAGTTGTATCTAATGTGAGATGAATGCTCAGAACAGATGAAACACTTCTCCCACACAGGGATTCCTCCAAGTCTTTCTACAACTTTTGCCTCAGCACTTGCAGGTTCTTCTTGCTGAATCTCTAACTCGGCTTTGCATTTTTACAAAATGTTTTATGAACTTGACATCTTTGAGTCCTATAGCTTGCACCCAGATCAGCTGGTTTCAAAACACAATATTGGAAAGTTGTGAGACATATACAGGGGATGTGAAATTACCTAAGCTTAGGGGTTTATTTCTGCTTACTTTTAAATAAGGCTAGAACAAAGCAAGTAGGAGCAAAAATTTTCTATTTCACCATTCTACAAGATTTCACAACAATTAAATTGCCCCTGAGAAGTATGAGGGGTTATCAAAGGATGTTCAATAGAGGTTTGCCAGTGACTCCCTGCAATAGACAAAAGTTGGGATTTTTTCCCCAGACCACTGCATTTCTCTGCCTGTGTGAGATGTGCTGGGTCTCCAACCTCTGCTCAAAGCTCTGCTTCCCTTCCTGCTCCTTTTTGCCTGCAGCAGCACTTCTCCCAAGAAGGTCACCAGAGGTAAGCCTTTTGACAGCCTGCAGTTTTTCAATTGTGAAATACAGCAGAAGCACAACCAAAACCATGTTCATCTTCTCAGGGCAATGGTAGTTTCAAGCATAGCTTACACTAAGAAAACTTGGCTTGCCTTAAAACAAAGAAACACTCAATCAGATTCGAAAAGACCTTCACTGTCAGTGACATCTAGAGCAACCCTTCATCACAATGCACTGGGTACAGTCTAGACTTAAGATGAAGTGAAACATGGTTTGGGACTAATGAAACTGTTTAGGGTGACTCAAGTCACTCAGTCACTAATTCAAGGGGTCTGTCCTCAACTGCCTGCAGTCAGCCTTGCCCAGACTCCTGCTCTAAAACGCTAGACCATTTTTGGAAGGATGCTCTTTCAGCCTCTCTCCTTCCCTGATCACCACTTGATACTTGAATTAATGAGGAAAAGGATCCTGCAGGCTTCTGCCACTGGCCTGAATTCTAACAATTGCTCTGAAGAAATCATGCACTACAATATATATAAGTATATATATACTTATACATATAAGTAAAGAATGTTCTGATGTGCTTCTTTATGTTGGCAATAAATCTGATTTTCCAACTTAAACAAGAAGAAGGCTATGGAAGGAAAAAAGAAGCAGTTAAACAATTGTGGATGTTTTTAGTCCTAGCAGAAGTTCTTCCTTAAATTTTCTGGAAGTAGTGTACAACTTAGAAATCAGTAGAAGATTTGTATGATGATTTCTGCTCCTGAAGAAAGAACTAAGCCTGGACAGGTCTATGAAACTAAGCCTAGATGGTTTTATGAAACAGTAAATTCTCCTGGAAGCACTAATGTTGAAGAAATACTAATGTAAAGGTTAAATATCCTCGTTTTCAATCAGGCATGATAAGCAGCCAAGCAAGCAATGCATGTTTTCCCTCAAGGTGTACAAGAAAGATGCTCAGACTGAGAAAGCTGCTTAATGTTTCTGAGACTTCTTTGACTTTGGTTTTCATTTTTTTCTCTTCAGTTCTACCAGAACCAAACAATTGGTCTTTACACCACCTTTAAAAAGTAAGGATTTTTTATTCTTTGGAAGGAGAATTGTTTGTCAAATATTTTAGTAGAAGTCAGGAGAAATAATACTAAATACTTTTATTGCTACATAGAGCTTTCAGCATTCATAGCTTATAAAATTGGCTAGTTCACAGGCCACTTGTCTTATTTGCAATGAAAAAAGTTGGAAAAAGAATCAGTTACAATTTATCTCAGGTTTCAAAACATATTGCTGTTTTTCACTTCCCAAGACTCCCAGTCACTCCAGATTCAGCATCTCCTTGTTTTCTACAGATGTTGTTTTGAGATACACTGAGAATATCTTCCAGATGATGGATATCATTGAAATAAAAGTTGTTAATATTATTTATACTGATACAGAAAGAAAGAAAGAAATTTAAGAAGTATTTGAATGAAACATTCATTAAACACATCACATTTTGAATGAGCACTTACTGCTCAGGCAGTGTATAAACTGATATTATCAGCTGCATAAATCCTCTACCATATTGTAATCTCAATGACTAACAGAAGTTCAAACTTCTAATTTACAGAAAACTCATTTCTTATTTGAAATGATTAGGACTAATTTTAGAATCAAGTTTTCTAATGGAGAATTCCGATCACAATAGAAGCAGTACTTACATTATGAAAAAATCCATGATTTTCCATATTTAAAAAGAGAGATTGTGAGAGATGTCATAGAGCGCATTGCCTCTAAATTTCACACTTCTGTGAGCAACATCCTTGGACCTGAAAGTCTTCAGCTAAACAGCAATTTTTTTTTATTTTATTGCTCTAGTGTTCCTTACCCATAAAAGAAGAACAGAACAACCTTTTGCAAACAATGGAAGTTATTTAAGCAGAGTACCGTCTTCAGTACAGAAACTGTTAACTGTTTCATTACATTCTGTTCCATTGACAGGGAGCTGTGTAACCTGCAGCTGCAGCATCTGAAGGAAATCTACCGCTCAGCTAAGGGGCTGATCCCATATCTGTGTCAGATAAAAATCATAGTGCTTATTATTTGTTACCATGGATACCATGAAGATATTGCTGTCCACTAAAGATTACTAGAGGAAGACAACATAATTCTCAGGAACTAGTCCTGTTTTGCCCTCATAAGTTGCCTTTAACCATCCTGGTTCCACTGATGGATACACTACAAAAGAAAACACACAACTAATTAGCACTGTTAAAAAATCATATACATGCCTCATATATTTATTTATATAGTATTTATTCAAGAGCAATTGAAAAATCAGGGCAAAACCTGAGACCTGAAAATGGAATTATGGTCTCATTTTATGGATACAGTTCAGGTTTTTTATAATTTTTTTTAAAATATAGAAGTCAAGGTAAAAGATATCTTACCATTGGAAAATATTGCCCCCTGTGGGAAAGACAGCTCATGACTATGCTCAGCCTTACAGGAATACATGGCTTTTGCTTGCCTGAAAGGAAAAAAATACAGGCTTGCAATAAATCAGATAACAAGGAAAAATGTACAAAGAAATTAAATTAAAACCTGGGAAATATAGAAATAAGCAACTGCACAAAGGCAGTATGATAATGACCAGTTACACAGCAGAAGAGCAGAATTATAGCAAACAATAACTTCCAGCTTACTGGAGTTAACAAGCATGTTATTGCAGAAAAGGGACTGATATCCCACTTAGATTTAAAGAGGAATATAATTTGGAACTTTTAAAATGAAGTTGTCATTCAAATGAACTGAGCATACTCTTTGAAGCAAGTCATGCACTACCTGGAGACAAAAAGTGATCATCAAGTCATTAAAGGTCTAAAAACATAGCTTTTGAGAAACTATTGTTGATTGGTCTACAGAGCAAAATATTACATAGAAGATAAATGTGAGACAAAAAGGACTGATGATTCTGTTCCAAAGAAGAAGGACAGAAAAAGTCACCTCTTGGCTTCTAGCATTATAATTCTGCAAAGTACAAAATGAGGGTTTGAAGATGAAGATGGAAATTAGGAGTTCTCTCTAGATTCCTGCACTTTACCTAGTACCTTTAACTTATACACTCAGAACAATTTTATATGAGTCACTAGTTTTTCTGAATTTCTTTAAACCCACATTATATCAAGTGAATATGAACTTATTGATTATTTCACTTTTCTAAGACGTGATGGCAAGTTGACCTAATATGTGACCTGTGGTGAAGTTTAATATTTTCTGCATACTTTTGAAGAGTGTTTATATGCAATTGACATGTAATCTATCATGTCTTTCTACCAAAATAGTGAGATAACAGAGTTGTAAGTTGGATTAATTAACAGTGCCACATCATAAGCATTAGCATTATTCATCTGAATCTTTAAAAGGGTATAACAGTGGATGAACATCCAAAGTTTGAATGTGTGAGCTTTCCAGAAGTGATTTCTCCCTCTGAAGAAAAAGTTTTTCTATTGATTCTCTGAAAAAGATTTATGACTGGACTAAATGGCATATTTTGCCTTCATCTTAAGCAAGCAAATGACTCCTCAAGGATTACACTCTCAGGACAAGATTTTCAGAGGAGATCAAGCATTTTGAGTTGGGCCCATGATATTCAAGGGCAGCTTATTTTCAGCATGCTGGAAACATTTCTAATTTTTATTACTATCATTCTGATTACATCCCTAGAGCTAACCAGAACAAGATGAGCACCGGATCCTTGTTTGTCCCTTTTCTTAAATGTCAGCTTGCTCCCTGGCTGGTGTAGACTGCTCTAAGTAGCACTTTTTCAAGACACCTTCTTCGGTGTCTCCTGTTATGAATAATTTGCCATCTACAGTCAACAAGATGGGTGTGAAGAGTCATTACTCTCCATAATTATCCATATTTATACATAATAATCTACATAATATAGACAAAAATATACAGAGGGAAATTAGATGACTTTTACTGAAGGTCACACATAAACTAGACCTGAATTATTTAATCTCTTTTTTCCTCAAAGTCAGCAAAGAGCACTACAGATGTTCTAATTATCCTAACTCAAATCTGTAACAGTATGTTGAAACAGCTACTGCCTGTTTGTGGTGGGTTGACCCTGGCATGACCTCTTGTCATGCAAACCCAATACATCTGTGTGGCATAATCATGCATTTTACACATATAAAACAGTAGAGTAACCGTTAACAATAATTACAATGAACGTAAGGTAATAGGTGGTAAATTTACTAAAGTACAGGGGGTGATTTCAAACCTGAATAACTTGACTATCAAGCCAGGTGCCCACGTTAAGAATGGGACACCCGAGTAATACTGTGACAAAAGACGTTTCAGGCAATACTTAAATGTGAGGTAGAATTATGTAAGTTAATCTTGAAATATGACATTGTTTTTATTTCTCTTAGAAGTTGTTAAGAAAATTAATGCAATTTTCTTCTATATTCTCTAATGTCTACTAAACTATTCTGTTTTTAACTTCCAATTTTACCTGATCTGAGTATGTTTAACTTCAAAGTAAAAACAAAATAAGAAAACATGGACTCTGTCTTTATAGTCCTCTAAAATCATCCGTTCTGAAAAGAGAAAGCTTTTCAGCATTTGACATTTAGACAGATACAGAAACAAAAGAAGTCAGTTGCCAAAAGCTAATGAATTACAGGATTCTTCCCATTACCTTGCTCCTGATGCAGAGTAATTACAGCTCAACGTTATCTACAGCCATCTGTGATGGTATAATGAGGGACGGATTCAAGAATATTTACTCATAATTCTGGAGCAATTTTCAAGCCACTGGTTATTGCCTTCACACTTGATTTTAGATTATTTAGGTTCTCATACTAGTTATTACTAATTTCAACCCTATGCAGCTAGAAGCACTGACCATGAAAAGGGCTTGCAGGTTCTTGGGCATTTTGTTTGTAATTATGAAAACAGACATTCTTACTTATAGTGTTAATGTTGTCCTCCCCACAAACAAGGCTGTTTGTTAAAAAGCATGTGATAACATCACCATCATCTATTACAGTTCTCTTAAGATGATGTTAATAATCTGAGAAGAGTGTGATTCATGTTGTTTAGGGCAGAGAAAAAACCCCAACAATTTTAGAAAATGTTATTCACATTTCCTAGAAGTTCCTTCTTTCCATGACTTGATCAGATAGACTCCAGATAAGAAAAATGCATTTTCCATTCCTTACTTTCTGTGACATTTGTTTTGAGTCCATAATGATAAACATACTAGCAATCAAAGGATCAGTACTCATTAAATTATAAATTCTTTTGCTTGATTACATACAGTCGACAATACCTGAGGCCCTAATAATAATAATAGTATTAAGAACTATTTCGAAATATATAAACAAGCTTTAAAACTATGTTCCTGTCCTAATGAGTTTTTAGTCTAGCAAGACAACGCCAGAAGAGGAATGAATGAGGGAACACATATGAATCTCTCTCAGATGAGTCATCAGTTAATATTATCCTACAGGAAGAAGAAAGGTTTATAGAGACCTGGAGATGGTACACTTACAACCAAGTCTGAGCAGAAAACACTGGTCTGGCCTGGGCAAGGCCTTCTAGATGTTTAAATATAGCATCAAAATAAAAACAGAAGAATGATTGGAAAAGGATATTTAATCATATGTTTGGGAGGGGAGCATGGGTCTAGAGGGCTTCATAATGTCAGTCTAGTCCTACTGAAGTCCCATCCTGGCACCTAGAGATCCTGCTGAAGACCAGAGCCATTCACTGGCACGTACTCCTCCTTCTCACTTTTCTAATGAAAATTCTTCTTATAATGCAGTTTCTTACTTCAGGAGACTTATCTTTCTGTGTACCTCTAAATCTGAGTCAA
This sequence comes from Corapipo altera, assembly GCF_003945725.1. NCBI lineage: Eukaryota > Metazoa > Chordata > Aves > Passeriformes > Pipridae > Corapipo > Corapipo altera. The sequence continues at coordinate 78,114,247 of NW_020884872.1, forward strand.
GAAAATGTAGAGTCAGGGATTATGTCCTGGTGCATTTCTGTACAGAAGCTGCAATAAAGAGACCTCAGGCCTGACTAAGACTGTTATATAACTGCAATATTTTTGAAAATAGTAAGGAAGCTCATTCACCTCTTTCAAGTGCATACTAGATTAGCAATGGAGATTGGTCCCAGTGTACAGAGTATCTCAATACCACAGTGAGGGAGACTGATGTATAATAAACTTGAAGTCAGGAGGGAAGGAATAGGAAGACTGAGAAGTCAAATTAACTCTAGAATTGGAAAAAGAGAGCATAGGCTGGACGTTGCATAACATTTTGGGTTTCCCTGTCCAATCCTAACACTTGTACTGTGGTCTCTCATTCTCTTTCTGACTAAAAAAAAATCTGTAGTGTAGGGCATATACTCATGTAATAGGAGAGAAAACAGGTCAAGTAATGTCCCAGCATTAAAAAGAGGACACACACACTCATAATAGAGCTAATTGCATTATACAGAGCCAGAAAAGAGGGTTGCAAAAACTGCTTGGAAGAAGGAATTAAGTAGGACTCGGCCACTGTGGTGGTAATGTATCAAGTGCAAAATTATCTGCTGGAATACAGAAAACAATGTGAGACTGCAAAGCCATATAGGTACTTTTGATCTGCCTACTGTACAAATGACCACAACAGGCAAAAGATGCTTCAAGCAGCGATGAAGCTACTTACATTCTATAATGCATAGGTAAGCACTGTCTCAAAATTTCTAGTTATTTTAGCAGGGTAAATTACCCCTGCATGGAGTCCAACACTACCTTGACTTGAATATTTCTGGTATCAAACCAGGTAGCTTAAAAATACATTGTCTTACACTCTGCCCTGCATATACTCGTTGGATAGTAGTTATGAACAAAGGAGACCTTTCTACTGGGTGGATCAAGATATAATTACCACAATTTCTACATAGTTCATAGAAAAAAAACAAACTAAAAAAAGACTAGCCCAAGGTTTTATATCAGCCTTCATAACAAGCAGGTAAATAAAAGCTGGCTCTGAATTGCAAAATCATACTCAGACTAATGCAGGACTGTAAGAACAGCTGAGCTACTTCTGATTTCTTCCTCATCTTGCCTGCTGACCTCTCATTTTCCATTCTCCTTGCTACTGTGGTTCTTTTATCCTTTTAGGAAGGCTTAAGTAGGGGAGCTATTCAGCCTTTCAGTATTTTTGGCTTTGTTAGCTGCTCTCCATATCCATTATCAAATGCTGCATTTTTCCTTTGTCAGATTTTTGCTTCTTACATGCTTTTTATATACAGATACAGGTGGCACATGCTCTGAGGGAACAACAGGGGAGAGCTTGCAAGAAGGAAGTAATATAAAGTAAGAGAAGGAACAGTGCTGGAGGTGAAATGATGCAGGACTGTTGAAGCAGTCATTGCTTTTGGCTTAAGGTACCAGCTTAAGAGCATTCCAGTCCCTTCATTTATACCTTTCTTTCTTAAATTATTGCTCTGCTCTTCTCATATGCCTTGCCTCCCCTGCCACTCTCTTTTTTGGTCATCTTAGAGTTCATGTACTACACAAAATAAGAGCAACCTTGATTCCTATAAGCTGCTTTTCTCACAAAATCAGTGGGCCTTTCTCTCCCCTGCTGGTTCTGTCAGAGGACAGCCACATTCCATGGCCACACATCTCAGCATGTTGGCATCTTCCTTCATCTGTGCTACTTTAGGTTACTACCTTTGAATTCATGGATTGACATCTTGTTTTCATTCCTCAACAGTTCCAAAAAGTTCCTTGATGTATCAGTGAGTAAAGTGGTGAACAAAAACCTGCAATCTGTCTCAAAGAACTTGAAAAGCAGGGACAGTGAAAAAAGAGAGACAGCCTTTTTCCCATATCCATTTAATAGATTATCTGCTTTAATCTATTAATTGTGAAGTAGTAATGTACAGAAGATACTGCTTCCTAGACAAACACTTATCAGAACATTCTAAACACCTTAAATATAAGAATGAATCAAATCCAACAAATAAATGTGAACCTTTGAAGCCAACACAGAAAAGATTTTACAGAATGTTAAATGGTATGAAGCGCTTACCGTCCTGAAGAAACTTGTTTAAGTGAACCAGCACTTTCAAACAACTGCGCTCTTGCAGCCACTCTGAAAATAAAAGCATCACCTTGCTTTATACTTCCGCCATTAATTAAATACACAAACCATTTCCCACTTTTAACCATCCAAAGACATGGCCATATTTTAAAAAATTGTTTTAATTATTCACTTCTAGAAAGAGAGGAAATTCAAAAACTGAATTTACATCCCTATTCAGCAGAATTCTTAAGGGCATAACCTAACTGGGGCTGCTGACTTCCCCATGCTCTAGTGCCTTGCTGAGTCACCAATGGAAACCTCAACATCCTATGTTTATATTGGAAATGCTTTTACTGACAGTCTGTCACTACCATGCTGGAACTCTAAGCTGTGCAGGATTCTCTGCTTAAGTAAGACACAACAGTCTGTTAAATGACTACTATGATCCCTTTCAGTTTAAAAAGTGGGAAGACTGAATGATGTCCTGCAGTATTTGGAGAATTTCTTGGTGCTCTGCAGGTCTGGAAATCACTTGTTCATGGGAAGAGAGATATCCAGGTCAAAGTCAGAATTACAGCAGAGACTTTGAAGTCTTCTAAAAGCACTGAGAAACAGTGTTAATCCAAATCTCAAAAAACTAAATTATAACCTGTATTGCTCAAAACTATCCTCCTTTCAGCATAAACCTCCCCCCCACCAAACCCCAACTGCTAGAAATCAACTATTTAACATGCAGATACTGAAGAAATTTCAGAGCAGATTTTTTTTTTATTATCCTTCCTCTAATTTTGGACTTATACAAATAAAATCTGATGGTCTTTTTGATGTAACAGCATGGACAGTAAGTAGCATTTCTGCTCCTTGAAACATTAAAGAGAGCCAGAGATAATAATACTAATCACTTTCCAAAGATAAATTTCCACCTTATCTGTAGTCTAATTAAGTCAACAGGAATCTTTCAACTGACTTCAACAGATTTTGTGCCATCTCCTTTGTTTACAATTTTAACAAAACTAGATAACTAATTCACAAATACAGCAATATTAAAATCAAGTATTCATGGATGCTTTTTCAACTACTTATGTACCTCTCTGGAATCACTTTATAGTAGACAGTACTGTAACAACACAAATCTCCATAGGGCCGTAATGACTTACACAGATCCAGGTCTTTGATAGCCATTACTTGATGCAGTATCTAATCTTAATCTTCTGCACATTTTGGGAGGCAAATCAGGGTTTGGAGGAGCCTTTAAGGTGTCTTTGGTATCTGTTGAAGATAAGCTCTGTATAGATCCACTGCAACTTTTGTTACCTAAAGAAAACAATCAAATTATAGGGAATATTAAAGCTAATTTGAAATTGTTTTACAACACATGTAACATGCAAAGCAAAGGTTTTGCTGTTGTTTTTTTCTTTTCTTTTTTTTTAGGAGTCAAAACAGGTATAGAAACTACTTACTGAGAGAGAAGAAACAGTCTTTCAGGCACTAAGCCAGGGGAGAAGAACCAACAGCAAGAATGAAGAAATGCCATTAAAATGGAGAGGATTAAAAAATTACATTGCAATTAAATGGCTAGATAGTACAATCACTAAAAAGTGACAATAAACAGATTTATAAAGTAGTACACTGCATAAAATTGTAGAAAAAATCATGTAGTAAGGGTTCTCAGGAAGTCATTTGATCAAAGCAGCATCCACCATGAAATCAGACCACATTAATTTGTAGAATTAATACTTCAGTATGCAGAGAAGCTTCATGCAGTTTAAAAAACATACTTAGGAATAAATGACCATGACTTGCTTAAAACAATTCCTATTGTAACTTGATAAAACAAATCTATAGGTGTACAGACTGTATTGCACACAAAAGAAACCCTTTCAATGAAAAAAAGGCATGGCCCCATGTATTCTTTAAGGTGGACTGCTGCCTTTTTTTGCTTATATGCTCTACAAGACAAGAAATGGATCTGCTTCTCTCTGTCTTTATTCCAAAGAACAACTGATGCTTAAAAATGCCTTAAAAGCTGTCATAATATAAACAGATCCCAAAGTATAAGAACAATATCTATATTATTATTATTGTTAATGTACAGTATTATTCTATATCATAAATTATAATTTATAGATGAACCATAGAAGCGTAGAGAGTGATCTAAATTGCAAGAAACATATCTTTTAAGCTGTGTGAACTGTGCAGGTAACAAGCAATGGAAATACGTTCTATCAGTTTGAAAACTGAAAGAACATACTACAAAAACTAAAAAAAAAATAAAAATATTAATGAGTATAATTAGCTTTCAGATGCATCTCTTGTTTTCTGATGCATCAGTTAACACTGAAGTGCTAAAAGACCTTGGAAGTTACCTTCAGTTGATGGAATTGATCTAAGGGAAGATGCTGAAGACCTTTTCAGGCCAGACAGACTGTAGGAACTCTTTTTGGTCAGGTCTGTTGGTGGAGAGGCATTCTCTGGTCCAGTGACAGAAGCTACACTTTGGCAGTCCGACTCCACATCTGTTTTGGTTGCATCCTCCTTTGATGAGGATTCTGGACTTGTAGTCCACAGGCCTGAACTTTTCTGGCCATTAGAAGAAGCAGGAGAGGCAATCCATGGAATCCCTCCGGATTTCTCCCTTGGCTGGGAGGGTGTGCATTTGGTGGTGCTGTTCTGCTCAGAGGAGTGAGAAGAGAGAGATTCAATGCTGCCCATGGGAGTGCTGTCTGGGCTACTGCTGTACGAGTCACCTAGGGAGGACGGAGGGGAGGGGGGAAAGAGAGAAAAAAAAAATTTACATTTTCTAATCATGTGCATTTTTCTCATGTCACCTTTAGCTCTTTTGTACCTTACTCGTCATCAAATTCTGTGGTTTCCTGCAGAAGGAAAACAACTCATTAATTTATTTACAACTTGAAGACTCATCTTGTTCCTTTAGAGACCATTAGTACCTTGAAAATTGTATGATTGGCTAATGCATTTTTCTGCCAGATGCATTTTCTCTAATTTTCTATAATTCCCTACCATTTGAAATCTGTATCTCTTTTCTCATGCCATACAGATTTCCTTTATTTCCTGCAATACAGTTGTGTCCATGTTTCATTTAAATGATGACTTAAAACCATCTAGTATTTCAGAAATTGCAATTGCCAGAACCAAGGCTGTCTCTTGTCTGATATTGTGATATTTGGCAAGAAGAGTACCTCTGCTTCTGCTTCAGCCTTCCAGACACAAGTAAGATCTTAACTGGAACTTGTTTACATAAGTGTTGAGTTTGAGCTAATAAGTGAAGCACAAGTGGAGAGTTCTTGGATCAGACCTAGTGGCAATCAAATCGCCAGCACGAGATGTGTCTGAATGAAGAATCATAGAAATCATAGAATCATTTAGGTTGGAAAAGACCTCCAAGATCATTGAATCCAACCATTGACAGAACACCACCATATCAAGTAAACCATAGTGCTAAGTGCCACATCAAGTTGTTTCTTGAACACTTCCACGAATGGCAACTCCACCACTTCCCTGGGCAGTCCTTTAAGTGAGAAAATTCTTCCAGATCTCCAACCTGAATGTTCCCATGTACAGTCTGAAGAAGCATAAGCTTGCATATGGTCTGCAAAGTACTTGCAGAGAAATGTCCCTTTTTAATGCTATTATTCATTCATTGTAGTTACACAGTGAAAAAATGCCTGAAACTTGACCAGTTGGCCCTCTGTTGAGTATAACTGACTGTTCCTTTGTAACTTCTTACTTGGGATCCCATGCCATTCACACTGGTAAGCCATGGGTAGGGAGTTATTGATCTCATGTAGTATTTAAACTCTCACTGGCATGAAACTTGTAACACAGACCTATGGAAAATGAAGCACCTGTGCAAGAATATATCAAGGACACATTTCCTAAAATTGCAGACTTCAGAATTACTACAGATCTTCAAGAACAGATACACCTTAACTGTGGATTAACTTACTGAACCAGTTTCATGTAAATCTTGAGGAGTCAAGGGACACCTAAGTTCTTTAGGAAGTCTGTTGCAGTAGTGGAACTGTTAGCAACTTAAACTTTTATACAGTTTCAGTACTCCTTACTGGCACAACCAGTAAGTAAAAAAGTAGTGGTCCATTAGATGAAAATGAATGAAGTGAAACTTTTTAATAGTCACATCTACATAAAAGTGAATAAGCATTCTAAGCATCAATTGATTATAGACATAACTCCCTGCTTTTAAACAGTAAGCCGTATGATATGTACACTGCTTCTTCCAGGAATATTAGAGTTTGTTTCTATTCCAGAAAACCTAACAAAGTTTCACTGGTTTTGGCAACCTAGGCAGTGGCTGACTTTGAACCAAGGGCCACAGTTTCATACATGTGAAAATAGCCAAGTGATGGGTTTGGTCTCCTAATGTTGACTGAATTACATTTGTTACAGAAGGAGAGGAAAGATTCTGTTTACAGTTTCCCAGCCTTACCCATCATCTTGCAAAGAAACGAGATGAACTTCATATAATGAACTTTTGAGTTTCAAAGTGGACTAAATTTAGATTAGAATATAAAGTCTACTTTAAAAGATGTTGAGCAATGTACACAATGCAAGACTTGCCTAAAACCGAACATTCTTCCTCATCTGAGAGAAGTGAGGAATGCAGTCAGTCAACAGTGTGGCTGTGACTCACAGGGGTTAAAAAGCTGACAAAACCCCATCTGTTATGCTTATGATTATTGAAATACAGCATCTATTGGATATTATTCAGGCAAAGTTAAAAGATAAGACATAAAAAGGAAGACAACCAGTCTGCAAGGAAAAACTTACTGTCAGGATCTGCTAGACATGGTGTATATCTTCCTTTGGGTTTACGTGAACCTGTGGAGAGACAAATGGCTCTTGTCCTTCTTGAACTTGATCGGGACTGAGGTTGGGGAAGAGGAATGTTGGGATCTGGTGCAGTGTGAAATATCTGCATGATTAAAAAAAAGGGAAAAAATGACATTAAACAGAGGTATTCTTACACTTCCATTATTAATCAATTTGTTTTCCTCACTGCTGTGCCTGAAATGAACACTGTAACAATCTCATACGTTACGAAAGAGTAAATTTGCAGAATAGAAGCTTTGCTCTGATGTCATTTAACAACTCAAGAACCACAATACTGAGCTGTACTTAGTAGGTGTACTACTTATATATTTGTTGAAATAGATTTATTTTCTAGCCCTTGTTAGAAGGGCTTTACAGTTGAAATTGTAAAACAAAATAAGTGTTTACTACTGACTATTGCCTAAGAAGTAATATATTTTTTAAAATATTGTGACAAGGTTGATTTTTTTTCTCTGTGTTCCAGTGAAAGTTTTCGTATGTCACAGAAAAATGTCATAGTTGTAACTTACTACAATCCAGTTTGCATTTCAGAAAACCACTTTATTTGGCCAAACAAGTCAAGTTTGATGAGGAACAACTTTATGTTTAAGGTATCTCCTGGTTCTTATCTTTTACATACCACTGCTACTACTGGTCAATGTTGCACTTCATTGCTGCAGAAAAAAATTTTTACCATGCTATACCAGAAGACATCTCTGCAAGGATTTCTGGACCCTCTAGCAATAGGGCATTCCCTAAAGAGAATGCAGTGAACCACAAAAAGACACCTCCATGCCATTCACAGAACTGGAAGAAAGCAAATATACTTGCACAGTAGGAAATACTTTAATGAAAATCTTGAGATGTTCTTGAAGTACATTAAAGCTGTATTAAGCACTAGTGAGTAAAACATCAACATAAAAACGTGTCTGTAGACACAGATATAGAGCAAGGGAGACTGGTTGTGCAGCAGTAGTCTTTGTATTGAATGAGCTATTATTTTCTGGAGGGAAAAGTCAATGTTTGGAAAATGCAATATATATTTTGGGAGTCAAAACCAAGAAGGCTATCAGTATCATATCCATTTTGAGGAGTCCCTATGAAATACAACTGATGATATCAAGCCATACTGTCAGTACTTACTGACCAACCAGTGCAGGGGATCCTGGTATTGACTGGGAACTGCCCCTTGGCTGAGTAATGAGTAATTAAAGAAACTCGAAGTTTTTTCACTTTGTCAGTCATCAGAGAAAATGATATAGGTCAACAGAGACCACCAAGATAAAATTTCTTTTATCAAGTAAAAGAGATCTTGACTGTTCTGCTGAGTTTTGAAATTAAACAGTTTAAAATTAAAACAAAAAATCTGAGGAGGCTTTTCAGTGAAGCTGATACCTGCAATTCATAAAATCATAGAATCATATCATCAGTCAGGTTGGAAGGGACCTCTGAGATCATCAAGTCCAACCTTTGATCCAACACCGCCGTGGTTACTAGACCATGGCACTAAGAGTCACATCCAGTCTCATCTTAAAAACCTCCAGGGATGGAGAATCCACCACTTCCCTGGGCAGCCTATTCCAATGCCTGATTACCCTCTCTGTGAGAATTTCTTCCTAATACCTAACCTAAACCTCCCCTGGCAGAGCTTAAGACCGTGCCCTCTTGTCTTACTGACAGCTGCCTGGGAGAAGAGACCAACCTCCACCTGGCTACAGCCTCCTTTCAGGGAGTTGTAGAGAGTGATGAGGTCTCCCCTGAGCCTCCTCTTCTCCAGGCTGAACAACCCCAGCTCCCTCAGCCTCTCCTCATAGGACTTGTGCTCCAGTCCCTTCACCAGACTTCTTGCTCTTCTCTGGACCTGCTCCAGCACCTCAATGTCTTCCTGAACGGAGGGGCCCAGAACTGGACACAGTGCTCAAGGTGTGGCCTCACCAGCGCTGAGTACAGAGGAAGAATCACTTCCCTGGTCCTGCTGGTCACACTGTTCCTGATACAGGCCAGGATGCCATTGGCCTTTTTGGCCACCTGGGCACACTGCTGGCTCCTGTTCAGCTTCCTGTCAATCCAAACTCTCAGGTCCCTTTCTGCCTGGTTGCTCTCCAGCCACTCTGTCCCCAGCCTGTAGCGCTGCAGGGGGTTGTTCTGGTCAAAGTGCAGGACCTGGCACTTGGTCTTGTTGAACCTCATCCCGTTGGAATCAGCTCAACTCTCCAGCCTGTCCAGGGCTCTGTAGAGCCCTCCTGCCTTCCAGCTGATTGACACTCCCCTCCCAACTTGATGTCATCTGCAAATTTGCTGATGGTGGACTCAATCCTCTCATCTAAATCATCAGTAAAGATATTAAACAGGACTGGGCCCAACACTGATCCCTGGGGGACACCACTAGTGACCGGCCGCCAACTGGATGCAGCACCGTTCACCACCACTCTCTGGGCCCGGCCCTCCAGCCAGTTCCTAACCCAGCACAGAGTGCCCCTGTCCAAGTTGTGGGCTGCCAGGTTTTCCAGAAGCATGCTGTGTGAGACAGTGTCAAAGGTTTTGCTGAAGTCCAGGTAGACACATCCACAGCCTTCCCCTCATCCATCAGGCAGGTCACCTGATCATAAAAGGAGATCAGGTTGGTCAGACAGGACCTGCCCTTCCTAAACCCATGCTGGCTGGGTCTGATCCCATGTCCCTCCTGCGGGTGCTGTGTGATTGCACTTAGGATGATCTGCTCCATAACCTTGCTGGCCACTGAGGTCAGGTTGATGGGCCTGTAGTTTCCTGGGTCCTCCTTCCGGATCTTTTTGTAGTGATTGAAAGTAAGTGTTTAAGATTTCATGTGTTTTCCTTCTCAGTATTGCCAGGGACTAGATCTCTACTGTGCAACTGACATCCCCAAGGATAGCAATGGTCAGAAAGACTCTGTTCTGATGCATTTAGAGAAGAATTTATGCATTCATCCAGAGTGAACCTCCATACACTGGTAGCATAAGAGAGATGGAGGAGCCGGGAGCAAAGTTATGACTTTCTCGTTCTGTTTCTAGATTCGGGAGGTCACAACAGTCTTCAGAAAGCAACTGAAGAGTTAGAGCAACTCTTCCAAACCATGGGAGATTACGCCTTGGATGTGTACCTTGCACATCCACAAAAGACTTGCTAGGAATACAGATCCGTAGCATGGGGTGGGAAACAGGTATTATTTCTATCAATGACTTTCTACAAATGTTGGACTCTTTATTCTTAAGAACTTAATGATGGTAATGAAAATGAGATCTTAGTTCCATTTCATAACCAAATAGTCAGATAATTTCTTTCTACCTTTTCATAATGCTCTATCAGAATTTCAACGACGATATTCTGAAACTTAATGTTCATCATAGCAGCCACGGTTTCTTCTTGGGCTCTCATCAGAGTTGGTCCAAAGATAACACCAAGGTTGGATACAGTCATTAGATTTTGCTGACTGTGCAATGATACCCTTTAAATAAACACAAAAAATATGCAATTAAATTGATTTGCTAAACTACAATTTAAACAGGCAAAAACCTAAGACTATTTTTTAACAAAATTACAAGTTCACGCCTCCCTTTTAAATACATTTTTAAAACTTCCACTTTTACTAGAGTCAAAATACAGTGTAGTACAACTACTGTACTTCCATTAAGGCTCCTATCCTGCAATAGCTTAACAGTAATGAGCACATCTTCCTAGAGTATTTCAGTTCCTGACAAAACTGATAGGAAAAGGCAACTATATTTGGAGGTCTCCACAGAGAGATCCAGACCACCTAAAGTTTAGGAGTCTTAGAGCAGGCACCTATCTCTCCAATAGTTCTACAGGAATTTAAATACTTTATGTTGGATTGATTGAAACTAGTATGTGATAACAGAGGTCAACCATATACCTTAGTTTTCATGTAAAGGAAAGAAACTTAGTTTCTGAAAATACTTATTTCGCAATGGGATCTCTTTATTAATATGATGAAAGCACAGAATCAATGGATTCAGTGAAATCATTGCTTCTATGAATAGATAACTTTAGATGATCATAATGACATCTGGCTTTGAAATATAATAACCTTTTGCTTCTGTATATTCTGTTGTAACTTATTTTACCTCTTCTTTTTTCTTCTTAATGTAGAATTCAGAAACTTAGTTTATCAGATAGAAAAATGAAAACCATCAATCAGTAATCCTCAATGCCTCTTCTTACAAATAAGATTTGCCAAATAAAAGCCCTATCATCATAAACCCTTTGAAATAACTGCCAGTGATTCCCCGGTCACAGCAGTCCTATTGCCTCATGTCTGAGGAATATTATGCCAAGTCAAGATTTTATAATTTCCTTAATGCTTAATTTTACTGCATCTGCTACCAAATGGAATTAGTTATCGAGCCACTTGTTCACACTTTCCTTTTCCTTCTCATTGCTATCTCCTACCATTGTCAAGCTGAGCATCTTCAGCAATTTCCTACACAATTAAATAAACTCTTGTACCTTTTAAAATGTAGAAACAGGGATAGGAACATTTTAGCACCCCATTTACATCAAGAAGAAGGAGAAATATGGGAAGGGGGTTTGTACTGGAGGCAAGTAAAAAAATGCCTATCTTCTTACATGTTTCCTATGTTACTTCATTAAATTATGTCAAAACTTTCTCAAATGTTACCTCAGACTAGCACTAGCAGAGATCATTATTTGGAAGCCATGTCACGAAAATTACTCCCTTGTTAAAGTACATTTTTAACCAATTATCCTAATCTAACTTTCTCTGAAACAGATCTTATGTTTGTCTTAGATGACTAAGGGGTGTTTGGGAAGTCCACCAGTATTTTAATGAAAATGGAATGTTGAATAACTCAGCTCTAGATTTGCTAAAAAAACCTTAAAAAACTGTTCTGCAATGTTACTCTTCTTTGTGCTGTACAGTAACTGTAGAGATCTGTTACACAAACATTATAGTCTTAAACCATAAGAGAGAAGTAATATTTGTCTACTGTTCATGTTTCCTTGGTAACAAATTCGGTAGCTTGGTTAATAAAAGAAATGGTAAATTTAATAACACTGTAATCAGAAAGGGCTTTCTACAAACCATTTTAAAGGTTCAGTTTCTTGCAAAAGAGAAAGACCCCAGGGCTGTAAATGGATCATTTTGATTGCCACTTTCCCCTGACCTAGTCCTACTGTTGCTGGGCTACTGCACAGACACAGGCTGAGGCAATCATGCATTTCAGGGAGGGCATTCATTGAGGTGTCATTGCTTTCTCCTCAAAATCTCCTTCTTTGATGTATCACCAGTAATTTTTTGATACTGCTGGATTGCAGACTCCCAACTATCTACCATAGAAAAGTATTGTATTATTAAATCATACCAAAGAATGATTTACTCTTTAGAGTAGATAGGTAATTTGACTACTAGGGAAGTTTAAAAACAAAAAATGAGCTACCTATGTGAAAATAACACCAAACTTCCCGTGCTTGCCTAGCTACTCACTAAGTATGTATACATGCAGTATCACCTCTTCCCTGGGTGCTTTTCAGGATTTGCTAGTTTTTGTTTGTTTATTTTTTTTCAGCATGATCTACATCTCACATCATCTAGATCATATTTAATTTTCCACACTGACATAAAATTCAAGGTAGGCAGAGACGTACAGACCTTATGAATTAAACCAAGATAAAATAATATCCTTATCTTATAACTCATAGTTAAAGGCATAGTATTTTCACCAAGATGCAAAAGCATACATAAAGGAACTGAACAGCTAAAAGAAATACATAGAAACAATGTACACTTTGAAACTGGATTTTTAACAAAAGAATGAGGAAACAGGAGGTTGAATTTTTTTTTTCAAATTTTTTCATTTTCATAAAATTAGGTGCTTCACCTGTCATTTGTTCCTTGAAAAATCCCCGCACAGTGGTAGGAAAAAGATGAGTAAGGAAGGTGACTCATACACTCAAGAGACTTATTTTGAATTCCGTCTCATTAGAATTGCTAGCATAAACAACAACTGGTAAATTATATGAGAAATTAGAAGGGGTGAATTGAATGTTGGAAAGAAACTACTAAAAGCATTCAGTGTCAAACCAAGATTACATTTACAGGAAATGAGAATCACAAGATGACACAGGCAAGAGTTAAAGAGAATAATTAAACAGAGGAATACTTCAGGTGTGCTTTTCTTTGGAATTGCATCTGAGTTTACACTGAGAATAAAGAGGCCATGAAAAGAGGTCAATGCTTGCCTAACACTAACTTTGACTACAAATAAGTCAGTTCCTATGCATATATCTCTCTAAGTTTGAGGCTTCCAGACCAGTAGCTTTTACAAAACTGTTAAGCCCTCATTAAATGCTTTCACTTTTTAGGGGGTTATAAAGTAATAGGTATTATAGTGTTTAGCTAATCAAACAATTCTCTGAGTAAGGAAACTTAGGAAACTTTTTTCCATCTGGTTCTCTGCATCACCCCAACAAGATGCAAGGTCTGCCTTTTTGCAATGGAAGCATGCACAGCAGCTTGCTATCATGTTAGTTATACAGGGGCTAATGACATAAAGGGCTAAAAATAATTTTTTAGGGCTAAATAATTTCCTGTCAAATAAATTTTCGAAGTTCTCATTTCTATAACAGGAAGCAAAACTGCATTAGTCTCTGCTGTAAACAGCTTACTGTAAGCTGTGGCTCAAGCTGTGATCAAAAAAGCAAAACAGTTGGGATGTAGTGAATGGAATGAAAATGATATGGACTCCTCTCTTATGTCTTCTACATATCTCAGTCATGTGTACTTTAACTGAACAACTCCTGCTTCACTATTTACACTCCCAGATCACTGACAAATGTACTAAAAAGTATAAAGCATCCTAAATCAGAAAGAATAATGCATATTAAAAAGTATTCAGCAAATACCATTGAAAACTAACTATAGGTTTAGAAAATACACAAATAACATTTAATGTAGAAACAGGATAAAGTAAAATGCAATAATGGTATGTAATGACAGCTAGTGATACAGAGAGACATAAGAGAATAAAAAACTGTCTTTTTTTGTTTCACAGCATATGCCAAGTGTAATTCAATGAAGACAAAAGGTCATTGGTTTAAAGAAATGCAAAATCTTTTCTATCTGACAATTAATACTTCAGGTAGTGTTACGGGAGATTCAGAACTGGGGCATTTATATAAATATCAAAAATATAAATAATAATACTTTAAATTAGTGCTTTCAAATGTTACTGCACTTCAGAGTTGTTAGAGAGAAAAATAAGATCAAATGTGAAGGACGAGTATTATCACATAGGTCCACCTCTGTCATGAAACAGTGTGAGACTTTGAGACAGATTCAAACCAGCATTTTCCATCAACCTTGGCATAGTTTTAGATGTTTCTTGAATTTAATTAGTTATGAGTCCTGTAGTAAGTAGGAACATGAATGAAAAACATTGACTGGGTTTATTTTCAGAACATAGTTAGCCATCTTGGTGACTCTATGATTTTTAACTCTCTATTTTTTATTCTGTTTCTACAAAGTATTATTCAAGTTAAGATGAGAACAGCATTTTAGAAATTAAATGTAAATTCAAGTGGCATTGTTTCAACACAGAGAACAGATTAAGCAACACTGACAAATTTAAGCAGAAATAATAGCATCTTATAATAATATCAAAGAGAAAAATAAAAAATAATTACTTGACCAAGTGCTTAATAAGGATGTCCAGCATCTCTCTGTTCTTCTCTGGTAACTTATGCACAAGTGCATGCACTGCCTCAACTCTGTAGTTCTGATCATCTGACTCTATTAAACAGAAAACAAATTGTTAATAACTCAGAACATGTGCTAAGAAGTGACTACAAATGGCATCAATGCCTGTATGCTAACATAAACATGCATTAAGAGAAGCCAAACACAATTAGCTTTCAAAATGATGAGGACAATTTGATTATATTTATTACATTCTGAAATCTGTATTTAAACTAATTCATCTAAAGCAATTACCACGAATACTGGAATCAACAAAATTAATGGCAATATAGACCCGATGTGCCACTTCAGTGAAATCTAAGCTTTCGCTTCTTGATTTTTAAAATATCTAAAGTTCTTCAGTGTCTTTTATTCTTATCAAGACAAGAGGAAATGGGGAAATAACTTCAAATTCTAAACTGAAGTCATTAGAAAAACAGTATCTCCTGTCACTTGATCTAATTACTCCATTTGTTGAAAGGAGATAATTATCGCCCCTTCTAATTTTTCAAGGCAAGCTGGGAAAAAAAAGGTCCCTGGATGAGAGGGATCAATGTTATAATATAATTATCAGCCTATATGAAACAAACAAACATCTAAATCAAGGTTCAAAATTTCATGCAGAAGGCAGTCACACATAACCACTAAAAAGATCAGAACAAACCACTGAACAGCTTCATCTAGTGTGACTTCTCTGCTTTGAGGGCTGGATCACTGAATAATAGAGCAAGGAGAAAAGTAAAGATAGTGACTGGGGAGATCGAAGTTTAGAAACAATATTACTTTCACAAAAGTGTTTTTTTCACTTTACTTACTAACAGCAACAATGAAATCTTTGTGCAGCTTGAAAGTCATCAGTGGTTCTGAAAGACACCTGGTTGTAAAAAAACATATTAAAAGGTTATTTAAAACAGACTCAAAGTCTTTTTAAGTTTTATGATTGTGATCATGATAGCCCTCAAGATCTGCACAATGTCCTATTGGACCTAAGAAACCCAATTCAGTGATGACTGATTACAAGTAGCATACAACTTGGTCATGGACATAGTCTGAAAATCAATGAGTTGAATCTTACGTCACCACGTAAGTTACTGAAATGTTACTGGTACTGACTTCAGCACAGAGGTTCACTGTTTCCTGTTTTAAATATAGGTGCAGACATGGTATAGCGGGCTGCAGAATCAATATTTTGTCCAAGAAAGGCAAAAACATGATGAAATTTGAGACTGAAATTCTGATCTGAGAGATCCTAAAAGAGTCAGCCTCTGAAAGGCAGACTGTGAGTTGCCTTATAGAGACAAGCACACAGCTACTGCTTCCTGCCTCATGTTCTAATTTCACAAACACAGTATCTATGATGATTTGTGTGTCTGAAGATGTATAAGTTTCTTCAACCAAAAGCACTCTTCTCAATGAAATGTACATGAGCATTCCACTATAAATCCTAGGCATATTTTCCACAGTTAATAGAGATTTCTGATGCTGACTTTTGTTAGGTGATTGGTTTAGGAAGTCTAGATTTTTAGAAGGCATAGAACACCCACCATTTAGATTGGATACTTTTCATTGTGGTTTTTTTGAACATTATATATTGAGAACTGAAAGAGTTATCTTAGAAGTACCATAATTTCTGAATATTCTGTTTCTTATCAGCAAAAATGAAAGTGTTGGAGGGTTTTATTTTGTTTATGAACAACAGCATAAGATAAAAACCTGTGTTTTGCTGAGATTTTTATTCTGCTCCAACAATGATGTCATGACATCTTGTGGTACACAGCTTAAGGGATTCAGAAACAAAAGACTGAGCACAACATGCTTTGTGGTTAACATAAAAAAATTTAAATAAAAACATGCAATGAATTAAATTCTGCCAAATTTAGGGCTATATAAACCAAAACTATCTTAATAAGGTAGAAAGTGTGTATTATTACGCATAATCACAGGGATATTATGCAGGACAATAATATACTCAATTATCACCATGCTAATGGGTACAAGAAATGTAATATGATAATAATAAGCAAAAGACTAATGGGCAGAAAAGGAATACTGAGACTGCGTAGGATCATACTTACCTGAGGTAGTTTTTTAGTCCGCTTGTTATTGTTTTATTGTCCCAAAGTTCCATATCAATATCCATATCAGGAGGAGATTTAGGGGCTGGTAGAAATTTGAATTATGATTGTGTTATAGTTTGACTAACACAATAACTAGAAAACCAGCAAAACAGAAGCTACTAAATTAGCCATTTAGCTCTAGCAATCACTTATTAGCCAGACTAACTACCAGTCTGATCAGTTTGAATCTTTTAATCTCTGGTAAAGTATTAATAAAAATAAATTTAGCAGTCATATTTAGTAACTGCAAGTATTAGCTTTATGCACTGTGTCAAAGTGAAAGGCAAGCCCAAGTGCACAGAGAATTACTAATGTGTTTGCCTTAGAGTGCCAAATTAGCAAGAAAAGTGAAAGACTGGAAAAACTGTCTATTAAGCTAAGTCATGATGTATTATGGAACTAAGCTTTGGAGAACTTCTGAAACATGCCAAATATAAATCAACAAAAAGAACTTTAAAGATAAAAGAAGAAATGCATTTTTATTTGTAATTTGCTCATGTATAAAATGCAGAAGTGAATACTACTGTACACAAGAAACTAGTTAGAGATGAAGCACTCATTTTAATTAATTGTAAATTAATTTAGTGGCAGTAAGAGCGCACACAAAATTGTAAATATCATGACACACTCTTCTGAGCACAGCACTTAAGGCAAAAGGACCACAGTGCACACACTGCACACTGACAAAGGTTCAGTTCAGATACTTACAAAATACGGTATTCATCAGCTTCTGCACCTTGGAATTTACACCACCTATTCTGTACAATCCCAGGATTGTAATACCTATGTTGGGAAAACAAGTAAATGAAAATAATGAAAATATGGTTATTTCAATATACACTGATGTATCCTTGGTGTACGTTTTCAGAATATCTAAATGTGTTTATGGAAAACTGTACCATTACATTCTTGAGTACTGTGTTGTTGAGTACTGAATTCTCTTCTGGGATAATAACAAATGCATTCCACTGAATTCACATCACATTATACATTAAGCATAATTTTACATTAACAGAACCCTTCTGCATGGAAATGACACATATTACCAAACAACAAGGTAATGGCTAGGAAAAGTGAAAAAATAAGGCCCAAAAGCAGTCTGAAAACACATTACACATCAACAAGTTTGTATCACCTAGAAGTCAATGGAATTACTGTGCATCTATGTTTGCTTAAACCACCATCCCTTCCAGTTAAGATCTGACTGACATTTATAAGAGAAATGATTGTACTTACTGTAATATGAAAATAAAAACATATACTGTATACTGTTGCAACACATCAGTTGAAAATTTATAGGTTACCTATAAGTTACAATTGTTGTTCTTTTTCTTAATAGCACAGATAATAAAAAATGTTTCAAGAGTAACATTTGCAACACAGTAATCTAAATATTTAAATGATGATAATTTTATTGGTTTTAACTGCCTTTTAAAATCAGCAGGATTTAAATGTCTTCCATTCTCCTCACTTCAAGCCTTACCATTTAAAAATTGCCTAATTTTTCTCTGAAAACAACATTCTAAAATCTGACCTCTCACTTAGATAACCTAGGTGTTTGGTTTTCAAACATTCTTTTTACGCCTCATTCCCCTGGAAAAAAATGCAAGCTCTGAGTCAGCAGTGATTTAAAAGCTACATAACACTGTTGACTGAGAAGCTGAACTCATGTTGAGCTCAAGATTGCACAGAGACCACATTTGGATTACTAAGAGATCTACACACTGAAAGTTCAAAAAAAGGTTATCTCATTTTATGGGAGATGATATAGCCACACCTCTCCATTTGGAAGGGGTAATTTAAAAATTATTGTAGTTGTAAAATATCACCTCATTAGCAGAGTGATTATTACTTCCTTATTGGATATTATCACTACCAAAAATGAGTTGTAAACATTTAAAAACAAAATAACAAAACGTGTGCAAAATTATAGGAGTTATGCTCTGAAAAAAACCAGATTTACCAGTAGAGAGTACTGAAGCCCCTTTTCAGTATTCAGGTTTCATGCCTGAAACCAAAGTTGGGAGCTGAGACTCCTTACAGTTTTTATCACAAGAAAACACAATTCAGTGCACACACACTAAAGATTAAGGATGTGAGCAAATGTGTATAAAGCTGTCTAATCAACAAGAAATTACAGAAAATGTTTAAAAACCTCACTTAAATGGTACGTTACGAACTGTTGTTGGAACTTGTGGCAACAATTTTGAGTTGTAAACTGGGAGTGTAAACCACACAGATAAAATGTGGAAAGTCCAAAGCAAATGATGGACATACTCCAAAGCACAGTTGTAAAACATGAAGAATTAATCAAAGTAATATTTCAGAAAAAGAAATCATAATAATCTAATACATAATTTGTGATTAAATACACACCTCTTGTTTCTACAGCATGAATACATTTCCTCACAAAGTTGAAACCTGCTTCATTTAAGAACACTACAAAAAAAGAAAAAATGGTAATTACTTCCTAACATCAATACACAAAATCTCTCTGTTTAGCTACATTCACATATTAGTCAAGGGCTGATACACATTTATCCATAAGGTTATGATACTCATTCTGTAATAGTATTTCTGTAGATAAATCCTTAGCATTCAAATCCAACTTTCTAGTCGTTAGTGCATCTTTAGAAGCTTAATATTCTACTGTCTTTCTCAGAAATCAGTAGCTCCTCTAAACATACAGCTGAAAGCTTGTGGCTTTAAAAGGAAATTACTGTACTCCTCTCTGCTGAGCAAAATGCTTTTAAGAGTTCAGGATTTACATTATGAACAGAATATATTCATTGGATTTAACACAACAAGATTCCCTGTTCTTTACACACCACTCATAAGATGGTAACATAGGAAAACAATCCTTGTTATTGACTTTAATTAGTGGGTTTATTTCAAGTGAATATATTTCTCATTCATTTTCTATCTTCAACACCCACTGCTCTAACTAGCTAAACAAAGAAGAAAAATAAACTGTCTAAATAACTACTTAAATAAAGAAAATCATAAACAGCATATTTTTCACCATTAAGAAAAAACAGGTGCATTTGCTTAAATATCAGATTTTCAGTCTCAAATACACCTCCTATTAAGATGTATGTCCTAATCTGACAAATCTCTCTCTGAGATACATACACCCACATATATATTTAAATTATTTTTACATATTTAATAAAATATGATGTTAATAACAGACGTACCAATATAATATTAATACAATTATGCACTTGGCAGTGCTGGTTTAATGGTTGGATTTTATGATCTTAAAGGCCTTTTTCAACATAAATGAGTCTATGACTCTATATAAGATATTATCTCAGCACAGTGGTATGTATTTACATTTAGATTTACAGACTACTGACAGAAAATTAAAAGATTTATTAAATATATTGTAGCTTTGGAGGCACTCAAATTTTTTTCCAGTTTATGCTTGATAGCAATACAAAAGTTGAAGGCTGTCTCATAGTTTACATAGTTTAGGATGTGCTTTTGTGTAACCAAATCACTTAATCCAACAAAATTACTTCACAGCAATAGAAATAAAACATGAAATAATTAGTACCTCTCTCCCACACATATATCAAGAAACTGGAACATTACAGAAATCTAGCAGTATTTGGTAACTCAACAAAAAAAAAGCTTACTTTCTTCCTTCTTGCTAATAATGGCTGGTAGTGTGTAGATCTGTTAAAAAAACCAAACAAACAACAACAACGCAATAGGACAATAATTGTACTTTAAATTCTTTATTGCCAGGTTTGTTAGTAGTTGCTGCATGCTGTGCATCAGCTTGCTGTTAGGGAAATGCCAACTCTGCCTTTCACCATTTCCTGATGTTTACCACTCCAGCACACACCCGGGTTAACAGCCCGTGCTACTATAGGCAACTAATGCATTAGAAGTAAGATTTACAGAGTCCAAGTGGGTTAAATTTCAATACTACTAGCAATCCAATTTCTGTAGTGGTTCAGTCAGGCAAGAAGCATGTAAAAACACTCATTTGTCTAATAAAACTGATCAACCATTTTTTTCCTATCAGATACAGGTCTGACATCACCTTCATTCAGTGACTACTTTAAGGGTAGACAAATAGCGGGAAGAAAACTCAGACAAGCCTGTCTCTCAGTAGCTTTCAACACATTTTTCTGGTCTCTGCAGTGCCTTTTGAGATGATAATTGTTTACTCCACGACACTGCCCAAAAGATGGTTGCTCTTTACTACTGTAATAACTACAACTTCACATAATTTACCTGCACCATGAATCCTATTACTATGCTAGTCTATTACTTAAACTATTATTACTTAGAATATCCTATCATAAAATAATGATATATAACTGTAGGCTTAAATTAATAGTTCTCCTTTTCTACTTTGTACCTATTTTCACTATGTACTTGCAGTAGTGTCTCACAAAGAAAAGAACTGTATTTGCTGGTATTGCAACAGAGTATCTGAAGTTTATACTAGCTTCTTCTTTAATATGTGTGCCATAAAACCGTAAAATGAAAAGAAAATTAAAAAATATCCGTACCGGTTCCTTTCCATCCATAGCTTCGAGCCAAAGTTTTCGGTTGGATTCTGAAAAAGCTTGCAGTGTGATGATTCCAGGTCTGTCAAAAACACACACATTCAATGAAATTACTACTTTTCTCAAACAGTTTCCAAAGTTAGAATTCAAATGCATATTGACATGTGAATACATAAAAGACACAGTAGTCAGAGAAAGTTGACAGTTTCTGACATAACAGAATAATTTTGAGGTAGATATAAAAGAGGTCTGTTTTCTAAAAGTTTGGCAACAGTCATAAAACATTTTTTAAGACATCAACTACAAAAGTCAGTCTATTTATCATATTTTAACAACAAAAATTAATTCAATATTTCTCTATCTCTGAGCTTGGAAAAAATACTTCTACAAACTACTGTATACATATAGTTTAAATACAGGAAAGCTGTTTTCATCTATCTAATATAATAATAATACCCAGGAATAAGTAAAAAAAAAGTTATAGATGTAATTTTCAAGAATGAAAAACAATGTGCTATCATACATTTCTGAATGAAATAGACCTTTGAGCAGAATATGCTTATTAATAGGTATTTATAAAAATATGTATGATCTGTTTATAAAAGAGGATAGTTTTCCTACAGGTTCTGTAAGAACCTGTCTTGTATCTGCACGCAAATATAATGTAGTAAAGACAACACATACACAATGTGACAAATTTTGTTAGAAAATCGTGTTTGAACAAAGAAGTATTAAGTCTTGAAAGCCTAGTTTGTCTGCATACAAACATATTGTTTCTGCATACAAACATATCTGTTTCTTTTACAGGAGTAATTATTATATATTGGTTATGATTATTTTCAAATTGTTAACACTGAAAACAATTCAAACCTCTCGTATACTTCAATATCGAAACAGAAACGTTTGTCAATTGAATCTGTCTTTCTCCTGATGCAAGATTTTAGCTTGAACATTTCTGGTGAGCTTGTGACAAGGCCATTCTACAAAACAAAACAAAATGAAATTAGCAGAGGCAGTATGCTTATATAACTTGGCTTCACATCTTAAACTTAACCATATGAACAGTCAAAACATATCTTAAGACAGGGACTGAAATTATTTAGGAGCATATACAATATACACTATTTTTTCTGTATATAAAGTAAGACAGCAGTTAATAGCTTTTTTTCATGTATTTGTTATTTAATCATTATATTTCAGAAAATTCCCTAAATTCAAAACTTATAAAATCATATAATTCTGCCAACTCTCACATGCAGATAAAAAGATTTATGAAGAATAAAGCTGACTAACTCCTAATTCTGGCTACCATGATCATGAGACCTCTCTATAATGTTGGCAAGGCTGACACAGTTGGGGATTCTGAGTAATGGGAGGAAGCAAATGTCACTCCTGTCTTCAAGAACAGCGAAGAGAAGGATACAGAATCATAGAATCATTTAGGTCGGAAAAAGCCATGACTAAACCATCTACATGTCTTTTAAATACCTCCAGGGTTGGTGAATCAACCACTTCCCTGGGCAGCCTGTTCCAATGCTTGACAACCCTTTTGGTGAAGAAATCATCTGTAATATCCAATCTAAATCTCCCCTGATGCAATTAGAGGCCATTTCCTCTCATCTTATGGGGAACTATGGGACAGTCTGCATCACCTTTATCCCTGAGAAAGTGATGAAGTAAATAATCATGGAGAGCATTTCTGAACATATTAAGGGAACAAAGGTTACTGGAAGTAGTCAGCATGAATTTAATGAAGGAAAATCATGCAGGATCAACTTGATAGCCCTCTACAATATGATGGATGGCTCAATCTATGATGGAAGAACAATGAATATTGTTTATCTCAACTTTAGCCAGGCTTTTGACACTACATCCTACTATATCCTCATAGACAAGTACAGGTGGAGCACAGCCTAGGTGGTAAGGTGGACGGAAAACCCTCTGAACTGCTGAGCTCACAGCAGAAGTCCAGCCGCAGACAGTGACCAGTGCTATGCCCAAGAGGTCAGTACTGGGGCCAGCAATGTTAAGCATAAATAGTGATAAGCCCAGGTACCATGACAGGTAGAAGCTGACAGAGCGGAAAGCAGCTTGGCAGAAAAGCTTGGACTGCACCAGGCAAAGCACTGCCTGCAAGTGGAGGAAGAGGTGATCCTCACTCGCCATTCAGGACTGATGAGGTATACATGGAATGCTGTATCCAGTGCTCAGGTCCCGGGTACAAGATGGACAGTGAGGTACTAGAGCAAGTTCAGCTAAGGGCTACCAAGGACTAAGGACTTGGAGCACAACTAGCTGAAAGGAGGCTCTAGTGTGGTGGAGTATCTTTTGCCATGTCTCAAAGGAAAGTATGTGAGAGAAGGCCTGAAGTCGCATCAGGGGAGGTTAAGATCAGCTATTAGGAAGACCTGAAGTTGCGTCAGGGGAGGTTAAGATCAGTTATTAGGAAAAATTTTTTCAGAGTGGTTAGGCATTGGAATAAGTTGAAAAAGTTGCCCATGGAGGTGGTGGAATCACCACCTCTGGAAGTGTACAAGAAGAGTCTGGATGTGGCACTTGGGGATGTGGTTTAGGGTGATTATGGTGGTACTGGGTTGGTGGTTGGAATAGATGATGTTGGAAGTTTGTTCCAACCCTGATGATTCTGTGATCTGTCATATGAGAAGAAGCTGAGAGAACTGGGACTGTTCAGCTTGGAGAAGAGGGATCATATCAGTGATTAATCTACAAATACCTGATGGGAAGGAGTGAAGAAGACTGAGTCAGATTCTCCTCAGTGGTGCCCAGTGAAAGGGCAGAAGGCAATGGGCACAAACAGAAATACAATTAATTCCATTTCAATTTAAGAAAAAGCTTTTTTATGGCAGTCAAACACTGAAATAGGTTGGTCACAGAGGGTTGTATCCTTGGAGATATCTAAAACCTGACTGGACACAGACCTCACTAGCCTGTACTGGTTGACATTGCACTGAGTTTAAACTAGAGATCTCCAGAGTCCCCTCCCAAAACTCATCCATTCTACGAATCTGTGCAAATGCAATTGATTTCCTACACATTTGCAATGACCACATTAGAGAAGTTAGTTAATATGAGGCTTATATATGTTTTAAAAGAAATATTACTTAAAAATTTATCCATGCGTAATAAGACATGCACTGCTTCATCTATGAAAACAGCCTTATGCTGTGTTCATATTTTTTTTCTTTAACAGTTCTTAAATGCTTAATATAAAAGATGGAATATATAGTTCATGTATGTATCATGTATGTGCAACTCACCACTTTTCCACCAGATTTGGCTTCAGCTATACTCATCGTAAAAGTTTTTGTTCCTTTGTCATAAGTGCAGTAATGTTTTACCCATGTAAATCCAAGAGGTCCTAGAGTAAACAGAGATAGTATTAAAAGTATTTGTTTTAGCATTTTATCGCTATTTTAGTTGCAGTTAGCAGAGAAAAATAAAACAAAGCAGCATCCACATGTAGCCTACAAAATCTAAGACTCTCTTAATTTTTTAATCTGAACATGTTGTTCAGGTATAATTTTCAAACACTGCAGCTTAATAAGGTTGCCCAATAAAGTTCCAGCAGACTGATTTTCTTTGGCAACTGGATAGGTAACTGCATTTTATTAGGGTAAACAGGCAGGAAACAGGAAAGAACAGAACTTGAGGATTTTTCTGGCTAGGAAATACAGTTGAAGATTTTATCAACCCAAGTGAAACACAACTCAGTATTACACACTTTCTCTGAAGGAAACCTTGAAGTCTGTTATTAAATGCAGAAAACTGGATGAACTCATAAAATTGGAGTGCATTTTCCTTTATTTTCAGAGTTCCTGTCAAAGGTAACAAATACTCGTGGTACTGTCATACAAAGGTTATTCTTCTACCTGTTACCTTAGGGTAAAATGGCATTGGCTCAGAGGTAAATTTAATCTTACACAATTGAACACTGACAGGAGATTTCATTATATGAAAGAAAGCAAAGCAACTGCGCAGTCTAAAACAACATTGGTTTAGAGATGAAGGGATAAAGCGGGATGAGGGTGGCGGAGGTGGCACCTCCAGCAAGAAACACTGGCCTTTTATGCCTTGGAGGGGGTCTTGCTGGGGAAGAGGTGACTGTAGCAGTGGTGCATAATGACCATGTCCACAAACGGAGAGTTGCACATGCTCACAATACCAAAGTACACTGTACTTAGGGATTCAACACTCTTCCTTTTAGATGGCCACAAGTGAAATCTACAACAATCCCCAGGTGGATGTGTGCCTGATCCTGGAGAGGTCACATCACACTACTTCTTAATCCTACTGCAAAGCACAGGATCTCTGATGCAGAAGATATTTTCACTCCTGGATTACCTAGAGTTTTGTTCAGGCACTGCTGTGAATCTAAACACAAAACCCTCTTGATCTTAAGCTCAATGGTATTTTAAACTTGGTCTATGCTAATGCAGCTTAGATACAGGCATTTATAATGTGTTCTTCACTGTGAGGTCATGGAGTAAATTCTCTCACCATTTCGAGAACTCTCTCCACATCCTAGAAATACAGCTAAGATCTCCCACATTTTTCTGGGAAAAAAAGTTTAATGTAGCAGAGGAAAAACACAGGCTCCCAGATTCTTACAGATACGTCTGGAGGGGTGATGCACTTCAGAGGACAGGATAATTCAAGTTTTTGCAGTGTGCTGACTGCTCCCCCTTGGGCCGGAACATTATGGCTATACCCGCACTGGTTAATAAACAGTGATGGCAGCATTTACCATGACTAGGTAGCACAGGTAACTTGGAAAAATATTTTTGATTTTTAAGAATAGGAAATTTAGCACAGAGGGTGGGATATTTTGTCCAAGATTGTCTCAGTGGCAGGGAACAGTTCCATTTATTTTACTAGCATTGACACAGTTTGAGTACTCAGCTCCAGAGACCAAACACATTGGCTACATGAAGACGTAACAAGAAGGAAGAACACTTCTTTCCTCTTGGACAGTATTATGCTTCAGAGCCTAGCATTATAATATGGCCCCCTTCTGCAAAGCTATAACAAATGGAGGTGTCAAAGCAGAGAAAAAAACACATATATATATAAAATGCAGTATTGTAACTTTTGTGTAAATTCTGAATAGAAAAGGACTAGATGAGACTTTCAACCCACATGTGATTTTCCAATTCATTTCAATGAGAGTTAGTCATGGGAAAAACATGACATTGATTTTTTTCAGACTACCGTATGTATGGATCCATTAATTCTTTTAAAAACGTGTCATGATTTAAGAATGGCATTCTCCAATTTAGCATTCCCACTGAAATACTCCAAACCCATGCGCTGCTTGCTCACTCCCCGTCCTTCCCCCTAACTCCCCTGCAGAGGGATGGAGAGGAGAATTGCAGGAATGAAAGGTAAAGATCACAGGCTGAGATAAGAACAATTTACTAGAAACAGCAATGAAATAAGAAAACAAACAGTAATAGCAACAGTATTAATAACAGAGTGGTCAAGAGGTAACCAATTCCTGTGTGAGTGCTCATCACGTGGAAACACCAGACAATACCTGACTGCTTCTTCTGCCACACTATGTGACCCAAAAGGGATCCCTTCCCATCTCCCTGGAAAATGACATAAGGTAGTATACTATAATCTCCAGGTCCTATCCATACCTTTCATGGATAACTAAAAAAACTAATCCTGCCCTGGCCAGAACCAGGACAAAATGAAAGAGCTTTAACCTTAAAAAATGTATTTTAAGGGGTTTAGTTTTTTTAATGCAAAGAGTTAAATAAAAATGGAAGGTGTTGAAAACAAATCTAGTAGTTTTACTATAGATACAGTGGCTTTGCCTTCTAAATGTAGCCACAAAGGTGATGGTCATATGATAGACTGCATCAATCATGTTAGCTGGATGTCTGACAATTCAGAAATGTAGATGTGGGAATTTACAAGGACTGCTATGTTGACTTCAAGAAAGCTCTCCCATTGCCTGTGTTTTGGAGGAAAGTAACATCATGATTCAAAAAGTCAACTGGTTATGCACCCACAGAAGTTAGCTGTTCTGCTCTTATATTTTATTTCCACTTAGCACAACAAAATCTGTAATTATTCTGAATCAATTTTTTCACTGATGGCAATTCATTCTCTCTTTTAGCGTATATAAGAAGGCTGAGCACTCTCAAAGCAATTTTCAGTTGTAGCCAGTACCATTTTTTTCAAAAATTACCACGATGTATATCAGTAATAAATACATATAGAATTTACTTTCAAAAATAGCAAACATTTAACCCAGTGACCCACAATTTGACAAGAACCTATAGGATGACAGTTGTAGGAACATAAACTTGCATGACAAGGAATTATACAACTAGTACCTTCCCTACTGCACAGTGATTACAGATCCTCTCACTGTTATTCCAGAATAAACTAATAAACCAATGTCTTTTCAGTAAGAGGATGTCAAGTTGGCCTCTCACTATTTAATGAAGCACAGCATGTGCCCAGTGCTTCACTGCTTTTCACCTTCTCCCATTAGTAAGGCTCTGGTCCACTTAACACAGGTTTCTTTTATGATTATTACTCAATTAAAATATAGAGGGTCTTCTTAAAACTTTCAGTGCTACTGAGGGTAAAAGCGGATGAGGTTAACTAATATAAGACTTTATTTAGATGACTTTTCTCTTACATCACTGATTCCCATTAAGTGTATGCTCATTTAGTCTTAAGATGGTTGGGTCAGTGGAGATCCCTGGCACAAGATGCTCCTGATGTCTCAACTACAGGCCCTGTTCATGCAGGGAAAGTCTAGGTGACAGGAGGGAGTCAAAGCAGAGTTCTGGGAGCTTGCAGCAAGGCACAGGGCAGCCAGCCAGCCAGCCACTGGGGCAAACAACAGCAAGGACCTTCCCACAAGGATCCAGAGAGCAGGAGTTGAGTTGCTTACAAGTGTTTTGATTACCATTCCATCTGACTGTAGCTACTCTGAGTGCTTTTTGAAAAATCAAACCCTTATTTTTCTTTTAAACTTTTCAATCATTAGGAAAGTAACTAGAGCAGAAGCCTGCAGCCATTCAAACACAGAGCCGTTGATTTGTCCTGCTAACTAAACCATATCCTTGTTCTCGCCTTTCAAATCAAATCAAAAGATACATCTGTTGTACTCACGTTTCTCCTGCACATAGAGATAGCCTTCCATTGTCCATTGACTTGGTGGTCTGTAATCCTGGTTGGCTGATTTCATTCTTTGCATGAGTCTCTCCACTTCCTGCCTAGTGCTTTCAAAGTTATTCCGAGTCTAATACCCGGAAAAGGAAACAAACAAAACCCCACATTATCTCATACAAGTACAGAAACAACAATGAAGAACTAATTATTAATAATGCCAAATAGACTGTATCAGAGACCAACAGAAACATTTCCCTGAGACATAAAAGGAAAAAAAAAAGGCGATAAAGAATAACACTCTTCACTTCTAGAAGCCTAGGAATAACATACTAATGAAGAATTCAACTTAAGTACACAAGTGTAAAGGAAATGTAGCTGAGAATAGCACCATTCCTCTTTCTGCAGGTCACTAACCTCAGACAGGAGCCATTTCATATCTTTCAGTATGCTTACACAGTATTTTGCAGACAGATGTAGGCTTTCTCTCTGTATACTCTAGGATTCTCAGACAGAAGCCTGGCTAAACTAGAAGCTGCTGACAGCTTATTCTGAAACCTGAAGTAATAAGACTCATTGAACCACCTGAAGCACAGTGCAGAAAACACTAGTTTGGGTTAAAGCCAGGCTAATGTATCCAGACAGCTGTGATTTCTCCATACATGGAAGCGACAAATGTACTGTGTATCCATATCTGCAGCAATACCACAAGTGCTGATGCTCAGAACAGTCAGGTTATTGGCGCTGTCATGAATGTTTTTTGATAGGACTATGCAAACACCATAGTTTAGTATAACAAAAATATGGTATGTAAGAAACAGTTCACAAATGGCAGAACTGTGCCGAAAGCATGGAAGTACTGTTTCTATCCTAAATATCATGTGTATAACCGGGCATCTTGCAAAGGAAACAATTACAGCACTAAGATGTGTTTTCCATACTTCCTAATACCTATATGCATGTGAATTCAGTGAGGCTAGGGTTTCCCTCCCTGCACCTAGCATGGTATAGTAGAGGAGAATTATTGTGAGGTGCCAGAGGTTTGATAGGTTGTTCTTAATATATCAGATATTGAACACTCTGTTCCTACAGGTCATAGAAAAAAATAAAGATTTCGGTAATGTTTCTACAAAATCATCTATGGACTCTAATCCTGACTAGTCAGAAAGATACTCTCAGGACTTCATACATCAGTGAATACTTTCCACTTTTCACGGGCCATTCATGCAGTTAGATGTGCTATAGTATAATAATACATGTTTAATCTCCTTTTTGAAGACAAACATTATTATTAGGGAGGAAGTAAAATTCTACTCTTAACTTTTCAGATTTGAGACCTTTGAGAGGGACATGTCATTGAAGGAATGTTCCCATGTTGAGAGCTTATGTCTGTCTATTAAGTCCTTAATTACTTTTAAGCAGCCAGGTCTCTGAATCAAATTATAGAAAACAAAGCCAAATGGACATATAAAGTACACCACTGGCCAGCTGAAACAGTTAAAGTGACAACAGGTCACGTTAGAACACCACTACTCTCCTACTCCTGTGGCTGTTACCACTCCTGCTCTAACCAGTACGACATATTTAAGAACAGAAACAGCGGTTCAGGTCAACTCTTCTCCAAGACCTGAACACACAATGCAGTGGTGAGAAGTACTTTTGGCAGCTTTAACAGACAGGCTGAACACAATTTTCCCTGTCTGCAGTTTGTCTTTCCCTATATAAATTGTTTCACTTCAGTCTGAGGTTGGGTGATGCTATGAATGGCAAGTCAGAAGAGAGCCCAGCTGGCTAAAGGAAGTTGTGGATCTAGATCTGGAGGCAGAATTCATACTTCTGTCTAGCAGGAGTTAATGATGTACTGATCCCACTGTTTCTTCATGTGTATATTTTTTCAAATGTATAAATACAATGAACAAAAATAATCATAATACATTGATACTTCTGCCTAACTTTATATCTCGCCTATCTCTGTAGTCTATTTACAATAACAAGTTGCATTAATATAATATTCAGAAGACATTAAATTTAACTATATCTTAAGTAACGCTGACATAAAAAAAATCCTGTAACAATTCTGCTTTTATAGATATGTGCATAGAAGATACCAACATATTACGACTTACAATGTCAGTTTTGGTCTGCACTATGGACTCATGCTCCTCTTAGAACTTGCCATATTAAAATAAATAAATTTCTGAAGTGCATTTTTCACCCTTTCAGTGAAACTGCTGTGCAACAACACTGACCTCTTGTGCCTATATTTGAAAGAGTCTTAGTAGCAAACAAAGTAGAAAACACATAATTTGAAAGGACAAGGGGCTGAGATGCTCTACAGTCAGAGAATATTTGCATTTTGATCCAAAAGGAAAAGGTTAATCATCTAGGAAGTTTAGCCTTATGTCTTCAAGCAGCTTTTAAAATGGAATCTATACCTATGTATGAACAACGAGACATAAAAGGGAAGGGTGTTGTGGAGGTCTTCTGCTGAACTTGTTTAAGTGCAGCAATATCTGGAAGAGTGCAGTACTCCTAAGAATGCAGATCTACATTAACAGTAATTTTCCAACTTTGAGCCAACATAGGCCTCTCTAATAACAAGGTGCTACAGGGAAAATGTCAGTTATTTTATTTTCCAGTAACCCACAGAGAACAGCAGTTGAGCACAGTTAAAGTGTTCTTGTACTTCCAGATCTGTTTCATATTCCCTAAGTTCAGTGGCCAAGGCACTTCCACTAAGGCTGATGTCAGGTATTCTAGGCGGTTGTAGCTTTTTTGCCTCTAGTAGAGCTACAAAAATTTCTGTCAGGTGTATCTTTTCTTGAAAGAATAAAATGGATTTAACTTCTTTTTTAAATTCTGTTCCGGACTTTGATGTTACTTGTCATGAAAATTACAGGGTTGGCCCAATATGAATATGCTGAATTTCACTTGTATACAGAAGTTATAATGAGTGGAAAAGTATGTTGATTAAATGCATTTTAGTTATCTCTAATAGGTATGAAATTTTTGGGCATAGTTTGTGCCCAAAATAGGATCTTGTATGGCTCAGACTATCAAATCCAGACCAATCTATAGCAAAAGATCTATCTGCTCAGTTGAGAGTAACTCCGTACACAAAAAAAGAGATTCTTTCTACAGGTGAAACAACATTTGTGAGAGCTGCTCGTGGAAGAACATCCCACCAGTTCTTTTATGGCCCAGGGAGCAGCCAGAGAAGGGCTTCCCAAGTATGCTTTATATACAGTGGGAAGCTAGCAGACAGCCAGACAAACTGTATCATTCTATACCAGCTGAGCATTTTTGTACCTTCACTTACTCCAGAAGAGAGGCATCACTCTCAAGAAAGCACTTATACAAGTTTAAACTATCCGTACTACTGTGTTTTCTAACAAAGACTTGGTTGCTGTCCTGTTTTTCTTGACCTTCCTCACAAAACTTTGATCTGGAAATCACGAATTAACTATCTGAAGATTAATTTTTCCGAAGTTATTTGCTGTCAGGAATCTTACTTTAACCTTATAAAAATAACTTTTACCTATTTGTATATTAGTTTGATTTCAGCTTACTAAAACATTGCAAGAGTTTCAATAAAGTGCTACGAGTCTAATATTCTGAAATTAAATTAGCAAATTAAATGGGATAAATACAAATCATCCTTACGTTCTGCAAATTGAACTGCAGTTGCTGCTTGTATGGTGCAAACTCCTGAGCCAATTCATATCCTTCATGGTAAAATGTAAATAATCCTTGAAGAAAGGCCAAGAGCTGAAAAGGTAAAATTGAGAAGCATTATACATTTTTAACTCCTGGAACAGTCTATACTTTATGCGTAAAAGCACAGCTTTGCTGAGAACGAATCCACGGTCAGAACTTAAGAAACAGAAAGAAGTGTTAAACAGCTTTTGCATCATGAAGTTGTAATGTACATAATAATTTAATTCACTGTCATAGTCATTTTATCCAGTATTTCAGCTGGAGTCTTTGCTAGTATTCATTTTCCGAGTTCAAACTTTCAGAGTTCAAGGGTTTTTTTCTCAAAATATTTTTGCACTTTCTTCATAGTAATTGCTTGGGCTATGACTTATTTTCCACAAATGAGACTTTTGAAACTATGTTTTGGATAGCTTAGTACAACACAAGAAATCCAGACTCTTTCTTCCTTCTCTGAACAAAATGCAAACTCTATCTGGTATGTCTGTGAATGACTCCAACAGAACCACTGAAGTCTACATATATCCAGTTGAAAAGTCTTTTTAAAGTTTGCTTTAAAACAATGTTCAAGTAGTAAAAGGAGCATCTAGAGTTTAGCTCTTGAACTAATGCATTCCCACCATCTCTTAGTTTTGAAAGCCTTGTAACTTACTCTGCTTTAAATTTTAAAAGTGTTTTAACATTGCTGTAAATAACAAGCATTTAATTTCTTATCAGGGACTGTTCTCTTTGTATAGGTAATTTAGATTAAAAAAAAGTTAATAAAACAACAACAAAAAAGATAAATTAATTTGTATGTACAATAACATAAGTTCTAACAAGAGGAAAGATTTTTCTTAGTATATTACACTACTAAAAAGCTAATCATCTAGGCTAAGTAACTGGATGTCTAGGCTGCCTCCTAAATCAGTAAAGAACCACAGGTATTCAGGAGCATAATTCTTTTTCCTTTTCCAGACTTCTCCCTCAGGATGGGACGAATGATCCAATGGAAACATTTCTCTCTCTCCATTGACTATTGAAGCAGTCTAGACTTAGGCAACAAAAATGCCATTGTTCATATTTAATGCACTTTGCTTTGTGTTACCAGTAAGTGGAACAGCATAAAAATGTAGTTTTTACTGTGTTTATATTTTCTTTACATTTACTCTCAGTCCTACTTGGAGAAGTGTCCTTAAATTGTTCTGCCTCCTCTCTCCTGTTACTCTCTAAGAGACTGCTGAGGTCATGCTTATCTGCCTGCTGTTTTGCTGCATTAGTAAGTTAAAGCAGTTCAAGGTTAACAGACCATCAGTGCTGGCACAAATGCAAACATAAGGATAAGGCTGGAAGTAGGACTTTGCCCTTGGTTTTTTTCCGGTATTGCAGGATCAGCTGAAACGCTGGCCTCAGGCAGAGATGGTGTGGGCCAACAGCTGTCCAGTAAACTGGTCACGGAGCTTGAAGAACTGAAAAGATCCTTGGACATCAAAGTAAGTTTTTGTGGGGGCCTCTGTAGTGGGTATGAATTCCTGAACTGTATTCCACTACCTAACAAACAAATGAAGGTAACATAGTCAAGTGGAACGCTCCACAGCTTGTGTAAATTGTCTGTCCACCTGAAATCATTATCTCAGCTAAGGACCTGACCTTGAAAGTCTCTTATTGGTTAACCAGTATTGGTTAACCACCAATTCAGGTGGTTCTGAGGAAGGTCCAAATACAACAGTTTGTCTTAAGAAGCTCCACTTGCATAAATAGATAGAAAGAGTTCTATAATTTTCTATAACTTTAGACTATAATTGTAAATTTCTATAATTCTAGAAAGAATTCTATAATAGAAAAGAAAGAAAATTAATCTTGCTTTTTTATGAATAGAGCATAAAATAAGTAAATTATAACTAAGGCTCTGCTCTGGCTCCAGTTATGTGAAGCCTGTGCTCACAGTCTAGATCCAGTTATTTATCAGTGTCCTCAAATACAACTCCTTCAGATGCAGCAGCATAACTACTCCTGTGCTTACTCTGGTTTGTTTCAGTCTAAAGGATTAACATAACCTGTAAGTACAAGTTTGATGCTAAACCCACCCCTTTCAACTAAAGAGGTACTGCAGGAGTAGTATGAGCGCTTAGCAAAACTGCAGTCACATCACAATGTTAGAGCACACCAAAATTACAATAAAAGAACTAGCGGGAGAAAGTTTCAGTGTGTCACCTTATGCCTGAATTATAAAGACCAGTTTACAGAGCATTTCAGGAGAATGTACTATAAACTGTTTAAATTTCATCCTCAATACTTGAAGAAAACCATTTTCCACCACACAAAACACATTTACAAAGTTCACTGAGAAATACCAAGGAAAATATTTAACACAAGATGGCAGCAAAGCTGAATTTATCAGAAAGCAAAAATACAGCAGCAAAGAAAAAAAAAAACAAGCCCTGAGAAAAATCTAAATTCATTTTGGTTAAAACACTTCTCAGGTATTCTGGCAGTTGTGCATTGCAGAGGATCTGGCCTTGAGGTCCTCTTGGTCAAATACTCTCTGAGCACTTAGAAAAATAGGAATAAAAGAAAAATATTATGCAAGTCCTATATCAGCTTATTCAAGTTCTGTGCTTAAACAATGGATGGTATTTGCTTCAAAATATGTGTCACTAGCAGTGGAAAAACAAGGATCAGAAAATGCCCTGTACCCAATGGGCCTATGCCATTGAGGCAATGCCATAATCACTTCGATTGACAGGTACAGCCAGAGCTCTGCACAGAAGAGATCTAAAAGCCAAGGACTTTTGCCGTAGGCTTATGCTCATATTGGGGTTTTCTTTTTCCTGGTGTTAGTGCTGCTAAAGGCAGGCTCATAATTTTAAAGCAATTAATATTAAACAGAATAGAAAAAAATACTAAAAACAAGAATAGAAAATCAGTGCTTTTCCTTCCAAAGAAGAATGAATGTATTTTGAGGTGCTCTTCATACATAAAGAGGTAATTTGTTTCATCAAACATCACAAACAATGCCTGATGCTTTCATATCGCAATTTTTCATTTTAACAAGTGCCTTATAGTTACCTCATTCTGAGTATCTAATCAGTCACATCAATAAAGAGTGTGGTCTGAACTTCGTAATACAAAGCTACTCACCATCTCAGAGCCACGAGGATTTCAACACAGAACCTGAAACTAAATCCAGCTACTTCTGAGACTTTATTTATTTTTATGTAGAGCTGGTGACCTCAAGACTGCCTGGTCGTTTCATTCTCACAGGAAGAAGATCATACTTAGGTTTCGGGTAGGGGAGGAATTTAACCTTTGGCTTGCAGCACATCAGCCAGAAGTCCCTGTCTCCCTGTTTTCATTTTATTTATAAGCAGATAGTGCTTACTCTTCAGATTAAAGTGAATGTAGTTAATAACACAGAAAATTCAAGAAAGAGGAAATCAAGTTTAATGTCCATTGTGAAGTCTCATGAAAACACATACAGTTACAGGCAGGGTTTTTTGGTTTGCTGTTCTTTTTTTGTTTTCTTTAAATAAACATTTAATGGACCATCCCACACATTTCAGATAGTTTACTGCTTATGAACTCTATGCCCTGATTTCTACAGTAGAAGGAAGTCCTGGTATCACCAAAGGACAAAGCAGAGCTCTAGGAAGGTATTTGCATTTTTTTAACAAGCATAACATCCTCAAAAAGTGGCATTGGTTTGGACTAGCTTCTTTGGGCTCACAAAGGAAAAGCTAGCAAGACAGATTAGTGTCACTTACTTTGCTTTTTTGTTTAACTTGATGTAAAGTAAATTTAAACATTAATTTGACCTTCAGAAAAAGTTCAAATTCATGATTTCTGTGAAAACCTGAGTTGTTTTTTTTTCTTGGAAACAATCTAGGAGGATCACAAATAGGAATATGTCAGTTACTCACACTAGTACACATTAGCAGCCCCTTCAATCAAGATGCAGAGGACAACAGAGAAACCCAGGGCCCTGGAAGCAGCTGCATAAGTCTACCTGAAATATTATAATCCTCTATTCTGTGTCTGAATCATTAGCATGTACCTTAAAATCTTTCCCTATTCTCCTTCAGGAAAGAACATACTCCACTCTTACCAACTTCTACTGTCCTAGCTGTAACCCACCTGGCAATTTTTGCCAGGTTATTGCTCCCACTCTGATTCCCAGATCATCCCTATCCTCTGGCACGGAAAACCTGAAGGTCTTGAAAGGAGGTCCAGCAGATCGTTTGCTTTTCAAGTTCTATTCCCATGTCATGAACTTATCCTTCTTTCATATGGGCATCACAGTTTCCTCCTTCACTGCACTAACAGATTTATTTTGTTAAACGCTCCTTCAAAGAGTCCATTAGCAACACATCAGACCAAGAATTATATAGAGATGTGACACTGTGCTGATAAATCAGACATAGCTAGCACATGCACTAGAATGCCCCACAACCATCAGAGCTCCTAAGGAGGAATGTCTATATAGACACACATCACCAGGCATCATCCATCATCTGAATATCCATAGAGCACATTTTAGAAAGCCTATTTTGAAGTCTTTGTGGTGTTTTTTTGTTTGTTTCTGTTTTGGTTTGGGTTTTTGTTTGTTTTGTTCATTGTCATTGTTATTTTTTTGTTTCTGTTTTTTTGTTGTTTTGGGTTTTTTTTCTTTCTTTTTTTTATTCTCATGGTATTGCTGATTTGTATTATAATTTACTTGGTATACTTTGCCTTATGGGTTTTAGTAAATAGTTTTATTCCAGCATTTTGTATGTAACAAACTACAAACATAAAATTAAGAATTTTGAAGGTTCAAAATTTTACAACTGATGTTATAATTTAAGCTCCGTTTATATTCAGCTTGATTATAAATAAATTCACACCCATAGTCAGATGACACTGCCTGCAAGGGCTACTACTGTCCAGTGTATTCCCCATACCTTCCAGAGTATTTCCCATAACCTTCCTCTGGAAAAACAAATAATGAGCTGTATGCAACAAACAGCATACTGGGCTGAAATGCCTACTGGTCTGAGACAGCATAGAAACTGATCCACTTAAAAGTAAATTTTACCTATTTTAACTATGTGCAATTGCACAGTATTTTCCAGTGCAAAAGTCTTTTCAATACAGAAAGTTTCTATTACATTAAAGGAGCATAAAGTCTTCTATACTAGGGTCAGAGCTAGGTCAAGATTGCTAGATTTTTCCAGGATGTGAGAGTTTTGCAGAAGGAGACAGAGAGAGACACTCTGGATTAATCTGTGACAGGTAGAAAAATGTTCTTATTTAGGAATCCGAGCAAAGTTTTAGTCCCTAAGATTTGGCAGCTGTATGCCATAAAGATAGGATTTCTGTAAGTACTGCTTGCTGAATCCAGGTTCATTAGTTTGCATCAATGTCAAACGTTCACTACACAATACATTCTCATCTCATGGAAAGAAGGCATCTGAGAAGCTCTTCTTGGTGACAGGGGGTGTTAGAGATATAATTCAACTTTTTTCACAGCCAAGAGTGTTGCTTCAGTAGTTACAAGGAAGCTGGAAGATGGTGTGAAGAGAGAGAAAAAGTTATATTTGTCATGTTCCTCTATCACGACTGATGTTCTGCTATGCTCAGTAGGCTTAATGGGAAGGGACAGATGACACTGGAAGTTCTCTGTCAAGGGCTACGGGTACTAACTAAATGAGGCAACTGGCAAGCTAGTCCTGTATGACACGAACAGTAATACTACTAATATGCCACAGAAATATGCTAGCACATCATACACATCATACTGCTTTTGGTACTGACTGACCAAGAAGATAGCTGGGAGATGAGGGGGGGCAGAAACACAGTCCAGAAGAAAATCCCAGACCTAAATATAGACTTTGAAACACAACTTTATCTTACTCTTTAATGGAGTGTCAACACATGCTTTCTTTTATGTGCAAAGTAAACTAAAGACAAAGGGCTCCACCAACAAAAAATAAACCAACCTATCCTACAGAAAAGTTGATTTTTCACTTTATTTCATATGTAAATCAGAAGAACGTACGTGTACACTACATACATGAAATATTTAAATTAAAAAACTGACTTAAAATTTAAGCCATTAAATCACAGTATTAGTTAACATCCATTATGTGTTGCACAGACACAATATTACATGTTGTCCCATTAAAATGTTATACACACTTCAAGTCATCAGACATTTCACTTCACAGCAGATATGAAACTCTTATGTAATCCTTTAATAAACATGGAAAGTGCCCAAGTCAAGATCTTCATGTCTACGTACAAACAACCTGCATTCACAACTTTAAAAGGGAGCAAAAAAATACAATAATTTAAATTAAATTTTT
This sequence comes from Corapipo altera, assembly GCF_003945725.1. Classification (NCBI taxonomy): domain Eukaryota; kingdom Metazoa; phylum Chordata; class Aves; order Passeriformes; family Pipridae; genus Corapipo; species Corapipo altera. The sequence goes on from NW_020884872.1 coordinate 78,152,733, forward strand.
AGCTTTAAATGCGTCCATTCTAAAGAAAATAAAACAAAACTTACAGGTTCTACAAATTCAAATTTCTTTTTCTCTTGTACTTCTTGAATTTTAAAAACATATTCTAACGATGCTTCATAAAAGTTCTGATGTTCTCTGTCAATCTGTGTATCTGCCTAAAAGACAAAATGAAATATAGACAATATTAATTTAGTCTCATGATGAAAGACTATGTCTTTACCAAACAGATTTTCCGTAAAATTACTTTACAAGTTTCATGGGGTTCAATTTTCTTCCTGAAAATTGAAATACCTCCTTAAAATAGCTAAATGAAAGTTTAAGAAGCTAACATTACACATTTTAGCCTCATGCCTTTTTCCCTCTTTTTTTATCGTTTGCTCTTCCTTTTTGCACTTTCGTATTCTAGTTTTTAGGAAAGCCTGGAGGGGAAGAAAGGTGGCAGTAGGTACTTGGTGTATGCAAGTTTAGAAAAAGAAATAAAAGTGAGTAGCGTAGGAATCAAAGAGAGACAAAAAGATAATTATTTCTATTGAAATGTTTAAGTATCACATGCACTGAAATTGTATCTATTTCTTAGCTTCAAATACCTTCTCAAGAACATTTTCCTTTCTTAAATAGGCTGTCTTTAGCATTGACATCTTGCAACTTGTTATTTTATAGGATGAATCACATGCTCTTGGAATGTAAACACATTTAAGTCCTTAACCTCATAAATAAAATATTTTTCAAGTTTTAATTTTCAAGCGACAGAACTACAAGGCAATACTTGTAAGAAGTGCCTGACTAATACCACCCACCATGGGGATCCAGTACCAGAACAGTGTCTTCTGCCTAAACAGCTAAAGAATTAACTCTTATCAGCTGATAAAGAGTAATAGGCTTTTATCCTCAATTTAAACAAGCCACAGGAGAGGGAACTAACAGACAAGCAGCGCAGCATGTAGATAATGCTCAAAGGAGATGCAGATTCTATTTTAATTCATCCTTCTTCAAAAAAAATTATTTTCTCAAGCAAATCCCTTTTGGGCTGCATTAGTTAGGTTTATGGTCTTTGGTCAAAATTTTTTCATGGATTGACAATTCGAGTAAGACCACTTCACCTACTTTTGATGCATGCCTGTTAAAATACAGAAGGATACTTCTGTATATTCTCTAGTTCAATTCTGGGATTAAAAATAACAAATGTGGGGAAGTTGGAAAAGCTTGATGTTGTCTTCCTTTGAAAACAAACCAGCAAATACATCATAAAAGATGTTTAGTACTTTTAACAGTATAAAAGCAAAAAGTCAGTGCTTTCCTTCAGGCAGGAGTTGGTCATCAATAGCACAATATATAATTAAGATTGCTTGTTTAGTGAAGGACATCCTACTACTGTGATTTGGCTACACAGACTCTTAATATTGATCCACCTCCCTAGCCCAGTGCTCTAACACTACTTCAACACATGGGCCTCAATGTTATATTTCAAGTGATTCAGTACCAGCATTTCTTTCCCATGCCTATAGCAAACAAACAAACAAACAATCAGTAAATTAAGTACACAAACTAATATTATGAAGCAGAAATCAAACACTCAAAATGCCAATAATGAACCGCTCTATCTCAAAATTAACTCCGCGATTTGCCATTCATGTGGTGTGTTTGGCTACTGTTTTCTCTCATACTCTGTTAATAATTTTATTTCATAAAAAAATGTATCACAAAGTCAGTGCTACATAGCTGAACCAAAGCAGTTGCCACCACTTTGAGACATGATCCAAGAATCCCTTGCTCATAAAAGTGGCATCAATAAGCATGTGAGACAGACCTCAGCTCTCACATTTAATTGTAAGTAAATAATAAAATCTAGTTTTAGAAATTATCTCTTTCAGGCTTTGGCTCAGAAAAGGTATTTAAACACCTAATTAAATCCATCTCTATTCTAAATAGCATTTAAGCAGGTTGTAGTTGTAATGATACACCAACCAAGTACCACCTCTAATATGGATAGGTTCCTAAATTAAGGCCATAATCACCACCAATGAACAGGGACTATATCAGAATTTCACAAATATCACAGAATCACAGAATATGCTGAGTTGGAAGGGTCCCAAAAGGATCATCGTGTCTAACTCTTAGCCCTGCACAGGACCAATATACATTCTGTAGAAGCTTATGAACATCAAAGGATTCAGATTTGTAAGAATCACTTTGAAAGTGATTTTAAAGTTTCAAAAGGTGAAAGGATTTTCACATTTTCCTATGACTTCAAGCTTCATGTATAAAATGAAGATATTTGATGTATATGATTTTGAGTCTCTATGTGTATGATATCTAGTTATAGTGAGTAATATTTTCATTGATGTAGGCTATCATTACAATGTACATAAGAACATCACATAAGCTTAGGGACTGATTCCGGAACAGATTTCAGACAAATAAGATCAGAAGTTTATTAACTTTCTCACATCATTCAATTCTGCCCATTTTCTGCTCCTCTATGGGCTTCCCTAGGCAGTGAAAAGATCCTACTACGAAGACTCCTTTTGGTGCTAAAGGAAAAAAGCGTAGTCATCTGAGTCTTGCAGGCTCTTAAAATATCCAACACATTTCAGTTAGGTGAATATATGCAAACTACTCTCTACAGAATATGTTCGGACCATCAAACTTCAGATGCCTAATTAAGGTGCTCTCAACTGCACAGCCCAACAGAGTACAAGAACTGATCCTTGCTCATCCCAGTACTCCTTAACCCACATAATGTGAGGAGGTATCAAGAAACCTCATAAATCCAAGGAAATAGCAAGTTTAAAAAGAAGAATTTTTTCTGTGTAACTGTAGCAGTCAAAAAACAGTATTCCCATCTCACTAAATGCATGATATTGATTTGAGGCATGGACTTCCCATCACCTGAACTGAACATCAAAGTCCTAGCTGCCAGAACCACTTGGTTCTTTGCTCATGCCCTGGTTCTGCTGTGGGTTGCTCCAACAAACTCCATCCTGGACATCTGTGCTATAAATGGGACTCACCCAAACCACTCTGGATATGAGTCAGCACTTACCACTTGGATTTCAGGCCAGGAATTAGTGCTTGGCCTCCTTTTATTTACAATACAGATATAGGCCAAAAGTCTCCCTAATTAAAATTTTTGGTACCTATTTGCTATTGTACCTTCTGCTTATGGCAGGTCTATGTTGCTGATTCAGCACATCTACAGCTGCAGAAAACTGGGGAAGACAGAAATGCCCTTGATTCTTTACAAGGGAGGTATCTGGGAAAGCAGAAAACCTCAGCCTCAGTTACAAGATTTTAAATCCAGATATGTCACTTAAGGACACAGTGGAAAATATTATTCTGGTTTTTCATTAGTTTATATACTTGAGTCAAATCCACTGTTATTCTACCATAGTTTATTAAATTCACAGTTGTTACTTTTCACTTCAGTTGCTACTTTTAGACTGCAATTATTCTCATGTCTCAAGAGTAAAATATTTTATTTGTTTTATTTTATTTCTATTCTAGAGCAATTTGGTGCTTAAGTTCATTTTTCCACATTTCAGTAAGAAATTTTTTTTTTTCATCTGGAGCCTAGCCTCTAACAGAACTGCTTCTTTATCAATACACAAGATATGTAGAAAAAGTGAAAGCTCTGACATATAAATTGAATAATTAACCAATCCTACATAACTGATGTCTGATATAGACTGACTACAGGAATTCAGGTATATAAACATTATTACAAATTTTGAATTGCTAAGCCTGATTTAATTTGAATTCTAATATTACCGGTAAGCATGAAAAAAAATCTACGACTTGTGACTGAGTGATGGTCACATCTCTGGTGAAAATTCCATCTGCAAACTAATCCCCATGATTTAAGAGCCATCATGACAAGAGTTATCCCATCAAAATAATTTTTAACTATTTTTGGCATAAATCCCAAAGTGTCATTGATACCATATTGCTGGGTTTACTATAATTTGCTTCAAAGAAAAATCACAATTATTTCTACCAGCATACTGAAAAGCCCTGGAATTCTCCTGTTAAACTAGAAGTCTTCATGGTTTGTGTTTTTAACAGAAAAGTATTAGCCATACAGGCTCTTCAAAGCTGAAGTTGTGGATACAATTTCAGGGTATGATGCTGCAATTTCAGAATGAAAAAGAGGAAGAAAGAAGAAGAAAATAGTATCATTAAAGTGATCTCAGTTCAGTCTTCCAGCTTAAAATTTATGTGAAAGAGAAGCGTAATTTCATTGATTAATACATTAAATAGCAAAACCCCCCCAACAATTAATAAGCTGACTTTCAAATATTCCATATTTAGCTTATCAAACTCACGGTTTTATTGTAGTAATATAATTCCATTGTAACCAATAAACACTAGCTGTACTTGAAATACACAAAGTTGCACAGGTAGAATATTGCATTGTTATTGTGAAACTGGGTAACAGTGCGTTCAGTGCTTACATCTTGCAAATGAGATTCTTTCTTCTTTGCTGATAAATTTAAGTGCTTCTCTAAGATGGAATAATATTTCTCACTTTCCTTGTCAAACTTCTTCTTCCCATCCTGAAAAACAAAACATTGCCAAATAAAGTACTTGACTAAATATTACAGCTCACTTAAAAGAAATAACAGGTGCCAAAATATGGCTGGTTATAAAACCATTTTTGTTGATTCCAATATTTTTAGAGTTTAATTCTGAATTGGACCTGAAGATACTAGGAGTACTGCTTCAATTATCAAAAGCAATATTAGGTAGGATTTTTCCCGTAAATAATCAACTCATACAACAGACTCGCATGGTTTCCCATAGTAAATATACATGAGGTTATATGTAGGTGGTATCTTTCTAGGCAGACATTAATCCTCCCCTAGTTTTATAAGTGTACCTAACTGCCACACTGCCTTTGTTGAAAAAAAACGAAAACATTGTGTAAGAGGTGAGTATAAAAAATGTGATGATGATATATGCCTATCCTTTGCATTTTACACTAATATGCTTATTTTTCATCCACACTAAAAATATGAGGATGATGGAAAAGTATATGTGTGGTTGCAAAAGGAAATTGGTGCAAAAGTCTGTTTCCAGTAATATTCCAATGTGTCTGAATATTTAAGCTTGCCTCATTTAAAAAAGTTATTCTGCCTTTTTCCTTTCCCTTAAAGTTTTTCCTTTCCCTCCTCTTAAAGTTTTTCCCATCATATGTAGCTAATCTTCACATTTCCACTGTAAGACTATTTTAACGTGATAATACAAAAGAAAGCTACTACGCTGAGAAATAAGAAACATCTTATTTTCTGTATTCGAATTCAGAATTCATACTTCAAAATTTTTAAATCTGCTATTCTGAAATTTAAGAAAAAGACAGCTTTCTCAAAAGCTTTTCCATCTTTCAAGAAGTACCAAATTTCAAAAAATAGGAGAATGGATCAAAGTCAATATCTCATCAGAGAATCATTAATGATAAAAATATAATTTTTTAATTAAATAATTATATGCTCTCTAATTAAGAGCAACCCTCTGCCAATGACTTTTACAGTCTTAGAAAAGTCCTAATGATTAACAAGTTGAATGTTTTGAGAAAACAAAAAAACCCTCAAGACAAACAGTCCTACTTATACATGTGCAAAAACTATTAACTGCAGAAAAACTAATTACTGGACATCATGCAGTAACATCAGGTCATTTTAAGAACTGTAGTGATTCTTTCCCTGACCCTTTCTCCCTAGAAATTGTTATATACAAGACCAAATAACTAGCTTGCATTGTAGCGCTAACCTTCCTTTTTCATATCATGGGAAAGTCAGGTTAGTCAGAGAACTAAGACATAGGAGGAAGAATTTAATGACAAGAATTAAAACTTATCAACCAGCTGTAACAACAAACCACTTACTGATTAGCTCCAGTGACTAAAGCTCACAATGGTAATTATGCTTGAATGTAAAACACATCATATACCTTATATCCTGGAGAAAGTTCAAATATATTTAGTATGAAAAATATGCACAATTTTAATGTTCTCACTACCCCACAACGGAGATATCTCCAAAAGACACCGTAAAGAAAAGAGGGTCCTTGACCCAACAAAATATTAAATAACAATACAGAAAAATTCCCAGTGTCTTCTAGATTTAATTACAGATATTCATATATGAGAATAAAAAGGTAAAGAGGAAAATATATCTAAATATATATGTAAATATATTCCAAAATCTTTCCCAAACACATTTTTTGAAGAAAGAAAGAGAGAAGGCAGAAGGTAAGAGTTCCTAGATGACTGATAAGTCAAGAAATCAACTCCTGTGGGACTGAAATCACAGGTCAGTTCCAGAGCCACAGTTTTATTGGGGAATACTCAAGTGCCAGGTTTTTATGATGCAGGAAGAGAAACCTGAGTATCTCAACATCACATCTGGTCACTAACAGAAATTCAGCGCAGTTGATCACATCCCACAAATATGTACCTTTTGAATAAAAGGTGCAGCTAGTTACATACTGTCTTATCTTCTGAGACAATGACGTTAAGTGCTGGGCTAGAAATATGAACCAGACTATTATAAAACCCAAGTAACAGAGGTGGCAAGTCACCATCTTGAGGAAATTCTTGAGTCAGTGCAAATCTAATGAAATGAAAAATGCAAAGAGAATTACTTTTTAGGGTGGTTTTTTTACCCATGTCACTGAAAGTTGGGTGAGGAGTCTGCCTGATCACAATATTTATGCCTTTGGTCACAAGCTACTGGAGTTCATTGGTGGATACCCTGTCCATTAGACCATCTACATCAGCAGGTAACTTGACACAACCTTTGACAATGAGGCCTGGGTGCAGATAATATATACTTCACATTTGGGTTTGATGTTGTGCTTGCCTTTGCTGCCTCAGAGGCAAGACCAAAGGAATGAGCCAAGGAGCCATGGGCAAACCTCCTGCAGGATTATCTGTTTCCTGCCCAGCCAGGTAAGAATGATTTCCTTCCCTAACAGATTTATGATATGATCAGTAGGTATTTCTCTTGCCTTGTGAACTATTTGTCTCAGAATTCAAGCTGAGAAATGGGTAATGGATGATCCAAAATCTGATCAACCACTTATGTTGAGCTGACGCTCAACATAACCTTAACATAACCTTTACTAACTAGTGTTGGAAGAGTGTAAAGTCTAAGCTGCTTGGTGAAAGTCAAAGAGAAAAAAGTATGTAACACCAGGACTTGGCCATCTGAAATACCTACATACAGCACATCAAACATGTCAATGCCAAGAGGGGTCCACTGGCACATCTAATGTGGCTTCCAGTGCACCAAATCCAGCCGGTTATATTTTCTATCATCTACAACAAAACTTGTGAATTACATATCAAATCACCTGTTCTCTTTATATGTAAAAAGGAAAACATAATAAGTAAATGATCACATCAAAATAGGTACAACTCCCCCAAGAACAAGAGTAAATCAAGCTCAAATAAGCTAACTGTGGTTTTAAGGTATCTTGTATCTTATGTGAAGCTTTATGAAGATCTCCATGTCACCATCTATGGGGACACAGAATTTGAAGGCCTCTTGGTCTTCTGCCAGCACTGCCAGCCCCCTCCCAGACTGAACCTCATGCTGACACAGATCTGCTCAACCACTACCTTCATAGTTTTTATATCAGTTACATTGAAGAGAAAACTACAAACTGGAGCTTCCTTGTTACCAGGACAAATTCTGGCCCAAGCACAATGTTTCCAGGAAAGTACATCCTATGAACTTCTTCCTTGTTTTCCAGACTTTAACATTACAATAATTTCTCCCTTCAAAGGTAGGAGTGGACAAACTAAGGAGAACAGAAGTAAACTGAGAATAACGATCAGTTGGCAGTTTTGACTGCAATAGTGTCTTTATCTGCTGATGTTTCTGGGAATAAGGTTGCAGTGCCAGCAGGACAATGTCTCTGGTTATTTAAACAAGTTTCTGGGAAAAGTATAAAAAATACTGGCCCCAACAGGTGACGAGTTCCCTTTGCTTGGAAAGTCCTCTGCTACGCCAGTAAAAACCACATATTTGAATGCACTGAAGCCTCTGAAATCTGTTTACTTCATAAAAACTAACAAAAAAGACACACTCAGAAGCAGGTGATTCATTTTCTGGATGAGAAGAAACACTTTAGTTTATGCCAAAATAACTCTCACCTCACAAACTCAGTCAGTGACTCACAGTACACAGACATGTCCTAAGTGGAGTCAGATTCAGCTCATTCCAGCTTTAGTCTGTTCTTCTGCAATCCTCAAAATGCTTTTATATACAGCTACTGCCCAAATTAATATCTGAATCCCGATGCCAGCAATCTGTGCCCATAGGACTGAGATTTCTGTTCTTCCACATGCCATGACGAGGCAAGTTTCCATGCAAAACTGTAACTCCTAAAAGCTTAGGAGACAGATGATTGCTTTTGCCTAGATTCCATAGTGGATCAAATCCCAAGGAGAAGGATGTGGTTGGATAAGAAAGCTAATGCTGTTCTGTTACCAGAACAGTCTGCACAGTCATGACACAAAGCATAAGGTACATGGCCATTAGGAAGATTCTAATTCCTGACCTCTGCACTATGTCTCTTATTCCCTTCAGACTCCAGCTTTCTTTCATCCTTGCACATCTTTCCTGCAAGTAAACCTCATCCTTTCTCTTTGCCCTGGAAAAATATCAATAATTTCTTTCAAAATATTAGCTAGGACATATTAAAAAAAAAAAACAAAAAAACAACACACCAAAACTCAAAAGAACCATGCAAGACAATTAGGAGGGTACAATAAAAAAAACTAAACAGAAAAAGAAAAATTACATAATACTACTCCTTGGCATGTTTTACATTGATGTATAAGTCATCAACACCTTTTGTCTAGACCAAGTCTAGCAGAATCTAAACACTGTAAATGTCTCTCTATAGTTTTTTAACCATTCTGAAGTACATCAAGTCTTAAATCAGTTTAAAAATATTTACAGTTTTAAATGCTTCAAATTTCTAACAACGACATGAGGAAAGCCCTTAACCACACACTCAGCTTCTAGCATGTAATGGAGTCTTACTAACTTCCAGTACCCTCTTGAGACACTCAAGTGATGTAATACCATGTCCAGGTTTAATTCTTGGTTTTATCCTCTTTGCTCAGATTTCTTGTATAATTTTATTTCAAAACTACTTAGACAATCTCCAAAAAAAGAAAATTATCTTTTCAGAAATAAATTTTGCTCAAGATACTACTAATTATAGGCACGCCTGTTAATAGTTTAACTCAAAAGATGTTCTTCTATCCCTCTGGTTTTACAGGCATCTGTGGCTGAAAAGATCAGACATCAATTATTAAAAAAGTGACTCAATTGAGTCAGATAAATTTTTTCCTGTTCATAAAAGCTGTGATTCCATGCTGTAACTAACCATACACATGCAATGAATCACTGGTATGATTCCTATAAATTTTACCCACAAGCTGTATTTTTGGATGTAAAGCAGAAAGAGTTGTTATATTTTGAAGGTAAATTTCCTTTTCCACTGGGAACACCAAGAAATCTGATTTTTTTTTAATGGTCTACCACGACTTTGTGTGCAGCATTTAACATTAAAATTGCTACATGTATCTTCAGAATCATTACATACATTATTCCTCTTCATTTTTTGCCATCTTTCTCATTTATTTTCATTTTTTTCTAGTTGCAATGAATTTTGATGTTCCACTTACCTATCAGTATGTCTTAGCTACATTTTACATCTGTCCCTTAAGAAATTTTTTAGCGCTTTGTCTCAGAATTCATATTTAAACTTTAACATGCTAATCCTTAAAAAAACACAAACCAAACAAAACATTATCAGTAACAATATTCTTGTGAAATCATAAATAAAAATGTTTTGTAAGAGGTGATTTTAAAGGGATCAAGAAAGGAAACGAAAATAGTAATCATTGCAAAGAAACTATTTGGAGAAAAAATGTCAGTGAGACTACCTTAATTAAAAAACAACTGAACATTGTGAAACATGGCTGTGATAATTTATTTTTTCCCCTCACCCAAAATTAGTATGTATTTTTCTCACCCACTTGAGCTGAGGTGCAGAAACTGTACAAACTTGGCTCAGAAATGCAATACTAAGACTAAAATATAGATCAAATCAGACAACATTTGTCAACTGAAGAACCTGAAGGCAATGGTGAACTCCACGGAGACCAATAAAGCCACATAATTTTCTTTCTCTTTGACAACTGCAAAAATGTCAATATATCAGACTGGAAATTGTTCATTGCTGGAATGTTAGACTTCAAATATATTTTTAAACCTACCCTTTTCATTACCTTCCAAACAAAAATTCAAATTGTATTTCTACAAAGTTAGTGGAATTTTGTTTGGAGTTTTAAGTTTGGAGACTATCTCTTACTAAGTGGCAGGACAAAGAAAAGTAAAACTGTAGACTAGAAAATAAACTAAACTTAGTCTTGGAAAGACCGATTTTAGCTCAGATCCTATGGATTTCTTGGAAAATGTGAGACCTCTGAGCCTCACAACTTTTCTTCTAAGGAGAAAAAAAATGAATTCACATTCCATTTTATTTTGCCTGAGGTTTTGTTGAGAATTTTCATGGAGGTGATTGGTGGTTTCTGGTTGGTTTTAATAAAATTGAAATTATCATAGGCCTCTGAGACAACAGGCTGTGTTTTGATAGATGTCTGGATGGCAGGAATTTCTTTTTGGTAGAAATTTTGATTTCTTATATGAACACTCAGGGTTCAAGGTAAGGCCAAAAGATTTTCCAGGAGGAAAAGTGAAAAAGGGATACAAAACTACTTCCTTCCTCCTTTTCCTCTCAAACAGAATTTAATATATTGTGAGGTTATAGGGTTTGCATAAATCCATGAGAAAGTTAGGAGGTTAAAGGGCATGGTTTATGTATTGTTAACAAATAATATGAAGTGGAACAAAGTTATATCACAGTTCATACAGAAATTATTGTTGATCAATATAAAATAGGGTTAATATAGTCATAAATTATGTCTTATATTCCTTATAACTGCTAGTGAAAACACTTCCATATTAAAGCTGAATGCTTCATGTAGAAAATTAAATGTCCAAAAAACTATAAATCTTAAAATCAATTCTTTACTAAAAAAGAGCAACTATATGCAAACCATGATTATCCAGAAAAGAATATGGTGTAAGACACAAATAATTATAATAAAAAGAACATATTGTAACTATGAAGCATAACAAGGCAATAAACTAGGAATACAAGGGTGTTTAGTGGCATTAAAGCTATGAAGACAGATATTAAAAACTGGCAGTTTAAAAAATAACTTCAATTAAAATCAGGTAAGGAATACATAAAACTGAAATATACTTTAAACAGCCCAAAACTAATTTAAGTTTAGATGGAGTTCACATCTCTGTAAAATTCTGAATAACCTTGCAAGAGATAATTTACTTTCAGGTTCAAAAACTTCTGAAGAAAATTTTCTTTTCCCTCTGTAATACCTTTACAGGCATCCAAATATCAGGTACTTTCAAAAGTGTGTCCTGGAAGAGGTTAGTCCTACATCCATTTCCTAATTTTTCCCTATGTAATTCCATGAGATATTTTCAAATTAAAATTTGTAGTTACTTTTAAATGAACAAATGTGTTTGTAGGATGTTTGTTTCTCTCCAAAAAATTCTCTCCTGAAATGGAAAAAAAATATTAGAAGTTTCCAGCACTGCTGTGAAAAGACATGCAAACCTGCCAGTACTGGCAGGTCACAAAGTAAGACACATTAGACTCCCTGTTATTCAGCTGCAGAGCTATCTTGAGCTTATTTGGCATTTGAAGATTCCAGGAGTAGCTGCTAGATGTCTGGGAATCTGCTAAATCCCTGCCCAAACAGCAGGACTGGTAAGTCTACACACGTAATCTAGTTTTATTGCTTTACTGTCGACTAAATATGAAGTATTTTTGCTGGAATAGCTTACTTGGGATATTATCATGTTACTGCTTAAATAATATGAAGAAGCTCCCTAGAACAGCAGAAACTGACTTTTTAAACTCATCTCTGAAGCCAGTTTAGGATAGCTTTCTGAAGTTGAAAATGTTTTATTTTAACAGGGAGAGGGTCTTCTGTTTCATGATTTCAAAAAGAAAATTACCTATGCTATTTAGGAATTCAGAAAATATCTGTATTAGCTCTGTATACTTCATAAAAAAGCTTATGGAATAAACTGCTCATGTCATCAGTATTGCAGATATTTGATAGAGATCAATAGAGCTATAGATGCTGAGCAGAAAGTAAATGACAACAGAAAATATGACTCAATCCTAAGGCATCAATTACATGAGAGAAGGAAAGAAGCCAACTCAGATTTGAGGCATGTTATTCTTCAAAAATAAAAGTCAATCAGCAATAACACATGTTGTGATTTAGAGTATTCAAAATGCTGAAGTCACTGAGCTGGCAACACCATTCATGGAAACCTGTTAACATTAACGCTTACAAAATCAGATCGAAGACCTTCTCTCCATCAGTAGAAACTAGTTGCAGTTTTTCCCCATTATCTAGTTCCAATATGAGCTTACAGAGCTTCTTGAAGTCATTCAAAAAATAAATCACGTCTTCTGTTGTTTCTACTTCATTTCCATACACACCAAATTCCATTCAGTTCAGATGACAATGTGGAGCAAATGGAGAGAAAAGAAGCTTTACAGGAAAAGACAAACTTAACACCATTGTGCAGGTCTGGTGAGTTGTAGCTGACTCTGATGCAACTGCATCCCCCATGGACTGCGTGGAAAGAGAAAAGTAGATTTTGAATGCATTGTATTGAAGTGGACTGGTCTTATTCACAGGGAACAGGTAACTCCAATTTTTGCCTAATCTTCCATGTCAGCATTTGGACTAAGCAGGAATAAAGCTCTCAGTTTCACCCATATTTAGACATCTAGAAGTTGGCCTTTAAGTTCAGCAGTCACACCAACTTGTTATCCAACTGCATAAACAGTGAAAAATGGCTTGTTTCCCTTGAGTGTCTAGTTCTTATACAAAAGACAGAGAAGATCGGCTTGGCTCTACAATTACTAACACACAAGTGCACAGAAATGCTAATGATACAGTATCCAGCTGCTACAGGCACAACAATTGTAGCATGATCTTTGCACTTGACTGTAAGGCTCACTTTCATTCTAACAGTCAGAGAGGTGTATGTCTTAACTACAAAAAGAACATCCAGTTTTTAAAACTGTATTACACTACTCAGCAACATCCTTTGGTCTCCACCACCATCCCTTTCCAGCCACTGCTGCTTCTTTTTGTCTCTTCCTCTGCCTCCCTAAGAGGCCATCACCCATTCCCTGAGCAGCTGCCCTTGTTGGCATCCCACACCTGATGTTGCTGCTCTCCTTGTGTGTGTTCCTCCCATCATTGGTTTTCTTTCCTTCCCATGGAGACAAACCGCCATTTCAGGTTCTCCATGCCTCCTTTCTTATGCTAGATTCCTTCACAAATGAAGTATATTTCAGGAATGTCCCTATACACCAGTAAACTAAAATGTCCATGAAGAGGTCACTTCCTCTGCACAGTTAACATCTTTGCTTTGTGTACTGACAGCAAAGATAAAGCAAAAAAGCTGCAAAGAACATAATGTCATTCAAATAAAGCCATTGCAACATAGCTTATAACTTCACAAACACACTGCTTTATTTTAAAAATTGAAGATAAAAATATCTCTTTCTTAATGAGCACTTTCTTTTTTAAAACAGCCTTTGGGAATCTCTTGTCTATGCCAACCCATCAGCCAACATCTGTGATTTCTGTGTGCCAGCAGCACGTTCAGCACAGCTCATAGTCCCATGGCACCTCCCACGTCATCACAACAGGACTGCAATGCTGACCTGAGGAAGAACTTGAGGCGTGCTATGAGAAATTTTTTAGATTAATACACACAACTGGAAGCTGTGCTGTTTACAGATACTAAAAAAAAAAAGGAAACAGTCTGGGGTCAATGTCAGAAGTGATTTTGTTTTGTTTTGAAAGCATCTATTTTCAGAGTCCCTTTTATAACACTGATAAAGGAACACAAAATATCACTTTGGGGTGAAAAGTTATGCCTCTCCAGTAGCATTGTTAAGCCCAAATAGTGCTCTCAGTTTACTTTTTAGGGGGGGTTGATCTTCTCATCAAGACAACAATTTGAGATCACCCCTCACCCCTTCTTGGTAAACTCCACAGGAACAAATGGTGTATAACCTGAGAGATCCTGAAATAACAAAGCTGGTTATTTGGTGGAAAGATGGATCTTTTGATGCTCCCATATCTACACCAAGACACATTAAAGTTTCAAGTAATGATGCCCCATTTTTTGTTACAGTACAGAAGTGATACTTCTCGGATACTATCACCCATCCTTAAATCCTCCTAGAGATTCTTACAGTCTCAGCAACAACCTTTAGACCTGTTTCTCAGATGTGGAACATAATCCTCTCCATGCTGTGTCTGAGAGAAGGCTGGAAAAGACATAACAGATGAGTAGACCTACTGCACCCTATTCTGCAAATTCTCCATGCCTTGAAACACTCACTAAGAAGTTCAGTTCCCCTGTGAACTGGAAATTCAGCTTAGAGGTGAATGTCCTTGTTCATTCTTTTAATCAGAGCTCAGGAGTCCAGTAGGACTCTAGCAGCTGTGCAGGGTCAGGATGCAACCTTCCTGAATCCTTCCCATGACACACATTAAAATAGGCTGCAGTAGATTAGCAAGAAAAAGAGTCTTAGTTTAATTAGCAAATGTACAAGTTTTCTTTCATTTTTATGTTCTTTTGTTGGGCTGATACTTGCTACCTAAGTTTTTAATTTTTTGTTTTACTAACTGCAGATTTTTCAAAAAATTTTATTTTGCAAAGAAAAATACACTGCATGATCACTTAGGCAATTCCACCAATTTACAAATTTATTCTAAGCCTTAATTCCTAAATGTTATGGTAGAACAGTAAATTATCTTCCTATTTACTACAGTGGACTAATTTATTTATCCTTAATTTATATCTGTTTTCTTTAGGATGCAAATTAGAATTTTATTAAACTGCAGAAAAAACACAGATTCAGAAACCTGTTTTAGTCAGTGAGCCAGTTAATCATACTAACTTATAACAGAAAAGAC
This sequence comes from Corapipo altera, assembly GCF_003945725.1. NCBI lineage: Eukaryota > Metazoa > Chordata > Aves > Passeriformes > Pipridae > Corapipo > Corapipo altera. Next base: position 78,167,860 of record NW_020884872.1, read on the forward strand.
TGAATTTAACAGAATTTATTAAAACTGATTATGCACATAACATTAACTGCATTCCTCACAAACACCTGCAGTTAACAGACTGAACCAACAGTATTTAATCACTGTGTCCATAATCTTTTAGTTATGAGATTTGAGTTTTCACTCTCATTTCTTAAAAGAATGCACTAGAAGAGAAAAAGGCTTTTAGGATTGGTTGTTTTTTTTTTTTCCCTTTAACTTCTTACAAGTTTATCAACTTTGAATGAAAAAGTATGTAAACTGAAGTAAACTGCAATGAGAAAATGATTTTGCTGCATTTGCAGAACAACAACTGTCCCAAGTAGACCAGTTGCTTCAAAAGAACTCGGAGTTCAGGTGCTCAGCCAGTGATATCTCCCAGTTTAATTGGCTTTGCACAGGAGAAGGTAAGACTTCTTGAAAAGATGAGGTGTTTGCATGCTGGGTTCTTCGCCACTATTTCTGAAATTTCCCAAATATTTCACATACAGAAGAACAAAAGAAGAAATGGCTAATCATACTGTGACATTACAATTATTTTGTACTTAGTAAAAAATAATTTTAATAGAGATTAGCAAATTCATGCAGGTCTTTAACTGCTTTGTATTTCCATAAATTCATTTGGATAATGAAGGGAAAATACAATACATTTTATCTATTTCGAAAATAATGTTTATACTATACATTTTCATTAAATGCATATTACTAAGGGAAAAGCAGACAGCTGCAGCTGATAAAGCAACAATTTGCCTACTCCAAATTTTAGGACCTGGGTCATTTCACAGAAGACTCTATAAATAGACATTGAAATCCAGAGAGAAACAACAAAAATCAAAATGAAGTAATATACATTTTTAACAATATTTAATTTGAAGAAGTTTTCATATTTTCAACTTAAAACTGTCACAAACAAAAGTTACCATTATAAACCAATATTTTAATAAGCTTAGCTGCCTGATTTCTCAGTTCTTGCATCTGTCAATACTAGTTTAAATATGATATCAGATACGACAACATATATGGAAGTATTTCTCAGATAGAAATGTTCTAGGACATTTGAACTAAATGTATATTTATAAACGCAATTTACTCTTTCACAGTTCACAAACTTTAACCAAAATTGAGGATTTATGTAAGTAAAAGTAAAGCTAAAGAAAATTTGTACTTTTCTGTCTACCAGACCTAGATCCTTAATAACCTATAATATCTAAAGAGACTGCCCCTTGAGTTATTTATCAGTACAGTAGATTTTTTAGTATGCAGTTGTCTCATGACCATTGAGTAGCCTCAGTTCCTCATGCTCAGTCATTTCAGCCTACACTTTCTTCCCAATGTTCCAGTCCTCCTCCTCTATCCAGGCAACCTACGTTGACACCACTAGATATTTTTTGCCTGATCATTACTGAAAATAAAACAACAGACTGATCTCAAATTGGCCCATGGGATCTTCTAATTAGTGGTTTCTCTTTAACCAGACAGTCTCTCCCATAAACAAAACTCGCTGCTCTCTTCCTGTTAGCCAGTTCCTCTGACAGATTAGACTTCTCATACTAAGCCCCATCTAAACTAATTACAGTGCCTCATGTAAAGTGCTTTAAAAGCCTTGCTGAAATAGAAATAGATTTGATGCCTTGCATTTCTTTGCCTACAGAGTAAGTAATCTTATCAAAAAAGGTATCAGGTAACTCTGGTAGTAGTAACCCTTTCTGAGAAACCGTGTGGCATTTTAACCTAAAGCATTTGGACATCAATTATCCTGGCCCAGCCTCTCTTTCGTCTTCCTTCCCCCGGCCCCCTTCCACCATGCTTCAGACTGACATTAAAATATACCAGATCTAGTGGACACAAGTACCAAACCTTGAGTAACAGACACTAGCAATGAAACATCTTTTACCATACCTACCAGAGCAAGGTCATTAATTTTTCTCAGTTAAAGGATCACAGGTGCTATGATTTGATCAGATACCAAGGAAACCTGTTCAAGAAATGGGCATTTTGGTATTTCTAACCAATCTTAGATACCTGTCTAAAACTCTGCTTTGACAGTTTTCTGACAGACCCTGAAAAATGGTTTTTTTGTTTGTTTTACCCTCCTCAATTTCCAGACAATCCAAATCAAACATGGAAAGAACGTGCCAGCTCCCACATGCCTACATATGAGGATAGATATGAGCAAAGATGCAGGAAAATTAATCCCAGCAGTGAATATGGATTTGTTTCCCAAGTAGAAAGGAATTCATATCTTCCTGTAAATGAATGAAATTAAATAATAATAAAAAATAATCCTCCTGGCCAAAATAAATTATTTTATGAAACAAACAAATGGAATTGTAAGGAGGAAACAAAGCGTTCCTTTTAAGTCTTAAAACCAAAATTGCTTCTGTTGTCTTTGATCTGATTTAAGTTGTATTAAAGGTCAATGAATATTGGAACAAATGTTGCTAAATGCTCTACTCAATGGATAAAAAGAAAGATGAAAGTTCGGCTTTGTTGTCCATAACACATCACACAATGAGCTCACCAAAGTTACCAGCTGGGGCCTTGCAAACCACATTGACCAAATAAGGCAAAAGGCTTCGTGCCTGGAATCCTTTCCCAGTTACCTCACCCAGCTTCTGCTCGCCTTTCTACAATAATTGCAGAGGTCATTTTTTTAAACTCAGATGGAGTAAATCAACAGGCTATCCAATGCAAAGCTGGGTTTGTGTAGTCTCTGGAGAGAACTCAGCTTTATTTAAACTGAGTGTGTGCAGAAAAGGAATAACTGAAATATGTGCAATAAAAACAGAAGAGCAAGTAGTATAAATTGAGAAGAGCAAGTGATGGTGATTTGTATATTGTTGGTTAGGTTACAAATATTAATGTTTTACGGTGGATGTTTCTCAAATTTGTTGGGTACCTTCAGGTTATTAAAGTGCACCTGAAGGACTAGTCTTTAATGTTATTCTTGTGATGTTCCAAAAACACTTGAACTTTGCACTCTGAGTTTATACTGTCCTTGTATTTGAAATATAGCTCTGTAACATCAACAGGATATATTTTATCCTCCATATTCTCTTTGATTTCTGTGACAATATTTTTTGCTTAAACATGCTATAGTTTTGAAGAAACAATGAAATATGTGAAATTACTTATTATTAAAACAAAATGGTGATTCTTATAATTTATTTTCTCTTTTTTCCCCTGCATATATGTGTGGATGGGTGGGGATGGCTTGGTTTTATCTCCAGCTGAATTTCATCTGGTATTTTAGAAAAGAAAGAAAAAAAGCTCAGCAAGCACTTTTAAGTGCTCTCTCTATCTTCACCTCAGCAAAATCTGACAGTAGTACCTAATACAATTTCCTATTATGTATATTGGTAACACAGATATCTAATAATCTTTTTCCTCCACAAAATTTGGAAATACAGCTTAAAAGGGTACTAAAACTGATAATTTCAAAGTCCAATTAGAAGAGAGAGAGTCCAACACCCAACAGCTGCTTTCATTGCTAGCTACTACTGACATTGTCAATGCTAAAGGCATATACAATTAATCTGCTGCTTCTATACCTAATCTTTTTAAATGTTAGTCCATAAGATATTATGATGCAAATTGACTGTAAAGTCACAGCTCTAGAAATAAATAAAAAGACAAAACTATCAGCTATCTTGTGGAGTTTGTACCACTCAGTTTCTCTTCAGAGAGGAACACATACACAGAAATGTTTTGGGGTTTTGGTGGAGAGAGGGGTAACAGAGAAACAGATGCAATTTTGTGTTTGATATGAATACAGTTCCACACACTGTTGTACGTTAACACTACAGGAAAAAAAACAGTTCACACTTGGTATTTCAGAGCAAAAACTAACAACTGACACATGGTCCACACAGCTGAAGAAGACTGCAAATAAGAAGCGATCTTCTCAGTGTTCTGTGAAACTTGCCGCTGAAATCCAAACAACAAGAAAGGATCTACATTTTTTGCTTGTCTATCAGTACAGATCACCCCAGAGGAGTTCAGAGAACCAAATCTCTGTACAAACCTTCATTAACTCCAGATAAATAAGTAGGAAGCTCAACTCATAAGAGTTCATAAATGCTCAAGGGTTGACCTCAGTGAATGAAAGTGAGGGTAAGAGATCTCACCATGTTCTCAACTTTACTAACCATGAGTTTCACAAAGCCCAAATTTCTACTCTATTTCATGTGGGTCTCATTATTCCTAGATCACAGGTTGCTATTTTGTAAAAAACTGTACTGAAAGAAATTAATTTCTCACTCCTTTGTGTTGATACCACTTAGTTAAAGGCCAACTGTAATTGCTTCAACTGATAAAAATCAATTCAAAGGTGAATGTTTGTATCACACTTGGTTATGAAGGAGGTCTGAATCTCTAATTTCTGAGTTTGGCAGTTGAACTCCATGTGCAGTGCAAGAATATATGAGTTTATTTGACATTTTATAAAACAATGAGCTGGGAGAGCTCTCTATAGGATATCAATGTGAACTGCCCAAAACACACAGTGCTGCATAACAAACTCCATTAGATAACGGAATAAGAATTAGTTGAGCCAGGCTCTCCCCTGAACTCATTCTGCACACCGATGTGTGATCACAGACAAGTCAAAACAATCACTGTAAGAGCAGAAAATGGTCATATTTTATCTGGAAGAGATATGGAAAAGAAACCAGCCATTGCAATATACCAAACATAGAGGACTCAACCTGTCCTGTAGTGTCCTGCCTTTAATGTTCAATACTTGATACAAAAAACAAGGGAGTCATCTTCAATTATATCATTATATATGTGTTGACATCTACTGAGTGATATTTAAAGGAGACACAAGTGTCTTATAAAGCTCTGCACAGAGCCCTGTGAACTGCCTGTGGATTGTCTCTCTTGATGTACCAAATCAGTCAATAGTACAATGGGTTAGGCTTTCAAATAGGATGCTGTGCAGAGAAGAATATCTCTTAAACTATAGGAATATGAAATGAAATGGTAACACAAAGAACTGAACAAGACTACGAAAACCTACTGAAAACTAAAAATAATTTTGTGCTGGGATTAAATTCTGATTTATGCAGCATGGTAAATAAACTCCCAGCCCTGCATCTCACAGCAGCATAGGGGTGGGACAAGAGAAGAATGTAGTTGTACACAAAAACGTATTAAGTAAGAGAGTAAAGAACATCCATTTCAGGGAAATCTGACCTCAAGTTCACAGCAAAAATTCTTCACAAACATTTACTTAGTTCCTGTGCGGAAGCAGTCGCATCTGTTTGCTACACATTCACAAAAGCAGTACAAGAAATATAAACCTTTGGTCTCTCTTTCCAATAGTTCTGTTTTTCTTCTGAGTTTGTTTTGAGTACAGCACAAGCACAACCTCACCTGCAACATCAGAGAACTTATTTTGTACTCATTTAACCTTACAAATGGAAGATTTCCCAGACATTTTTACGAGTGCTAATGTAAGATGCAAAATGCTTCAGAACTACCATATTTATGCAGACAGAAGGAATTGTTACTAACCATACCTCCAACTGACTATCAAGCCTTTATGCATCTCCCAGAGACTGTGATCAAGGCAGTCACTGATAGCCACTTAAGAATCCAGGATCAGATGGAAAATACCTCTTCTAGACAGTTCCTTCCAACATTTTTTCCCAGTATCATCTTCTGTCTTTATACAATGGCCACTTGAGGGCCACTGCACTTATAGCAGCTGTTTGAATCCTCTCTGTGGTTCTGGGTTAATCCAAGATGCAGCATAATGTAAATACAGACATCAGTAAATGAATGCAACATCAGATGGTAGGAATGTGCAACAGTAGCAAGAGCTGCTCCCTATGCATATTATCAGTGTTTAAACTCCATTTCTAAATCATCTTCTCCTCTGAAGCAAAGAATTCAGTATAATTTACTAACATATTAATGAGGATGGTATCAAGTCTGTTTGAATACAAAATGCCTGTTTTCAGTCCAGTCTTCAAAACATACTGATAAACTTAAATAAACATGAAATGAAAAACAACCACAGCCACTTACTTTTGCTGCTCCTATTTGCTCTTTACGAAACTTCTCCAGTGGTGCTATTAGCACATCATTAGCATTCTGGATCTGCAAAGTTAAACACAAAGCATATCTTTTTAATAGAGTATTTGCAGAAAGTAGAGTCACTGTAATTCTGCCAATGTGCAAGACTGAAAAATTCATATCTTTAACATTCTAGTAAGAGCATATGGGCAGAAGGCAAGTAATTATGTTTTCTTCACACAAAACATACAACACCAACGTAAACTAATTTATTATGGAACATTTTCATCAATAACTAAACCAATTGTAATGAATGTCTCTCTTCAATATGTAGAAGGGTTTTCTGGTACTTTACTTCCATTTCTTGCATCTTGCCTAAAACCAGAATAGAAAATGAAAACTTTCAGGAACATGTTTTGGCAGAACAAAGAAGACAAATATACTGGTACTGACAGCACCGACTAAAAAAGTCTGTGTTTATAGAATCTGAAACTTGACAGCTGAATCTTTTTGGTTATCTCTTTGGATTACATACCTAGTTACACTGAACAGAGGAGAGTGAGGCAGAGAAATCTTAAAAGATAAGTAGACAATTTAAAAAAATACTCTAGATTGGGTTCCTTCACTTTTCTAAACTAATTTAAGATGTCCGGCAGCTATTTTTATCCCTTTAACCTAAACCAAAGTTCTTAATGAAACACAGTATTCCCCTCATAGCCTCTGTTTATTTAGTGTAAATCCAGTCCTGGGAACCCCTCTCTGAAAACCATTCCCAGCAGTGACCACCCAAAGTAGTCCCCAGCCTTTTTTTCTTCACACCAGTTCAGTCTTTACCATACTCATCATTTGAGCTTTGGCAGGTTTGGAAGTCTGGGCAAAGCTAACGTGCTCCTAAGCCAAATATGAATGAATACAGCTCTTGTGGTTCTTCCACAACAATAATTGATAAGCCAAATGGTCAGTTAGGCACAAAAGCTTACTGGAGTCACTGGTACAGAACTGTGGATGCATTTTTTATTTTTATTTTTTTTTATGTACAAAACTACGTTTTTTCTCTGCCTTTAAAATTCATTGCTAAATACCTCACAGTTCAATTAATGTATTATGTATTATGTATTATCAAGTAGTTACTACTGATACCAGCAATCATTGCTAGTCCTGTTGCTAGTCATTGCCTCTCAAACTAACCTCATGTGGAGCTGAATGGCCTTCCCTTCACTCAATGCTACCACAGTTATGCAACCTCCATGCCACACTAAGAGACCTCACTTTACATACTGTCCTCTTGACAGTGTTAAAGAAACTGAAACACAACTCCTACTCATCTCACTCAAAGCTGCTGCAAAGCAAATGAAGTATCTGGGAAAAAAAGGAATTCTGCTTCAAACACCATGGAAGAACATATTCACAGGAAGCATATCACACTGAGAGGATTCATCTGAGAAGTAAGCAGTTTTGCCAGGATGAAGCACAGTTTTATAACTCCCACAGTTATACACAAACTGGGAATGGACTGCAGACATCGCCAGGCTACTTGAAAGGTGTCACACACTTCATCTAGACAGGGTCTGTGCCTCTGAACAGATCTGCTGAGCCACATCAACAGAGCACACTGTAAGCCGTTCCGTGCTGAAAGCTTCTACTGACAAGAACTCTGATGTGACAATTCATCTCCCAGTAAAACTAGGAGTTAAGCAAGTAATAGGCCTTGGTTTTGGGGAGGGAGAACATGGCAGCAAAGGACCAGAGAAAATCCCAGCAGATGCACTTCAACAGTCAGTATTATAAAGATGCAGAAGTCTGTGTAAAGACTTCCATCAATTTCCACCAGCTTGTGCCTAACTTTTGGAAACTGAAAATTATAGAGAAAGAAGAATTTTTGACTTACATATGCATTTATTAATTTCCTTTCTTTGTCAATTCCTGTCACTGCAACTACTTTATAGTTTCATTTTAAGGGTTGCAAACCGGCACACAGGCTTCCCGCCTGCCCCCTCCCACACAAAATAGGAGCCTAGTCCTCCTACAACCATTTCTGTGGAAATCTGATTGCTTTAGGTAATCTGAAATTTTCACTGTGTGGTCCTAATAGAGTAAATTTCTTCCTGCCAAGATGATAATCCCTCTCCTACTCCTAGTTATTGTGCTAGGTTGAAATCAGGGACACTTGGAACAGGCAAACAATGTCAAACAGACTGTAACAGTTTCTGTAAATAGCAACTTCAGAAACCCAAGTTGTGCTTAAAATATGGATCTTATCCTTCAAAGCTTATTTAGATTAGTCACACCTTTAAAGAAGTTATACTTTCTTATCCAATAGCTACTGAATGCTACATAGTTCCAGTGCCCAGCCTGGCTAATATGTGGCAGTTGACCCAATAATGTGATTGTTTCTCTTGTTTGGCAAAAGCATCAGTCTTTCTCCAGAAAAAGAAAAAAACAAAGGAACCATACAATTTAACTAAGTGACAATTCCTCAGTCTTTTCTAATTAAGATGCTATGCAAGTATTAGGTAGATATAACAGAAGAATTACTTTGACAATTGAGAGCTGTATGAGATATAGTAAAAAAGAAAAATATTTTTCTAAACTTAAGAACTTAATCAGATTTTTATATTTGGTATATATAATTCTACTTAGCTGTAGTTAACTCTACTTATTGATAAAAATACCATTGAAATAAGTACCATTAAAATCATCCAGAACTTGTAAAATATACTTGAAAAAGAAACATTTAAAAATTCAAAACACTTTTCTAAGGTAGTTTGGACAATTTATGAGGTCAATCTCTGTTTGCATAACTGCAAATTTCAGTACACTCTGACAGCCTTTGAGACAACATGGTGAAGCACCTTTAATTGTCTTTTCTGATTCTTGATAATCCACTTTTCCAACCCACACTCCCTCCCTCTGAAAGTTAGCTATGAAATTGAATTAATGCAGCAATATTGAGATTAAACTGGTTTTCACAATCACAGAGAAACTCTACATCTATACTTGGAGATATTTTGGGCTAGCAAATTTTTAAGCTTTTCTTTTTTTGACTAAGACTTTTAATCAGTAAAATGAAGAACATTATGAGAATCATTATTACAAAATACTAGAAAGGGAAGAATAAATTTATTGCAAATACATCTGAACATTTTAATTTCTAGATTTTCTTAAATTCAATATTAACTTTTTGAACGAGTTTTCTAATTAGATTTCTAGTTTTTCTAAATTTGGGATAGTGAATTATATGTTGCCTGTACACGCAGCTGTTGCCTTCTTCTTTTACTTAAACTGAAAGAGGGTAGATAAAGATTTATATGGAAAGAGGGTAGGTTTAGATTTGATGTTAGGAAGCAATTCTTTACTGTGAGGGTGGTGAGGCACTGGAACAGATTGCCCAGAGAAGCTGTGGATGCCCCATCCCTGAAAGTGTTCAAGGCCAAGCTGGATGGGGCTTTGAGTAGCCTGGTCTAGTGGAAAGAGTCTCTGACCATGGCAGGGGTATTGGAACGAGATGATCTCTAAGGTCCCTTCCAACCCAAACCAATCTATGATTCTGCAATTCTACTTTGGTAGAATCAGTGGATATAAACAGATTATCTATAAACATCGATGCAGCTGCTACTTCATTGTTAAATACTAACATTATAGACATGGAAATTTTAAACCCTGAATCACTTTACAAGCTTTTAGCTTCATCTAAGTATCTACAATATTGAATTGCAGCAACAAGAACAGTTAATACCTTTTGAGCTTTATATTTTTATTTGTAGGGAGAATGATGAGATAGGTTACCAAAAGAATTAACAGAATCACCAGCTGCCAGAAGAAAACAGCAACAATATCAAGGGAGACACATTTGCAGTGACAAAATTAAAAATTAAATCAAGGTTATCTGAATTTCAGCAAAACACTTAAACTACAAAAAACTTTTGGGTTAATGTCTTGTATCTTGGAAATACACTTTTTGCTCCAAAATCTGCTATGAGTATTTTTCATGGCAACACAGAATGATCACACTTGTATATGAGAAATAAAATTCATATCCTTAAAAATCTGAATGCTGACAAATTTTAACTTGCTCCCTGTTGGTATAAGACTTCTACATAACATGAATTAAATTTATTCAAAGAACGCAACAAAACCCATAGCTACTATATTCATAGCAATGCATTTCTAATTTAGAAAAATATTGCTCTGCAAGACAAAAAGACATAATTTAATTTTAAATCTTTCCTCCAATTCCTAACAATTCTTAACATCTGACCACAAACCACTTCTTTTAATCTGTGGCCTATATCAACAGCTCCTGGTCAATACAACAGTAGAGACCAAAAACGGACAACCAGGCATTTATGTAACTTATATATCAAATTGCATGCTACAAAGAATATAAACATGCCATGATAAAACACTAGTCATGTATTTAAGTCCACAGTTTCTGTTTTAAAAGTTAAAAAATATAAATATTACATAAAGTTAATATTGTGAATTTCAATGTCTGTAACTACTTGACCTTAGTAGGACAAATATTTTTACCACGTTGTACAGAAAACTCTACACAGACAAATCATATACTTAGAAAACAAAACCACAATAATATACTTGAAGTTCATCTTCATCTTTCTCACATTTAAAAAAAAAAAAAGACATTCAACAGTATCCAAGCTTGTGTTAATTTTCTAAACATATCACTACCAGTGCCAGTTATTTAAAGTAGAGCTGATGTTAAAGCAGTTTCAGAAGATTACAAAGTTGTAATGACAGATAATTATTAACATAGGTTGGACAATTCCATGTACAACATGTAATGAAATATTCAGCTTCTTAGCAAAAATCTAATGCTGTATCAAGTGGTATTAATACATTGCCACAAGGGGATGCTTATAAATCACATGCTAGTTAAGGCTGGGAGTAGTTATATATATGAATCATAGAATGGTATGGGTTGGAAGGGACCTTAGAGATCATCTCGTTCCAACCCCCCTGCCATGGTCAGAGACACTTTCCACTAGACCAGGCTACTAAAAGCCCCATCCAAGCTGGCCTAGGACACTTCCAGGGATGGGGCATCCACAGCTTCTCTGGACAACCCATTCCAACGTATTTCCTTCTAATATCTAATCTAAATCTACCTTCTTTCAGTTTAAACCATTCCCCCTTGTCCTATCACCTTGTCCTATCAAGGTTTCCCCAGAGCCTTCCCTTCTCCAGGCTGAACAACCCTTGAACAGAGGTAAGGTCTACTAGAAAGCACACAACCTCATTTGTGGAGGACTAAATTTAATCTTGAAAAGTAGATTGTCTGTAAGACCTTAAGATCTGAGACAGTTTAGGATACTTTTTCAATGGAATTTTGACAATCTCATATCCTGATGAAAACCAGATTTTCCTGTGAAGCCCAAATCTCTGGCACAGAAAAACTTACGGTGGGGACTGCAGGACAGAGGGATCCTATGACCATCAGGGCTCTCCACTTCCATAGTCAGTTTTGTCTTAAGCCTACCCATGCAGGACTCCTTTGCTGGAGACACTGGCTCACCATTCCTGTGCTCAGCCAGCCTTCATTCTACCCCTCTATCCATGAAGCTTTCCTTCTTCAGGACACTGTAAATTCCATGGCAGCAAGAGACCTCCTACTCTAAAGTTTATTTCGCCGATACATTCAAATCCCACAATCAGCCAAGCATTTAATCTGACCTCCTGCCCTTCCTGTGACTTGATGCTTAACTGTGGTGACATTCCAAGAATTTAAAGGAAAAAAGACAAGAGAAAATTCCAAGAGACACATGCTGTTGAACTAGAAACTGAAGGAGAAGGGGAAAAAATACTTAAAAGCCACTTTTTTAAAATCAGCTATTGTAGAAATTTGTATTATTGCACATACTGCAAGATATCACATCTTTCACTCAAATAGACCCCACATATTTTCATAGTTTTTTCACTCTCCTCTTCCAGAGTGAATTAGACCCTTCACAAAATTAATAGCCTACCAACATTAATTTGAACTCCACTTTTTCCTTTGCCAGTCTTCAGTGCAGGTAACCTACAAGGCAAGTTCTGTAGAGTATCACATGAATTGTAATTGAGACCAGAACTAACAGAAAGAAATTACATTCTTGAGTTCAGACGGAAAAGAAACATTTCATCATTCTTGAAAGCATGTTTAGCACCAGGACTGTACTTGTACCCTTTTGTGTGCTAATGCTACAAAGAAAAACCAAGAACCTTGCTGAGGAAAGCCAATTGAAGGACTACTCTCAGAACTGCACTTGAAGGGGAAAAAGAAATAAAAATAAAGAAAATAAATTAATAAAATCAAAGAACAAATAGTTCCAGTCATGCTAAGAAGACTGCTAAGAACATTATAAAAACAAGCAAACCTTGCAGAGAGTACTGTGACTATCTTTGTGATCACTAACCAGATGCAACCTTGTCTCACAAGTTGGAAAGAATATCAAATACCAAGAGGTCCTCTCAGGGTCTCTGTCCCATTCGGCAGTTTCCTTTGTTCCTCACGAGTATCAGCCAAGGAAGAAAATGTTATGGTTTGCAATCAATACATTTTGTGAGCTCATTGACAGAAATGAGTGAGTATAAGTAATTTTAGAAATACTTCATCACACTATCTTCTTTTTTTTTTTCCTATTTTTACACTACCCACTATCCTATTAAGCACACCATATAATGAAAAAGAATTAAGTTTAAAATACTTTCATTACATCAGCACATGAATCATTAATGAAGTGTTTATATAAAGCACATTTCATTAATTTTACACCCCAGCAGTCTCAAAGTTGAGGCATATGCTTTTTGAGCTGTTTCCACATGCTCCTAAATAAGGTGATGACCTCTGCTCTGCAAGAGGAGGGAATAACACAACAAGTACCTATCAAATACAGCCCAATCACTCTCAAGTATCTTGCCTTTTTTGCAGTATTTCAATCTATATGGTAAATTACAATATTTATGGTACTTTAGCACTCAAAGATCCCAAGTCCAGTACAACCTCTCATGAAAACAGCAACTTGATTCTCTTAGAAGGCGGCACCAATATTATCTGTGTCTGCAACAACTGTGGAGTAGAAGCTCCTTTCTTCCTCCCAGAAGCCAAGGATTATAAATGACCCCAAAAGCCTGGACCTTTGAGACAACTCTGTACTAATACTGGTTAATTTGCTTTAGGGTCAAGTAACAACAGAAAAATATTAACTCTAAGGATTGGCATTAAGAAAATAGAGAAAGAAAAGAAGTATATTTCAGTTCAAAGAACAGCTTCCTCACAAAATCTGGGAACTTCAGGTGGCCCCTAAGGAATCAGTTCATGCACTGCTAACAGCAAGATCTGACAGAGGACATTACCATCTCAGTAACAATACTAACATAAAGAGTCTCAAGGACATACTGAACAATTAACTCAGTCACTCAACACCAGATATCCATTGTCTCCAGACTCGATACGGTCACATAACCTTCCCTTCCCAACCAGTGGGGAGAAATAAGCATAGGATTCCTGTGATCCATTCAGACAAGATGCATCACATCATGAAATTGCCAGGTTGTGTGCATTCAAACTCAAGTGTAATTATCTGCTTACATGAAAGTAATTCTGAGTAGATGTATAAAGGCTAAATACAATACTATTTAGATGTTTCCAAAACAAAGCAAGAGAAAGCCTGGGTGACTGGGCTTGAAGTCTGCTCTCCCTCAGGGATATTACAAACCCATTTTAAGTTTTGTGTGATAAGCTGAAGAAATCTGAGACTGGGTGAAAGAGTCCCTTCCCATTCAGCAGAAAGCAGCTAGATTGAATGGAGACATCACAAACCTTATACACATTAAAGGATTCAGTAAAAGTTACTGTCACGTTAACTTCACAGTCCAGAGTTACCCTCATAAAGATATGTGGCATTCCAGACCTGTAACCGAATAGCTGAGCTACAAATGCAGTCACAGTCCCAAATTGATAAGGAATAAATTAACAAAGTACTGAAATCAGTGAAAGAGTGTAACAAATTACTTGCTTCAGAATTTAAAGAAAAAAAAAATCCACTCTAACATCATTCTAAACAGGGTTAGATTTAATTGTATTAGGTCATTACAGCTATCACCAACCAATAATGTGTGGAGTGCTGAAACAGGTATATAATCAGAACTTCTCATCTGATCTAGGTTATTTTACCTGTCATTTCTCTTTTAGATGGGGCTTCATTCAGCCTTAGAAATAAGCATTCTGCTCTATAATCCCTGGTAGCATGCTGCCTCCACTACTCACACTTTCTGTCATTAGTGGGTATTAAGACACCAGATTCACCTGTTGACTTTGGAACATGGCAGCTAATTGGTGTCTGACAGAGACAAGGCTCATACAGGGAGCTTGCTGAAACTGAGCGTGGAAACCAACAGGAAAAAAATGGATCTGCAGAAGACAGAAGCTTCCACCATCTGACTCTCTGCTTCAGAAACATCTGAACATCATTATGTTACCCAATGGCAATGTCTTACAAAAGCACAGGATAAGTTCCCAACAGAACAAATATTTAACAGAACTATACAGGATGCAAGGTCTTACAAATTACTTCAAGCATCTTACAGTTATTTTTCTTAATGATTTGTTTACCTCTTCATGAACTGCAACCATAAGAAACAATTCTCAGTGACTGCAAGACCAGACTGATTGTAGACACTGCTCAGTGAATGACAAGACACATAAGAAAGGGTAAAAAGGCACTTAGATAAGAATACCTGCTCCATGAATTTACTGCAGCAAGTTTCAAATGCATCTCAACAGTTCTTCTTTTGCATAACAAGGTAGGTTATTTATGACTGAACTTACCATTGAAGGGAAAAGAGAGTAAACTGAGCCACAAAATTTCCATATATTAAAGGTTTTAAAGATGCAAAAATGGTGTTTGCCATATCTACATAAAATATATTATCAACACATTCATTTAATATTTATTTTAAATGCTATTTCCCTTTAATTATCTTGTTCACTCAATGCATTCATTGCCTGTGATGCCTCTGGAGGGAAAAGCTAAATTTTCATTCCATCTGTTTTAAATTACACATTTGAGAATATGCAGTAAGCTTAATACATCTTTGTTGCCTTATGAAGAGAAGATATCATTATATTTAAACTCCCAGAATTGTTGTTATTTTCCAGCGCTTAAGTTTAATGTTTGTATGGTAATATGTTTTGGTCATAAACACAAGATTCTTGGGCATTGTTGGATCACTAACACTTCAAGTACAACTTTAAAGAGCACCAATAAGAAGCTACTCAATTCCTCCCATTTGTATGTGGAACAGAAATTGCATTTACTATAATCATCTTCTACTAAATGGTCTGGTTTGGCAAACCAAACTTATATTTTAAAAGCTGATGCTCAAACTGTCCTACTGAGTTAAGAAAGTGGAGCAGATTCATATTATCAGTCACTCCAAGTAGCAGTAAAGTCAGAGGCTACAAACTTTCCACATAGCCAGTGACAAAAACTGCCTCTGATATCAAGTAGTGGCAATGAGATACACTAATTAAAAATTATTTACACCATATAATACAATGTGATCTGCATACAAAAAGCAGGTTTATTCTAGGAGGAATATCAGACGCCTTTCGAGCACTGTGAACTACTGAAGTGAAATTGCTACAAACTTAATAGATTACTGAAAACAGTCATGTTCCATTTATATGCACATGTGAATGTAAAAAGTCAGATATTCTCTTATTTTCTCATAATTCTTTATTTTATTGCAAATCTCAAAGACTGCTTGATTTAATTCTCTTTAGATAACTGAAAGAAGAGATAGGTTAAATACCTCAATTATTTGATCCAAATAAGACCAAACTGTATCTTTCCCTGCTGCCATCATATTCATTAGTATTTTATAAACTTAGATTACAATAGGAAAATCATATTATGGTACCCTTCAAAAATGTCTAAGTTTTCACCAGATGTTTAAAATATATTCACTCTTTTATAAAATTCTCATACCAAAAATTTACACTTATAACGTCTTTTAAAGTAAGAGATTACATAACAAAATAGATACTTTTAGATGTTACAATCTACAAATAATATGAATGCAAATGAAAACAGCCTTCAGGAAAAGCAACACAAAATATTTTACGACAAACAAGGAAATGGAGAAATGAAAAACAGCAGTTGATAAGAATTCTGAGAAATAAAAAGGAGATTGTCCTAGTAATACATAATAATCTTGAGATTATTATTATTACCAGAGGTTAGTATCAAGACAAAAAAATCCAGATGAAATATAAAAGGGTATGGCTAGTTTTATGAGCATTAATAAACACAGACCAGTTACATGTGTTAAACGGAGGGAAATTAGATCTTTTAGATGTGAAAGCATTTGCAGAGCAAGCACATAACTTCTCTCTCCTCTCCCACTCACAGCATACAAACTGGCAAAGGAGTCCTATGTTTGTTGAAACATTGGATACTCCCCAGAAGAAACATCTGTGTACGAAAGGGGCCCAAACAAATTCAGATAAGTTATGCTTTATAATGTAGTTGAAGTGACAGAGGTAAAAATTCAAACACTAATATCATACAAAAATTATTAGGTTTAAAATTTAACTTCTCGCTTTCCCCCTCGGTAGCCTGAATAAAATAATAAAAGTAATTCCACAGCTCCTCTCATGTGTCAAGTCTCTACTCCAAATGTCAAACCCTATATCAAGTATTACAAGTACTGAATAAAGATGTAAACACTGGCATGTTATAAATTAGGCTTCATGGGAAAATTAAGATGCAAAGAATGGTATCAAGGGAATTGTCCAGACACGGGTTTAACGATGCTGCTTCTGCTCTCCCACAGTAACTTTTAACAAAATTGACTTCATTCTTCTCACAATGTGCCTTGCCAAGAAACGGATTTCAATAAAGAGCCCTCATTAGCAATAAAAGTTTGGAGGGTGGAAGTGCTGCTTGAACTTTGCTGAAGTACATGCAAGGAAAAGTACTTTGTTGAATTACTAACAGCGCTTGCACAAGCCAGTTCCAGCCTGCCACTCTTACTGCATCAACTGCTGCTCCCAGCTTCTTCAACAGCAGCAGAGGAATAAACCTGTAGCATCCATGCACTGATAGTGAAACTTAGGATGTCATCCTTCTCTACCAACTGTGGAGCTCACAATGGCTATTCAGACCTTCTCATCTCCTAGATAGATTCTGGGAGATGCTATGTGAAGTCTGATAGAATTTTGCAATGCTCAAACCCTCTTTACCTGCTCCCTCTTAGCTTCTGAGAAAAATTTAAAGTGTTGGTGACTCCTGAATGTAGTGGTTATGTGCAGGGAAGTATATAAGAACTATTCAGGGTTGCTCAGAAAACTCTGCTGGAATTGAGAGGACTACTACCTTAGTGACAGCATAAAATATTTATGTTTTGCTACTGACAGCACCGTTGATCCAATCTAAAAAAAAGAATGTCACATCTACTTCAAGCATCTTATGGATCAACAGAATTGTAAACTGAATTCCTGTAACACTACCATTATTAAGCAATCTTTAATTCAGGTTCTCAGGCCACAGCTGCACATCTAAAAGGCACCTAGATCAATTTTAAAAAATTTTCATTGTAACACAGTTTTAAACACTGAGTTTTGAACAAATGCAACAAGCTACAAGCCTGGCTCCATGAGTCAGTAATCTTTAACAGCTGGAGGGTTCACATAGCATGAACTACCCTTCTTGTAAATAACATCCCTCCTCTTGGGTGCTAAAGGCAAAAAGCAGAACTCAAGATTCCTAGCATTCAAAAACAATACCAAAACTAGACACCTGAACTCACTGTGAAAACACCAAATGTGCCTGAGCAGTGTCTACAGAGGGATTTGCAGTCACTCCTTCAGCTCAGCTACAAAAGTTAACCTCAAAAACTTGAAGGGTAAGATGTTTAAAATGATCAATTGCAAGGATAGTCTATAGTTACCCATAATTCACAGAAGAAAAAGATCACTTGAAAACAGTCCTTGGCCAACCAGAAGGTAAAATACATTTATGATCAGACTCTAAGATGTGTTGATCCAGTAGAAAACTCTCATATGAATATGTTTAAGAAAATTCCTGTTCTAGGTACAGATAATAAAAGTCCTAAGTTCTAAGAAAAGAGTCTTAAGAAGGACTGAAGTGTCTCATCTTCAGTGTGCTCAGAAATCAGAAGCCAAAATGCATGAACCAGTTTTTCTTAACTCACTTCCTTGATTTGTGGGTTTAACTACACTGACTTATCCTAATGTGATGTTAACCATTACCAAACATGTTTTCCTGAACAGGCAGTGAAGGACCTTGCAGCACCAAGCACACCTACACCTAGCCACTTCCCAAAAGAGCAGGAGCAGTGAGCAGACGCTACAAAGAACCTGGCTGCTTATGAGTACCTGCACACTAAAAGCATTGATTATTGTAAAGTAAAATTCAAACGCAGAAAGCACTGTACATTAAAGTGTGTCCTCCAATATTTTTCATTTATATGAAAAATATTCACATCTCACCCCCACATGAGTTTTAGATATATTAACAGGGGACAATGGCCAATAAATTAAAAAGGAAAAAAACCCAACTGACACTTTGTAATTTATTGTAAAAGCCTGCTAGAAGATAACATACTGGGACAAATTTTCTGCACCTAGGCTCCATTTTTGTATCTCCTGTGCTTCCTTTTCTTTTCAGAATATGCTAGTGCTTTCTTTTCCCTAAAAATCTTTTCACATAACAAAGGCCATGCATGCCACCTACTCTTTCACTGCAAAAGGAGATACTTCAAAGAACTTCTGATTTCTCTGTCCTGTATTCCTGTTTTCCCTTCAGAGGGTAAGAGTTCAGTGAATCGTTGTTGCTGCTGTCACTAACAACATGAACTGGAAATTGTTATATTTTCTTTCAGCCTTTTCTCTCTCTTAGTCACTCTTATCTCGTAGCCTTGCTGCTTAGTTGCATCAGCAAAATTATTTTCTATATAGCTGGGACCATTTTATAAAGTGCTAAAAGAATGCATTTAACTTTTTCTGATCTACGCACAAATTCAAATATGACTGAAGCTGGACTAAGGCTTTATAACTAAATGGCTACACCCTTTTCTTCCTACAGGAGGAAAACTACCTGTTGTTAAATTAAAAACAAACAACAAACAAACAACAAACAAAGAAGCAAAACAAAATAAACCACAACAAAAAAACAAACCAAGCCAAAACAACAGTTTGGGTTTTCCCCCCTTTTTTCTTCAGCAAAACCCTGAAAATATTTAGAAGACAAGACATAAATTAGCAATGGATACAGTCATGGTAGGTAGCTAACTACCCAATAAGAGATATCATTTTTTTTTTTTTATGGCTTACTCCATGGACTTAAACTCAGTGAAAACTGTAAAAGATAAAGTAATCACAAATACAATCACATCGAAGGAAAACCAGTTCAGTCATGTACTTACAAGTTTGGGTATTTATCTTTTTATCACTAACATTAATACAAACAGTGTATGTCTCTGACTAGGCTGAGTTCAAGTCATACTGAAAGCAAAAGAGAGCTTGAGAATGTAATTTCACATAGCCAGTAGAAGAACACTTTCCTGTTTTTACCTCCCTTTATGGCTTTCCAAAAAATAAAAAAAATTTCTCAGCTTGAATGTTTACATTACATATTATCAAGTGGGAAATGGCTACATAAACACAGGAAACAGCATAATTGGAGTAGAGAACTAATTAAGAAAAAAACTGATCCATAATTCAAGTACACCCACGCTGCACAACATTTTTAATAGTAAACTATTTTATTGAGTACTCTGGTAAATGTATATGTTTTAACATATTACAAGTATCCTTCACATCTTAAACATTTATCACACAAAATATTTTTTTTTCCATGAAGGAAAAAGTAAACATGACAGAACAAAATCTTCTTCTACTAGGGGGAAATCTTCAATTTAAGAAGTGGAGAAGTGAAGGAATCTCTGCTTTTGTGGAGAGTTTCTATGGCTTTTTAAACTTTTTTTTTTAAAAATTCAATGCATTAACAGTTACAGAAATTATCTGATTAAGACAAATTATCTGATTAAGACAAATCTTAGAAAATAAGCAACAAGCTTTACTTTACGAAGACCTTATTTTAAATCTTCCAAGACATTTTCAATCTGGTTGTTAAATCTACTTAACAATCACCTCAAATCAGTTCTATTACTTTGTCTCTTTGCTTTTCCAGATCCTGATATGTAAATTTTGTGGCCAGGTCTGTTTTTCCCACTGTGCAGATGTCAACAAAAACTCTCCATAGTGGAGTGAATGGACCCCAAACAGGCCTTCTTTGGAAGTCCATTAGGATGTGAAGAGAAAGTTGGAAATCAATAAAAGAATAAATAATCACTTAACTAATCAAAGTAAGAACTTTCTAACTTACTATGAAAAGGAAACCCAACATTATTTAATTACCACACATTATTCCTTAAGGGATGCTGAGCTGTCAGACTCATCACAACATTTATTTTGAATAGCTTCATTTGTCAGAATTCCTGAAACTGACTTTAAATATACTTTCCTCAAAAAAACAGAAAGTCAGAGTGCAGGTTCATTTTTCCTAGACCGAAGCTGGAAACGCTAAGGTAGATAGACAAGCTGTTCTTTAGTGACAGATTTAAGAGTTTGATTTCCCGAATGTCATAAGCAACAACTTCTGAGTCCGAAGTAAGAACAAACACTTCAAAATTTAAAGTGGAACAAACAAAATGAGTTTAGCAGTGAGGGATAAAAATAAGCCAATGGCTAAACAACAAGCAAGCCAAGATGTTGGCACAAATGTTTACTAGAGTGAGGATTTTCTTTTAAATTTTTCAAATTGCCAGAAATGTTTACAATTGACATAGTGGGTCCTTTGTCTGATTTTCTTCAAATAATTGAACAATAAAAATGACCAGCTACAGAGCTCTCCATAGAAATTTAGCTTTCTAAATACTGAAATCAATCTGTTTAGAGACTCACACAAAATGCTCTTGGGAAAAATGTCATGGCTAATGATGTTACTCCAAAATTCAACTGGAAAAGCAGATCTGTTAGAGACTGTCCAACTTCTGACTGTTACCTGTTTTCCCCTTAACCCCTACGTCAAAAAATAATGTGGAAGTCTTCTTGAGAAATATACCATATTCTCAGACCATTATCATGATGGACACCTTTGAAATAACTTAATGAACAATAATTAATGACAATCTGATTAACCATGCTCCAGGCTAAGAAGGATGCATGGTCACTGAGTAATATAAAATGCTTACTTTGTTTCTACACTACATTTTCCAACACTTGGCTTAATGTCAGTTTGTGCCTTATATATGTCTATTTTCCTTGGCAAAGTATTTCATAAGGCAGTTCATCCTGAGGAAGTTTTCCTGACAGTCAGCCTAAATTCTCTCCGAAATTCTTCCTCTCAGATGATTATCTCTTCTTAGCTAGATGATGTAGCAGCATTCACACTTCTCAGACAAAGAAACAAAAGTTTCAAATCAAAGAGTGATAAATTCAGAAGTAAGGTGAACTTTGAAATAAGTTCAAACTGAAAGAGGTCTTAATTATTGATCTACACTTTTAGCAGTCCATGCAACCAATTCTATGTGAAGTTCTGTGGCTAAGTGGTGGCTATGGGGACTAGGCAACTGTAAGCAGTCACGTAATACCTGTCTGCTGCTCTTAGCAAAGCCAGGCAGAATTGTACTAGTAGTACAGCTGGCCCTGCACTATTTGTAACCACTGGATGCTGCCTTCCAGTATGAAAATTAATTTTCACCTTCACAGACACTGTAGGTCTCCATAGGTCAATTCCAGTAACTTCAAAAGTGGTGTTAACAGTTCCACTATCTACTACTATTAGGAATCACTTTGCATTATATTGGGCAGCTGCTGTGAAATAAAACACTGAGAAAGACAGTCTGACAGTTCGAGGCTTTGGTCCTTGATAGAAGAGCCATGACAGTAACCAAACTATCTACTATTTGTTATCTCTCTAGTACCAACAAAACCAATCCCCAAAAATCATTGTAAAAAAAAAAATTAAAAAGAAGAAAAAGTTAGTGCTGAGGAAACTAGCTATTCAAAGAGATTAATGTAATTAGAAGTTGTATTTTGCTTTAACAACTACTTCATGAATGAACACATCCAGGCATAAAGCCAAAATCAGCTGAGCTGTTTGTAATGGTACTATGCCCAGGAACTGTTAACGCTGAAACTGGAAGTATGTATCCTTTCAGGAAACAAAGGCACGTGTATGAAGATTTAAGATATTTTCTGAAGAAATGTAGGTTAGCCACAGATTTGAACTACCCAGAGATAAAGGAACTTTTACAGGTACAGGATCCATAATAACTCTTTCAACATATGCATGCTATTGACAGCATTAACTCTCTGTGTATAGCACTCTGGTATCCCAACCAAAATGTAAAGATTAAATTAGAAACATGCAGTGCAGATGTTCAAGCTAATTCCTTACAACCACTGGAAAAGGTTATGATGTTCCTTTAAAAAAACTGGCATAATGATAAATAAACTAGTAGGAAAACACAATATATGAAATATAGAAAAAATTTAATTTTATAGCTGCATACACACAAAGTTTTATTGATACCTGACACACAAGAATGTTCAAAGGTTATTTAAGGCTCAAGTAATGAAGAATTTTAAATTAGAACGTTCTGCCAGTTGTCAGTGGTGAAAATTCAAAATGAGCATGTTGGGAAAGCACACAAAATTAAAAAAGTGATTCAGGACATGAGATGACACATGCCATGACAAGACATTTACAGTAAAAGGTCTAGAAATAGTATCAGGCACAGATTTCTTCACCTTTTTTTTCTGCTCTCACGGAAATGTGACTAATAAAAAGATCAATTTAGAAAGCTCTTATTTAGCTTATAAAAAGTGTAAGAACTGGCTTAGGGGAGAGAAAGGGCTAGCACGCTTTCTTTAAAGGTAGCCTTTTACTAAAGATTAGATAACCAAAGAAGCATCTCTCGCAATTCTAATCTTCAAGGCTGCCAGAATCTGTGGCCCCACCATTCAAAACTTTCTGCAGTACCATATGATCATGGCTTCCAGATTTCTACTATAATTTCCTGTTACTCCCAGAAAAATAACCTCTTTCCCTGACCACAACTAGTCATAATAGTGGGACTGCAACAAACATTACATCAAGAGGTAGATTTGCAGGCATTTGTTTTGGTGGCCATGATAGCTTAAGCAGAGTTTGCTGATCTTGCATTGCTTCTTCATCCTATTTTTGACTATATATTTTGTCCTCTATTGATGTGACATTGAAACAGCCTGTCACAATGTGGTTGAAAAATAACTAGTAAATATTTTGTTTGTTTTGCTTTTAGCCAGGTCAGTTCTCTGAAGTGGGTACATAATAAACTGGCACTGCTGCCAAAAAACCAGACAAAACTGTTAATCTGTTTCAGTCTTAGTTCAAAGCAAAAGCACTTGCTCCAGAAGATTCATCCAAGAAAATCTGTCCAAGTAACAATAACTAGAGCTTTTACAGACATTTGGAAAGAATAATAAAAGCAACCTAAGTGTTCTGCAAATATTAAGACAACATCCTTATGAGAATACTTCAAATAAAACAACTTTGTGTGTAACACAGCTATGGGCCCATGCAGATTACACAGATTGCCCAAGGGAGAATATTTTGCTTTCTTGGGAAAAGGTAGGGGGTTTTGTTGGTGTTTATTTGGTTTAAATAAAGGCATATTTGTTTCTACACACCCTTTGGTACATATAGTGCTTGTGTTGTTATCTGGTTTTAATCACATTTCCCAGGACACCAAATAAGAACAACAAATACAGGGATTTCAAACTACTCCGGAGATCAGACTAAATGAAGAAAAATTAAAAAATAAGTAATTTGTAGGAACAAAGTATCTTTTCTCATATTACTGGGAGAACTGCAGATAAATTCACAATCCACTAAAAAAAATTCAGAAAGCTGTAGCATGTCTCATGTTCTGACAGCATGTTCTGACATTATTACAGGCTAGTATTGGGTACAGCACATATCCTCTGCTATGAGCAACTCCATCCCCTCCCTCTGTAGTCACAAAATAAATGCATAAAACTTTAAGGCTGTAAAGTTGGCTGATCCAGCAAAAATAGGGTTCCTTTAAAATACTCATTTAGTAATGAAAACATCTTTCTCTTTTCTCTGTTAACAGTCATCTGAGAAGACATTTGGTTAGTGACTGTGTTGAAAGGAAAAGCATCTACAGTCTGAAATAGCAACTACACGCATTTCTGTGAAGACTAAAACACCATTAAAATAAACTCCTTCCAGCCGTGTTACTCACTAAACGCTTCTCAAAATTTTGGGAAGTTGCTGTCATGTAAGGTGAGATTACATGCAGTGAAACACATGCATGAATTGAATGAGCATATGAAATTGAGAACAAATTAGAGTTATAAATTGAGAAGTAGCAAGAGGTTTTCCAACTAACCCTTCATTTTGTACTTTTAAGAGAGCATTTCATGTTTCTCTCTCTCCGTGATACTCTTCACGATCGGGAATGGCAAGCAATCTCATTTTGTAAATGGTCTCACTGAAAAATGCTGCAAGGTAAAGCTGGAGAGGGATGTTTTACAAGGACATGTAGTGACAGGACAAGGGGGAATGGCTTTAAAGTGAAAGAGGGTAGGTTTAGCTTAGCTATTAGGAAGAAATTCTTTACTATGAGGGTGGTGAGACACTGGAACAGGTTGCCCTGAGAAGCTGTGGATGCCCCATCTTTGGAAGTGTTCAAGGCCAAGCTGGATGGGGCCCTGATCAACCTGGACTAGTGGTTGCCATCATGCCCATGAGGAAGAAGAGGGGCAGGCACTGATCTTGCCCTTTGGTGACCAGTGACAGAAGTCAAGGAAATGGCCTAAACTTGTGTCAGGGGAGGTTTAGGCTGGATATTAGAAAAAGGTTCTTTACCCAGAGGGTGGTTGGGCATTGGAACAGGGTCCCCAGGGAAGTG
The DNA here is from genome assembly GCF_003945725.1 of Corapipo altera. Lineage (NCBI taxonomy): Eukaryota > Metazoa > Chordata > Aves > Passeriformes > Pipridae > Corapipo > Corapipo altera. The sequence goes on from NW_020884872.1 coordinate 78,192,886, forward strand.
GTCACAGCACCAAGCCTGACAGGGAAGTATTTGGATGATACTCTCAGGCACATGTTGTAACTCTTGGGGATAGTACTTTGTAGAGCTAAGGGTTGGACTTGATGTTCCTTGTGGGTCCCTTCCAACTCAGCATATTCTGTGATTGTGATAATTCTATAACCATATGGAGGTAAATACAAATACAAGCACCTTGAATTTAGAAAGCAGGAGAAATTGTAATAGTTAACTGAATCAATTACGTTACTCTACAATGTAGTACTCCTGCAACACACACTGTATTTTAAAATTAAATGGATTTTCTTCATTTCTATTCTCTTCATAAAACTGAAGAGTAAATACTATTAGGACACTAGTTATCAAGGCATTCTTAAGACTGGGTACACTGTTTGTGTAAGATCGTTAATGAATGTACATGAATTTTTAGAAGTGTTGTAAACAAGGACCAGAGCTAGTGAATCCCCTTATCTCTGCTCCCCTTTTCTTTCCTCTGAACAATTGTCCCAGGTCCTACTCGCAGCCTCTTGGCCCCATCAAGACATACAAGTCCACTCTGTTTGATGCCAGCTACCAACTAACACAACAGTAGAAATCAACATGACAGGTCTACATTTTTACACCTCTGACAAAAATTGTTTGCTACAAGAAAATAATTATGCCACAATTCAGTTCCATGACAACTATCTTGGAAAACAGCAAAGATTGTCCCAAAAAACAGTCAGACTGCTTTCCTCCTCAATTGGTTTACAAGACAATGAAATTATCTAGGTCCAAGCTTAGCAGGATGGTGCAAAAGGCTCTGCATAAGCTATGGTTCTGCATTGTGGACATTCATAGCATTAGGAAACAATTCACATTTTCAAAAGAAAAAGAAAAACTTAAAGCTGCTAAGTAACACAGTGCAAAACATGAACAGTAGGCTCTCTGTTGACTTCATTATCATAAAACTCTGAGCATATTCTGAATTAACAGCATTACTCAGTAATAGCAAAATGATTCCAGAAGTACCTTCTGCAAAGTTAAAAAACACATGGACCTATATTTTCAGTCCTAAAGGGTGGTAGTTACAGGGATGTGAGAGGGACTAACTGTAACTAGTTTCAACTGAGATCAGTTTGATCTTATAAAAATTATCATATCAAATGTCCTAGGATGACTTCACTTTTTCTTCATTTCCACAAAAATAATGGAACAAATTATTTTAAATAATGAAAATTATAAGAGTGTAAAACTAAAAAGCAACGTACACTGATATATATTATTATCTAGTAAAATTACAGAAGCTGATGCAGTGTTATCTGGAAGAGTCAGTTAATGCCCTGTGCTAAGAGGACCCATAATTTTATCTCCAAATTGTCTGCCCTAGTATGTGTTCTTTATTTGGGAAAAGGTCAGAAACACATACAGATGTTATATATTACACTACATTAATGATAACAAAACATGAGCTGTTTACTTTTACTACTCTGTATTTTATTTTTTTTTAATTGAGCACAAATGCTAAGAAACATTCACTGAACATGTGTATTTTTGTACATAAGTGGTGCAAGGAAAGATAGCAAACCGGATTCCTTCTAGCTCAAGACACGGCAAGGGGGAAAAGCTGCATCATGAGTTGTCCCTAACAAGAACATGCCAAAGGATCACATTGCAGATGTGCTTTCTACACTTTTTGTGAGGCTGAAGATACTCTACTAAGTTCTCCAACACTAGGATGTATCCATGACATGTCCAAAGACTTCCAGGAGCAATTTACAGTATAAAGGGAGGTAGCAACCACCAATTTCTGCACTCTGAGGCACCGGGGTCCTTAAATGTTGCAGATCTGGTTTCTTCTAGCAAAGTAACTACTCTTTTGGGCTCTTTGAGGTAGACCTTCACAGACATTTGCTTTCCACTTCCAGGCATGAAAAATTTACGCTAGTGGGGACATAGAGATTTGGCAGTGATATCTCTACCCTGCATACTAAATAAATTCCCTAGTGATGCACTGAATAAGAGAAGAACAAAGGCTGAAATGTTTCTTTCGTTTCTTGTGGTATTTGCAAATGACTCAGCTCAGGGAAGTGGAGCAGAAGAGTCTCTGATAAAAGCCAATGGGAGAACTGGGTATCAAGCAGAGTTATAGTGATAGAATTGTTTAGTCATATTTGAAGTAATTTCGGAATGTTTGTTCTGATTAGTTCTTATGAAGCAAGACTCACAATTCTATTAGCAAGAAAAAAAATAATCTAATTTCAAGGGCTGAAGTGTTAACCTATTGCTGAGGACTAGTAGGTCTGGTCTCTCAAAAATTTTAAAGTGTGCTGAGAAGATGTAATTTCAATTAATGAATCACAGGCCTCCAAATAACATTGATCTAATTTATTTGAACTAAAGCTAATGAAAGAGTCCTCCTTGCAGTCTCTTCTCATCCTGAGCTTCTAGGTGTTAAGCCTTTCTTGTTGTCTATCTCTGTATCTTTTCTAGGCTACATAATGCTTTTTGAGCAGAAATGCATATAGCCAGTAGACAAAATGGGGGCTCACCAAAAAGGTTTATGAAGGCATGTGATTTGTTTTTCATAATTTTCCAAATTATTTCTAAAACTTAGCTTGACTGTCAGAGGACAGTAAGCTGATGGTCTAAAAAGAAAAGTAAAAAGAAAATAACAAAACTTCTCAAGTCAGTATTTTCCTATCTTGCAGAATTTCACTTACCAATGACACGGATTTTTTCTGTAATAAATATCAAATATGTAGTTTAGTATACCCGGAGTAGAGTTGGAGGAAGAAAAGAGGGAAAAAACCCATAAATAAATAGATAAATATAGGTAGAAATACTGTTTATAACAAAATAAAACAATTCAGTACTGATTTACTGATCCTTGTTCAATAGAAAACTCAAAATGGGTATTTCCAAATTAGTAGCCTAGTGCACAAGTTCAGAAAATCTTTCCAAAGAAGTCAGGTTGACAGTACAGTCCATGCTAGATGTTTACAGTCATCCTAAATATAAGAAAAGAAATCAAACTCACCAAAACCAGCTTTGAGGTGCTTTAATTAATTTTAAACAGAAATCATGATGGGGGGAGAGGAAGTAGGGGGAGCAACAGAAACAATCAAAAAAACCCAGTCCTAATTGCAAAGAAATCCTTTCATTTGTGATGTTGTTCCTTCAGTTTTAGTAATATGCTTTCAGGCTCCTTGAAGGCAGATTTCTATGAAGCAGATTAATTTAAATGCCAAAACTTGTATGAGAGGTGAAGAGCACTGAAAGCAGTTAAAAAGTATATCAAAACACTATCACATACTATTTTTTGTAATTTTGAGAGAGACACAATGCAAAACAAAATGCCAGGTGTATGTTCTACAGTCTCAGGGTGCTAGTATATGCAAAATAATTTTTCCCCTTTATAAACTGAGTAATAAGCTGCACCTGTGGATAGAAGACTGCTTATTCTTCTGATGGAATCTATAACCCACTTAGCATTACAGGGAAAAGGTTAATTCTGCTCAAAAACATGTTGTGTCCTTCAGTATCTGATTTTATGAATCATTCCATGGATAGTTGGTTTTAACAGTCCATTTATTTTTCTTCAAGTGCAGCTTTTGAAACTGAATATTTTGATACTTTCCCTGGAAGCAGATCGTATCAGATCCCTTGTGTGAGGGAAAATACAGAACCACAATAAGAACATCCAGTTAATACAAAAAAAGTCCACAAAAATGACATACTGTCTGAAGCATGAAGATTATTAGATATGAAAAGACAGATGTTATAAAGAAAAATATTCATCAAGGATAGTACAAAACTATCTACTTCAGAATTTTTATACTATTCCCTGAAGTGTTTAATATTGGTCAGGAATCTCACAGATTCATGATGCCAGAAAGAAAAGCTCTGGGACCATTCATCATTTGCCAGCAACCCATAAAAACTTGGGTAAATAGCAAGGAATGTAAGAATTAAGAGGCTATTTTAGTTTTGGATTTAGTAAACTTTCAAAAATAATCAGGGAGTTACAGCAAGATAACACTCAAGAGAACTCATTCAATGCTTCAAATTGATAGGGGATCTCAAGGAAATCAGTAGCATGAACCAGTTCATCTATACATATGTCAACATAGAATAACCCTATGAAAGGCAAAGGAATTAGCAGTTTATTTCATTCCCAGTATATTTCTGTTTGTTATAAAGTTTACTAACAATATCAAATTAATGGGAAGCATGAATAATATATGAATCTCTAAAATAAAATAGCATATCACTTATTTAATAGAAAGGATGCAAATTCAGTGAAAGAGGAAGAAAATTATTTTAAGTAAGTTCCCTTGTTAAAGATTCAAACATTCCCATTAAATTACATCATCTCTATCATTCCCTAATAATCACTGGGAAATAGAGGTCATTATTTTACACTCCCTGGTTGCTTGTTGCTAAAGTCATTGGAAATGCAGTGTGGATGAATCTGACTTTTTAATCCTATTTACACTACTCTTTACAAGAGCCAGTGCTGTTTGGTTTGGGGTTTTTTAATGGACCATTTACCAACAGCATCATTAAATTAACACCACCATGAAAAGGACGGATATCAAACCTAAGGCTGTATATCATAAGAAAGGCATCTTATGAGTTACATTTTCCTTTATTTGCTTTTTAAGGAGAAATGTGTGGTGCAAAAAACAGATGCCTCTGTTTTATCTGACTACTAGTCAATTTTTTATCATCAGGAAATAAAAGACAAGGATAAAAGAAATTGACTTGAAATAATCACCACATTATTATTGCTGCCAATAATTACGGCTACAAAGTTTTACACAACAGAATATTTATTTATGTGCTACACAGTTTCACTTAACCTTCTACTTCAGTGTTTTTCCCAGTAATATTGTTCATAATATCTCATTTTATTAGCTTCTTCTAAATAAAAAAATTAGTTCTTTCTGGTTCTTTACACAAGAAGGGCAGAAGACTTGCTAAACACCTCTCAAACTATTTCCTTTACCACTGGAAACACTTCATACATTCAGTGAACAAGCACTCTAACATTCTCTGTGTTCACCAAGACAAAAAAATAATTTGACTTATGAAGAATTTAAGAGGCATCAGATGAGAAATAAGTTGGTAATATGAATACATACTTTCCATATTCAAATCTGATTCATGCGCTTATATGCACGCTCATAATTTAATAAAATTCAAGGCAAGGAAACAAAGCCATTAGCTAGTAAGCAACATTAATATCTGTCATTCCATATTCCCATACATCCTGCATTCACTGATACAACAGTGTCTTTTACTGTCACACACTTCAAGAATTAAAAGAAAGTTTTAAGTGGCATGGTGAAGTGTATCCATAAGTAGCCACGACATTGCCTAGCTGTTTTTCTCCAAGCCTTCAAGAAAACTTCAGAAAGAACAAGGCTTTTTTTTTATAACTTTTCCAAGTTTTCCCTTTTTATGCAGAAGAAAGTCAAATGCCTAAAGACTTGCATGCCCTGTCTCAAGCTTTCCCATCAGCTGAGAATTTTTTTCTAAAATCATCACTAATCTGCAAATTGGTTGGCTTGAAGTGCTTCCAGCAGAGAAATCTAAGTGCATGCATAACGCTCCAAACTTCCTTAGAAATAAGCAAAAGTGTTTTGAAGATTTCACAGTTAAATCCCAAGTTTGTCAAGCAGAAAATTTATTACTGCAATCTGTTCAGCATGTTGCATGGCACGCTGATCCTCACAGGGACCTCTGGATTTTATGATGGCATGCAGGCAGTAAGAGACTGGAGAATAAAAAAAAGCATCTTTGACAAAGGTGACTTAAACTTTAACAGTTTAATTCCAATAATGATTAAACAAATTCCACCCAAACTTTTTAAAAACAGAGAAAATTTAAGTTAGAGAAATTTTCTTATTCAAATATCACTACCATGAAAACAATGTGTCCTCAATGTTCTCAACATGAACATTCAGTTTGAAGAACAAACAGAATGAGGTTATTCCAAACTGAGCACAAAGATGGATACAAATGATTTCCCACCAAAAGCAGCTTCTCCATACATGAAGACCCTGTGGGAAACTCATGATGGAGCAGCTTGTTCCTGAAGGACTGAATCCCATGGAAAGGACCCATGCTGGAGTAGTTTGTGAAGAACTGCACCCCATGGCAAGGACTCACACTGGAGTAGTGGAGGACTGTCTCCCATGGAAGGGACCCACATTGGAGCAGGAGTGGCACCTCACATTCCCTGTCCTCCTGTGCTACTGACAGAGAGGAGGGAGAGAATTGGGATTAAAGTTAAGCCTGGAAAGAAGGCTGGGGTGGGAGGAAGGTTAAGATTTGTTTTTTATTTCTCATTATCCTACTCTGATTTGATTGTCAATAAATTAAACTTATTTCCCCTAGTTGAGTCTGTTTTGCCTGGGACAGTAGCTGCTGAATGATTTCTCCCTGTCCTTAGCTCGATCTATGGGCCTTTCCTTGTATTTTCTCTCCCCTGTCCAGCTGAGCAGTGACAGAACAGCTTTGGTGGGCACCTGGCATCCATCCAGTATCAATCCACCACACTGGGCTATACAATCCATGCATTCCCATTGAAGTCATACTGATATAGAACAAAATGTATCATTCTATCTGACTGGTTTTTTTTCACTTAGTAAAATTTATGGGGTTTTTCCCCATTTTACACTAAAGGCCTTCCTACATCTTTTACAAAGTAAAACATTCCATGGAAAGATCAAATTATAAATCACAGAGACTTCTAAAAGTGAAAAAGGTAGTGACTGAGAAAAAAAAAAAATAACAGGAAATTATGTATACATATTATGAAAGACTAAACAATTTGAAAAATAAAGCCCTGGCCTATTAATTGCTTTTCCTTTTTCTGATAGTTAGCTCACAACAATCTTTAACTTAAACTGGAAAGCTATCAATTTTAAAACATTAACTAAGGAATTAATAAATGTTCTGCTAAACATCTTTTAAGGTGGTAAGTACTGAAGTCACCTCACTCTTCCATCTAGCCAGAAAAAATATTTAATATGAGGCAAAAACATTTTATACTTTTATAGGTTTAAATGATATTAACTATCCAACTGTACCATATAAACGTTATGATTTTGCCACTAAATATTTATCTAAATAGAAATAGTGGGAGAAAATTCTATGCTTATTTACTTCTGGGTATAAGACGACTTTATGTAAACTTCTTCCTGGATTAATAAATTTGCTCCAATCTGAGTCATACTTTCCTCAATTCTTTAAGTACCCATAAGAGGAAGGAAAACCAGGACAAAGTTATTGTATGGGTTTGAGCTAGTTAAACTTTCTCAATATTTAAAAATCCTCCTACTGAGGTTAATTCTTAGCTCACTTTTTTATTCATTACTGACTCCAAAGGAAGGAAAAAAACTACTTTCATTGCTTACATGGAATTTTTTAAAAAATACCTACAAAAGAATACACTTAAAACTTCTTTGACAAAGCTACATTTGAATAGAAATATAAATGAAAGCACAGAGTAGATTCAAAGGGCATAAGGACACCATATCAATGGATGAATTTGACAAGTCTGATCTATAACATATCCTACAAGAGTTTCTCTGGGGTGATGAATTTGTTTTCTCTTCTTTTCACTTACCATATTCTGGGTTCACTAGTATACATTCACTGGACAACACTCAGAGTATTCCATTAAATATAAATACTGATCTACATCTCTACTATAAGCTCATCACGGGAAGGGAAAGGTACAGAAGCATGAAAAGGTTATTTTGGGGCAGGGAGCGGGGAGGGAGGAAACTGAGAGAAAACAATGTAAAACTCTTTGGTTGAATACTCTATTAAAAATTACTGCAGTCTGTGCTAATACATTTCTGCCTTTGTAAGACTCCAAGTAATTCTCATGAAACATTTAACACTTACTACACACATAATAAAAAAAAATACTTAAGGGGGAATAGGAAAAAAGTGTACTATTTTACACATAAAGAGGCCCAATGCAACATACTGCTGCCAGCAAACTTACCAGTCGTCTTCTCTCCTCTTCAACAGCAATCAGGAGCCGAGCAAACTCTTTCAAGGACTGAGCTGAAACGAAAACAAAGAAAAAGAACGTTCTGTTTAAAATTAGATTTTAAGACCAGGTGAGTCAGTTATCCGGATTGAAGCTGTAGTGATAAAACACTGCTCTTATATAGTACTTCACTAAAATTAGTAGCCATTAAATGAGGCACAAACTGAAGCAAGAGGTAGGCCAAGAGCAAAGAAAAAGAATCTGAGTCTAAAGAGGCATATGTATTTTAAAAATAAATTTTTAAATGGAATATGGCAAACTGATTTTCATGAAACATGCAAAGACCAGTCTCAAAAGAAAGAATTCTATTATCAGCCACAAAATTTACTTTAGCACACTAGAAGCAGAAAGAAAAATATTGAGGTTTTCCTAATAAGGTGCAGCAAAAAATATTTGCAAAAACAATGAAAAATACTCAGGTAAAAATTTGAAAGTCAACATTTTAGAAGAAATGCCAACTGTTTAGATTTAACAGCTCTTTGGCTTTACATTTTACAAGGACAAGTTCTCAGGTGACTCAAACAGATGATTGATTTATAAGCTTTGAATGCTGTTACAAGGGTGAGAAAGTCTGCTCAAAACTGTTTTCAAATAGAAGTCAAAGGGCCAAAGCAAATGTCAATGGAAACATAACAGAAGAATTAACCCATAAAAGAGGGCAAGAAAGAGGAAAAGATTCTGAAAGCTCTTAAGGCTTTATTCTCATGTATGGAGATCTCTCTAGAAAAATCTCTCTTTCCATTTATATTACTTTCTGAAGGGTATATGGGTTATTCAGAACTCAGCATCACAGTTCCACAGACAAAAATGTCAGAGAAGAATCATGTAAAGAGAGCTAAGTATCTCTTTTTACTTTCTCCTGATACAACCAGCAGTAATTGCTACTAATGACAGGATGCTAGATTTCATGGTTTAAATCTCTGATCTCAGAATACAGATTCATAAATCCTAGTTCCTCACAATAAACTTGAGGCAATCTGAATAATTTTTGAATGAGAAAAAAAAAACCCTGGAAACAAAACTTATGGAATTTCTCAAAAGAACAGGCTTGAAAAAGCCTTCACAGTTAACCAACACACAGTGTTGAGGTTAAGCTAACCAAACTCATCTTCTTCACTATTCTTCCATTTTCCTAAGTGTTTTTACAAAATATGTCAGTCTCCATTAACATGGTTTTATACCCTCTCAACTTCCCTGGAAGATTTAAGGAAATAAGTGCATTTTCTAGGAAGTACTGGAACACAGTAGATCCTTTAAGAGGGAACCAGTATCTGGCTTGCCTTAACTGCCTTGTCTGCGTGTAAAAATTGCTACTTAGTTTTTGGACCATTCCTAAATAATTTTTATCCTTTATACCATCTGGACCTTGCAGAGGTCACCCTTGGATTTTCCTTGCTCTCTTTTAACTTTTACAGTTGAAGAACACTTTGCTGTTTGTTCCAATTTCTTCTGCAAGAACTTACATAGTCAATTTTTTGCACCTATATGTTATACTTGCATATCTTGACCTCTAAGTCATTTTTTGCTGACAAATTCTTTTTTCCCCCTCTTATGAACTCTTTGTTTAGTCCAATACACCCGGTAAGTTAAATGTGCATCTAGTTGGGTCTTGAGTCTTTTCCTTTAATATTTTCTCCTGAGAACACAAACACCAGAAGATTTTTCCAGTTATGTCAATATTAGGAACTTAGTTTGATATCCACTAAATTAACTCAATCTCTTAGAGTCAGTTTATAATGTTCATCAAAAAAACAAAAAAAAAACCAACAAACAAAAAACAGGTAAAGAAATAAGCTGATTATGTTACTGGTTACTGGTACTGATTATGTTACTGGTTACTGATTAGGTAACTGGTTATGTTACCTGACATGGAATCTGTTGAGTATTACTTTTAAGAATATTGAGTACCCAATACAACACTCTAAAAACTAAATAAACAAAGAGCCAGACAGACATGGCTAAACTATGAGGAAGTGGGGAGAAAAAAACTCAACCAGTAAGAGAGGCTTTTAATTTATATTCCTGATTTCAAGGTAGAACCAGAGGGGTTTTTAGGTTCAAAACTGAAACTTTTGTTTAGTATTCAAATAAATCCAGGTCAGTCAGAGAAAAAAAGCATATACAATATGTTCTGTAAGTCTGCAAATCAAGATTTTCTTCAATATTTAATACGAATATAAAGATGTATACACCAATATATAGGTGTATGTCACCTATACAGTGCCTCAGCTAAAGACTGAGAAGCTGTCTCTGTCTCCTCTGTCTCACCTTTGGGGGAATCATAAAGATCAAAATTTCACTAAGAACATAAAACCTACACTCTTCAGAAGCACTTAGGCAATCCATCTCCCTGATCTTAAAGGTCTTCGTTGGAGAGACATCTTCACATCAATACTGACTACAGCTCCGCTGCTCACTGCCCAACACCCAGGAAGCCATGGAATATCTCTCCCCAGCTCAGAAAGTGTGCAGGGAGAATAGATGCATCATGTAATTCACACCATAGTGAAGGATGCACACCCAGGGTGACCCCACCAGTTCTTGTGTCCTTGCAACACTACCACATACATGGAAAAAGACTTTACCTGCCCCAGTTCTCCTACAATACCCCTGAGTATCGCAGTACTATTCAGAAGTTATACATCCCTCTTCCCATACAACCCTCACTCAGGGTGGCCTCATTAAAAGGCAGTGTCTGTCCCTAGAGAAGTTCAGCTGTGCTAGAAGCCACAGCAGGAAGGGGAAAGGGAAGGAAAGACAGTCCTTGTTCCAGTTTTCCCAGCATACATTTTTCCTTTCTTTCTCCCCTCTTTTCCCACAGACCCCTCCGGTTGCAAACAAGTGACAACTCTGCCAGACCTCATTTTGGGGGTGGGCAGAGGGAGGGATGTTGAGGTCAGAGCTCACCAAGGGGTCTCAGGACTCCTGGGCAGCTCACCAGCTGGGCACTGGGCACCCAGGCAAGCTGGGCAGGGGCATCCTTCCCCTCCACAACTGGGCCCCCTACCAGGATTTCAGCACAGATCCTAGGCACAGAGTACACACACATCTAACTCTGGATTCCCAGCTCTCAACAGAAAACAAACAAATACTACAACAATAATAATCTAAGATTAAACACGAAGATTTATACATTAGACCCATTTGTGTCAGATGCAGCTCATTGTCAAGACACCTGGGCATTACATACTAGCCTCGCAATCTTTTCTGACTAAGGCTGCAATAATTTTTTCTCCCCCTCTTTTTAATCAGAATAGACATAGAAGAATTAAAGTGAACTTCGTAAATACAAAAGGGGATGGGGGAGGAAGAGTCAAGTATTTTACAAGAGAAAATGTCCTGGGAATGTGTTGAAAAGAAATAAATTCTGAAAACACATCGATAATATAAAGTACAATATGTAATCTAACTTTTATTAAATAAGAAGGTATTTTTAATTATTTTCAGAAAGAATATTTGTTATTGGTGGGCCATTTTAAGAAAAACAAAATGCTGACTCAACACTTTAAGTTATTAGGTGATATTAGCTTACAAAATCTCAACAGTTTTACAGTCTGCTTTTTATTTAAGGGTTACTACAAAAGGACTTGTAAGATACATTTGGCATCATGATGGAAATGATGCCTGTGAAAAGCAACACCCAACAGGTAAAAACCATTGTGTATATGTATCTGGCTGTACATTTGTGGTCTCAGTCATCACAATTGCAGCAAGTTGCCAGCTGTTCTCTTTGGAGTATTCCCAACCCAGCAATAATGTGCTGCAAAATTTCCCTTGATCAGGAGAAACGGTTCCTATTACTTTATTTACAAAAAAACAAAGACCCACTCTCTATATTTTTAAATGAAAAGTCTTTTAATTAGTTTGCTTCATAAGGAAGCAAACTAACAGTACGAACAGCTTAAACTTTAACAGTGTACATCAACAATGCCTTTTTTTTTCCAAAATCCCTAGAATTTCAAACACATAGTACGGCTCCACAAACAACTAAACTAACATAAACAAAAGAGAACTGAAATTTGATGTATGACTAAGTGAATGAGGGAGAAGTGAAAAGGATAAAAACGCATCTATCTGAATTTATGGAATGCATTATTAAAAATACAACTCATTTATGCTCTAGTAATCTGGTTTACTGCATTAAAATCAACCCAGTGGTCCCTAGGAAAAAAACATGTATGTAACAAACGTTATGAAGTTTTTGCTATATGCTTGTGTAGAGAATGTGTCACCTTAAAACAGCATGTCTACAGACATTACTGAAGCTACTCTATCAATCATTAACTTAATATTAAAGTGTACAGTATTATACTGTACTACTAAATGTTACACACAATAGGTATGATATCATGTACATTTAATGAGAAAAGGAAAACAAAGTGTATGACACATGCAGTAGTTTAAACATGACCAATACTGCACTCAAAGACATAAAACCAAGTTTGGAAGGTAATGTTCAGCCTAAGATAGAATGGAAAGTTACTGTGGAAGACAATAAAATGTAATGCTCTTTTCTGTGCAATGGACTGTTGGTTTAATTTTTATTTATACATGCAGCCTTAAACAATGCATAGGTAATTTTTAAATACTCTACACAAAACAACATTTTATAGCAATATGAGCAGATACCACCACCATCTTCTGATGACAGAAGTATGTCATTTGTTCTTATGACACCATGTTGTATGAAAGACAAAAATGTGCAAGACTGTCATCCTTGTATCTTCCTGATGTGACTGAGGAAACGCCAGGAGTGGGCTGCACATTGCTCCCAGTACACTTTGGCAGGAAGGTCAGTCAAGTACATCCTCCAGAAGTGGTCATATCTAGCAGAGATGTGGTATAGCCGGCTCTGAATTCATGCTTGAGCACAAACTTCAACTAAAGTCTTCAAGGGAGTTTTTCCCAGTAAGTAACACATTAGTGAATCAGAATTCAACATGGACCAATGGCCCATAAGTAAATTTTCTAAGGTTTAACACTCGTTTACTAGACTTCAGTGAGAAAGCAAAATAAATGTAAGATCCATGAAGGCTGGGAGAAGAGACTATCCTTTCCAATTCTGAAACTAAAGTAAACATATCATTAAATAGTTGTTAATTCACAGTTATATTTCCAGAGCTTTTAATGATTAGCATTATTTGCAGCCACAAATGCTATTTCAAGCAGTTTTTCAAAAAATCACAACATCAAATAAAATTTCCATTATTCTTTCTGTGCCTTTAAGCCATACTGAAAAAGTAGAGGAGGTGGTGGTGGTGGGGAGGGACAGTAAGTAGGACAAGACTAGCAACAGATGGCTTCCTAATCAGACAGAAAAATAAAAAATTTGAGATTAACACGGACAGGTCACAACAGCTATGAACAGACAATAATCTGCTTTCTTGGTACTTTCTAGCTGAGTAGAATTGTGAATGTCATAAAAGCCACATAGGATCTGTAGTGTCTATTGGAAGGTAACTAAACTGGATACCTCAAAGTATCAGATTGCAAGTTTTCAAATGCCAAAATGTAAATGCAAAGGAAGACTGTCACGAAAGAAGACTCCCAAAGCCTGTCATTCTCTTTGTCTTTCAATGCATGGTCTATGAATTTAAATAGAGACTTACCTTACACAACAGAGGTTTCCCTTACCACTTCACAACCTGGAAGAATTGTTAATGATTCTTTTCTTCCTTTTTTTCCTACTGTATTCAGCCCATAAAACATTAAAAGTGTACAATTATCTACAACTTCAAATGGAATTAACATTTAGCCCAATGGGAACAAACTGAAGGATCAACACTTTAGTCTACAAACTGAAACAAAGAATAATTTGTGCAAATTGTACAAAACATGTCAAATGTACTTTAAGCTGAGTATTGGTGCCAAAGCATTTTATAACTAGTGTTGACTGGGCTCGAGTATTGCTGTAAGATAATTGAAAAAACAGTAGTGTAAGGCAACTGTGACACAGTCCTACAAAAAACAGCCATTGTTTTTATTTCTAAACCACTTTTTCAGAAAAGCTGTATTTGGATAAGTAAATGTATGTCTGATAAATCTTCCCAATTATTGCTCAGGTTTTAATTTTTCTTTAGCTGCTGCTATTTCTTCTGCTACTTCTACCCTCACTTTCCAAGTGGCAACATTTTTGGCGAAACTTCAGCTTGGGAAACTGAGCTCAGTGCCATAAGTAATATTTACTGAAAAAGCAGAAGAGAAGAAAAATTGGAGAGGAGTGTAGGATTTTAAACCATTGTTTTTCTTACCTATTAAAATCTTACCTATTAAAACCATTAAAATCTTCTTACCTATTTTGTCCTCTTCTGAGTTTCATTCCCAAGATACTAGAGGAAACAGAGTAACTGCTTTCTTTTGTTAAGGATTAAGGTAATATCACTTAGGTATTTGTGTAAATTCCAGTTTCTAAGCTCACAGCATGACAGATAGGCTTTACCTTTAAGCTGAGTATCGGTGTCAAAAGATAAATTATGTTAGAAGATTCCATTATGGAAAAAGAAGTGAGAATAGCAAGATAATGGTTCATTTCTTCATGGAGTTTCAATCTCATTTAAATTTGGAAAATTAATATTAAATGTGCTGCCTTATCCTCCCCATTTGGTTTCTCTTCTGGGTTTCCCTAATCTGGGTATCAGGTTTTATGGATCTGTAATAAGGACCTCATGCATTCCTGTTGTCTATGTTTACATTTACCACAACCTCCACAAGAACAGTAAAAAAAAACCTATTTGTACCTTCCTATAATACAATGAAATGTACTTCTGGTAGTAAAAGACACAGGCTGAAACAAAGATTCAAGTGTAGAGGTTTTAAAATTACATGGATGTACCCCAACACAGAAATACATTCTCAAAGTGACAACAATTTCTGCCAGCAGACAGTGGTTTAAATTCACAGCCCAAATAACCATAAATTTCCTTGAAGACTTCCATCATGGAAAGGTACACAAAGGTAGAGACAACTCTGTCTGGTCTATATTGCTCTTGTGATAGAATCAAGACATTCTTAGAGCAAACAAAATGAAGCAATTTTGGACTGAATAAATAAACATTATTTGCTCCATAATTTATCTGGTAAGTAAACTCTGCAAGGGCTTAATCCAGTGCTTTTTTTATCAATTAGCACCATGATCTTTCAGATTTTGAAGCAATTTGTACCTAATCCAGATTTTAAACTTTCAGCTCTGATGAACTAAAAATTTAAAAAAAAAAAAAAAAAAAAATCGATCAAATTTCAAGGACAGTTTATCTTTACTTAACACAGACAAGCCCATAAGAAAAATAAATAGTAACTATTGCTGTAAGAGTTAGATCCTCCCAGGGAGTACAACTTCCAGTAGTCATTTTGTTTCCTGTGGCAATTCCCTCCTTGAACTGTGAGAAAAGGTATTTTGCCTATTTTTTCAGTTATTGAAAATGTGTGCTACCTTACAAAAGTAAATCCAAATTTGCCAAACAAATCCATTATACATCAGGAAGGAAAAGTATAACAGCAGAGCGACAGAGATGAAAAATGCCTGGTTTAAAGCTCCTGCAAAGAAATTACACGAATGAACAAGCAAGAAAAATGACAAATTTAAGACTTTTATGCCCAAATTTACGCTTCAAGGACTATGTATTGTTTTCCAAATATGATCACATCTTCCACTACATACTGGCAAGCAGAGAATTTTATCAGAGCACAGCCACTGAAATACATGTAACTAAAAGTAAACAAACACCAAGTTTTCTCTCTACTTCATTTGAGTTAAAGTATTGTAAACTCAGAGTAAATTAAGTGGTATTTCGTCCTCCACATCATAATTTGGAGTGTATTGGCTCTCTGCAGTATTAGGACAGAGAGACGGTTTTAAGTGCTCAAAATTCCCCATGAAGACAAAACCAACAGTGAAACTATCATAGATTCAGTAACAGTCTCCCTGCTCAACCTCCCCTGTTTTATGGCATTTGATCCCTGTCTGTTTTCAGGCAGTGTTCCCCATAACCAGACATTTTTAAGCCCTTCATTTGCTAGCCATATACCAGGCACAAGCATTTGGGCTTTGTCATACTGTAAAGGCAACACAAACCAGCAATTCCACAGTAAACGACTGCACCTCCTATCTGAGCACAATACACGTGTGCCTCACAGTGCAGGCCAGCATGAAAACCATAAAAGGCAGCAAATCAAGATCTGAGCTTAATCAAGTCCAAATCTTTGTAAGATGTGTTTGCAAGGACAGTATAACAAGTACATACCATATGAGGCAACTGGAATTTCAAACCAAAAGTATTTTCATTTTGCAAAACTTTAAGACCAAATATATCACAGTATTTTACGAAGTTTTTTCCCTAAACATGTGTAAAGCATAAAATGTAGGGCCGCTATTAGAAGTAAAAATCCTTTTACCATTACAGAATTTTATTGAAACAAACCTTCGTCAGGGTAACTATCTAAATCAAGTTACAAACAGTATGAAATTTGAGAATTCTTTGCTATAAAAAGTAGCTATCATGTCACAAATATTTAAACATAAAAATACAAGTCTTATACAAAAGTTAAAACAATGCTTTGAGCCAAGACATTTACACTTTCCACTCCACTCCTTTTCAACAGAAGTCTACACAAAAAGCTACACGTTTATCTACAAACTAAGAAGATTTGCAAGAATGTTAGGTTATCCTGAATACTGAAATTCACTGTCAGTACTTGTCAAAACACAATACTTGGAGAGATAACCTGAAGACATGCAATGTTACACAATTTAAATACATCTAATTACTTGACATAATATCAGTAAATTGCCATGCAGAACCTCACAAAACAAGTAGAAAAATTCTAAATGAATCAAGCAAGGGCAAAACATTTCATAGAGTGCTGGAAGATTTTTAAAGCTTATAATGGCTGTCTATCCCACAGCATGTGGGAGCAACAGTAAGAACAAAACCAAACAAACCCACACCCAACAATTATTCAACTACCACCAGTACACTTTTAACAGTTTATTAAAAATACAGCTGCAATGTATCTACCCTGTATTAGTGTCCTACTGTACTTATAAAAGCAATACATATTTTGAAAAGATATAATTCTATTTGGAAATTTATTTACCTTCTGTAGCATGGATTCTTCAACACAGTAGGGATGTGCTACAAAAAGTCCACTCTAGACTCTATTACTATAGCACCTCTCCCAAAAAATGGCATCCTTGAAGCGACAGGAGAAACATTTTAAATCATGTAAGTAATTTCTTCAATTTCCTTAGGAACACGGAACTGAAGGATCTCCCAGGATGTCACTTGTTCTCACAGAGCATTATATCAAAACCCTTCTACAACTTAGTAACAATTTTCTTGTCTCTCCTCTTCCTTCTACTCTTCTGAGAAGGGGTGGAGGCTTTCGGGACTAGTCACAAGAAATATTCTATTTTTGCCATGCTCTCATATAATAAAGAGATAATGGTTTTAGATAAGTGTATCTCTATACCACTACAAAATGAGGTTTTACATTATTGTATCTGCAAAAGAGAAATCAGCCTCTATTTCCACCTGATGGAGCCACATGCACAGAAGTCCTGGGGCTGAGCTCCACAGCTGCAGAACTCAGCAGGGTGTAGGGAACAATATTCAGTACATTATGTTTTGTCCAACAGGTAAGAAGTGATCTTAAAGTGCCTCTGGAAACCTACTTTGAAACAACAGCAGCTTGAATAGGCCCCTATTAAAAAATAACAACGTAACTTGCTATACCATAGAACTTCATTTAATCCAAGTAATCTTTACCTCAACTGAATTAACCATTAACCTTTGACTTGAACAGGTCCAGCTTCTCCAGAGTTAACCGATATCCTACTGTTAGACTAAGAACACCTCCAAAAAACCATGGTATATTCAGAAATATGTCATTTCAAAGGCAGATTCTGGTTAAATCAAATTTCAATCCTCTCCTGCTCTCCCCTCCACCCTCTTAAGAAGAACTCTGATATAAATTGACTATGAATGCACATCTTTCATTCTAAGAGAAGAATTGCTACTTCAAGCTCAAGTTTTTTCAATGATGAAATAACAAGACAATGTGGGAAACAACCACTGGGCAACATACAATGTTAAGCTGCAAAAGTAATATTCAATCATAGCATTCCACCAACAAAGGAGTTAGAAGTAATTATGACTACATTTCAGGCTTGCCAATCCCCAATTCTTCAGAGGCACATCCATACTTTAAATTAAGGAAAAAACCCCTGATATTTCAATCTTTCCAGCTGTACAAACCTTATCTGTGTGTGGCTCTTTGCAGGTGTTGAAAAAGGGGAAGTAAAAAAAAAAGCAATATATTCAGAATGCATCTGAGAATCATTAATACTGTTTTTCTGATTTGTAAAATTTGGTGCATTTATTGCTTGAATGGTAAAACAGTTTAATTATGAAAAATATTACCAAATACTTCAACAGATGTTAAGTTTGCCATAATTACTTTGTTGAATTTAGGCCTACAAAGGGATCAAGAACTTCCTGTGCTTAAAACTCTAATCCTTCACCTTACTTGCTCAAACCTAAAGACAAATATCTCAAAGGTGAGTTGACCAAACCACTACCAGTTTTTGAAAATGAGTTCCTATTGCTCAAGAGGTAACTTGGTAACTTGACAGCTCTAAAGTGTTATGTATTATACACAGCAACAGTACATATCAGTTATTTTCAAAACAAATCTGTAAAGCAATTCTCTAGTCCTCAGATTGTCCCCTCACAGGCATTCATACTTTCACTGGAATGACCAACTCTAGAAATAATGGAGCTAAGTGATAAAGGAGTGAAAAAGAGGTATATTCAAGGCATGGAATAAGGGCAATAAAGTAGAATACACCTATAAGAATCCAGAAGATCAAAGTATTAATGAAGGACACAAAAGCTACTTCATCTTGATCTGTGAGTGGTATGGATTTGTCCATTCTTCTAGTCAGCTGTTCAAATGTTTCCTCATCTTAACTCCTTAGCAGAATGCACCAGACAACCAAAGTTATTGCTGTCCACTGCCTGCCTCGATCTCTTTCTGTGAAGAGCATGTGCTCCAAGGTAAGTGGCATCAGAGACATCACAGTTTGCAGTCCAATACAATAAAATGAACTAACATGAATTTTAGACTGCCTTAGCACACCAGTATGCAAACGGCAGTGATTTGGGGGAGCTCCTACTTCACATTCAGCTGCTCTTGACACAGAAGAAGGGTAGGACAGACAGGAGTGCAGTAACTATATCAATGACATCAATCTAATTTTTTTTCATTTGGATATTCATTTTATGGTAAACAGGAAATGGAGTATGCAAATTCTAACAACCTTCTGATAGATATCTTAGAGAGGAAGAAAAAAACAAGGACTGTGTTGTTGATCTTATTTTACCTTTTCCTCCTGAACAGATGAAGGCCTATTGCAACATTATTTTATTTCCTGCTTTGTCAATCTCATTTGACCTTCCAAAGCAAGGACAAGAGCTCTGGGCTGGACAAACAGAATGACAGCCTTCACTTTCTGATGCAGATGTTGTTTTGAAGCCTTGATGGGATCCCAGCACTAGCATAAAATCACTCATTTCTTAGAGTCAAGAAACAATAGTGTTCCGGAAACAGGTGACATTTGTTTAAATTGTCAAATATGCAACAGGGATTAAAAAAAAAAAAAAAAAAAGGTAGGAACAGAAACAACAGATTTTAAACAAACCCTTTAGGCATTTCACACCCTGACTGTGCTGAGATCCTCCCATAATTTGTTACTGTTTAACTTTTGTAGATAAAAATAGTCCAACAGCAGTACCAAAGAAGCCTGTCCTGTGATCTGACAAATAGCTTATGCAAAGTTGCTTTGAAAGTCACCTAAAAAGTTAATCTTAGAATTCATTCTTCCAGCTGGAGGAAAAAGAGCTGGCAAATCGAAGAAGGTAATTACTGTGGAAAAACAGCATCCAATCTTTCTATGCAAATTCACTCTCCATTGTAAATAGCTTTCTAGTCTAATTCAGGACTCAACCCTTCCCCACCCATCTAAAATAAAAACACTTTTTGTAAAAACACTTGTCTCTAATATGTTCCACAAGGTCAACAAGCTCAAGCACTAGAAATGTTATTTGAATGATGCCTGTGCTAAAAAAATCCACCCCTGGAACTCTACCCTCAAGGCTGTGGCAAGATCCTCTTCTTTCTTTGATTGGATAAGGCAGTACAGACCTGACATGCTGGAATTAATTTTAGACTCATTTGGTAATTCCATTCAGAAACCCATTTACAAATGGGAATTCAGTAAAAAGGAGGTAGAATATCAACCCCAAGAAGAACTTTATTGAAAATCAAAGCTAACTTCAAGTGATTAAGGAGATAACCTGCAAGATAAACAAGTGATTCAGACCGTAGGTGGCTCAATAGCAATTAATAAAAAATTCAGAAAGAGCCAGGCAAATTCAAGAAGCCATTACATGCCACAAAAACTAATAGCTTGAAATCATGAGTAGCCTGACCATTACCTTCTCAGATTCCTGATTAACCTCCAAAAGACAGTGTCTTAACTTGGAGACTGCAATGTCTAGATTGATTGTCAAGATTTCTCTCCACATATTGTAGGCAGGCCTTAAGCTCCAACAGAATTTTTTGTTGTTTTAAATTTATTTAAATACGGTATTGTATGTACAAGCTTGTACCAATAAAAACGGAATTTGGGACCTCAATGTCAATTAAATTTTCACATTGTTACAAAAGATGGGGGAAAGGAAACTGAATATTTTTTTCTCTTTTTTGTGTAGTTTTATACACATATTTCCCAGGACAGCAGGACAGATCTCTTTGCTACTTTGAATTACAGGATGCTTGTCCTCTAACAGGTTCTCCAAGAAGGTAAAGTAAATGCTAACTGAAAAGCATTGTGCATGTGGATGCTCACTACAGGAAAACAAGAAGACTGAGCTTCTGGTATCATTGCTCAACTCAAACAAGAGAGCCTTAAAAACACAGCATTGGATTCTAACAAACAGCTACTATTTACATTTTGCATTTGTTTGTTTTTCAGTTCTTTCCAGTACATTTTAGTTGATTTGAACTAACTGCTGTACACAACATAATTGCTGAGTATGAGCTAGCAGTTCTGTAGATGGTTAGCTGCTAGTAATTTTACAATCCCATGAACAGCCTGAGGTGTGAGTCAGCAAAGATCACGAGCCACAGTTGCTAGCAGCTAGAGAAGAATTCAGTTTCCGCAAGAAAAGATAACACGTTTTAGAACTTTTGATCTATTCTTTGAGGCTCAATTAACAATGATTTCATAGATCGTCATAATACTATTACATTCTTAAATTAAGCATCTGATGCTACCTGAAATATCTGTCATAATATATTCTCTTCGGGAAAAAGAAATAAATTCAAAACCAGCAGTGACAGAGTGAATTACACATGCCTTTTTAGTCCTTTTTTCTAAACAGCACATGCTAATAAAAACCAGATACTAAGATAAAATGCCAGAATATCAGAATGTATATGTTTGCCTTGTTTGCTTTTGAGTCTGAGTATGGTCTTATAATGCTAATATCAGATCTCACTGATATATAATTAGCTATAATACAAAATAGAAACAAATTTGTTAAAGGCACAAGCCAGAATTCCACTGAGTTAATAATATTTATTGTTTTCATCTCTAGCAGCCACAATCCAGATAATACAAACAGAATGAAAGAGGATCAAAATAGGGAGTTTCCTGGGGAACGATCCAGGTGACACAAGTTGGATAATACTAAGAGGAGTTGGGCAAACCTTCTCCTTGCAAAATTTATTCCTGTACAGTGTATACTGAAGAAAAAGACACATGATCATTAAAAACACAGTTTTTGCATCCATCTCATCTCTGTAACATTCCAAGTTACCTATAAGGTTTGAAACACGTAAAAATCATGCATCTATTTTACACAGAACTCTCACTGGGCATGACGAATGACAGATCTCCTTTACATTCACTGTCAGTCTGAAGTTTTGTGCAACACATTATTTGCAAAGAGGGCTGAGAGTAACTGTGCACAGGGTGATGTGTCTAAAAAGAGCAAATGGCAAAGTGTTATCAAGTCTTACTATTTCAGTCTGAGGAAAGCGCAATTGTTAGGTGAGGGAAGTAACACCCTCTTCTCAGAGTAAGGGTAAGTTATATTCAATCTTCATTACTATGCCTTTTTAGTATTAATCATTCACTGTCATTTGTCATGTTATTTTTGCTTTGAAGCTGCTACTTCTGCAAAACTTTTTGAGTGTACAAAAAACAATTATAGCTTGGCTAAGTCACATGAAACTGGAGCTAATAACCATGATCTGCTATCAAACAGTATGGCCTATGCATTTCTGCAGATCACATGCTTCCACATGCATTTCAAAACAGAGAAAGAAACAACACTAGCAATTGTTGCTAGCTGGTTTACTTTTTAATGAGAAAAGCTAGTAAAGCTGGTAAGCATTGTTTCTCAAACCAAATGTGCTGGTAAAAAACTGAAAAAGCTTTTTATAGCATAAATCCTTTGATGTTCACAGTTAAAAAAAAGAAAAAAAAAAGAAAAAAAAATCAAGAACAAGCCAGCCTGCTTACTCAAGAAAGTCAGAGGAATTGCTTCCAACTCATGCATAAAATGATGCTAAACTGGGCATGGTATATCTGAAAGTGGCTATGTAGATAAATCAGGGTAACCTGCAACAACATGGAAAGACTACCTAAAATGCATTATACAGCCACACAGATTTTTTTGTCAAAGAAGAATACTTCTATGGAAGAATTAAACATTTGTAAATAAAAAGTAAGAAATCATCAAAATTAGAATTAAAATATAGAAATTAAAACAAAAAAAATAGATCACTGGATTCAATAACAGATGGATTAAAATAAATATTAAGAACACCATCATAATTTTGTTTATATAGAGTGTGTCATAGAGCTTAACTAAAACTACTTCTCATGTATTCTGTGTAAAGGGCTTATTGGAATAGATGAGTTGTATTAAGAGAGCGACTAAAAAGGTACAAGTTACAGGAAATGTAAATAAAACTGCTGTTATTAGATCTCAGGTTGGGGAAAAAAAAGTAAAAAACTTATGTTGTGCTTAGTTACTAAACAGAGACCTCCAACTTTAGTATTGCCTCAAAACAAGTTAATGGATTTATCAACTCAGTTTCAAATATTTATTACTGATAAGAAAAAAAAAGGAAAAAAACCACCTAAATCACTCATTTAATTCTGCAAAAAGATGAAACTTTTCTTTAAATAATCACATCTTGACAAGTGGGTGAATTTCCAATGGTAAGGTGGATAAGGGTGTATTTTCAATGCTAAACTTGAAATACAAATGTAGTCCCTATATTAAGCCCCTACGTATATGGTGTTTTATTACAAAACTTATCGAGTCTGAGTATCACTGCACACTGAAGTAGAACTTCCCAGTGGTCTGCTCAGTTGTTGACATTCTTAAAAAAAGGAGGTGAAGGCAGAAGGAGGTACAGAGAAGGATTCACCTATACAAAGCTGTCTTTGATGATAAGCAAACATCTAGCTTGTTGGGGCATGTTAAAGATACAGATAAATTCTAGGTTACTGCTCTAGGGAGATCAAAAATTGAGTCTTACCCTATAAAAGCACACAGTATCATTCAAGCTCTGTTAGACTTGAATTTGATTTCTGTCAGTTTACCTTTTACTCTTACAAACTTCTTTGATGTACATGACAATCCATCAGGTCAGTGGTGCTTTAGAAGCTAGAAATCCCTTCTTTGAAGCTTTAAGTGAAATAAATCAGCTGTCAAACTTCATGAACTCTGTTTTTTTCCTAAATAGTTTTAAATGTCTGTTTAATGTCCAAACAATAAAATATCTTTTCTTTGCTACATTTATTTTACAAGTAAAATGAACATTGTCGTTGTCCTCAGTCACCTCATTTTAAATGTAAAACTCTATTTCTTTAAACAAGTTATTGACCAAATCTATGACATATAACTGAGATACTGCAGATTTAGTTTAAAAATATGTACAACATAACTTTAACAAACAAGAAATAATATGTAGAATGCCAAAGAGTACATATACCATTTCTTTGCCTCTTTCCAAGATTGATACTCTTCAAGAATGTATGCAGTTTTATACCTGAGTAGCAGCAGCTCAGTGATTTTACTACCCTAGTTTTACATGTCAGTAAAATTAAACCTCTCCTCCCTCTGCCTTGCCAAAAGCTAGTGGGCAACAGTGAGACAGTGATCAAATACTAGTCATCTGTGATGACAGTTTTCTGACTATTGCAATGTCATAGGGTGAGGATGAGGCAAACCTTGCAGGTGAAAACAACCAAACTTTGTGTCCAATAAATAGCTCAGTCAGAAAAAGGAAAAATTGAAGAGAAAGGAGACTTGAAATTAGATTATAAGAAGAGATATACTCGGTGTGGTGGGTTGACCTTGGCTAGACGTCAGGTGGCCACCCAGCCACTCTATCGCTCCCCTTCTCAGCTGGACAGAGGAGAAAGACGGAAAACAACCCGTGGGTATGGATAAGGTAGTTTATTAAAGCTGAAGCTAGGGGAAAGCTTGTGCATGCAAAAGCAAAGGGAAAGATAACAAGGTTTATTCTCTACTTCCAATCAGCAGCAATGGTCAGCCACTCCCGAGAAGCAGGGCTTCAGCACGTGTGACAGTTCCTCAGCAGGCAGCCATTGGAGACAATGAATGCCTGCCTTCCTGCTCCTTGCCTTAGCTGTATCTGAGCTGACGTCATATGGTATGGAATATCCCTTTGGTTAGTTTGGGTCAGCTGGCCTGCTTGTGTCCCCTCCAGGACCTTGCCCTCAACTAAGGAAGGAATGTTACAGCACTGATGCTGTACTCAGCAGCAGCCAAAACACCAGTGTGTTATCAACACCCTTCTAGCTACCAATGCAAAGCATAGCATTGTGAGGGTTATATGGGGAAACGAACTCCAGCTCAGCCAGACCCAATACAACCTGAAAAAGGTTAAATCCGAGTTTCCTCTCTGCATTACATAGAACTTTTTTTAAAAATGCTAACAAGCTCTACGTTCCCTCTTGTACTGCCAAATAAGTTATTTTTAGAAGCCGCTACTCTTTAAGAACCATGTTACTTCCTCTCAGATGTTTTGGCAGACACATGGGGGCCATGTGGTATGTAAGACTGATGACACTGAATTTAGCCATTCTGAAGACGGATTATAATCCAAATTTTTTACCAATGGGACTTAGAGCACTCCAGCTGCTGTGCTACTGCCCAAAAGCATCACTACAACCACAGCAATTCCTTGCAGTAAAGACTGACTGTATTTCTGAATCCTGGAAACGTTTCTAGGATTAGTCTGTTGAGGGAAGAATATTTTGATGACATTAAAGAGGCTTATGTTGAAAATAAGTTAAGCTCTTCAGTTCTGCAAGTGCAGAATTTTTGGGTGTGCACAGAGGCAGAACATTAAGCAGCTAGTAAATTTTACTGGCAAAAGTTCAGACAACTATATACTTAGGAATGCACAAGTTGCGAAGAACATATTCCTCTTTTGGACACTTAAATACTTCCTGTGTCTTACTAAGTACTCAGGTGGTTTTTTTGTAGACTTATGTTACATCACAGGAATTTTGTGTACCTTTTAGTAAGCCATTGAAAACTGCCTGAAACATAAAAATAGCACCAGAATTTAGAGGATTCACAGTTGACTCAGCTGACAAAATACTGTTGAATACTTTCTGCTACAATGAACTAAGTTATGTCATAAACTCCTCATTTTGACATGTATTTTTAAAGAATTGCATGATTTCTACTTACTGAAATTTTTCTATTTTTGTGACATGCACCACTAAAAAGCGACTGTGAACTGCCCTACTGTATTTCTGATAACACACTATATATATAAAAAAGCAGTATAAAAATGTTACTGCAAGCAGAGTACAGAGTGTACTTACCAATATTAATTTCATCATCTGTTTCAGCATCTCCAATACACTCAAACTGAAAATCTT
The DNA here is from genome assembly GCF_003945725.1 of Corapipo altera. Lineage (NCBI taxonomy): Eukaryota > Metazoa > Chordata > Aves > Passeriformes > Pipridae > Corapipo > Corapipo altera. Next base: position 78,218,931 of record NW_020884872.1, read on the forward strand.
GTAAAGACTGTGAAAATTTTTGCACTGCTATGGATAAATCTAGAATTCAAGAAAAAAAAGAAAAATAGAAAATCAGAATTACTCCACAACAATTTCACTGGAGCAAGGTTTCATGCATTTCTTCATTAAGTACTTTTTCTGTTTACCAAGTTTCAATCTAGTATCTTTTTTGGACAGTAACTATCACCACTTCAAAATCAAAGTACCTGAGATATCCCAGACACCTGTGAAACATGCTGATGCCAGATTTCAAACATTAAAACAGGTATTATGTTGGCAACTGAAGAATAATAGCACTTCTTGAAAAATAAGAAATTGGTATAAGAAATCAATATGTAGTGATAAATTGCATATGTAAGTAGACGACTGTTTAAAATAGTTTGCAGATTAAAATACAGTTTATGACAGTTTTTTTCATTAACATTATCAGAATAATTACATTCTAATTATTCTGACACACAACACCGTACAACGTTTAGTGTAAAAGCTTTGTAAAATGAAATTGAAGAGAAAAAAATAAACCACAAGTGCTTGACAACCAACTAGGCTGTTCATGGATTATGAGCACTATTTTTGCTGAATTACACAAAGCAATCCAAACTTTATAGCATAAAATTTCATTGTAATTGTACACAACAAACCTAAATAAAGAATATCAATGTAACCACATAAATCTGTTCTGTCCTTTTTTTTAGCTATGCTAATAGCAAATGTAGAGATGAATGTGATAATGAAAGAACTTGGTCACGACTAAAAACACCACCAGTCCAGATGAACCCAGAAAACCAGTAAAAACTTTCTATGTCCTACAGGCTGTATCTGTGGTATCTATTTTGATGCTAGGAAAATTGACAATTAAGATTCTGATATCTGCTAAATATAAGTAAAATTTATGGTAAGGATAAGTTATGAACAAAAGTCAGTTTGTAAATTCTGTTTCAAAAGCATTACATATCTGTCTCCATTCTTGGGGATGTTCAAAAGCCATCTGGATATGGTCCTGGCCAACTAGCCCTGCTTGAGCAGGGGGGTTGGACCAGATGACCTCCATAAGTCCCTTCCAAGCTCAGTTGTTTTGTGATTCTGTGATTTCTTTAACCCTCTGTTATTGTAAAGTCATAAATATTCATTTACTCAATGCTGGACACAAAATTAGAGGGGTAACCTATTTCCAGGCAGGAATAAAACCTAGCAAACACAACCACACACATACAACCACAAAACATCATTTAAATTTGAACAATCTCCAACAGTAAGAACCCTTCCAATATCCTAAATGAAATAAGGGTTGAAAAATCTTTCAATCACCTCCAAATACAAATACACACAATAAGACAACTGATTTTTAAAGGCAACCACCATCAAGTAACAGAATCCCTACCAGGATTTTGCCGTCACCCAGTATTTATTCAGTGCCCTGTTCCTTTTGTATTTTTACATGCAGTTATAGAGTATATTAGTCCAACAAAAGAATCATTGGTCTATAGACAATACAGACATGAACACATTTTTGTATTGTATTAGTAAGGAATTCAATATGTTTATCTGGTAAATTACTGGGGTATAAAGAATTGGTAAACAAATTTTGTATCTTTTTGATAAATTGCGTGGAAAGCAGAAAAGAATGCATCCTTACTGCATCCTTACTGAATATTTCCTACTGTGTTGTACTGACAGTTATATTATTAAATGTATTAAAAGATTAGATGCTAAACACAGTGTTTCCTACTCTTGTAGAGATGAAAACAAAATAATCTTTATAAGCTGAAGCATTCCATTTTATGCAAATACAGTATCTTTGATAACTAACTGAATAATTGTTCTATAGCTGCTAGAAAGCTCTAAACTTGAATTTGTTCACAGTAGGAAGTTTTAAATTTAAAGGGAAGAAACAGTTTTATTGTTGGCTATTTACCAGATTACTACAATGAGTCCTAAACCCTTGTACAAAATTGCTGTATACCAACTGATGCCAAAAGGAATTACATGGTCTTAAGGTGACTCAATTAAAAAGATTCTGTATTGCAAGTGCACTGACATGTAAAAATTAACTATCACTAACAGGAATGCAGATTTATTTCCTCTGGACAATCTCATGGACTGCCTACGATAAACAGCATCTCTGTGAACGTGAAAGGAAATGAGGGAGGCATGGACCCTCCCCTATCACTCTTCCACATGTGCAGGGTTCAGTGGAACAAATGTCAAGGGAAAGGAAAACAAATTATTAAAATATCCAAGGTGGAGTATCCACTTTATATCCTGGTTTAGTGATTCATGATATCAATCTTCCTTTCAGTGTGCCAGCAAATCAGACAGTGCTCATATATTTTGGACCTGAAGGAGGCATATTTAACCTACCTCAGAAATTGTGGTTATGAAGAATGTAGTAAATAATTACAGAGCTCATTAGATAACTTGATAAAATCATTCAGAATGATACCATTTGGAGATGTCTCCCTCTATTTGAGACCTATCCTAATAACTTGAAAGGATTATAAGATACCATAATGAGATTAAAACTGTTCAATGTAGCAAAGAATAAAATGAAGTTCCAAGATCAGATGTTTCCTGTCACACTAATTTACATGTACTGTAAAAAGTTAATTTAACCTGAGAGCCTAAAAAATATTATTATACAGAAAATTTCATCTTAGACAGCTTCCTAGAGACTAGAATAAGAATTACTGTGCAAGACCTCAAAGTTCAACACTGCAGTTGAACCACCAACACTGGACCAATTGGTTATACTTATCACTTTCTTTCTTAAAAACATTATCACTTTAAATGATTACAAAAGTCACCTAGTCACAGGAAGGATCAGTTGTGCAATAAGCAGATCTCCTTTAAGAGATACGAAGATTCAAAACTGAATTAAAACAGATTTAACAGCAACTCTGTCTCCAATCAAGAAGAGGCAAATGATGGACAAAATCAGGGAAATGGAGCAGAGACTTCACCCAGTTCCACAAGATGTCACTTATCACTGTATATCCCAAAGTCTTAATGTCACCAAGAGCCCTGTGAATACATGCTGCTGCTGCCTCCAGACTTAGAAAGGTAAATCATCACTCCAAACAAATCACCTTTTTAGCATCTGCAAGCTGTGTGACACTATAAGTGTTACTCTTACTCAGCATGACGATTGTGAAGTCATGTCCCTCTTTCCATTGAATCCATGTGAACTAGGATATTTCACTTAGCCTATGACAGAAATTTTCTTTCAAGCAAAGACAACTGATTTTCTAAGTTACTATAAAAACCTCACAAGTGTTATTGACTAGCAGTACAACTCTATCATACAGGGAAGGATGGCTGCTAAAAAGTCACAAAGATACCATAAACGTTGTTGATCCTGCTCTTCTGCAGGCACTCAAATAATGTAATATCTCTGAGTACTAGCAAAGGAACGAAAATGCACTCTGATATCCTTTATTTGCCAGAGGGGTGAACTGCTAACCAGTAATTCTGTAAGTGTGTGTTTTCTGAGAGTAGTCACTTCTACCTTTTGTTCAGTTTTTCCCGATTCCAAAGAAGGATTCAGTTCAGTTTTGCAGTGAGGCATATACTCAAGAGTAGCCATCTACACACTACTTACAGTCAGTGGAAGGAGATAACTGAGACAGAGTTGCCTGTTTTAGTAAGGGCTGCAGTAAGACAACTCTGACAGAGAAAGTACTAAAGAAGCATACTACAATGTGGAGGGAAACCATAAAAGAGTAATTGCAGCTTAACAACAACGAAGTAATATAACACCAGTATTAAATATGGATACATATGATATCAACCATCAGTATCATAGTGCTAATGAAAGAATCAAATCAAAGTCATCATCCATTCAGGAAAACCACAAAGGAATCAGGAAATGCACTACTGTATTGTACTTCTTCCCAAAGTTTTATACCCTTGATCAATCTGCTTAACATATTTATTCAATAAAAAAATTGGAAAAAACCCTCTGAATTACTCTAGAAGTCAGGGTTTTTTACAATTTCCTTTGTTTGAAATTGCCAAAAATTAGCATGTAATTTGAACTGTAACATATTATCTTATTTTAAGCATCAGATAGGACCTTACAAATGGATATTGGGTGATAAAACTATGATCCAGACCCTTTGTATTACTAGAACTGTTCAACTTTCTTGTCCTAGATTCATTAAAAACATAATAAAATAATTTCTTATATAAAGCCTTGAGGAGGAGGAAGAGAGAACAACGCATTTCAACAATGTGATGAAATGATGAAAGCTGTTACCTGAAAGATGAAAAACTGAGTGTATGTTTTGGCACAGCATACCACAACAAGAATCAAGTCCTACAGATAAGGACATTTGACAAGATTTCTACAAGTTGGTAAGTGCAATCAATCTTTTATTGGGCTGGGGAGGATGTCATGTGTGTGGTTTTGCCAGTCTAGTGTCTGGAAGAACAGAAGAAAGCCCAAGCTTTGGATAGGGATCAATCCATCTACAGAAGAAGAAATTTTATGCACTTGCTAAGGACCCATATCCCCTCCCTAGCAGCAGCCTGAAAGAAACTGTCTCCAGCAAACACATCAAAGTCTTTCCACTTGTTTGCTTACAAAGATGACTTCATTAGCAAATGCAGTTCCAATAACTAACATTCTTCCCGACTGATGTCAATCATGCTGGAAAAGCTTGGTATCATTCCCTGGGTTAATAAAGAAAAACAGCAGTTGAAACCTAGCGAGAAAATTAAACATGCCGAAGTGAACTTCTGAGCGCCAGCTGGAATGCAGTAAATGGGACTTCAAAAACAGATGCTCTGGTTAATATAGTAACAGTAACATATCTGTCGATCTGACATAAAGCTAGTTATTATCACATGGCTTCAAAGACAGCAGAAACAAAGGGGTGATGGTTGAGCTGACAGGATATTACAGACAGTTCTCCAGACAGCTGAATTTCAGGGTAGTTGAAGACTTGGAAAGAAGACCACGTATGGTCATCTTTGGTGTTCTAAACCTTTGAGGAGTATGATTCCACTACTAGATATGATTAGACACATTGTGGTGCCATGCTTGATGAGCTATTGCATTTGGTAATGCATTGACATTTAAGTTTGTTAAAACTCAAGCTACTCAACAAAACTGAGCATTAAGGCACCATAACACATGAATAAAGCACAGCAGAAACTGAATGATATTTCAGAGTACTTGATAAAACAGCATGCTGCTATGCAGAAAATAATTTATTCAGTCCACTGACTTCTATGCCTCAGTACCTGAAAACGAGTTATCATTGTGTTATTTTTTTTAATTGTTTACAAATAAATTTATTTTCTTGATTTATTTCATAAGCAACTCTCATGTTATAAAAATTTCTCTGGCTAAGTTATCTAAACACTTGAAAAAAGCAGTTTTATATCAGAGACATTATTACTGTGACACAGCATCTATGAGCATGATTTGCAGCATTCTTACCACACTAATGACAGAAGGAAGCATTTAAAAATTCCTATAAGTGAAAAAAGGGCTTTCAGTATTATAAATACAAACCTGTAAATCACTATTTATTCAGAAAAATACTTGTGCGATACATGACTCCTTAAATAGTTCATGACATGCTTCTTTACAGTGAAGATGAACAGGGAACTTCCTTGGCTTTGTTATTTTATGAGAGAACGAGTTTCAAGGATGCGAGCTATATCAACAGCCAGAAATAAGCTGGAGAAACAAGAACACCCCACTGAGAAGCACTGAACTTCAACAGCTTCTGTGTTTGCTACAGTCAATTCGATTGTAAGTAGAACATGTCACAGTGGGACATCTTTTTTCCATATCATAGACAGTAAACACAGCAGCTGGCAGTACAATTACATTTAGGCAGTATGAATGATTAAGCAGTTAAAAGCAGTGATCATACAAGATAGCATACATCACTACTATACTTCAAATTTCTTCCTAGCATAAGGGCTTTCTCAATAAAAATCCCAGCTTCATATTTCTTAATTCAGAAAACAGTACAAAAATGCATTTTCTTCACAGTTTTTGTCTTTCTGCTGTTCATCACTCACTACTAATTTAAAACAAAAAATAAATGAAGATCAATGGATTTAAGTAATTGTCATATACAGATAATCTTTCTATTTCATAACATATATGGTAGCAGGTCAGCACAAATAAGAGGACCTGAAAAGGTCTTACAAATTAGCCCAGTAACAACCCTGAGCATGGGAATGTTGGTACATGTCAGTAATGAAATTAATTCCACTGTACATGAAAAGAATTCTGGGGTTGGCTGCCAGAACAGGTAATCCATATTCAATAAAACATCACCACCATAACACATATCCAGATCACCTATAGTTAGAGAGCAACTTAAAATGGACGTTAACATGCCTTTTAAGCACCAACAAAAGATCTGTATAATCAATTGATACAGCTTCTGACATTTTCGGTTTCATGACTTTCAATACTAGAGTCCTTCTTTTGCATGGAATATTTTCCATGGCTCTCGTATTTTTAGAAGTCTACTTGACGAAATCATTTACACACACTTGTTACCTTTACTTCTCAGTTGAGTTAATTTGTGGATCAAGTTAACTTTTCTGATTGTCATAAGAAAATAAAAGATGACAAAAAAAAAAAAAAAACAAAAAGAAAAAGAAAAAACTCCCCTGTTATGAGTAATCACATTTTATCAAAAGAATTGCAGAATAATTTAATTTGGTAAAATGCAGGGCAGGCTGGCACAGAGTAGAGACTTTGTGCAAGGGTTGATGGAGCAAATGTTGGCCATTTGCCGTAATACCTTCTAAAGAAGCCACAAGAAAAGACCACAAGGGAATACAGAATCCAGTGTCCAGTGCCAAACATTTTGCAGCTTTAGGGCCATTGCTCTGTACTGACACAGTCTTTCATTGTTGCTCTCAATGAACTCTTTATCCCCTTTATTTGCCAGCTTCATCAGTGTATATAGTCTTTGCCAACTTGCTATTCATGGAACAAAAATCAGCAACTAAAATAAACAACTCCCTATCCCTACAATCTCACATTACTTTTCCACCCTAGGCTCTATGTTTTGCTCTTAATTTCAGGGAAGCTAATTTCTTCTCACAATCTCCAGGGAAAGGACATCAGGAGAATATGTCAACATGTAGCCCATGCATTGCTGCATTCCTGTGGGGTTACATAAGGCACTATAGCAGTGTGAAATTCTTCAGTGTCGTTCTCTTAGCCATGAATATTTCCATGAGAAAAATGCACAATTTACTTTCCCATTCTAGTAGGCACTGAGAAATCCCCTTGATCAAATGCAGCAAAATCCCCACTTTCTTAACACTATGATGCAAGAGCTATTGAAAAGTCTGTATGTTCTATAAACTTCATAGCTATTCTTACCGACATTTTTAAGTCACAAGTTCCTCATGTTAGAAACTTGTGCAGTACTTTGGATATTCTTAGTATTTCTCTATGGTTAAGAACTAAATCCAACACAGTTTTGAAGACACTCCAAGAACAGAACACTGACATTTAATGAAAAGGGGATTTTTATGCCACATTTGCATACTTACTTGATAAAAACATACTAAAACTTCCCTGAAACATAACTGTTGAACCAAATAATATACATACAAAAGACAATGTTGGCAATATTCCATCCCTCTCTTCAATATTCCTCTCCTTAACTCCACTCACTTCATCTGTAGATAACCTTATTCACATAATCAGGAAAACAGAAAGAAGTGAACTTCAGTTTAGTATGCAAAAGCTGTAAAGTGCATAAAAGAACTAACTTGTTTTGACTTTGCATAATTATAAATACATGAAAGAATGAAAATGCAACTAAAAATGTATAACCATCAATGAGGATGACAGACCTGCTTCTCTAAAGTTAAGGTATATATATACTTCATAGTCCTTTACCATATTGATTGATGTAACTTTATTTTGTTTCAATACTCCCCCATTCTTGTATTTTATTTCTCATTAGCTCACTGTTACAAAATTCGTTATTTTAGTTTATAACACTGTTTAACAATACTGCTGCATTTGACTGGAAGACAAACTGACTATGCAGGGAATTACCACAGCCTAAGCCTTCCAATCATCAAACCATATTCACAGAATTACACTTTACAAGTGACTAATCATATGGTTAAAAACAGGACAGAAAATTTTGCTTTGCTACCACTGCAATTTTTTACAATATTTTTCAACAAATACTGTTAAAATTTTTAGAAAGTATTTGGTTTCATTTTACTTCTGAAATTGTAAAGACTGGTTGTAGGGTATAACTTAGTACTATTTCTAGTATATTATATTTTTATAAATTACATTCAACCAAAAGGTTTCTATACAATGACAGTTTTGCAGATATGCTTATTTTCATCCTGTAAGTTTTTTGGCCAAGATCCAATGTAAGGATTCCAATATTTCTAAAACTGGAATATTCCAACATTTTTTCTGTCTTAGAGAAAAATAAATATTTGAAAACAAGCATATATCCCTGCTTTTTTTCTCATTCTCAAATAATCGAATATCAGCACTAACTCATCTGCACTCTTTCAGTATTTTCCCTGTCTGTTGATGAAACTATTCCATAGTTCTCTATCAGGACTATCTCAACTCTTTAGTCTAACTTTTTCACCACTCAGTAAGGCATATGAAACACACAAGAGGAAGCTAAAACTGTATCTGGTATAACATACAGTAAATAATCACTCCTTTTACATCTTCCTTACTTAAGGATGCATCTGACATTCAAGTTGCTTGCTTCAGTTGAGGGTTCTATGCCACCCTTTCCACAAGCCTACTGCCTTTCAATATATTTTCATACACTCTCCAGAGGGAGGCAATTTGCTGCTCCCCAACTTACCATGTACACCAGAGGAGTCTGGGTCATGGTGGCATGCAAGATCTTATAGCTGAGCCACATGATGAAACTTTTGGTCACACAGTCATCATACACTAATTCTCACACTACAAAAGCATATTAACATTAATACTGGCAAGAGCCTTGTGCAATCTCAAGATGATGTAACTCAAGACTGCTCTAAAATCTCAGATGTAAGTGTACAATCTCTTTCAGATGTCTGTATTGCTAATGTAAATAGCACACCAGTAGTGTAGAACTGTTTGGCCAACATCAAACACTGTGCCCATGCCAGATTCTCTCCCTTTTTTACATACAATTAATTACAGGTTTGTTCCAATAGTCATTTGAATTACCAACAACTTGAAGCAACAGCCTTAGTGTAAGATTATACAGAAATCCTAAAGTATTGGAAAAAGCCAGAATGTTAACTTTTGCCCCTACACCTTCCTTTTTTTTTTTTTTTGTTAGCTTTTCATATCTTCTTCTATATCATTTTACTTTTAACTTCTGCATATTTTTCTACCACTCCATTATCAAGCCTAGGTTCCTAAACTTTCTTCACTGTAAATTGCTTTGACCCTCAACATACTTTCTCTTGCTCCTTCTGGGGATTTTAAATGCTCTTTCATGATCTTCCACATTCTTCCCCCACCCCACGGATGTTTGTTTCCCAGAACAGTGTCAGCCTTTTCCAGGGAGCTGGATCCACAGCCCAATCTTCCCCCCCCAGACTCTTTCAATGAAAGATGGTTTATCAGGCTTGCTGCCTCATTTCTCACTCCTCCTGGCACATCCCAGTGACAGTGAGCAGGCAGAGAAGCACCACAAAAAAGAGGACAGAGAAACCAAGAGCAGATGTTGCCAGAGGTTGAAAAAGCAGAGAGTGATTTCCTGTCTGGTAACTAGGGAGTTACCAGAAAAAACATGGGAATTCCCAGATTTCTAATGCAACGTAACGTATCGGTACATCAGATGATTTTTAGTAGTACTTTAAAAGACACTTTTCTCTGTTCTTAATCCTAAAATATACCCAGAGAAATTTAAAAAATGCATGTGCCTATTTATAGAAACACAAAGCAATATCTGATATTAAAATTTCACAATATAATTAAAGTCTATGCTGCAACACATACATAAGGAGACACAGTTCTGACAATTTGGACAAGATCAGTTCTGCTAGTTCAGCGTGGTGTACATGTAGAATGAGATGCAATTTTCCCACTACCATCCCTCCCCAAATAGGGGAACAAATAAAAAATAGGGTTATTTATGGTATGAACAGGGAGTTTTAAGAAGCTGCTTCTAGGAAAACCAAGAATAAATCACTGCAGCAACTATCATGCAGATCTTCAGCTGCAAAAATTTCTGCAATGTATCTTCAAATGCCTTTATGTGCCATGATTTTTACTCTAAGTAGATTCCCCCATTCTGTGAAAAGAGCTGCTCAAAAGAGGATCAGTCACATTGGCTTGTGCTGGATGGCGGGGGAGGGATGAAAGGAATGAAAGCAGTTATCAAGGCATTTGTAAGTAGTGAGCTCTTGGAACAACATTAGAGTTGAGGGTCATGGGAAACAGAAGCATTGCTCACCCTTCTTCCTGGCAGAGTTTTCTGCACTTGGGCAACAAAGTAAAATGTGTTGTAAGACCAGAAGGAGGAGGAGAGGGAAAAAAATTAAAATGTGTATATTTAGCCCATTTAAAAGGGAAAAAAATACTACCATTCTGCTTTAAAGGAAATGAAACACTCTCTCTACGAAATTCTTTCAGGTTCTTAGAGTTCAGGAATATAACACTTGATTAGATTCCTTTGATCAGACAACTAATATCACAGTCACACGAACTTCAGTACTGCACATAACAGGGTTGGAGTGTGGGCGGTGAGAGTTCTAACACACCCACACACACGAACAGATTGTAAGTAACATTTGTTTAGAGAACCAGATATGCACTTCCAGAAATGGAGGACGGAACTGAGAGCCCTAATCAAGCAGGATTTTGTTCAGTGACGTTTAACGTCACTACTTATCTTGACCAAATTTGGCCTAAAGGACTTACTCGCATTTGGTTTACCACAGAGCCAGTTCACTACACAGCCACTTCTCACTACTTAGAGAGAATGGATAGCAAACACATCAGTCTCATAGAGCAAACAAGTTTAACACGCTACTTAAATCCTCTTCTACCTTTAAAATATGAAAGGAATTCAGAAAATGCAGAGATGAGAGCCATGAAAGCACTTAAAAGCCCTCAAGATACATTTTTAAGGGTTTAAATTAAACCACTTGCAGTATCTTAAACATGAAAATCTGTAACCAAAATACCTACATTCTAATAATGGGAGAAAATTACCAGCCAAATGAAACACGCTTCATTAACTAATGAAATGCACAACTACTTCATGAGGTGACCTCCTGTTTGTACAGCTCAGGAATGAAGCATTCCCAAAGAGTTTGGAGTTAAGTCCAATTTGCATGTGACTATTTCCTGAACAGTTAGTTATGTAATAGTTTTTGCATCTTACTTTCCAGATATATTAAATTCAACCAGAGAGAGAAAGAAATAACTCCTGTGAAAAACAGTACTCATATGACGTTTCTCTCTATCTAAAAAACTATTTCAAAGAGTAGACTCTTTGTATTTAAAAAAAAAAAAAAGAATCAGACTCATTATGTTGGACTTTTTTACTTAATTAACTTCTCAAACAACACTAAGGAACCTGAATGACCTTTTGCTGAAGTCCGTCTAGTTTTTCTTAAGTCAAATAACTTTTAAGAAGGACGAATGAGGTTTCTATACATTTCATCTAATGGTTTTTTCAACTTTTAATTCCCTGGAAATTTGTTTCCTGTCACAAAAAGATTTAGGAACATTTGACAGCATCCTCTTGTTATCTTCCTGGCAGAGTGATATCCTTTAATTAATAATCTTACCATCCATTAGTACTAGTAGTGTTTATATTACGGTATGTGTGATGAGTTCTGAACTAACTATTATCGCTCACAAATGAGACCTTGTCATTAAACCAGATAAATAATAACTAGGCTGTTTTATTACTGTACATTTTCAGGCAGCATCAGGAAACAAAATAAATACTAGTAATTGTATGAAATTGAGGATAAAGAAACAGAAATATCATTATTGCAATTCCATCAAGCCATGAGAAACCTGAATTTAAAAACTATGTACAGATTTTGTCTTACTCCTTGATACCAAAGATGCAGGGAAGTGAGGTAAAGGTAAATGTAAGAAAATGGTAAGAATACCTTGTTTAAAGAAATGCACATGCAGTAATCAGCCTGAAAAGGTAACTGGGGAGCCACAAGAGCTCTATAAAATCACAAGCAGTACAGAAAGGATGGCAAGAAGCAAGTTCAAAACAAAGAAAGAAGATGCTTTTTCTTAAAATATGTAGTTAAATAATGAATCTCCCTACCACCGGATGCTGTGGATATAAAAATTTACGTGGGTTTGAAAAAGGACTAGACAAGTTCACAGAAGAAAAATCCACTGAGAGCTATTAAAGATATAACTAACCCCTTGCTCAGGAAATCTTCAAGCCTCAAACCACTGGAGGCAGTGGAAGCATCACTAGGTTCTTCCTGCTGTTATTCTCTACGCTAGGCAGTCAGTGTTGTGCATGAGAGAAAAACACAACTCACAGCAAAGCACTCACTCATATCTAAAGACAGGATGCAACACCAGATAAGCTTCATGTCTGGCTCAACACACTCGTTTATGCTCTCTGTAGGAAGATTTGGACACAAATATTTTGCAATAGCTTGAATGTCTCAAGACACCGGTAGCTGATCACCACCATCTGCTAGTAGGAGGTTATCACTCTCATGGATGAGCCGATACGACACCAGGGGTAAGCCCTCTTTAGCCACCTATCAAAGGTCATGTATTTTACCAACAGACAAAAAAAACGGAGAAGTGTAGCACTAAATCTGCATTATATGGGAAAACTGTTGTTTAAACATGTCTAAAAACGGCTTTTGGTGGTCTCTTTGCAAACACATGTTTCTTCTTCCCAGCACCCCCCAGGACAAGTGTTATCCATGCAGGAATGTCCTGGGAAGGTGTCCTGAGGTGTTTCCCATTGGCCTTTGTTAACCCCTTACTGTGATTGGGTGTTCCTGTAAGCCCCTTGAGACTTAATTGGTTACTCTGTGAATCCTCCTAAACCCTATAAATGTAGCATCCCCAACAATAAAACTCTCTCTTGCCTCCTCTCCATGCCCGGTGTCCTGTCTCCGTGCTGGCCATGGGGCCACGTGCGGGGGAGGAGGGGAGAGCAACTCTCCCCTCCAGGCTCAGGGTCAGAAGAGACCCCTGAAGAAACCCCTGGAGTTCCCTTTCCCCTTCCTTCAAGGCGTCGGAATAGTTCTTCAGATGGAAATGGAACTAGAACTGGGCCGACCCACACCGTGGGTCAAGAAAGGGATCCAGAGAGAAGGAGCTGAGTTCACACTACAAAATTAAGGATCATGAAAATTTTTTATCTTGCTGGCTGGAAGATATTCTGGGTGATGTTTTCCAGCGTATGAGCAATGATGGGCAGATGAAAGCTGTATCATCTTCAACTGCTCCAAAACCGGAAGAGGTAGACCATTATTCCTTTAGTTATATTATAAGGGTGTAATTCTCCCAGCAAGGACTTGTTTAGTGATTTGTGCTATGAGGTAAAGTAAGCGTAACTTTTAACAGTAAAAATAACTGCATTATTAAAGAAATAGCTGACAAAAAGTTGATTTGGGCTACTAAGCCCAAATAGCTTGAATGAAAACTGATTATACAGTTTTACTCCTTGCACACATTTATTATCTTCACCCTCCTCCTTCAAAACTTTTCCTAACTTAGTTCTTAGCACAAGGGCAATCACTATGTAGACTTTTATTCATGCTTGTTTTTTAACTCAGAGTGCAGTATTGCTCTCTCCTTCTTCCACTATTGCTCACTGCATACCATCCAAGTCTAGTTACGAACACAGAATTTTCTCACTCCTCAGGCAAGTCAAATCTAGAAAAAGAAGTACATTTCTATGTCATATCCACCTATTTAATAGATGGAGATGATGAAAGCAAGACTGCCTAAGGCCACACATACCAAAATGGTGATTAGGCCTTGTTGGTCCCTACTTGATGCACATTATTGCAGATGCCATTCCATCAGACCAGGAGATGATAACCAGAGCTGCAAACAGTGCAGCTCCCCACACTTCCCCGTCTCTAAAAGGAGACTTCTGCAACTTCTTTCTTCCAAGGAAGCATAATTTTTAAAAACAGTTTTAAATTAAAAGGAGAGAAGAAAATCCCAACATCATTAAAAATAAAATAAAAAAAAAAAAAGCAGCATGACATTATTTTGATCCATATAATGCGGGTCCTACAGAATGCCCAGTTACTCCGGTTACAGCAGTTGTGCTTTCTATCCAAGTCAGCCTCCAGGAAAACAAGAAACACTCCCCACACAAACATGCCTGTTTGCTTAACTGTCACTTGCTAAACTTTAGTTCAAGTATCCTTAAAAAAACCCCAAAAACAGAAAAAAAGAAAACTGAAACAGCACCAGGACAGAACTAATAAGGTTGTCACAATTAAACTCCGATGTTTCTTAATCAGAACAGTTTACATTTAAATAATTTTAATATAAGATTTTTGCATATAAAATGTTTTCATCAGTTTTCAGGTGCTGCAGGATATTATTCCTCTTTTTTAAAAACATATCAATTCCAACTAAGATTAATTCCAACTAAGATTTCAATCTAACTTCATCACAGCTCAATCTCAAGAATCAATGTCCAGGGGAATATTGAAGAGACAGGAAATAAAGAATTTCCTTGTTTGCATAAGAGTTGTAGAGGAAGCCCAGACAGGTTTTCTCCAAGAGAAATGGGAAAAAATCCTTCTTGAAAGATACAACACTAAAATATCTGATAACTAAGTTTTTGGAAAATATCCACTGAGCTTGTTTCCACAGACGATGGAAAAGTCAATAATGAGTCAATAAGTCAATAATTTACTGGGAGAATGAAGAAAAAAAATAGGAACACTTTGAGCCTGAACGAGTTACTTTATATTAAAAGATTCGTAATGCAAAATTTGGTGTTTAATCCTAAAACTGTATTTTTATCCAAAGACTGACTGTAGAATGTCCACGACATCACCATAATATTATTTTCTCTCCAGTATGCTGTAAGAAGTTGCACTTAGAGTACCAGCTTTGCATGGCTCACAATTTGTTGGTTTCATGGATTTCCATTCCATCACAGCTTCCTGCTCTCCCTTTTCTCAATGACAAGTGGATTAATGGAGTTGTAGATTCCATTTCAAATGCCCAGCAGAACTAAACATGTTGACTTCTCTAGCCTCTATTAAGGAATACAAGTGGAAACTTCCATTAAATGATACTTTGCAAAAACCATGGGAATTCTTAGCAAGCTTAAAACCAAACAAGCTCTGCAACTGGACACAATTCTGAAATCATCAATTCCTTTTAAAATGTGACTGGAATTCTCTGTAGGGCAAAAAGTTACAGCTTGTCTAGAAAACATTTGTTGTTTACAATGAGCAATAGGAACCAAACAAACAGAGCACAAACATAGTAGTCTGGATTTTAGATATTGCTTTCCAAACACAGTATTTTTTCCTTCTTTGAGCATGTAAAATGGTTTAACTGCAATGGATGGTCCTCTCAGAGTTCCATGTCTCTTGACTGTATCCTTTTTCATCTGCAGTTGAACATGTACATAAATATGAATCAATGAACAGTCTGTGGTCTTTCAATTACTCAAGAGACTACATAAATAGCCAAATAAAACACCTTCACCAAACATTCATGTTAGCTTCCTTGACATAAGTAAACAGAGCACATTAAAATATCATCTGCAAGAGGAAAAAAACATAGCAATAAATAGGTGGGGTAGGGTGGTGGGGAAGGAGGAGGGGTGTGATGTTTATTATTTTTAATTCTTTTATTTAATATTACAGCAACCAATAAGCAGATGGTTTTACAGGTATCTTTGGCTCTAACATGCAGTGCAATACATAGTTTCTCCGAAGAAGTCAATTTGACTCTGTTAATTGGTTTTGAATTCAAGACCCCCAATCTACACATTGTCAAGAGAGATCATAATGACTCCTGCTGACTATTGTATTAGCTCGGCTATTAAGGACTCTGATCCTTTGGCTCCCTAAACATACAATGTATCATAACATCTCTTATCAAGCCAATTATTCACAAAGACAGGCTTGCTAAATCCTTTTACAAGCACCTTCCAATAGAAAACAATACTCCTGGGATCCACTCTGGACAGACAAGGGCCCAGAACACTGATAATAATCGGAGCTACCTCAGTGCTAGCTGGTCACATTCATTACTTAGCAGCCAAAGAGCTAGTAAGTTTAACTTTGATATCATACCCTCAAGTTAAATATTTAAGTTAATTTTGTGTGTTCTGCTGTCAATCTCCATAATGACCAGAAGAGAAAATAAAAAAATATCACTGTGGAATAGTAATTATAAACTGGATACAGACAGGTAAAGACTGTTCTTGAAATCAGTGTGGGAAGCAGTAATTTTAAATACTATGGATGAGAGAACCAATATGAAGTTTGACATAAACAGTGTTATTGAGAATTATTTTCCTGTTGATTCTGGAGACCACCAAGATATGTACACAGTTACTAAGAAATAGAACAACAACTAAGTCAAACAAAAACTAGGATATACAGTGCCAGTTTTTTAGCACACTGAAGTTTCTTTTTTTTTTTTTGGTGCCATTCCTTCCTCTTCCTGTTTCTAACATGAAAAATGAAACTTCTCTTCCCTCAAAGCAAAATAAAATCCAGTAATAACCCTCAAAAGTTCAGCCTTAGCAGCAAAATTTAGTAAAGTTTTCAAAATAAGAAGTGGTCTTGAACTGAATTATGCAAGAATTTAAAAGATTATGCAGCTGCTAACTTTACTAGTTGGTATATAGCTTCTCAAAATATATCTGAAAAAATTATTTTAAAATTCAGGTTTTTGTCTTACTGAATGAAAAAACAGAACATGTTTCTGGATGTGCCTAATAGCCATATCCTGCTTTTCATCATCTCTCCACAGGCAGGCAAAGCAGAAAGGCTTGAGAGAGTTTTGGCTTGGAACAAAGACTTACAGGTTGAAGCCCTGATAACTTTCAAGTGTATGTGTAAATGATTATTGGAAGAAAAATAAAATAATAGTACATTTACTGCAATAGTCTAAACCAGTAGTTACCTAATATATCCTTATCACGGTTGTCTGCCTGATTGCAGTAGGGCCTGGTAGAACTATTCCTGATCAAACTTATCACCGACACAGGTTATTTTAAAATTAAATGCAGTAGGCTATGCAACACTCAAGGTAACAAAAGATAACCTGAAAAATAAAAGATACTGTTTTTTTCCTTTCCATAAGAAGTGTAAAGTAACAGAATGATAGATGCAACATTAGCTGGAAATAATGCGTAGCATGAAGATTGCTGTAACAAACTCAGAGATACTGGAGACACAGTACATGGTCTGAATTAAAAAGTGATGGACAGAAGATTTATCTATTACCTGGCCTTAAAAAAATTTCCTTTGATCATTTCACTCAGCATTGAAGGAATCTGTATGCACAACTTACGGAGCATTTTTACAACATAATTGTATTTATGCTGAATTTAACTTTGATAAAAATTTCCATCCTTTGCACAATATGTTTTCTTCATGTTCTAGGATCAGTCTTTTTGCTATGGAATTTTCAATTAAAAAAAAACAAAAAACAAACAGAAGAGCAGAGCTACTAAATATCCAATAGCACAAGATTCTGACACCTTCAAAAAAGGTACCACCTTCTAGTGGTACAGCTAAAGGCCATGATGGGGAAATTTATTAGGTATCATTGATCATCTTCTCCTAGGTGTTCATGCCCAAAGGTATGGCAAAAGCCTAGCATATTTTTTAAGCACAGAATTACTAAAACATATTTTTCCACATAAGACATAATTCATATAATTCTTCCTTAGGACTGTATGTTGAAAAGGAGAGCAAGTCCTGAGAATAAATTTTGAAGTGGGAATAGGGCAGGTGGGGAGGAGGTCTAATCTTCTGCTGGAAGCACAGAAGAAACATGGATATGATTTACCAAAAGAGCAAGTTGTACTATCATGATTATTATTTCCTGAACAGGTTTGAGCAAACTCTAGTTATCGAAGATGGTTTTTCCTTCTCCCCTTTGTCTGGAACCCTGAAGATTGAACCCAGTTGATTTTTTTCTCATTGGTTCAGAAGGCCCAAAGATTATCCTTTCTTCTTGAATCCCTCTCAGGCTAACTTTTTTAGTACTTCTCCATTTTCAAATGGTAGGACTAGCACTGAGTTTCTTTCTGCAATTTCTAGGAAACATTGTGTTAGTTCAAAACCTCTCCAAGAAACACAGGGGACAAAATTATTTTTCTATGCTATGCTCATCTTACTTTCCAAAAACCTACTTGCTTGGACAATGGCTTTTCACAGTAACTGTTTTTATTGCCTTCATTTGAATTCATAAGCTACAGAGAATAGACTTCCTCTTCTGTGGCATTCAGTGTAATAAAAAATCAATCAGAATTGTAAACACTCGTGGCAGGGGGGCTGAAACTAGATGATCTTAAAGGTCCCTTCCAACCCAAACCATTCAATGATTCTATGATGAAGGTGGCTGCCTAAAGCTCTCACACTCACAATCAGCAGAAGAGATGAGTGACAAAAGCTTCAAAAAGATTTCACACCTTCCCCTAAAATACTTTATAAATTGGAATTGGTATTGTCAGGAAGTGTTTCTACTCACTGATAAAAGCAAAAAACCCAAACCCACATAATCTTAGAAACAGCCAAAGGAGTAAGACATTAACAAAGACTGTTCCCAGACATGGACATAACTCACCTGGATGGTAACAATCAAAAAAGGAATACCTGGGGGTCCTTGTACAACAGCTTTTTGAGTGAAGAGATATATATTTGTAAAAAATCACATTCCAGTGAGAATTCAAGAGCTTTTAGCCCTTGCTCTTTTATACACCTGAAAATTTCACTAGTAACCTACACAAGCCTCATAATATTTTATAGTCCAAAAAAGTCTTTTCATTTTAAGACCAAGGTAGGACAGTAGTAGAGCTGTGGAGGTAGCAGAAGACTCTTCTTTTAAAGCTTCAGTTTTGCTAAGTACTGAAGTCAACAAAGTGCATATTCCAGCTGTGTGAAACTATTTATCTTGAAAGAAACACAAGAGGATGTGGGCTTTAAGCCAGTAAAATATTCAATAATCTGGAATCTTACAGGACGGACTAACCAAACTGGTTTCACAACTGCCAGCGCATGCAGGCAGCAACAAGTACTTAACTCACTTGCAGCAGCTTCTTATAACGGAACCAAACTCTAGTATTAATCTTCTGTATTATCACAATTAACACTTCTTTTTCCTGCCAAATATTTCCTTTCTGAATCTTACAGGAGTTTACTACTTATCAGAGCCATCGTAAAATCTAGAGATTAGATTTGGAAAAGGGTGTTAACACCGAGTAACATATTTTGCTGCTGATACAGGTGTTTATAATTGGCTTTCACTTCTTCCTTTCTTGAAAAACAGCAGAAGAAGTGTTACAACCTTAAATGTCAAAGAGGTGAGGAGATAGAGGAACATTACATTTAGGAAACACACACTAATGCACATAGAAAAAATAATTATATCCACATAGTGATGGTATTTACATTAGCTTTAATTTTCCTGAAATCTCTTGGAATTATCTCGGAATCCTGAAGTTCTCTTGGAATCACTGTAGACAGTTATTTTATAATATCGACTACACAATCAGTGACAGTAAGAAATATTGAGGTCTAGTAGAGAAAGAAACCACAAAGGAGAAATTATTATTTGATGCATTCACGCCTTGAATATTCCATAAAGTTTCTTGCAATCCAATGGGCATAGTTACCACAAAGAAGGCACAGAGAAGGTTGACAAAGGACAACCACAGTGATAGATTTGATTACTTAAAAGCAGAAACAAGCTAGATTAGAACTTTTCAGAGAAACTGGGGAAAAAACATGCAAGAAAGAAAGAAAAGAAAGGTTTAAAAAAAAAAAATCCAAACCCAGATGAACAGGTCAGGCAATGTATACAGGCAACAGCTACTATTTCTCATAGAACAAAAATTGTCATCATCAGATAAAATAACCAAGCAGCAGGCATACAACAAAGGAAGCAATTTTGCCCCTGCAGTGAACACTTAAATCATGAAACTTCTTGTTCACTGTCACAGACTGCTCTGGAGTCTAACAGGACACCTGGAATCCCAGCCCAGGTTAGATAAAGCCCTTTCTGAAAAGGGGTTATTTGAGGACACTTGGAGGAACTTTAGCAAAAGGCTGCCACAATTTAGAGATGCTCCTTGTCTGACATATTTTAGAAGATAAGTACTTCTGTGAGGGTCACTGACTGGTCCAGTTTTAGCCTGGAGATCTGAAGGCATTGTGGCTGGCTCTGCTGAGCCTGCAGAGAGGCTGACATATCTCTAAAGTCAAGTAAGCTCACAAGCTCCAAAATCTGTATTTCAGTAATAATAGGACTTAATTAATGACTACATTAATTTCTTCCATAGGGAAACAATCAGGTTTTGCAGAAGTGTCTTATCACTTTATGTTTTTCGGTTTGGTTTTTGTTTTGTTTTGGTTTTTTTTTTTTTTTTTTTTTTTTTTTTTTTTTAAAACAAACAAACTTTTCATATACTTGACATCCTTTTAGAAGCAGAAGCCAGCTTTGGGAGAGACCAAATTCCATGTCATACATCTGGATCTCACCATAAATCCTTTGTCCTAAATTTCTCCATGAGGCATAAACTCAATCCTTACACTGGAATGAATGAGGAGTTAATGGAGTATCAGACTTCACATCTAAAGAGCCAACGTACTTTTAATGAAGTCTAACAAAATAGTATGACAAAATTTCTACTGCACAGTATGACATACAGCAGCATGAGAAGTTCTACTGCAGTGATAGTAGGTATTATCTGAATAATCTGTTTAGCTTCAGAAAAAAAATGCTGAATTCCAATGTTATTTTAATAAAATATATTAATCAACTGTTTTAAGATCCCTCTCCTGTGGGAAACCAAACAGGTTTCCCTAATAAATAATATAAAATAATAAAAAATGCCTGTTTTATAAGTACTCAAATCAAATCCAAACATTAAATCAAATTATAAAACCATATTTAACACTATTATAGATAATAACTTTTTTAGATAACACTTTTTTTTCGTTTTTAACTAAAGACTTATGTAGAAACTGAGATGGAAGTGAAATCCTCCATGAAACTTAACGGATGGTTAAATTACTCAACACCTACTTATATACAGTAAAAGACAAAGTGCTAGTTATAAAGATGGACAGAAGTCAAAGACAAATCTCCCCAAATCACAGCTTTTATTTTACTGTGGGACAACCGTGACAAGAAGAAACCAAGAATTCTGCATTCAACTGGTCTAATTTGGATATCTGCCAAGAATCCAGACGTGGGATTTTGATACGTAGAAACTCCAACTCCCACTGGTACAGAACCTCACAGTCTCTGCTCCTATTGACTGCACTCAGTCCATCCTGCACACCCCAAAAAGGGGCAGGGGGTCTCAAGATTTAAATCACTTAATATGTTTTAAAAAGAACAACCAAACAAAACAAAGTATCAAGCCACTGAAACATCACAGCCCAACTCACTAGTGTTCTCTTGTAAGAGTAACACTCTGTCTTGTGTTTCATTCCATCTGTGCAAATACATTGTTGTTTAAGTGCCATTTTAATTTACAAAGAGACAAGAGAAGTGTTTATTAAAATACCATCAATTCCTCTAGATACATTAAACGTTCAATAAAACATTGCAAGACTGACCCTTGACCCAGCAACACAGTACTCAGTGGTTCATAATGACTCCTCAAGAGAAGTGACAGAAGTAGGCACACGAGTTTTTATTGTAAAATAGTTTTGAAGTCTCAAGGTGTATTGACAACTTTGGTTTCTCACAGAGAACATCAAAGAGGCTCTGGAGTGCCGATGATGATGAATTCTGACAGCGTAACACACATTTTACTGACAAATGATTCGGGAACTGCCAGAAAGCTGGTGGGGAAAAAAGAAAAGGTGTGATTTGCAGTGTTATTTTAGTAAATTTAAGATGATTACCACTCCTAGGGAGATTCGGGATCTGCTGCATTAAGAGACGAGTAAAACAAACTGAATCGACAAAACAAAGAATTACATCATTGCTGTGCCGTGGCAACGTAAATAAAATAATAATAATCATATTTTAACCTGTTGTATTTCAGCTTTACAGAGAAGGCACTAAACAGAAAGAGTAGAATTATGTACAGTAATCAATACTGTACAAGAATATAAAAAAATAGAACTTCATAGGTTGTAGGGAAGCAAAGGAAAGGAAAAGATCCTGTGAATTCGGGGGTTAAATTTATTTAGGCCAGAGACCAATTCGTCTCTTGGAGTATAGGGGAAAAAGAATGATGAAAAACTACCTGTTGGAAGACTTGTATTTTTTCGCTTCCCAATTAAATCTGAACAAAGAAATGCTAACAAATTTCTTAAACATGGCCTTAACATTTTCATCTTCAATCCTGCAATCTGGGGACAAACAGGTGATAGAACTTAGATAAACATCATATCAGTTCCCTTCCCCATAGGAAAACAAGTTGTGTCATACAGGCTAGGGTGCAGACGATGGCATCTTCAATCAGCTAAGCAACAGAAGCTACAGCTTCAAGTGCAAACTCAAAAATTCTGTGTGAGTATATAAGGAAATCTCTCAGCATACAAAGAAGATTTGGCTATGTAAACAGGAAATGTACTGCTGTGCCTAAACTCCTCTTCATAAAATGAAATATTTTGGATTTCTCATTTGATCTTAGGCTCCCAAGCAGCATGACGATGCTGTAGCCCCAAGTTCACATAGCAAAAAGCCAACCATACTGACTGTACTTGTGAGAAAACTTCATTAAGTCTATTGCCAAACTTACATTTATGCATTTGTTTGAAGACACGCCTCCCTTTTTTTTATGTCAGTGTTATCTGTGCATTTTTCAATTAAATCAGTCATGGTAACAGAGGACAATACAATGTATATATGAGAACTACGAAAATTTTAAGATGCTTGAAGTACTTCAGACAATCTATATCTCAACAGGCTAACAAAGCTAAGCTAATAATCCCACTTTCCTAACATTAAGGATCTTTCAAAAATGTTAGGTTTACTATCTTCACATACCTGCAACACAACAACTTGAACTCAACATTTATTTAGCACTTGTATATATAAAAATAATGGAAGTATTGCCATCTTCAACTGTTTGGCTTTGTTTCAATGTATATTTGCACAGACATCTATATACGTTAAAATAAGCCATACAGTCTAGTATTCAAAACTAAGAAGGGGAAAAGGAAAAAAAGAAACCAAACCAAAATCATCCCATCAAGACTTATTACAGGATAGCACCTCCATTTCGAATCACAATGATGATACCAAAGTAAGGAAGGTATCAGAAGCAACTACCTGAGGCCTCTCCTGAAGGTTTTTTAAACATGAAAAACATTAAACTGTACAACGTCCTAAGGATATATTCTTCCCAGATTCCAAAGTTTCACTTATACATGTATATTCAAGTAATGTAAACTGAAGACTTGGAAGTAGACTGACAACATTTCTTTTTAAGGCAAGAAAAAAGCACCGCAGTCAACAAGCCTTGCTACCCCGAACAGGAGTTTCAGGACTTAATACTTCAAGTCCAAAAGGTATAAGTGAACCTGACTGCATCTTAGAGGAAAAAAATGCAAACAATTTAAGCGTTTCCAGCAATGAAAAGTCCATTACTTTCTTAAGAAGTCTTAAGACTTACTAGTCTTAAGAAAGTATCTTACTAACTTTGCAGTTGCAGGTTTCTAATCTTAATTTGTATAGCTTCTGCCAGCACTTGAATCTTCACACACCTTGGTCTCTTAGAGAAACTTTCCATCAATATTTTTTACTGTGATATAAATAAATCTT
This sequence comes from Corapipo altera, assembly GCF_003945725.1. Taxonomy (NCBI): domain Eukaryota; kingdom Metazoa; phylum Chordata; class Aves; order Passeriformes; family Pipridae; genus Corapipo; species Corapipo altera. The sequence goes on from NW_020884872.1 coordinate 78,242,863, forward strand.
TAACTTTCTCTTCTGATTAAGCAATGACATAAACCACCATATGCTTGATGGCGTTAGTGGTTTTCAAGGAGCTGGAGCATTGTCATATGCTGTTAAAATGTTCAAAGGGTCTTTGTCCCTTCACAATTTTTCAGCATTCTCCCGAAAACAAGCAGCAGGACCAGACTCAACACCCATAAATGCCATAAATATCCACAAATCCCTTCAAATTATATTTGCAGATATCACACATTTCTGGCACCTGTCAGTCTGCAAGCCCATGTTCACCTTATTAAATGTACTCATCTTTCTCCTCCACCAACCAACTACTTTCCACAGTCAGCGTTAACTACCCTCCAGGCATGCCACATTTGTTGTCTCTTGACTTGTTGAAAACATCCCCAAATAGATTATGCAAGTACAATAAAGAGTGATTTGCCACAATTCCAACAATTTTCAACTCTCAAAAAAAAAGAAGCATGTTTTCCAACACAGAACTCTCATCATACTTTTTAAAAACAAAAAACAGCAGCAACAGAATTCCTTCTAAAAACTGAAGAACTGGTCATTGTCAAGAAGAAACTATGTTGAGAAGTTGAAGTGCATTTACTTCATTGCTACTTCAGTTGTATTGAGTTACACAAATGTATCAAATTAAGGTAATGTACTCTAATATCCAATCTCTACAACATAATCAGATAGTAATTCCTAGACGGAGATTTATTAGTCAAAAAATATCTCCTTAGGCGTTCATGATGCTTACCAAACTGCACTATTTTTCCCTAGTTTTACCATTAGGCTTGGTCAATAATATGCTGAAACTGGGGAGGAAAAAAAAAAAAAAAAGGGAAGAGAGAAGTAGTAGTAGTAGTAGTAGTACCAGCCGTATTAAATTTCAGCAAAGGTATGTTCTGCACGTGGTTAATCAAAAATTATTATTTGCATAGATTATTTAACCCCACCTACTTTGTTGTGGTTTAAACCAACTCCTGTTTAACCAGATCTGATACCAGTTGAAACCAGAAATTTTTTTACTCAGGTCTGTTTTGTACTATTGGACCTCTCCCCACTCTCTGGCTCCTCAAAGCACAACTCAGATGGAGAATCCAACCCATAAGATATGTAAAATGCCAAATCCTAACTCTTGAAGACAGTGACTTTTATACTAACAACATTTACCATGAGATAAGATTCACAAAAGCATCTCTGAATACACAGAGCAAACAAACATTTTTATTATAAGCTAACTATAATTTTTTATTAAGGTAACTAGTTCATTTTTTTTCTGTACTAAAACAGATTCTTCACAGAAGTACACAACTTAGTACAGTGTCATAGAATATCCTGAGTTGGGAGGGACCCACAAGGGTCACTGAGTCCAACTCCTGGCCCTGCAAAGGACCATCCCCAAGAATCACAACATGTGCCCCAGAGCACTGTCCAAGTACTTGAACTCTGTTAGGCTTGGTACCACAACAACTTCCCTGGGGTTGTTGTTGGGCACCCTGCTCCGGTGCCCAACCACACTTTGGGTGAAGAACCCTTTCTAAATACCCATCCTAAATACAAAATATTGGATAAATAATTTATATTTACCTAGAAGGTAAAATATTTGTCAATACCTTATGAATGTATTTTTATACATACATGATGATTTTAGCAGTAGCAGTTTCTCAGATGTTCTAATTTCTGCTTTTCCTCAGAACAAGAGAATTTTACCTCTCCTACGGTAAAGCCCAAGTCCTACTTATTTTAAAATTTCCCAGCACATAGCTCTCTAGCTTCCCTATATATGTAGGCTAACTAGTGATTCACAAGAGGGGCAAGGGAAAGGTATTTCTTCAATATACAGCTTGTTTTAACAGAACTGATAGTTCTAGATATGAGAAGGTTCAAGGGAACAATTTTTTTAATAGATAACCTCAGGCTCAGAGCAATCTTTTTTAAAGCAGCAAGTTTCTCCTGCATGCTTTCTGCAACTTATAAGTAATTTTAGCCTTAGAGGAAAATCACCCCTCTACAATATTCATGGATTTAAAATAACAGTTTATACAAATAGTAAATTCCAAGGAAGTTGAGTTCTTGTGTTCTCCTCATCTCTATTCCTCATCATAATTTGTAAACAAAAGTTAAAGGCAAACAAGGTAAGACAGAAAAGGGAGAGAAGATGGATGGAATGAACTTAAAGAGGAATGTAAACTTTACTAATGGCAATGGTCCCAACGTTCCTAAGGTCTTGACAGCACCGGTAATCTCGGAAGGCTTTGGAACACCAACACACACCAGCACAACACTGGAAATCTCTCTGGGCTTCATTTAAATATGACCTGCTCTTTTAAGAACTGCAGCTTTTAATAACTGATCCAAAAATACTTACACTGACATTTGGCCACTTGAAATGAATCAAATTATTAGACCAGAAAAAAAAGTATGTCCAGTTATCCTTTCTTATCCATTTCCAATTAGCAAATAAAGAACTCAGTTGACTCAAAAGGAAAAACCTATCCCATGTATTGCTTGTTTTACTGCAGATCTGTGCTCTTTTTGCATGGTGGTGAGACAGTGGCAAGGGTAAGGACTTGAGCAAAAAGAGTGAAGATGATTTTTTTACTTGATAATTTTCTAGAAGCAACCAGATTCTTGCTCAAGTATTTTTCTGCAGAAAGCAGCAGGATGAGGTCATCATAAAGAAAATTATATCCTTAACAGAAGTCTAAACAGGTCAGCTGAATGACCAGCTCATCTAGGATGCACTGTAAAAGAATTAAAAGCCTTTTCAGTTTTTAAATAATTCATTTCCCTGTTCTTGTCTTTCCATAAATTCACTTGGCTGCATCAAAAACAACAAAGCAATTTTTAAGCAGTCACCAAATGCTTGGATGGCAACTGATTGTTATAAGAGGAATTAAAAGGGTTCTCTTCCAAAGACAGAAGCACTGGAATTACTTGGAGAAGAGCTATATTGGCTTTACATTGCAAAGTTTTGGTAGAGGGGAGGAGGGCTGTAGAGGTGGCTTCTCTGAGAAGACATCAGAAGCTGACCTCATATCAGACACAGATGGTTCTACGGGATCAAATCATAGATTCATAGAATACCAGCTCGCAGGGGCCCCAAGAATCATCTGGTCCAACCTTTCTTGTCAAAATCACAAATTGATTCTCCTTATTGTTACCTGTTTTATTTTTCATGATGTTTTTTTGACTTAAAGGTTCTTTAAGGAAGGAAAATAATCCTGTTGCTGATACCTACTTCCATTGACATAATCTTTCAGAGAGCAAGAGTACCTTTGCAAACAGACACTACAACCCACATCTGACATGCAAACCTCTCTTCTTTAAGCAACCTCAAAATATCAAGTAACATCGATAGTAGAATGAACTATATGACCCAGGCATTGCAGCACCTTGCACTGTGCTTTGAATATCGAGCTAAAAAAAGATAAGACTTCTTAAGCCATACAGCATTTCCATACTGTTTTCCCATGCTGAGCTATATCAAACAAAACACCAGTGCAGCAACATGTTTAAGCTTTTGTGTCCTGTGAAATACAAGTTGTATATAACTCAGGAGAGGGAAGCAATTTAAATGGATAACTTCTAAATAATCTGAAAAACTATACTGCCAATGGGAGGTTATATTACTCCCCAACAGCACTTCAATTCCATATTAATAAGGAAAAGGTCAAGTTATTTAGTTATTTTTCTTCAGTTTAATATTCACTTCATTGCTATTGCTTATAAGATCCTGAGACTTTTTCACCTTTAATTGTACACTTGAGGAATCCATAGTACTGCATAGTCAAAAGAAGACCATAAACATCGATTTCATTTAATGGTTGATGTTCTCACAGAATACCATGAGGAATGATCAAACTCATGAAAAATATTATGCTACTTTTGTTTCCCCTACTTTTACTTCTAAGGTCTTGAACACTTAAAAGTGAATTCAAAAAGACTTAGAAAAGAGCTACTAAAATAACCAAGAAACCAGAGAAACTCTTAGAAGAAAGGATAAGAACAGCTTGTTCAGTCTAGTAAAAGGATGTGATTATTCAGTAAGCAAATCCAAATCAACAACAGTGCAGAAATGTTGAGTGAAAGGAAAATAAGTGTAAGCAAGTCTAAATTTCCAGCTCTTAGAGTAACAAGGTTCTAGAATGGGCTTTTAGCAGAAATAGTAAGGATAAAAATTGTTTTTAAAATGGAGCTTGACAAGTAGGCATTACATGATGTAATACTAGCAGGAGACTGGATTTAATAAAGGAAATCCACGATACCAAATTCTCCTAAATTCCCAATTTATTTATAATTAGTTTTGAGAATATAGGAAAAAACAGATAGGCAAATACATAGCACTGTTTTACTTATCATTCAGTAGAAAGAAGGACTGCATTGTCCTCTATAATTTTTGCAGAGGATGAATACGAAGTTATTTACTATTACAGGAAACTGCAAATTGCTGTAGCACTTCTGCCCACGAAAACCCAAGAGATCTGTACAAGTTCAGTGACCACAGCATCATATTTTCCAATGTAGTAAAGACAATATTCATGAAGCATGGTTTCTTATTAATAGAATTCATTTATCTTATTCATAGCAAATGAAGCACATAGTAGACAGAAAGCCAACTGGCCCATTAAGAAAAAGATTAAATTTGACCTTTTACAGAAATCAGTTTAAAAATCCTAATGTAGAAAAAAATCCACAATATTTTTTTAAAGCGGAAACATCATTTCATACGGTATTTGAAACCGAAGCCTGATCCTCTGGTAGCCTGATGTAATCCATTTACAAAATTTCTCTAAAGAATACCTGTTTCAATATTAAGGGCCAAGAACGCCCATCTTGAGTCATTCAAGGACTTAGTTAACACAATAGTCATTACTGACAGTATGGAAATTCACTTGCAGGGAATACTGGTTCAAAATGAAACATCATGTGGTGGCCAGAAAATAACGCGCTCTGTAACAGTCTGCTATCTACTGACATTTGTTTTCTTCATATATCTTTGGCTAAAGATAATATGATACAGACCGCAGTTGCTTTAAATGCCAGAGGAAGCAATTAAGATCCTTCTCTGGCCAAGAACCAGCTTATTATTGGTATCTTTGCATGAAAGGCAGAACACTGCTGGAACTGAAAGTTACATCTATAATCCATAGATAATGCAGACACCAGCAGAGACAGCACAGGACTCTACAAATGCCTAACAGAAGTAACAGAACAGATAATTTTGAAAAACTAATGCCAATTACTATGTTTCAACTTCCTTTTAGTGGGGAAAAAAGAAAACATAGTCTCTTGCTGTAAATACTAGTAGGCAAGGCTGAAGTAGGCATGATGGCCACACATGTGCCCCGTGAAGCAGCTGCTGGCTATTGTGAATGCAGGGAGATTGATATCAAATCCTCAGCAGCCTTTTCCTATCGTCTTTTGCACTGTTTCCTTCTCTTTCTAAGTAAGACTCTGGGAGTAACCCAGAACAACATAGGTTATATGGTCCAGTTTAGCTAGGTGTTAGCATCACACCTTTACATATGGCCATACAAAGGGGGGAAATGTTTTTATCAAATTGGTAAGGGAATAATGTATTTAGGGACCAAGAAGTATAAGCTACGTCTACATTAATAAAAGAGAATGATTGCTATCAAACTTCAGCAGTTGCTGTTCAATTAACTCAGTCCTGGTCCATTTAGAATCCGGAAAAGACATTGTAAAGATAAAATCTCATTAAAATATGTGAGGCAAAGATATCTGGGAAAATGCATCTCTTTGGAAAGACACAAAGGGTTGCTGGTTTGGTTTTGGGTTTTTTTTAATGTGAAAAAAAATTCCCCAAACAGATAAAAAGATCATAGGTTCTTACGTGTAATTTTGTCTTTTTTTTTTTCCAGACAACTAACTCCCAAAATTTCCATATGTATAAACAGGTTCATCACTTTTATAATTAGGCTAATGAGAGGAGAGAACAATCCCTGAAAACTGTATGCCAGACACTTTAAGACAGTTGTTTTGTGTGAAATTTCTATAAAACCCAGGTAAAAAATATCCCCTCACACCCCCTGCAAAAGATGGCATTTCCAAACTGTTTCTCCATGTGCCAAGAAGTAAAATAATACTAAAAAGACTGCTATCTAATTACAAACTCCAAAAGATATCTGCTAAATCTTATTTATATCACACCACAGCTCTCATTACTGTTTGCATCATATTAAAACACTTTAAAAGCTATAGTATTAGTTAAAACAGCTGTAAATCCACAGAACTTTCAACCATTAAACCAAAACTTATGTAGTTCTCATCTTTGAATATGTGAATTTGATAGGTCTTAAGATGGAGAAGGTCTCAAAAATCAGAAGAAGAAAATTAAGCCTTCTACACACAATGAGCCATAAGATCAACTGTACAAGATGCATGTCATTTTTCTGGGTTGTTTAACACAATATCATTAACTTTCAGTAGGCCTATTATGGAAGTTAAAAGTATTTAAGTAATTCTATAATGGAATTTCCTACATAATCTATATGACAGCACCCTAACTTTTTAACATAATAGGAACATCTACTATATGCAGAAATTAAGCCTTCCAAGAGATAGTAATGGGTTTAGTACCTCAGCTGATGCAAAAAAGGACGACTACTCTCTCGCTATTAATACTAACTGTAGGACAAGGCTGAAGTAGGCACTACGGCCATACAGATCATAGAATCAACTGGGTTGGAAAAGACTTCCGAGATCATCAAGTCCAACCCTTGATCCAACACTGCTGTGTTTACTAGACCATGGCACTAAGCATCACATCCAGTCCCATCTTAAAAACCTCCAGGGATGGTGAATCCACTACTTCCCTGGGCAGCCAATTCCAATGTCTGATTACCCTCTCCGTAAAAAACTTCTTCCTAATATCCAACCTAAACTTCCCCTGGCAGAGCTTGAGACCATGCCTTCTTGTCCTACTGCTGGTTGCCTGGGAGAAGAGACCGACACCCACCTGGCTACAACCTCCTTTCAGGGAGTTGTAGAGAGTGATGAGGTCTCCCCTGAGCCTCCTCTTCTCCAGCCTGAACAACCCCAGCTTCCTCAGCTTCTCCTCACAGGACTTGTGGTCGAGTCCCTTCACCAGCCATGTTGCTTTGATGTGATGCTAACACCCAACTAAACTAGACCATATAATCTGTGTTGTTCTGGGGTACTCCCAGAGCCTTATACATTTAGAAAGACAATGAAACAGTGTAAAAAATGCTACGAAAAAGCTGCTGAGGATTTCATAGCAATCCTAGCTTTATCAGTTTCACTGCATTCACACTAGTCAGCTTCTGCTTCGTGGAACGCAGCAGCTCTGCAGACTACTTGGGAAAGCAGCACTCTCCAGAATAAGGGTAGCAAAACCACATCGAAATCACTGACTTTATCTTGGGATCACTCCAAAGAAAATGCAAAATATTTGCATACTGCACTAAATGTATTCGTTCTATCTTCAATTTCCATGGAATCTCTTATCAGGTATTTATAAACATTACATTGTTACAGTAACTTCGATAGTTGACTGCCCAAATATTAATATTTTGTAACATTTGTAATACAGAAGTATAATTCTACCTGAAAAACCATGCACATACTTCATGTAATAAAACTTATATTTAGCCAATTTTAAAAGTTTATAGTCTTTTCTAACTGCATTAAGTCTGCTTCACTGTCTCTTCTCTAAACATGGTCAGGGATGATGTGTTCCAAAACTCATCTCCACTGAAGCTCTTCAGCACAGTGTGGATTATTTTAACCCAAGAGAACTGATCCTACGAAATGATATGTAAATAAAAATTCCAGATCACCTAAAGAGATAAAGCATGGTAAATAACCCGTTTTTCTCTAGGGCTTGTAGATTATTAAATATTCAAAGATCAAATCCTAAGAGTTACCACTGACCTCAACTACTCACAGTTTGGTACTCAAAAACAATTAAAGAATTAAAAAAAAAAAAAGCCGTGCACAAGTATTTTACACTCCACTGATTTTGAAGGTGAGTAGAAGTAGCTAGTTTGCTTAAACAAATCAAAAGCTCTGTGCTCTAGGGAACCTACAATAGTGCTACTTGAAGCATCTACAACAGAGTCTGCACAGTATAAACCCAGGATTTCTACTTTGTTGAGGAAAATCCAGACATTTCCCCAGTTTTCCTAACACAGGAACTAAGGCAGTGTTCTGTGGAAGGTATGGTCATGAAACTAAAAGTTTTGAAATGAACAAAAGGAGAAAGATTTCTTACTATAACAGACCAGACTTTATTTTCCTAAGGTTAAAAGACACTATAACATAACACTCTAGAGCTGCATATAGGATACAATAAACACTGTGTGAAACACATTTGAACTAAAAGTTAATAAAATTAGGAGAACCTGCAAGTTAAGTAGTCATTACTCAAGACAGAAATATTGCTCTTAATCTAGCAAGGACTCATAAGTATTCTTCACAAAAATAATGGTATTACTCACATCAAATCAAGGTTTAAATTACTTCTCAAGAACAATATTCCTTTTACAACAGTCTGTCTTAGACAATCATAGAACGGTTTGGGTTGGAAGGGGTACATTAAAGATCATCTCATTCCAACCCCCCTGCCATGGGCAGGCATACCTCCCACTAGATCAGGTTGCTCAAAGCCCCATCCAACCTGGTCTTGAACACTTACAGGGATGAGGCATCCACAACTTCTCTGGGCAACCTCTTCCAGAGCCTCATCACCCCCCCAGTAAAGATCTTCCTCCTAATATCCAATCTAAACTCATATACTTTGAATTTAAACCCTTCCCCCTTGTCCTATTAACTGCATACCCTGGTAAAAAGTCCCTCTCCAGCTCTCTTGTACACCGTTCTTTAGTTACTGGAAAGCTGAAGGAAGGTTTCCCTGAAGCATTTCCTTCTCCAGGTTGTACAGCCTCAACTCTCTCAGTTTGTCTTCAGATAGCTTAAGAAGAAAGTTATATTTCTTCATATTTGATCTGGAACAAAAAGCAGTCAATTTCCAGTGCTAGCCCAGATCAAAAAAGTACTCATGTGGTATTCTGATCTGTCATTACTATTTGTGCACACCATCTTACAGGTTTGAAATAGGAAGTTTTTACTACTTAACACAAGCTCAGACTTCCCGTTACATGAAGAAAGCTTTTTAGCAAACAGAAAGACAAATACAACTAAAACTCAAACTTTTTTGCCTGGGAAGAAAACTGTACCATTGAGTTTATAAATACAAACACACATAGATATATATATATATATACACACACACAAGCACTATTTCTATGTAATGTCATCTCACATGTGGTGTGCATGGATACAGTAATTTAATATAAATTCATATGAGATGCTAGATTTGTACCCAGCTACTCACTAAAAAGGAGATGCGTCCAGGAATACATTATTAAAAAAGTCACAAAAAGATAAGAACTACTTTATGTAAATACAATTCTGTAAATTAACTATAAGCAGGTGATGCAGGGAAAAGCACAATTCAATCCAACTGTTGGATAAATAAAATTCTCACAAGTTTTATCTCCCAGGTACTGAGATAAATTTTGGGGTTAGATTCTGAGTTAGCATCAGTTAGGTTTCTTACGAGCTACAGAGCTCAGCAACATCTGTTCCTGTCCACATAAGAAGCAATACTGCTACCCTTCACTGTACAAAAACTAGCATACCATGTCAATGTGGCAGATATTTTTAAGGATTAAAGTCATTCTTTTCTTTGAACATCTCACGTTGCAGCATGAGATGCTGTAAATTAGTTCTCAGCTCCACCTGAAGGAAAACTTTGGGCAACAGGTGAGAGAGATCCAAAGTGACTTAAAAAGTGGCAAGGAGTTACAGGAGAAGAGGGCAAACCTAGTGACGCTCCTGACAATTTCAGCTTTCACTTTATACGCTTCAGAGCATGACTGTCCTTTTGACACCCCAGAAAGCTGTCACTGCTCAAGTCACAGACCTTTAAAAGCACTACATTGTTCATGTTTATCTCTGCTCTCAGAACCCTTTGAAAATACGTAAAAGTTAATCTACTACATGAAGACGCGGGAGTATGGTATGATAAGATATATAAATTCTCTTCCTATAAATTCACTTGTCTCTTGCTTTGCCCATTTATTACAGACGTCTTCGTCATCTAAAGACACCTAATTAGCAGCCAGCGTCCCAAAATGAGACCCTGGCAACACTTCTTGCCTGGTCCGTACCCCACAGCGATCTACACCACGGCTACGGGCTTAGGGCTTAGGGCTTAGTCACAGAATCGCAGAATCGTTACAATCCCTTCCAACCCTAAGGAGTCTCTGATTTCTGCTACTCTAAGCCCCCAGCCCCGAGCCTGGGCTGTTCCCCCGTCCCCGGGTGGGACCACCCCGCCGGTCCGCGCCCCGGCGGCAGCGGCGCCCCCGCGCTGCCCGCGGCCCCCGCCGGGACGGGCGCGGCCGGGACCCCGGGCCGGGGCAGGGCCCCGCACCGCCCCCGCTCCCCTGGGACACCCACCCGGCCCCGCCGCAGGCGAGGCGAGGCACAGCGGCACAGGGGAGGAAGGGAGGGTGCGGGGGAGAAAGTTGAGGAGACGCCTTTCGGCGGCCGCCGGCAGGGGAGCCCGCGCCCGGCGCCCATTCAAACAAAAGAAGCCCCTTCCCCTGCCGGCCGCCCCCGGCCCCGCCGCCCGACTCACTTCGCAAGGCCCCGATGAGGAGGCTGCCGTCCTTAATCAGCTCCTTGATAAACTTGTTCGTCCTCTCCAGCTCGATCTCGTGACACTTGAGGCGCTCCCTGAAATCCGGGCTGTCCAAGTAGGAGTCGCTGAACTCCAGCGTGGGCAGCCCCATAGCAGCGGCGGCGGTCGCAGCCCCCGGCCGGCGGCGGAGGGAGGAAGGGCGGAAGGGCCGCGCCGAGGGCACAAGGGAAAGCGGGGCAGAGGCGAGGCGCGACTGCCGCCTCCCTGGAGAGGCTCCCGACCCGCAGCACCGGCCCGCTGGCAGCGCAGGCGGCGGCTCCGGCCGCTGTCACCCAGCTACATCGCTACCCGCGGGGCACCGCGGGCTCCCAGTGCCGCCGCCGCTCCGCCGCTTCCGGCAGCGATCCCTCTTCCTCCTTGCCCGGCACTAACTCCAGTGCGAACCTCCCCCGTCCCGGCCGAGGAAGCCCTCCTCCTCCTCCCGGCGCGGCATGCTCACACGCCGGGGACGCGGCCCGGCGGCGCCCGCCCCTCGTTCGCCACCGCCCCCTCCGCGCTCTGCCCTCCAGCGGCAGAGCGGCCGCGTCTCGGCCCGCTCGGGCTCGGATCCGCACGGCCCGCCGAGAGCCTGCGCTCGCCTCCTCCTTTGCCGGGGGCTTTGGGAGATCCAGAGGAAGGCGGGAAGGAGGATCCACCATTGGGGCAAGGAGGATCACAGGCATTTGGAAGGGTGCGCCTGGAGGAGGCCGGTTTACTTGCGGGGGTGATGCCTCAGTGAGCAGCCCGCTCTGCTGGGGCAGGACAGCTGCCAGCCCGGTGTCTTCTGCCTCAGCTGGAGGAACAGCGGGAGCTACGGACGGAGGGAGCCAGCCCGAGGGGGCCTGCTCTGGATAGGGAATGTTCCCTGCACCTCAGCGCGGCCCTTGGTCAGCCTGCCCGGTGTGCGTGCTCGGCCTCGGTGGGTCAGCGCTCCGAGGGAGGGGGACAAGTTGAGGAGAGAGCAGCCGTGCGTAAGGGAGGAGGAGAGAGGCAGAGACTTAAGAAATAGAAGAGATAGGAACACCTGTGGTCTGCCTTGGCACTTGGTTGCTGTGAAGGGGATACAACTCGAGCCAAATCCATGTTGAAGAGGAACATCGGGAAACTGCAAGCGCGGTTACTGCAGCAAAGTTGGGTTTTTACAAGTATGTGAGTGGGCTTATCTCAGTAAACAGAAACACTTGGGATGATTCTTGTGTGTTTATCTGAAGTGGTTTATCCAGACACAGTGTGTCAGTATGCAAGTATGTATACAAATGTACATACGGGTTTGAGGAGAGTCTCTGTAAACACACCTTCAAGTCAGGAATAGCACCCTCAAGACAGGGCCATAAAAGTAATTGTACTTCAAAACAGCCCACCACTTGCTAAAAATAGTTTTCAAGAAGACGCTGATGCTTCTCTGTTAGCCAAGCACACGTTCCTACCAAATCATTCAGTCTCCATATTTACACATTTTAATGTGAAAGTGGAGGAAGGCTCAAAACTCCTACTCAAATGAACTCTAAAAATATAGTTCACTGCCACATTTGTGCTTTCACACTTCTTAGCTCTTCATCAATACTCGCTTCTTTGTGTTCACAATAGATTTTTGTGTAAAAATGCAGAAAAGACACTGCAATTTCTAATAATATGGCCTGCAGAATTTGTTAAAGTGAAAAAAAAAAAATCCTCAGTTTTTACAAGATGAGACTTCCTCAGGACAGTCTCTGAGTTAGCTGTCAGTGTTGATAGACCCACTAACATCTCTTTTAATTCATAGTGATTGCAAAACTGCTCATTAACATGTTCCCTGAGACAAATCATTTTTCTAATAATAGGAAGAATGAGACTGGAAAGGACTGTTTATTTCCTTGCTTTTTCAGGCAGTAGCATGTAATTTCTCTTGTAAATTAATAAACTTGATTTGAAATCCAGTTGAACTACTGGGAGGATGTTCCAAATAGATATTTTTTGCGATTATTAAAAGCCTATTTTTCAGTCTACATATATTCACAGAGTTATTTTAGGCACACTTGTTCTTTCTTCAGTGTCATCTGTAACTGCAAAGATTCTTTATCCTCTACCACATTTACTCTTTGATGAAGTTCTAGAATGCAATAATATAATCTCTAAGTCTTCCATACAATACCTAAAATAAATCAAAGCTTTCTGTCATAAAATCAAACGCTAGTTCCCTTCTTTATTCTCGTAGCTCTTGTCTATATCTCTAAGTTTGATTTCATCTTGCTTGATTGCAGTTTATTGAAATTACTTGCAAGACCTTGTTCAGTCACATTAATGACTATGTTACAACACTAAACGCCTTTGATGAAGGTTGTATTATTCTGTATCACAGCAACATTATTTATGTCACTTAGATCTTTCTTTTCCTCTGTGTTCAACCAGCGGATTCCAAGGGTAAAGCAGAAATATTTGTTGGTCCCAAAAACATGTACTTAGCATTTTAGTTCAAAGGAATCTTACTGGTAATCAAGATGACTCATTTCTTACTATATAATATTCTCATCTTCAGAAGTTCTGTAACCACATTGCTGCTTTTGGTATCAAGATCATGAATGGAACTATTAATGAGACCAATACTAATAGCAAACTCCCTCCAAGTAACTTACCATTATCCATTTAACTGGTTCCATGTTTCCCAGTGCATGTTTACTAGTTCACATGCACTGCTATTCCCTTTTCCCAGCAAAAGCCTTTCTTTTTAAGGAAATAGATTTGTTGAGAATTGTCTTTGCTTCATGAAGCAATATGTGATCAATGAACAACCAAACCTTCATTATCTTCTACTGACAGAAAAGTTTTATACTTAGCTTAATGGGCATTTATGGCTGCATCTGGAGCATATGCATCTGGTAAATGAGGGATTTGGCACACCTGCAGAGATGTTAACTAACAAAACAAGTCTTGATGGAAAGATTAATCTTAGTGCATGTTTTGTGTTGGAGTTAGGTGGAACTTTGTAGTTTGTTGCTAACTAAGGAAGACAAGGTGTTTGAAGACATATGTGGGAAGTGTAAAAGGCCTATGCTTTATAGTGAGCAGGAAAGAACTGTATTTGGTTTGGTTTCTTTTTTCTTTCCCTGAGAAGATTCTAGTACATGGCCCTAGCAGTAGCTTTCAGAACTTCAAAAGATGAGAGAAACTGGGGAGAAGCCTAGACTTTACAAAATAATATCTTTCTTGGAAAATAATAGTATGCTGGAAGAGGGTGAACCATATTGAAATACAACTTCATTAAACCCCTAAGTAGGTAGAAGCACCAGTTCCTCAAGTAAAAGGCTCTGGTAAATAGGTTAGCCTGATTTTATTACTAGCTGTGAAGAGATGAATAAAAAGTGAGACACTTTTTTTCTGAACGCTACGGAGCTTTGTCCTGTTTCATTAACTTCTGTGTTTGTTATTTTAAGCTTATTCTAAAATCTTACATGCTAATGAGGTCAGATCAATTATTGTGGATTTCTCCTTCATCTTACATGTAAACACTGAACTATAATTTCAAATCAATGGCCCTGGTCTGACTCTAGAGGATGCCTGAAGCTTATTCTTATCATGGTCCTAATATCTAGGTTGCCTGAGAAGAGGAAAGGCGAGGTGTGTATTGGTACTGTTTACTGCAGGACATGTCCCCTACTCGTACTGTGATGAAATGGCTGTACATGTAGTCCCCAATGTTTATGGCTCTATCCTGCTCTGTTAGATGCTGTTAATTTAGCAGTTAATGCAGACAAGGCCTGCCTCTTATCTGCTGGGGAATATTTTAGAATAGAGACTCTGCTAACTTCCCTGTTATTTCTTCTGCCTCAATGTACACAGTTATGGGAAAACTGCTTATAGAGCTGTGTGGCATTGCTCTGTCTTCTGAAAATTGCAGCTTTCCCTTGAGACACTGCGGGATTAGATGGAAAAATACAAGGACGCTGATGCTTATAAGTCCACTTGAACTGCTCAAGGGTACAAAATTAGCTCTGTACCTATATAGTAAGAAAATATTTATAGCATAGAAAACCTCACTCAAGCAATTATTTACAGAGTATTTGAATTTGTTTTAGCTCTCTAAAGATCTTGCTTTATCTAAGTTTCCCGTTGGTTTCTTCATGGGAATTGCCAAGATTCCCAGTAACTTGCTTGGATAAATTCTATTAAAAGTTTTCACTTTCTCCTTATTAAATTAAGATACTAGATGCTAAGCTTATATTGGCTAGCAGTGATAAATTAAAAAAAAAATGAAAATAAATAATGAGGAAAGTAGGCCTAAGTTTTGTAATTCCTTACATGTATTGACTGAAAGTGATACTACTCTCTCTCTCTGGAATACAATCTCCATGTTGTTAGCTGATTGTTAAATGATACAGCTGCCAATGTGTTCTGTTTGTTTTGTTGTTTTGAGTTTTTCTCTGCAAGCTAACATTGTCAGAAGAGGAGAGTAGCTAGACAAAATCATAGTTTGGAAACCAAACCATGTAATTTAGTGTGTACAGACCGTATTATACTGAAATATTGATCTCTGTGCACAAAGGTCGACTCATGTGCATTCCTATCAACATTCAGATTGTCATCAATAATTACAGATCAGTAACATTTCTCAAAAAAAAAAATGTAGTTTTTAATACATGAGTTAGCTCCAAGTGGTTTGGAGAAGCTTCAAACAGCAAAGTTCAAAGCTAAAATTAAAAATCACGTTTAGTAACTCTTATGCTGTGTTTGCTTAAGCCTCCTGGGTACTTCTGTGTTGAATCTGAATGTTTCCTAACTGGCTGTGGTTCTGCCTTCTGGTATGCTCAAAATAGCATTTACCTCAAGAAGTAGATGCCTGACACTATGTGAGTTACAGACACTGAGACAAGCCTCTCCCAAATCCCAGATGGGATTGATAGACTACAAGTGACTAAGCATATGAAGGCCTCTCAGCATTCTATGGGAAATAGTGGCAGCTTAAAAATCACAGCAGGGTAATGAGGACTGCTTTATATATCTTAGTAACTAAAGCATTAGCCTACAAAGTGGGAAAGCTAAATGTTAGGTACTACTAAATGTAGTCTTGGTTCACAGTGTTCATTTCTAGAAGGGGGAAACTTCAGACCACACCTTGCTTCACATTTCTTCTTGACAGCATTTGGGAGCTCCAATCAGCATGAAAAATCCTTGGATCACTCTCTATGTCTGTATACTATAGAGAAGTTACTTCTACGCTTTAATTTTCACTCTGGGAGCAAAGCATCTGAAAAGTAGTAGATGTAGCATCTTAACTGGAATTTGATTCATGTATTCTTTGCTGGGATTCTGTTATAGCCTTTTGTCTGTATTTCCCTGAAAATAACTTTGATACTTTATTTACTGTATTTTGATATAAGTAAACAATGGGACTCTCAAAATCATCATCAAGGTGAACTGCAAGAAACTAAATTTTAACATCATTATCCAAATTTATTCATTCATATGCAGAATCTGAGTTCTTAAGGGGACGCCTTCCTTATTAACCTTGTCACTTGTGTCATGTTGAACATGAAAGAGGAAACAGGCTGTAACAGATGAAAGCAAATTCTGGTCATGCCCTTAGTCAACTGACTGCAAGTTTGCACCAGATAAGAACTGGGTGATTATGTGGTCCTAGATGGGCTAAAAGGCAGGGTATGTTCAGCTCAGCTGTGTGTTACACCTTTGCACAATGTTTGGATCAAAGGGGATGTCTGGTTACTGCAGACTGTACAAACATCGAGAAACAGGAATAACAGAAGTTACCTGGAGGAAGCTCAGTCACTTTGAAAGATCACGCTAGAAAGGATGCCAAAGAAAGTGTAGCAAGAGAGGGAAAATGGGCAGACATCTCTGCTGTCTTCTTTATTGTATGTGCCTCTACTGGATGGAAACTAGATAGATGCCAATTGCAACCATATTGTGTAGTGGAAACAGACATCAGGAGGCATCAACTGGTAGAGAGCCACAGATAAAGTCTTTGCTATGCTTCTTGGGTTTTCAGGAGCACAACCAGACCTACGAATACAGGGCAGTGAGATGGCATCATTTTCTCCAGCCATTAGTTTAACAGTATGATTTGCAGGTATGTAAGGTCTTTAAAGGAAATGTCAGTATTAATTTCTAGCTAATCTTCATACCTCGTTATTAGTAAATTTGAAGTAGTAATTGTAACCTGCATTCTGTGCGCTCAGCGGAAGAAGATACTAACTTATCCTTGCTGTGTCTGTCTGTAAGATATGATACAAAAGTCAGTAGGACCAAGAGCTCCTGGAAGCTCACATGAGTTCACTGGAAGACTGAAGTCTTCAGAATTCAGTTCTCTCTAGCAAGTAATTTGCATTTAGATTGTCTCGGTAGATAGCTGGGGAAAGAAGATCAGGAAGTCTTTTTATGATACAGTCATCTTATTTTTTCTGTGTGCGTTGAGATCTGCTAGATCTGCCCTAGCAGAGCAACTGTGAGTATTGAAGGGACTCCAGTAGCAACTCTTGACAGTGGGCACTGGTAACAAGTAGGGTTGGCCTATATCTAATACTTCACTATGTGAACAGTACACAGTTGAAATGCCCATCCAAAGGGCAAGTCATGCAAGCCTCTTGGCAGTCATAAAGCAATGAAGGCATTTTGTCAAGTAAAAGGCTGGATTCAGTTACGAAAGGTAAATCTGGACTTGGCCAAATTAAACACTGTGATAGAAATGTTGGATGACACATGTACTACCAGTTTACCGAAAGCAATCCCTACTCTGAAAGCTAAATTTAATTACAGAAAAGTTTACTCATAAAGTAATGCAATTCCAGTGAGAGAAAATACCAAATTAATACCATTTTGAAGTAAATATTTAAGTATTTTTTCATTGATCTAATTATGTGTTTATGGAGGTAGATAAACCAGAAACAAAATCAATTATTTGTTTACCTAATACTTTTCTAACTCTTTGTGTTACCTAAAGTTCTGCTTTTGTACATGGTCAGAGTTACCTAGGTCTTGATAGGGCTAAGTAGTTTTGAGTTTATGACTTCTGTTTGAATCTAGAAGAAGCTATTCTTTATGGCATAGAGGGAAAGAGTGATATTTGTACTCACTCATTAAAGCCTACGGGGATGTTTTCTAATCCCATTCTTCTCTAAAAACTAGTCAAGCAAATTATGTGAGAATCATTGAGTAGCAGTCCTAGGGTGAAAGACACAGGCTATGATTCCAGGTGTCTAGGGTCAGATTTAGAAAAAAATACATGCAGTGAAATATACTTTTCTTTTTACAGGGGAACGGAGACAGATTGATAATGCAGAAGCAAGTCGCTTCCATAAACTTGTCTACACTTGAAAGTTTACTAACATACCTGTTGTAGACTAGCAGTGTCTCCTTGAGGATTTACAGCAAAATGATGATACTGGAATAAATTAGGGATAACTATCTCAGTAAATCTCAAAATGCATAAGATATATAGTACAACATTAAATTTCTCAGGAATATTTTAGCTAAGCATTCTTTCTTTATATGGGAAGTCTGGTTTTAGGATTTTTTTTTTCCATTAACTGCTATGATGTGGGGTTTTCCCTTGGTCCTCTAAAATATGTGAGCTACATTATAATTTCTAAGATACTGAAGTGTTTACTCCTTAAAGTAGGAAAGTGCTTCTTGTTCTAGTGTAAAACCAAATCAAATAGAAAGTGAAGTCTGTTTTTCATGGCTCCATCTATGAATGCATGAATGCACAATAGATCTTCATGTGAACAAGGGAAATATGCACTTTCTTTGAACTCTGTCCTCTTCTCATCAGTGTTTCATTTTTTGTTTAATTCATAATGTTTTCATTACATAAAGGGAACAACAGGGTAGCCCTCCTGTAGAGAGTGGAATAGCTATCTTTCCTTTTACTATAATCCTCAGGGTAACTTCTTTTATTTGAGTTAAAGCCCTGTCGGTTTTGCATTTCTTCGAAAAAAAATGAAAACAAAACAAAACCAACCAAACAAAAAAAAACCCTACACTTTTTTTTTTGTAGCTGTGTTTTCTTAGTAACAGCTTCATAGAGTGAATAACCAGAAATGTATTGATAGTCACGTCAGATATGTTACAAATATATTTAAAAATATATAAATCACACAACTAAAGACCTATTAAATAAGGCAGTTATAGCCAACCTGCATAATTCTTCATGTAGTTGATAAAGTCTTGGAATGGAAAATATTCTGGAAGTGTTGAAATTAAGTTTTCTATGAGGTAAAACAATCCATATTTAACTTTTTATATCAGTAAGCTAAAATTGAGTATTACCCAATGATAAACCCATATTTGGGAGAACAGCGAGAGAATATACCTGTTTAAATGTCCTCAACCTATTTTACACATGGCCCACAAAACTATCTGATGTTGCTCAGAGCCATGGGAAGTCAAGCTGCTATTCAAGTTGCTGCTAGTCTGTTTTACTATTCAATGCAGAGTCACTTCTGTGTAGTCCTTGTCTATCATGATAATTATGCAAATGATACTGGCTGAAGACAGATACTTTAAAAAGCAGATGCTCCTAATCTGGAATTCTAAAATTAAATTAGACATTGCTAAAAATTATACATTTTGTTGCTCTCTCCTCCTAGTATTGGAAAAAGAATATTGTGTAATTTGTCGGTTGTAATGACTTTGCTTTCATCCTCTTCCTTCCATTTTTGAAAATACAGAAACGTAAGAGAAGATCAAAGGGAACATACACTATGAATTTCCCCTCCAAGGCTCAAGCCAATGTATCTAAACCATCCCTGAGAAAGAACTTCACTACCTGTTAATATTCTCAATAAGATATTTTCTTAGTTTTTTCGGATAGTATTTTCTGGTTTTCACCAGCCTGCTGAAAAGCTTGTCCAGTGTTAACCTTTGCTGTCGATAGTATTTCTTCTTTTTTTTCTCCCTTGGACATCAAAAAACAGTTCTTGTACCTTTTCTGGCATTTTTACCACGTTTCCTTCATCTTCCTTCCTAGACCAAACAAACTCACTGCCTTTTGGTTTTGTTTTTTTGTTTCTTTGTTTATTTGTTTTTCCCCAAAACCTTATCCTCTTCTTAAAAAGTCTTGCTCTTTAAAAAAAATAAATCAGAATTCTGTCCAGTTTCTTGCTAGACATGCAGTTCCTAAACAAGACACACAATTTCTTGTGAGGACTCAGCAAAGCTGAATTTGTAGTCTTAGTTATCATTCTCATTATTGCATTCTAGAGGGGGATGGCTCTTTGAAGAACATCACTGTATAAGCCATTGTAACCCTAGCCCATTTCTGTCTCCACCATCTAGCTAAATATTTCTCATTCTGTATTTTGTGTATTCTGTATTTTATTTTCTCACTGCTGCACATTGTTTTGTTCTTTTATTTGTTCCAAACCCAGTAAGATAAAGCTAGTTATTTTATTGATTTGTCAAAACTATTTTAAATTCTGATCCTTTCACCAACAGTATTTTCTATTTCATCATAACTGGTTTTGATAAATGAAAACTGAAATTTGGAAAGATCTCTTTGGGAATTGTGCAATGTTCTCTCAGCAGAACAGGGAGATAGTAGATATTTCCACTTCCTCAACATCTTTTGTTTTTCAAAAATGTCCTCACTATTCCCTTTGTGTTCTTGTTACCTCTGAAGTCTAAAACTTTTTTATATAACCCTTTATGCCACATTACATCTGCTCAGATCTTTGCTTTTATCTATGTGTTCTTGGTTCTTATGTTCATCCTGCATTTCAGTTTTTGTATGATTCATTCCTCACTGGTCCAAGTTACCAAAGAGCTCTCAATGCAGACATAATGGTCTCTACTACTCCTACTGTCTGGCCTTTCCTGTTTAATAGTTTGGCTTAGAAATTAATCTTGCCCTATTCAACTATTTTAACAATCTTTTTTCATTAGATTAATAACATTTGACCTTTCATGATCACCCCATAGAGATAATTCTTTATGCTTTCCCAGGAACCAGAACCATATCTAAAAGAACTACTGCTATGAAGGAAGAGAATGCTTTCTAAAAAAAATTTCATCCTTTATAGGTTCAAAGGTCTTAGCAGATTTATCATCCAGATTAAAAAAAAAAAAAAATCCACTTTTTTCAAACTTTTTCAAGGAAAAAAAATTCCATTAAATTTGTGGATGAAATGAAGGTACAGGTTTCTGTACTGAGAACTGGTCAGTAGTTTCAATGAAGAAATGATCTTGGGGGAAAAAGGTCTGAAACGTGTTATTTATTCATAGAAAAATAGAATAGAATAGAATAGAATAGAATAGAATAGAATAGAATAGAATAGAATAGAATAGAATA